>NC_088691.1:73979313-74610563 GCF_028017835.1 Emys orbicularis | reverse complement strand
CATTTGTAAGTTACACTTTCACGATAAAGAGATTGCACTTCAGTACTTGTATGAGGTGAATTGAAAAATACTATTTGTTTCATTTTTACAGTGCATATATTTGTAATCAAAAATAAAAATATAAAGTGAGCACTGTGCACTTTGTATTCTGTGTGGTAATTGAAATCAATATTAAAAATGTAGAAAAACATCCAAAAATATTTAATAAATTTCAATTGGTATTCTGTTATGTGTGATTGCAATAAATTTTTAAAATCGTGTAATTTTTTTCGGTTAATCATGTGAGTTAACTGCAATTAATTGACAGCCCTCGTTTTTATGTATACTGAGAACAGCTGCCATGGGATAAGAGAGAAGGTGCTCTCATGGATTGGTAACTAGTTAAAAGATAGGAAACAAAGGGTAGGTATAAATGGTCAGTTCTCAGAATGGAGAGAGGTAAATAGTGGTGTCCCCCAGGGGTCTGTTCTGGGACCAGTCCTATTCAACATATTCATAAATGATCTGGAAAAAGGGGTGAACAGTGAGGTGGCAAAATTTGCAGATGATACAAAATTACTAAAGATAGTTAAGACCCAGGCAGATTGCAAAGAGCTATAAAAGGATCTCTCAAAACTGGGTGACTGGGCAACAAAATGGCAGATGAAATTTAATGTTGATAAATTCAAAGTAATGCACATTGGAAAGCATAATCCCAACTATACATATAATATGATGGGGTCTAAATTAGCTGTTATTTATATTCAAGAAAGAGATCTTGGAATCATTGTGGATAGTTCGCTGAAAACTTCCACTCAATGTGCAGCGGCAGTCAAAAAAGCAAAAAGAATGCTGGGAATAATTAAGAAAAGGATAGATAATAGGACAGAAAAGATCATGTTGCCTCTCTATAAATCCATGGTACACCCACATCTTGAATACTGTGTGCAGATGTGATCACCCCATCTCAAAAAAGATATATTGGAACTAGAAAAGATTCAGAAAAGGACAACAAAAATGATTAGAGGTATTGAACGGCTTCCGTATGAGGAGAGATTAATAAGACTGGGACTTTTCAGCTTGGAAAAGAGACAGCTAAGGGGAGATATGATTGGAGGCTAGGTCCATCAATGGCTATTAGCCAGGATGGGCAGGAATGGTGTCCCTAGCCTCTCATTGCCAGCAGCTGCGAATGAACGACAGGGGCTGGCCACTGTTGGAAGACAGGATGCTGGGCTAGATGGACCTTTGGTCTGACCCAGTAGGGCCATTCTTATGTTCTTATGCTTCTGATCAGTAGCATCTTGCATTTTGAACGCAGACTCCAGAGTTGCTGGTTGCCTTTGGGACAGCAGTCTGAGTCAGTGTTCAGATTTGGTGATATAGTCCAGTGCATGCTATATCTTCTGGGTTTTCCCATAAGCAAGTTTATAGTACATTTTATGGTGCTTATCATAATATCATAAAGGCCAAAATTAGATGGTTCTTCATAACCATATATCTATTGTGTATTAAAACATAGTTCAAGGTAAGCTATTCCAGTATTCCATCTCTTCATTTTAAGTGGCAAAATAACTGATAAGACACAAGCCTCGTGCTAGAGAGAATATATGCATTAAAAACCTAGGACAAGTCAAAAGATCAGATTAGAATGCACGCATAAATTACATCAGTGCTTCAGTAAAATGAAGAGCCTACGATGGGCTGATCCTGTACCTATTGAAGTCAAAGGCAGTTCTCCCATTGACTTCAGGGATGCAGGATTGACTCTGCAGAACAGAATTACAGTAATTTATGCACGCTGGACAGTAGGAAAATAGAATTTTGTAAGGTTGCTCTATACTGGTGTTTCTGATGGATACTGTTATAACAATGTCCCCTGCTCCTCTAATGAAAAGCCAGGTGCTGTGGAGCACTGAGGGTGCAGGAAGTGAATAGACTCAAAGGACAGCAATGAAAATATTAGCTTTTTGAAAGAGGGGTTAAATTTTGAGGCTGCTTTCAATAATTACATAAGACAGAGCTCATTAACCAATTGTTACAAATAACATAAAACCACTGTAACAGAACAGATGCACTTCAGGAGTACAGTTGTATTGGATCCATGCACTCCTCATGTGTTTGCAAGCATTTTACTTTCTACCTCATATTGCACTCTAGGTGAGCAATCCACTATAACCTTGCACCTGATTATGTCTTACAAATCACTATACCATCTAGAAATCAAGATTATACTGAAAACCTGCAATTTAATAGATCTTTTTCAGTAATCATAATTTTTTTTTTAAACAGTGTGTTCCCAGTAAGTAGCAAAGTCTGGTACAAACAATAGCAACAGTGTCCCTAGGCAGTTAAGCTAATACAGTTGAAAAGATTCTTCTCCTGCTAGCCAGCAGTATAATCTTGTTATAAGTAACTAGTATCACCTGTGCAGTATTAATGTAATTCAAATGAGAAGATGATGTGATGTGCATAGATAGGTCAAATATCCCTCAGATGTTTATTTTTACTCCTAGTGTTTTGCAATCAGAGCACAGCTTTTACATAGCGAATACTCAGGGTTCTTGTAATTCCACTGCTCTGTGCCAACTTTGTGGCAAAAGAGCAAATTCTGTGCAACTCCAGAATCAGCTCTTAGATGCAGAATTCCAAATAACAGGAGAGAGAGAGAGAGAGAGTGTGTGTGTTAAACCCACAATTAACTGAAGTCATATTTCACTTGTGGAATATCAGCCAAAAATGGAGATATTCACAGGTTTTATTTTAAGGGCCTAATTAGGAATATTAAGAATGGCCACTTAAGGCTTATGAAAAAAACAAACATCTATCGGATTTGTTGAGTGGTAGGGAGGCAGTCAGAATAATTTTATAAGTTTTACTTTTTAAATCCATTTCTTATCTTCTTCCTCCCATAAGAATATTTTTCTTTTTGTTTCTATTGTCTTTCCCATTCCTACTCTTCCCTTGTGACCCTTCTTTTGTATGTAAAATGCATATTAACAATTATTAATGAAAATCAAACGGATGTCTCCAAAAAGTGCAAAAGAAGTAGGAGAGGGGAAAGGAGAATGCACTGCTGCCACCCAGTACACGACAAGATGGGCTGTGGCAGCAAAAACCATAGTCACAGAAGCTCTTATTGAATTACAGTAGTACCCTGAGGTAATCCGCATTGGGGTCCCGCTATGGTAGGTGCTATACAAACACTATTGATGAAATGGCAACTATTTAACAGAAGTATCTGCAATCATATGTATTAAATTTATACATTACATTTAAACACCACAACAAAACTCAGTTGGCTGTGCCGAGATTTGGGGGTATATACCCAATTATTGGAAAAAAGCTAAATCCATAGAAGGCAATAATACCTGAACTTTCCCTTTACTTACTGTTCTTCTTTTCCAGGAATTTCAGAATCCACTATTAAATTCAATTTCTCCATCCTTTCAAAAATGATTAGTAAATTTTTCATTTGAGTTTGAAAAAAAGACTTTTCCCCATATTAGCCAGTTACCAAGGACTTTTGAAATGTTTCCCTCCTTTTCATTAGTCATTATTGCTCTTTTTCCATGGTGCTGTTGTAAAGGCAAAGCTGAATTTAACAGCGCTCATTTTGAGATTAGTCTTAGAAATATGGGATTTATGATTAATTGTATGATAAAACAGAAAGAGCTGGGTGATGAACTTATCTCTGATCCAAGTACGAGTATCTGAAATGTGAGCAAACACCACCAAAAAATGAGTTGGATTTAGCCTTGATTTATTCTTCTCCCCATCCTAAGCAGCCCCCTTGAAACCAAAGGTGCTGCATGGCTGTAGGGCCCCTATTCTGGTATCACTTATACACTTGCTTAACATTATGCTCAAGAATAGTCCCAGTGAAGCCATATCTTCAGAATATTTGTGTGTCAGTGTGAAGGGAATGGCACTAGTCATGTGCATAAAGTAACATGTGCATAAATCTTTTCAGGATCAGGCCTAACTGATAGAATAATTTGCCTTTCGATCAGTGACTGGTATATTGAACTGCTTTTGTATTTATGTTTCCAGTTAAAGTTTGCTTGAGTGAGTCTCCTGAAAACAGTTTCCCATAACAATGAAAATTACTGTCACCTACTGAAAATACTGTAGCTCTTCAGAGCTCTATGGCCTAGTTGATAGAGCGCAGGGCTGTGACTCAGACCTGGATTCTATTTCTGCCAGTGCCATTGGCCTGTTGGGTGACCTTGGGCAACTTTAATCACCTCTGTGCTTCAGTTTCCCTGTCTGTAAAATGGGGATAATGATGCTTGCCTGCTTTGAGATCCACTGCTAAGTATTTAGTCATTTTGTGCTATGAATGTTATAAAAACTTCCTGGTTTAAAGGCATACAACCAAAGTATTTTCTTCTGTTTCAGGCCCATTATATCTGAACGAAATGAGTTGCTCATTCAGTTCTTGTCTGATTTAAGTTTAACTGCTGATGGCTTTATTGGTCACTATAAATTCAGAGCCAAAAAGTTACCCACAACCACAGTTCCAGCTACGACCACTCCCCCTGCAACAGCAAGTAAGTTGTACTGGTTTTATTTTATATTGAAGAAGAATTCACTCCAGGAGAAGGAAAGATGAAGGGAAACTGTAGTAAAAAACATGTGAAAAAGCAGAACTTGGTTTTGCGGTTTGTTTGTATTAAAAATGTTGAGGGAGTGGATGAAAATTAATGCACCCAGGGGAGTCACTAGAATCCATTTAACATCATTAAAGAAAACTCCTCCAGTCTAGAGTTTCCTGTGCCTGTAACTGTCACAGGTGAGAAAATCTGAAGTAGCATTTCCTACATTTGCTCATGTTTCTGGCAGATAGCTAACAAGTAACTTTCACCATGGTACTCACATAGTGTAATGCAAGACTGATTTCTTGTTTATGCTAAATAAAATTCTGGTTACTCTTCTGAAAATTGTTCCGGTTTAGACTTCTGAGGAAACCATGAAATCGTTTCAGGATGAGTTTGTACGTAAAAATTTACCATACTTGTCTCTGTTTGTCCAGTTGGTGAGATCTAACAAATGATGCAGACGCCAGCTGAATTCTCATTAGACCCTACTGGCAACATCACAGCAATGTTTTATCTTTCGGATTAGGTTTGTGCAAAAGATTGTGGCGGTGTTTTGTAAAAGAAATATGCAATACTAAAAAATGAGAGCGTCCCTTTTATACTTGCCTAAATATAGACAGTGTGTCTAAGATCAGTGGGAAGTTTCCCACATGCTTCGCCAAAATCACCTCATTGCTGGGATTCTGAAGGGCTTAATGCTTGCAATCTTCATATCCTGAATGTGAGAGATTAAATGTATAATAACATCAGCATACGCACAAATTATTTATGATGTTTTTTACAGCATGTGGGTTGATTTGTACTTAAAACAGATCAAATTGTCATGATAACAAAGACTTCAGAAGGGTTGTCAGAGATGTGGTGCTGAAAATATATAATGAAAAGCTGTTGAAAATAGTCTTTGGGAGAAAACAAACATTTTAAAAATCGAAATAATGAACTATAAAAGATAACTCTGACATGACAGTGGAGGGAACCCTAGTAACAACTAATGGAGTTCTTCCTCAACATAAAGTTCTCTATTTTAAGTTGTTACTTCCCATATTTGCCAGTCCCTAAACTTGTCAGCTGTCTGATATTCAACCGTTTACATCAAGGGGCCCATTCATCTATTTTGGTAACTTTTTTTTTTTTTGTAAGCTTTATTAATTTGTTCTAAGCTTTTTAAACCAGTCCTTGTGGCACCATTGATGTTAAAAATAAAGCCAGTCCACTAGTGATCTCACAGAGTATGTAGCAGACTCAGAGGTGACCACAAAGGAGAGCTTGTTGGGAAGAGACAAACAGGAAGAACACTCAATTTGTGATCTGCTCTCCATGGCTTAGACCTGTATGACCAAAAACAACCTTCCACAGTTTAAACTTTTGGCGACTTACTGAATAGCATGTGGAGAAAAGTTGTGGATATTTTGTTGGTAACAGAAGCCTTAGTAATAACAGGCATTTATTATCTTGCAAATCAAAATAGTTCATCCCTGCATTAGACTTGTTAAACCATTAGTGACTGTTTAACTTTTAGCAGGCACTTCCATTAACCATCATGTTTAGTTATATACATTTACAGAACCATTATTATTAGGAAACATGGCAAAGTACTGAAAAACCATGAAGTTTTCAAAGGATTAAAAGTAGGTCTGTCATAGGTTTCACCCCCACTCTGAACTTTAGAGTACAGATATGGGGACCTGCATGTGAACCCCTAAGCTCAATTAACAGCTTAGATCTGGGCTGGCTGCCACCACCCAAATAGTTTGAGTCATTTGGGAAACTCTGTCTCCCCCCCAAAACCTTTCCCTCCCTGGGTAGCCTTAAGAGACTTCTTCACCAAATTTCCTGGTGAACACCGATCCAAACCCTTGGATCTTAACACAAGGAGAATTTAACCACCCCCCCTCCTTTCTCCCACCAATTCCTGATGAGTCCAGACCCAATCCCCTGGGATCTTAAAAACCGGGAAAAATCAAATCAGGTTCTTAAAAAGAAGGCTTTTAATTAAAGAAAAGAAAGGTGAAAGACAAACCTCTGGGGGAGAGTAGCATACCAGCTACTCTCACAGACAACAGATTCAAAACACAGAGGATGTTCCCCTGGGCAAAACTTAGTTACACAAAAGAATACCCAATTTGATTATTCCCCTAATTGCAAGACAAGTTACAAAAAGAAAATAAACAAAACCTATTTATTTCTTTTCTAATACTCACTACTCTGATAAGAACTGATTCCTTGATCTTTTCCACTCTGGCGGAAACTGACTCAGACAAAGGGAACTTCTCTCCTTCCTTTTGAACCATCTTGTCCTCCCATTGGTTCCTCTGGTCAGGTGTCAGCTAGGCTAGGTGAACTTCTTAACCCTTACAGGTAAAAGAGGCATTAACCCTTAACTATCTGTTTATGACAAGGTCAGTGACTATCAATTAAAGGTTTTCACATAATGCTGCATTATGAGTTTTTTTTTTAATTTCACTGTATAGGTCAAATCATGTTGCTTACAGTATAGCTACAGATAAAATTGATACCAATTAAAGGTTTAATTAACTACAGCCAGACCCTCTCCAGTTCATGCTTTGCTAAATTGCAACATTTCTCATCCACACAAGCATCTTCCCACTTCTCATATGCTGTAATGAGGTCTCGTACCAACCAGATTTTATTATTTTTACAAAATATACAGTACTACTACATATACTACACTTACTAGTATACCTTGAAGTATCATGAATGCACACTAAATCATAGTTGACAAAATATTTTGTGATGCATTCACCCAGTCATTAATATGCGTTTCACGCATACTCTCTAAATAGACAAAAGGAACAAAGAGGGAGAAAGGAAGTACTGTTTTACAGATGGGTAACTGAGGCACAGAAGGATTAAGTGACTTATCCAGAGTCGCACAGGATAGCAGCAGAGTTAGGAAATTGAACCCAGATCACCTGAGTTGCAGTGCAGTACTTTAACTGCAAGATTATCTTTTCTGTCTGAAGGAGGCTGTCTAGTTATAAGCTTATGCTCCCAATACTTCTGTTAGTCTTAAAGGTGCCACAGGACCCTCTGTAACTATAACATTGTGTCTCAATGATGGTATTTTAAGTATACTGTTAAGACTGCATGGCAGTGGGTAAGAAGACAAGGAGATAATTTGAATGCCTTATCTCAGATCACATTACATTGTCAAATATAAATGTTATTGCAAATTGTCACTATAAATAAAGAAAAACTGCATTAAAAGAACATGAACAGTGATAAGTTGTAAACCCACAAAATTTAAGACTATTCAGCAATAAAGCTGCCATCATTTTTAATGTCATCTTGGCATCCCTATTTACTCCAACACACACACATCACTTAACATTTATACTTGAATGCATAGACACAGTAGGGATTAATTAAGGCTGCACTTGCATATTTCATGACTTTGCCACCAAATATTTCCTAAAAAATTGATGCCTTATAGACAGGTTTTAGTTGTACCCCTGACTGTTTATTGTGTGCAGTTATGTAACCTCATAAACCAAGTGGGCAGCTGAAATCTCTGTATTTATAGTATGCATTCTGGATTGTACAAGGCGTTTTCAGTTCTGTTCAGTTAATATGGCCATTAAAACAGATACATGAAGATAACATATATATAATAAAAAAGATCCAATAAAGATTGGGTGAGGAAGTTGGAAGAAGACGACTATTGAAATCATCTTCAGGCAATTCATCCCTTGGAATCCCAAATCTAGTTTTGCAGATTGAAAACACCAGGAAGAATCTTGAAAATATTATTTAGAATGTTTAAATACACTCAATATCAATTTTACTCATTTACTTTTTTTGTCCTATGAAAAAAAGCTTTGAAACCTACAGTTGCCCTTTGCCAGCAAAAATGTAGACGGAATGGGACTCTTGAGAGCAATTACTGTTCAAGTAACTTTGGTAAGAACAACAAAGTTTATTTCTTTATAATTAATGACTTGGGGCTATGTGTTTAGTCTCTGAGGAATTACAGAGAATGTAGTTGTAAATTGCCATTAGTATGCAAAGAAATGTTTTCATATCATCATACTATCTCTCTCTCTCTCTTACGTATCTATGATTCAATACATTCCTGGAGATGTTTTGAAGTAAAGACAGTGAATGTGTATCAGAAACAAACATACTTTCTCAGTCTAAACACAAATGACTACACAGAAGGTGAACTGTTGCTATATGAAAGTGTCGATTCAGGTACTGCGCTGGCATACTGTCTTGCTGGAACAGCCTGTATATATTTTATTCACAACGATATGTTTGCTGTACGTACTTGCATTACTCACTATTCCATAATTCAGTTTGTAGATGTTCAAAATATTTTTTTAAATAACCTAAGGTGAAATATGGAGAAGCTGTGAAAGCCTATAAGCCATACTTTTCTTATTCAGATATAAATTACTGGTGATTACCGTATATACTCATTCATAAGCCGAATTTTTTAGTAAAAAAGGGAAGCGCCAGAGAAGGGGGTCAGCTTATGAACGGGTATAGAGAGGGAGAGGTGGGACACAGCCCCTCCCCCCAACAGAGGGGGCAAGGAGAGGCAGCACAGCCAGCAGAGCTAGAAGGGAAGAGGCGGGGCCAGAGTCTCTCCGCTTCTGGCCACGCTGCTCTCCCCCCAGCCTCCAAAGCAGCTGCAGCTACGGGGCTGGCAGGCTGCAGCCGTGCTGCTTGGCCCCGCCCCCCAGAGCAGGCTGTGGCCATGCCGCCCGGCCTGCCGGAGCACACTGCGGCCGTGCCGCCCAGCCCAGCCCACTGGAACATGCTGCAGCCGCGCCACCTGGTCTGGCCCGCCGGAGCAGGCTGCGGCTGCGCTGCCCAGCCTGCCGGAGCAGCTCGAGCCAGGTCAGAGACATCCTCTCCTGGCCTTCCCCAGATAAGGTGGGAAGGGATGGGATGGGGAGAGTGTGGGGGTCCCAGGCTAGGGGTGGGGTCATGTGGGGGGTGGTCACAGGGGTTACTCCCCTGACTCCCAGCTTCCCCCCCCCCCCCAAAATTTCCCCACCAGTTGCTGTCCCAGTCTGTCAGGGTAAACAGCTGGGGCACCGGGACACTTTGTTTACTTAGGTTTACCTCCCTGCCTGCGGATGCTAGAGGTAAACAAACCGTCTCGGCCCACCAGCGGCTTATCCTGATCGCCCGGGAGCCAAAGTTTGCTGACACCTGAATTACAGGGTCAGCTTATGAACAGGTTATAAAAAAATTTCCATTTTTACTTATCCATCTTGGGGGGGTTCGGCTTATAAACGATCCGACTTATGATTGAGTATATACGGTAAATGGTGTTCTACTGTATTTGTACAGTACTATCAGTCAGTGACTTTGTTTAGTTACCTCACAAGGTGATTCCCCCATATTACTGTTGGAACCCTCTTTTTAAATCTCACTCCCTTCTACGGCTATTGAAACCTCACGTTGTGGCCACCATCCTCTCGGCCAAAGAAAGTTGCTCACAGTAGCCTTTCAAGCTAATCCAGTGAGCATATTGCTAATTGTCTTTCCCACTGGGTGCAGCTTTGTGCATAGCTTCGCCATAGCAAAACAGCCCTAAAGACAGCAGATTTGGGGGCCCTGGAAAAATCCCCTCACAGGTGGCTCCTTAGATAGCATAGGGCCATAACGTAATGTCTTATGCCACTTCCCGTCCTGTCTGCTGGCATAGAGAGGTGGCTGCTGGTGCAAATTAGAGAAGTCTTCAGGTTTCTCTAATTTGCCCCCAATGCAGATTGGCTCATGATCAGAGGGACCTGAAAATGGCCTTAAGCCATGGTGTTTGCTCCCCTTATTGAGCTGTGCAACAACTTGATCACAGCCCATGATCTGGGTCAAAGGTTTTTTTGGCCATTGAGTGACACAATGCAAGGCACTTTTCTTCTGTCCCGTAGGGCAAGTGAACAGCTTTTAATACTTCACCCAGCTTCTGATGCCTTAAAGTTTGTTCCTCTTTAAAATAAGAGTAAGATTACTAAAATGTTTGTGTATGTGATCTAGGTTTTGAATTAATGCAGAAGGTTTTAATTTTGCTGGCTTTGACCCGTTGGAAAATAAGAGCAATTTCTTTTTATATGTTTTGTATACCTGTAATATTTGGTAGCTGATCTTTAGAAGTATGTTTTCTTAGTCTCCATTAATGTAATATCTATAGTGCTATTGTGATGAGACTTCCACCACATATAACTGCAAGAAGTTCTAAATTAAAAGAATACATAATTTCACAAATGTTTGATCTGAACTGTTGGTTATACCAATGTTTAAACTGTTCAGTCAGCATGTATTAGCTAATTCAAGATCTATTTGATCTCATTCGAAGGTGAACTGCAAAGGAGAAAAATAGTTGTACCGTTTATTGTTCCTTTCATAATTATGGCCTAAAGTTTGCTTCTGCTTGTTTCTTTATATTAGGAATATTACGTCATGTCTTTTTCTTGCTGAGGGCTCTTCAGAGGATTAGAAAACAAGAGTTAGGATAGTGACATTATATAGGCTTAAATTTAAGTGGCAGTCTGTGAATTACTAAAGTCAGTGGAGTTCCATAAATATAAAACCAGTGTGAGATCAGAGTCAGGCCCTAAAATGCACCATTGCCTTTTGACACTGAAGAAAACTGCAGTTCTGCTTTCAGCCTATTGTCATGTCACTATCCCACTCCATTTTTCCAGTGCTCCAAAGAGCTCTCGAGCAAAAACAGGGATGACAAGACCTGATATTTCTGTTGGGGGAGGAAGGGGGAAAATCATCCAAAAGAATGTACTAAACTTTAGAGGTTGTCTTTATGTATCTTAAATAGTAAATAAAAAGGGCACGTTTTTCTTGCTTTGCAGTTCACCTTCTAAAGAAAAGTGTAGGTGTTTTGTGCAGCCTAGCAGTCTCACAATTCAAACAGCAGGTAGGAGGTTCTTCTTACTATAAATATACTAAAATATGTCTGAAAACAAACAGGTTTGATTTTCTGTTTTTCAGAGATCCTACATACCCACAAGTTCTGTTGACATCAATGGGATATGGGGGCGTTCAGCATCTCTGAAAAATCAGGTCAAATATTTTTTATTGGGCATGTGAGCTTAGTGGTGCCTCTTCCTTCTCAAAAAAGAGATATGGATGATGCAGGAGCCCAGTGTAAGACAATTAAATGATGAGTGTAAGAATTTCCAACTATTTTAAAAATCAGAAAGAAAAAATAAGGGTTCATGAAGTCTGACCTCCTGTGAGACACAGGAAGTCAGACTAGATGATATGGTGGTGGGTCCCTTCTTAAACTCTATGATGTTAGTTATTTTTTTAAAGTATCAAAACTTAGAACTGGATTTCCAAGTTGTTGGTGTTTTCTGGAAACAGTTCAATTTTTGACAGACCTCAATATTTTGCAAATATGTTGCAGCCCTCATTTTGGTGGCTGATAATGTATTTCTGTTACCTTCTTACCCTTTAGAAATAAGCAAGAGTTAAAGGGGCATCCATCAAGACTGACAGATAAAAATTTTTAACCTACTATAAGAATAAACATGATACTGAAAACTAATATATTCTTTCTTCTAGTAATAACGGGAACTGTTATCACAGCAGTCACGCGGGGCGGCAGCTTACATGCAACAATATCAATCATAAATGTATATAAGGAAGGAAATTTAGCAATTCAGCAAGCAGGCAAGAATATGAGTGCCAAGATCATTGTTGTTTGTAAGCAGTGTCCTCTCATCAGGAGAGGTAAGTAAATGAGACAAATAACTGCTTTAGGTTTCTGTAAAACTTTGCTCACCATGGCTTCCATTTTCATAGCTCTTCTAACAATTTTAATTAGTCAGCTAATGTATCAGAATTACTCATTTCAAGAAAAAACTATCTAATAGTATAATACATTTTCAGTTGTTTTCAGAATCACTTGATCCAAATGACAGACTTCATAGATAAACATCTACTTGAGTGTAAAACCTAGGTATAGACTTTAAATCCGATAGATATTGTAGGTGAAACAATTCTTACAACTTCATTGATGCAGTGGTTCAGTATCATTATATGATTTTAATAAAATCAACAGGAACTTGTTTTGGTGTTCCCAAATAAAGCTTAACTGGATTTCAGTTTTGGGAGCCTGTTTTCACATGCAGTTATTTAGATAGGGGAAAATGCAAACAGGTTAAACGTAAGAGTACTCAATACGACAACCAAGAGCACATTTGAAAGCACGATGACCTCTCCTCCTCCATAGCTGTTTTGTACTAATTTACCTAATACCTCCCTACCTCAACTATCTTACAGGCAGTCTAATAGTAATAAACCCACTCGATATCAAGTAACATCACTACAGCCATACCAAACAAAATTCTGTATCAAGTATGTCAACCAAGGCAACAGCCAATAAAATGTAATCAAGTTGGCAAGTGTATCGTTATAAGAAATGCTTGGACAAGGTTTCATAGTAACAAGAAATTGAGAACAGACCTCAACCCTGCCTCCTGAGTAAGCTGTAGTAAAAAGCAACAAAGAAACCAAAAATGGAACCAGAACAGGGAAAAATCAGAATAATTTAACCAGAGTATAAAGCAAAACCCTCAGTCTGCCACTGGTATTTCCAACAAGTATCCAAAATGGCCAGCACCGAAGAAGGAATCCGAGTCAGAAATTAATTTTTGCTTTTATCTTTTGCTGCCTGGAATTTGGATATCTGGGAGATATAACAATGTCCTTGATGGAGCAAACAGACACAGTGGCAGATTAGCCACAGGGCCCATGCCCAGGGACCCCCACCAACTGGGGAGGCCCCAGAAAAAATCTGGTGCCAGAGGTGGAAGCCCAGAGCCTCAGCAGGCGGGGAAGGGAAAGCCCCCATGCCCCAACCCCACTCCGCGGCAGCAACGCTGGATGGGCAGGGAAATCCATCCCGCCAGTGCCCTCCAATCCCATCCCTGGCAGAAGCTGCAGGATAGGGGAAGCCCCCCCAGCAGCCTCCAACCCCCTCAGAAGCCCCTGCGTGGGGGAACCCCAAGCCCCCCCAGCAGCCTCCAACCCCCTCAGAAGCCCCTGCGTGGGGGAACCCCAAGCACCCCACACCCGTCCCTAGTAGAAGCTGTGGGGCTGCAGGGGAAGCCTCCATGCCCAACCCCGTTCTCCGGCTAAAGCACCCTGTGGGTGGGGAAGGGAGAAGCCCCAGTGCCCCAACCTTGGTCCCCCGCAGAAGCACAGGGGAAGCCCCAGCACCTGGACCTCCGCTGCAGCCCTGGGACTGGAGGATACTTGTGACAACTGGCTTTTAAAATCATATCTGTCAATGTATATGAGCTTATTAGACAAATTTAAACTGGATGAGACGCATTCTTCTCTAGGTAAGAATCGAACTAGCTGAGTTAGGACTTAAAAAGTAAGTTTTGGCCACCTTATATAATTTAACAGAAGGTGGGGGATGCACCTTTTATGCAATGTATGCAGCACTACCTGTGTAAATAGAGCCCACAAGAGTAGAACTATTCTTTCCAAGTTATGTTTAGAAAGAGATTTGTCTTACGTCACCTTCCTTTCTGTAGGTCTAAACTACATCATCATGGGCCAGCTAGAAGAAGATGGCAGAGGTAAAGTCCTGCCCAACAACTTTATCATGAGTTTCAAGACTAAGAACCAAAAGATCCTGAACACCTTGAAAAACAAACGATGTTAAAATGTGAATCCTGTACTTGCATTCTGTCATCGCTTTGTGAGGAACAATTTTCATACAGTAAAAAAATCAGGAAGATAAAATTGACCAAAACCAAAAAGATCTTGTCAGTCTACTGTCCCTTACATATAACCATGTAACTGGCACTGTCAATTACATAAATATATAGAGGAGAATAGATCCCTAATTTTAAACTGCAAGATTTGCAGCATAACCATCTGATCTGAAGCATACCAAATTCTGACTCCTTTGAAGCTGTCAGTTTATACTTGTCTCAGAAGGATTTTTTTAGGAATGAGTTATGTGCAGATGTAAAATAAGAATAAGTGCAATATTTATAGTAATTCATTTTAACTTAGCCTTTTCTTCTAAAGTTGTTTTATTATATGGGTTCTTGCATTATTATCTATGCTTAATAAAATATTTTAAAACCTCACAATACACCAAGGAATTATCAAGTTCTCCATGTATTAAGTGGGGCATGCTAAAAATAGAAAATCTCTGATCATTTACATGCTTGTGATGCTCTGGGACTGGCATAGCAAGAATGGCAGCACACTTTTTTATAGTGTTTACATTAAAGTCAATGGGAATTGGATTAGGGCTTTTAAAAATCTGAAACTATTACAGTGCAATGCTTTTACCTAGTGA
Organism: Emys orbicularis; assembly: GCF_028017835.1. Taxonomy (NCBI): domain Eukaryota; kingdom Metazoa; phylum Chordata; order Testudines; family Emydidae; genus Emys; species Emys orbicularis. The sequence goes on along the minus strand of NC_088691.1, from coordinate 74,595,668 downwards.
TGTTTTATCTACATTGTTTATTTTATTTTTCAGTATTTCACAAATAAAAGCCAAATGATATTGTTAACCTTCACTACATAGGTAAGGGCTAGGAACCAGTCCAGGCCCACTGAACTATACCTGCAAACAGTATGCTTTCGTCTTTCATAGAATGGGAGACCAAGATTCAGAATGACACAGCTTAGTACTGGGGATGCAAATGGTAATATAGCTGTCCCCATAGGCTGATGTGGAAGAAAGAAATGCTACAAAGTAAGAGTGATTCATTTTCTTTTAGACAGTATTCCCACATCATCAGCCTTTATACATAAAGGAAAGGAGATGACTGGCAGGGAGATGCTTGTGATACAACGTCAGTTACTGCTATCCGTTCTGTCCATTGCATCCTGTCTGATCCTTATTCTGAAATAAAAACTCAAGTTAAAGTAGATGGAAGAATGTAGATTTCACTGAAACATAATGGAGAAATTGAACAACAGGTCTGTGGAAGGCAGACAAACTGTTTTTATTTCTGATTCTACAACTACACAAAGCCTGAACTTTGTCACTGACAAATTGTATGTGGTAATAGACGCTCAGGCTTCCTTGGGCGCTTAAGAAATTATCATCCTTTTCAATAAATACTGTCCAGAGGTCAGTTTATCCCTTGGATTCCTCAGATTAAAGAGGTGACTTTAAACATAACCAAATAAAAAGAGAGAATTCTTAAAGGGACATCAATTTGAAAATCATGTCTCTAAAATGTTTCCCTCCCCACCACTGTTTGCATGATGGTAGTGCCTAAAGACACCAACAGAGACTGACATCCCATTGTACTCGGGATTGTACAGAACAAACACACAATGAATGTGAGAACGTTCCTGCTCTGAAGAGAAAAGGGGGGAGGACAGAGATGAAATGATTTACCCAGCATCACCTAGCAGTTCAATGGTAGAGCCAGCAATAGAAGCCTGGTCTCCTGACTCCCCAGCCATTGCTCTACCCACTAAACCAAGCTGCCTCTGCCACTTTGGTGTTCTTAAAGTGACATTTGTTTTCAAACCACATTTGTCATGCTCCAGTTTCACACTTAGTTTTCAAATACTGGTTCATGTGTAGACTCTATGTATTCTGGTACTTGCACGCCTAGACAACAGCTTGGTGACACCTTTACACTCATGCAGTGCTCTGGAAGCCATGTGTACTCTCCCCTACTTACAGGATGTGGGGAGAAGAGAACACAACTATCCAATCTCTGTGTTACAGACTATGCGTCCGGCCCTCCAGACGTTTTAATCCGGCCCTCGTGCTCCCACCGGAGAGCCGGGTTTGGGGCTTGCCCCGCTCCATGCGGCTCCCGGAAGCAGCGGCATGTCCCCTCTCTGGCTCCTATGCCGAGGTTCCCTGCCAATGGGAGCTGTGGGAGTGGCACCTGTGGACAGGCAGCGCAGAGCTGCCTGGCTGGGCCTCCGTGTAGGAGCCGGAGGGGGGACATGCCACTGCTTCTGGGAGCTGCTTGAGATAAGCACCCCCCATGGTCTGCACCCATGCCCCAACCCCAGCCCTGATCCCCCTCCTGCCCTCTGAACCCCTCAGTCCCAGCCCAGAGCACCCTCCTGCACCCCCAGCCCCACCCCAGAGCCTTTATGCCCTCTGCACCCCAACCCCCAATTTTGTGAGCATTCATGACCCGCCATACAATTTCCATACCCAGATGTGGCCCTCGGGCCAAAACGTTTGCCCACCCCGATGTAAATATTAGATATTACTTTGTTAATCGCTGTTCATCAATGTATCCCCCAGCCTCACAACAGCCACTAACACTTGGGTGCCTGACTCACTTCCACAATAGTTATTTTGGATGGCATCATCCCTGTACTGGTGGGTTGTTTTCCCCCCCCCCCCCCATCACCAACATAGGCAGTTTTGTTGGTTTGTGTTTTTTTGGGGGGGGGGGGGGGGGAAGATGCTTTTCGATAGTTGCCGGGAGAGTCCAACAGCTTACTACAAATCTCTTCTCTCAACTCATGGCAGAGGGGGCTCCTGACCCAGCTACTATTGACATCCCCTCCTCATGAACTTCACAGCCTGAACATATCTTGATGTGGTGTGTAATGCATTGGAAATGATAAGCTCGCTCCTAAATATTTGTTTCAAGTATATGTTTTTATTAATATCTAATACAACCATATTTTTCAAATTGTTTTTTCTTCCTTTCCTTTTTTGGAGTATATGACAGAACATATACAGTGCACAGCTTTTATGTTTGGATTATATACTAACACCACTCACCACCCAAGTCAAGAATTTGATCATCCTCTTGTCTTAGAACGTAGTCATTCAAATTAAAAAGCTGATGGACAATTCAGAATCTCTCTACAGAAGGAGAAAAAGGCCTGATGTTTAAACCCCACTTGGGATATGCATAATTCCATAGTACAGAAAATATATTACTTTTACAAGAAATATTTTATAAGAACTTCCTCGAACGGGGGAACACTGACAAAAGCCCCATCTCTCTATCAGCCCCAGGATCAGTTATGGTTATAGGCCACTGTGGCTACCTGCGCCTTTTGGCCTTAAAACTCACTAATTATCTGATATCCAACCCAGAATGTTAGGAGAACACTGCCTCCACAGTATTACTGCCAAACAATCCTCTGTCATAAATATAATGTGTTTTTCATATTAAAAAAATACAGGAGTCTCACATTTTCTCAATTATAGTTTGTCAACTTGAATTATACACAAGCATATGAAGATATACTGTACCCTCTATCACCGAAAACTCACAAAGCCCTTACTTTCCATTGTAAGCAGAATAAAAGTCACAAATAATTATGATGTTCAATAATAATTCTGATACAAACACCTTACAGTTGGCAGCAGTACATTCAGGAAGAACACAAAATATCAAGATAAATTTAAAATAGGATATGAAAAAAATCTCTCACAGGGTACATCTAAACTGCAGCTGGGAGGGTGCTTCTCAACACAAGTAGCCAGACACATGCTAGCTCTGCTCAAGCTAGCGTGCTAGAAATAGCAGTGTAGCTGGGGTAGTGTGGGCAACAACTTGGGCTAGCTGCCTGAGTACAAACCTGCCTGGGCTCCCTAGATACATACTCGGATGGTTAGAAAAAGCCACACCCATGCTACCCGGAGCTACGCTGCTACTTTTAGCAAGTCTGTCTATTGTTACTCCTGGGGGAATTCTGCGCCACTGCGCAATACAGAATTTTGCAGAAATTCATGTTGTGCATGCAGAATTTCCTCCACCCCCCCCCCCCAGAAATGGGCTGCAGTGCTGCTGGTTGCCACTAGGGGCTGCTGGACCCAGCAGAGCCCAGTTCTCACACATAGAAGACACTGCTGGGGGGAGGGGGAGAGAGCTAGAGGGTTCCCAGCAGCTTCCATTCCCTGAGAGAAGGAGATGGCAGTGAGCATCAGGCGGTTTCTCCCTGGGTCCTGAGGAGTAAGGGGGCAGGTGTCTGGGCTGGGGGGAGCATCTCTGGGCTAAGGGGGGCCCTGCAGCTGGGCTCTGGGGGCAGAAGGGGGCAGAAAAACAGGAACTGGATTGTCATAGGGCTTTCTTTAAACTTTCTACTCCTGGGGGAAATTTTGTGTGTGTCTCTATTGTTACCGACATACTTGCTGATAGGATAGGTATTTCGAAATAAATTATCAAAATAATTGAAACTGGCGTTATTATGTAGTGTTATTTTGACAAATAAAATTAGCAGAATTTTAAAACGTGCGCAACATTTTAAATTTTTTGTTGCAGAATTTTTAATACTTTTTTGGCGCAGAATTCGCCCAGGAATACTATTGTGCTGGAAAACACATTCACAGCTGTGGTGTATACATACTCTAAAAGACAGCCTTCTGAATGCACATCTTCCAATGTCCAGGCATAGTGTATGTTCTTACATAGAAATAATTGTACAGTATTTCCATTTGTTTTAATGGACCAGAAATATTTAGCCTGGCAAACAAGTAACATTCATGCTCTAGACCGATATCTAATTCTTGTTAAAAAATATGTTTTCCTATGCCAAAGAACAACTGTGTGTAATCCAGATACACAAGGTTTTCTGAACACTACTCAAAATTAAGAGGCTAATTTTAAAAAAAATTCCCAAATCCCAAGAGTTGCATATTGCAAATGTACACACAGGGTGCTACCTGAAAAATCTTAATATGTTTTTGAGAGGACAGAACTATTTTAAATGGATCCATGAAAGTTCTGGAGATGGGTAGCTTACTGTGGCTCTATGTCCAGAGTTCAGCATCCACAGTACCCTGCAATTTTCAGGGAACAAATCACAAATTTCATTTCCCAATGTTTTACAGTTGTTAATATTCAGTCAACAGCATCATGTACAAAACCATTTTCAGAGTCATGGAGTCTTTTGCAACCTACTTTAAATCATATACTGGTTAAATTTCTATTACGAAAGTACCAGGTATATTTTTAAGTATTGTTAAGATTTCCATCTTTTCCCACAACTTGAAAAAACAGTAACCAAGAGGGACATAACAGCAAATATAGGGGAAATAAATGCAACATGCCAGCTATGAAGACATGAAGCCCGACAGCTAATGTGACCTGTCAAAATCCATATTTTGGGGAACATTTATTGTAAAATGCTATATACATATTTTACATACTGTACATTACACACTTAACGAGCTTAAAAGAATGACAGTTTTTGCATTCATTTCCACATCTTTTGAATTTAGCTGAAACTCATGCAAATACATTTTCAAATTTAAGGTTGTGCAAAAAATTTGCTTTTCTGTTTGGTCTGGCAACAGACTTAGGCCAACACTTTCAACTGTGAGTACCTAAAATTAGACATGTTCCTTTTAAAATCTGGACCTTAGTTTCTTGGATAAAACATAGCATATTTAGATGTCCGAAAGCCAAGCAGATCCCTCATTTCATTTCGGAATTTTGATAGATCTTGCCGCAGTTCATTGAGATTTTCCACAGTTGCTTGATCCATGCTTTGCATCTTTTGTCTCATGGAGGTTAAGTAACGATGGACTAAACAACACATCACCTTTTGGTAATTCTCATCCCTCTTTTGCTTCAGATTTCTCCATTCCTTTAAACAAATATACAGGTTTACTAAACAAAAGGGATTTATTTTAATGTATTTATTTAATTTTTGAGCCCTGAAGCCTGTGTACAATTGCACAGACAGCATTACATATGTGCACACAAATTGGAAATCCGTATGTACCAATTCTCAACTTGTGTACATGTATGTGACACTGTGTGCAGCCTTTTGAGATAAAAATGAGGCCTACAATGCCCAATTCGTGAAGCAGAAACGAAGGTCTTTTAATCTATCTGGCTTGGAAAAAGTTATACAGATGTACGAGATTTCCATCATCTAGTCATTAATAGTATTTCTGTACTTAAATGTATGTTCAGTACAGTCTTTCAATCTGGTTTGCTTGAAATATTTTTGGCTGCAAGAAGGAGCAGTAGCAATTAGTATACATAATTATAGGGTACATTAACTATGTTTATTTAAAGAAAATGTAAAACCAAAAAAAATTAAGAGACTCCAGTGTTCCTTTTTTGGTTATTTATTTTGACATGTCATGTGACATGTTTAAAATTAGTTGTCCCCCCCACCTTCAGCATATTCTAACTGCACCATTTTCAAAATTTTTACAAATTTCAACACTGAAGAAAAAAGTGTTAATAGGTTTTACATCAAGCAGCAGGGCCATTAAATATTGGGTGAGCAGGTTTTGTTTTGTTGAAACATGAAAATTATGCCAGCCTTAATTAAAAACCTCAATTAAAATCTGAAATAATTTGTTTTGTTCCTGTTCTGTGCTGAGTTATATTTTGGATTCATAGACTAACAAAGTTTAAGGCCAGAAGGAACCATTAGATCATCTGGTCTGATTTTCTCTATATCACAGGCCATTATATTTCACCCAGTTACCCCATCTTGAGTTTAACAACTTGTGTTTGGCTAAAGCATCTTCTAAAGCATCCAATCTTTATTTGAAGACCTAATCCACCACTTCTCTTGGTAGTTTGTTCCGAAGGTTAAGCACTCTCAACTTAGAAATGAGGAACACATTTTAAACAATGAATTTTCTGGCTTCAGCTTCCAGCTATCACTGGTTCTTGTCATGCCTTTTCCCGCTAGATTAAATAAGCCTTTAGTATCCCATATTTTCTCCCTGTGAAGATACTTATATGCTGTAATCAAGTCAAACTTCTTTCTGAGAAACTACACAGACTGAGATCTTTAAATCTCTCATTGTAGGGCATTTTCTCCAGCCTTGTAATCATTTTTATGGTGCTTGTCTGCACCCTCTTCAATATTTCAACATCCTTTTTAAAATGCAGGCACCAGAACTGTTACATGGTATTCTATTATTGATCTCACCGATCCCGTATACAGAGATAAAAATCACCTCCCTATGCCTGCTGACTACTTCCCTATTTAAACATCCAAAGATCACATTAGCTCTTTTTTGTCACAGTATCACACTGGAGCTTATGTTGAGTTGCTTGTCCAACAGGAGCCTTAAATCCTTTACATAATCATTGCATTCCAGAATTTACAGTCCCCTGTTCTACAGGTATGGCCTGCATTATTGGATGTATAACTTTGTATTGGCTGTATTTAAACACATTTTGTCTGAATGGGCCCAGGTTACCAAGCAATCCCAAATTGCTCTGTATGTCATCATTATTTACCACTCAACTAATCTTTGTGTCAGCCACCAATTTAATCAGCAGTGGATTATATTTACTTCCAGATCATTGACAAAAATGCTGAATAGCATCAGGCTTTTTACTGATCATTGCAGAACCCCACTAGATCCTCCTCCTCCCACCCCGCATTTGATAAGGATTCCCCACTGACAATGTTTTTTGAGCTCCATCAGGTAGCCACTTCTTATTTCATTTAATGTGGGCTCTGCAGATATTGTATAGTGCTAATTTTTAATCAGTGTGTCATGTGGTACTACATCAAAGATCTTATATAAGTATATTACATTTACTCAGTTACTTTCATCAACTAAACTTATAATCTCTTCAAAGAATTACATCAGGTTTGTTCAATAAGAACTATTTTCCATAAAAATCATGTTGATGGGCAATTATATTCTTACTCTTTAATTCTTCATCAACTGAATCCCCTATCAGCTTAACCATTATTTTGAATATAACTAAGACTATACTTAGAATATATTATTGTGATTTATTTATGATACTACCCACAGCATGATAGGAACTTCCAGAGTAGACAACAAGATAAATTCTCTTAGGTTCATTTTAGCAAGGAATATTTGTATGATTGTTAACATACACTTAACTTTCCAGACAATTTCTTACCTTTAGGCTATTCTGACGTTTGACTTTGCCAGTTGAAGTATGAGAGCCGATCCATTTACTAAGGCTGTTGAAGAGATAGCAGATAGTCTTGGGAGAGGGAATGACATTGAAAGGTGGAGGTAGTGTGCATTTATCATCAAAGTAGCTAAGCCAAAGCTTGGCACGAGCAAATTTCCATTCTTTGTCTTCATGATTCTAAAATACCAGAAATATTAAGATAACAGTGGTAAAATGAACAAGAGAGTCTGCAAAAAAATATGTAATGTTATGAGAATTTATGTTAGTAACTTTATGTGGTTTACATTTTCCAGTACCTTAAACACAAACAATGAATAAATTCACCAATATATGCTATGGCATAAAAAAAGTCAACTACTAGTGTGTATAACTCACATGTTAAATGCACATTAAAGAAATATCTAAAATAACCAAAAGGTTCAATGAACTGACAAAAACTGATTCTATACTCAGCTGCCATTAGACTTCATCTTTAATTCCCACGTGTCCGCACTTAAAAAATTTTTAACACTACAATACTTTGATACAATTAAAACAGGGAAAATAGACAAGCCAAACATTCTTGTCTGATCTCTGCCATTCAGTTCATGACCCTATAAATACTTATGCATGTGAACTCATAGAAACTATTTGCGTGCATAAAGTTACTCATGCGTATGTTTCCACAATCAGGCATTAGACTAGAATCCTCAGTGTAGAGACTAACTCTCTCTTGTACAGCACCAAGAACATTGCTGACACTTTGACTTAAAAAATAATACATAATTAATTTACTTACTGCTATCAGCTGAAAGCTTTTATGAAGCATTGCCACTAAGAGCTTGGTAAGGACAATCACAACCACTACGTTGTAGGTACCAACAATAACAGCGCCCACAAAAGACTGCAATTCTTCACCGTAGCTAAATCTAGTGACAAAGATTGCTACATGTGCTAGGGAGAATATGTACCAGAACAGAGCAAAGCAGGTGCCAATAAACCTACAAAAACAAAATAATCTATGGTTAGATCACATATAAAAAACCTTCACACAAATGTAAAAGAAATTAACATGTGAATTCAATTATTCAGCATGAACTGCCAGCCTCATTCAATTACTAATTAAGGGCCAGACGGATACTGTTATTTATGTTGAATAGTTCTTTACATCATAAGCAGTCCCACAAATCAGCAGGGCTATTTATAGAGTCACGTGCTACAGACTTGTCAGTAAGGGTATCACAATCTGGCCCTAAGTAATAATATATCAGAGCCTTTCTTTCCATTTCAAATCATTACATTTAAAATAGTAGTTTTCCCTAAAATACTTTTTCTCAACCCTTCCCCTCCAAAAAAACAAAACAAAAATAGACAATATCTAGATGCAACATTGGCTTAATCCAATGCCCAACACAGTGACTATAAAGACTCTGATTGACTTTACTGAATTTTGGATCAGGTCTTATACGAGTGAGGTTCAGTATTTAATGGTAACTGATCAACATAATAATGAAACACTATCACTGAAGAAGTTCTAGTTTTCCCAGAGAGACAGTCACCAAGTAATTCAACTTTATAATCTCAGTGGACGCATATGAAACATTTTTATTATCTGCAGATCACTGAGTTTATAAGCCATACTGTAGTATAGATCTTCAAGGCACCTTGATTTCAACTTAATGCCCAGCTGCTGTGGAGACACTTCACAATATATTAAAATAAAATGAACCTCAAATTTCGAATCACTACAGTTTAAACAGGTATAGTTTAGAAAAAAAATAAACATTTTTGAGTCTTTATAGTTCATCTTGAAGTTGTTAATGTAGGAAGGAACATATGGATCAACCCACGGTGTGCAAATTTTCTGCTTATCAGAATTATGAAAAAATTGTCACTGTGCATACACAAATTTAATGTCTCTGTCATTCTACAATTTAAAAAATACCAAAGCACTCCAATTTATATTATTATTTTAACAGCCTTCAAAAAATTTTTAAAGATATCTTTAGCTGACTGAAATGGAAGAAAGTATCTGTAAATTGAAACTTTTCTATGTTTCTTCTTTTACAATTTTGTACTTACAAGCATAAAAACCAATTGCAGTAGGCAGCAATGTAGGTTATCTAGTAGCTTTTCATCACTTGATATCCAAATACTAATCCAATAAGTAGAGCAAAGCTTGTGTAATGACAGCACTTGTTGGCTCAAGTTGGTGCTATTAACTCCTCACGTCATATGCATTAAATTTGTTTACCTCACTAAAATAAATAAATAAAAGCTTACCAAGGGTAGGTCTTGTAGGCAAATTTTTATCCCAGTACTAGTTTTAAATATCACAGAAAATGGAATTTCATAATGGATTGTTGGGAATCACAATACTCCACAGACCGCCTGCACTGTAACAACAGCGTGCTAGTACTGTTGTATACTATAAGTGGAAATGCCCACATTATACCTTTTTTTTATTACAAGTGTGGACAGTAGGAAACAGTTTCTTAATTGTGTTAGGGAATGTCATTTTAGCCTCAATAGGCTGAGTCTACACTGTTTTTTGTGAAATTCAAACCACTCACGTTGTACTGGTGAATAGACTTGATGCTTGTGTTTCTACCAGTGTGTTATCTATCCTTACTTAGAGACCTGCCAATACATTAATGTTCAGTTGATACCATTGGTGGAGCTGCAACTATGGTGAATCCAGGTCATAATTTTCCAGTATACATACACCACTCAGGTAAATATCCTGCAGAGTCAGCGTAAATGTCCTGCAGCAGATTTTTTAAATTAATATTTTATTTAACATTCTAAAACTCACGAATGGAATGTGTCATTGCTTTGCTGTTCACAGAAGATCCCTGCACAGTCCTTCTCTTCATTTACAGTAAATCCTTTGTCATACAGTTGGGTCAATCCAATTGTGAATGAGAACAAGACAAGAAGGAACATCCCTAGGAATTTTCCAAAGTCTTGCAACATCTGCCCCATTGAAATCTGTGGAACAGATTACCAATTTCCATTAACAATGAAATATTAATAACTTATCAATATTCCTTCACTCAGTCCCTACCAGAAAAAATATTGTGAACCCTACATTTTTAAATTTAATGTCAATACCTTTGTATCAGAATTCAGGACTGTAGCCAAGAACAGTCAATATCAGGTATATTTAGGATATAGAGATGAAATATAAGTATTTCTTAACATTGTAACACATAACCAACAGGCCCGTAAGATATTAGGCTTAGACAAATAAGGCCTCAGGCCTAAAAACGGGTAGATTTGAGCAGCTGAGTTACCCTGGATCACAAGATGAAACAGTCAAAGGAATACATGTGTTAAACTGCTAATATTTAGAAAATATATATTGCAATGTACCAGATGAAGCTGCTTAGAGTTTTATGGGGATTTTTGCAGACATAGGGTGTCAGCAAGTTGTCCTGGTGACTGAGTAATGTACATGTTAACAACAATAAGGGGAACTAACAAGTTAACCTATGAAAAGTGGAGCATCCCAAAAGTAGTGGGGTGTGGAAGTTCAAATAAGGAAAAGGGGTTGAAACCTTCAGAAATATGTATGAACCCCAGTGAGTGTCAGCACAGCATATTATAAAAGTTGTATCTTGACCTGCGTGTCTTAGGAGACGCTAGGATGATATCCACTGGCGATGATGGTGACGATGAAGATGTGGAGGAAGATAATGAGTGACACTTCAGGGTTCCCCAGCAAGAGGCAAACATGAGTGATGCCAACCATAGAGCTAACACTTTGCACCCTTTCTTTTGTTGTATTTCAGTGTTTGTGGGACTGTAAACTTTATCTACTTCGTGGGTTTGTTAATAGAGGGACTTGTGATAAATTGCAGCTGTTTCTCATGTGCTTTGTCAATTTCTCATTCTAATAACATTGTTAATAATCTTTCTGATGCTGTAGCCACTTATTAGACTGAACCCTTATTGACTACTGTGGCCTAAGAAATTAATCAATAATCAATACACCAATCCATCAATTAGGCTACAGGATAATTAATGTGTTACAAAATATGTAAAACAAATGGTTTTCCTTAAACCAGTTAAATTGTTTTTCAGAAATCAGTTTAAGTTATTATAGGCAAAACAAAATGTTTAAGAAAAAATTTCAGGTACTAACAATGCAAATTACTGCCTTTCAATAAATGGTAAATCATTAATTTGCACACAATATCCTGCACTCATAATTTAATGCAGATGACAACTAAGTGCAAATGAGCAACAAACATCAGAGTGTGCTGCATCTGAACAATAATGCCAACACCAATTTATCAAGTTCCTTTTAAGAGTAGATGTAGCATTTAATACGGACATCGAAGTCACCAAAACTGTAGGTAGCATAATTCAGTGTAGACCACAAAATACCATACCTACACCCATTTGTGGGGTACATTACTACTCCACAAAAAAAATACAGCTAATTTAGATGCATGTCCCTAAGTTACCAATGTAAGTGCACCTAAAATAAAAGTCTGCAGTAGTTTAACTAAATCATTTTTCAAAACAAATTAAATTGGTATATTTTTCCAGTATAGATAAGGGCTAAGTGCATTATTAGGTCTATGTAAAATGTATGACATTTAAACAAAAATACAGTATGAGCTGTTTCCCACATTTAAGTACTACAAAGTTATTCCACAATCTAATATTTACAGCACATATGATGGCCCTTACATCACGGGGTATGTGAGCTCTAAAACAGATTTAACCATGTAAAAGTGTAACCCTAATCTCTGAGTCACTACAAATATACACGATAGACAGACACAACTGACTTCCTCCAGAAACTCCGCAACATTAACAACCTCCCTCAGAACACCATCCTTGCCTCCCTATACACCAATATACCTCACAACGACGGAATCGTTGTCTGCCTCAAATATCTACAATACAATGGACAGCACTCAGATATCCACCCCAAACTCATTGCTAAACTCATCCATTTTATCCTAACCCATAACAATTTTACATAACACACACACACTTTGTTCAAACCATGGAAACAGCCCTGGATACTAGGATGGCTCCCCAATATGCCAACCTCTTCACTGGCTACCTTAATGAGAAATTTCTGGACAACTGTACTATGAAACCAAGGATGCCCCTGAGACACATCAATGATATTTTGATCCCCTGGACAGACGATCTAAACTCCTCATAGATTTCCACCATAACTTCAACAACCACCACACGTCCATTAAATTCTCTCTAGAACAGTCCTACACCAGCATCAACTTCCTGGAAACCACAATCAGGTGTAACAGTAGAACCCTACAGACAACTATATATAAGAAACCAACAGATCACAATACTTACCTTCACAGATCAAGTAACCACTCCAAACACACCAAGAAATTGGTTATCTACAGCCAGGCCTATTGATACCACAGAATATGCTCCAAGAAAAAAGTTAGAAACACACTTAAAACTGCCTTCACCAAACAAGGACACTCCACCAAAGAAGAATATCGCATCATGGAATGAACTACCCAAATATCCCAACAGAATCTGCTTCAATACAGAAATAAAACCCCTTCTGACCGCACCATCCCCTAATTGTCACCAACCACCCCACTCTGGAACTTATGTGGAACATCGTTAACCAATTACAACCCACACAATGGAGACCACATCCTCAAAGAAATCTTTCCCAAGTCCCCCTCTTCTGGCCTTCAAACAACTCCCCAACCTCACCCTCAGCAGAAAGCTCCAGACCAGGACCCACCAACTCAAAGTGGCACCACGTCCTGCAATAACAACAGATTCAAAACATGCAGATATATCTCCACTGCTATGATGATCAATACCTTCCACAACACACCTTTCAAGATCCATGGGCCCTACACATGCCTATCACAACATGTGGTGTACCTCATCCACTGCACTAAATGCTCCAACAACAACTATATGGGTGAAAACAGACAATCCTTACGCTCTCAAATGAACTCACACAGAAAAACGATAAAAGACAAAAACATCATAATCACCCGGGTGAACATTTTTCACAAAATGATCACTCCATATCTGATCTCTCAGTCTCCGCCCTCAAAAGAAACCTGCACAACACCTTCAAAAGACAAGCCTGCGAGCTTAAATTTATAACTTTGCTAGACACTACAAATCATGGTCTTAATAAGCCATAATTCTAGTGTCTTTATTATGACAATCTATAGCCCACTAACCCCCGTTTTTGTCCTATGACTGCAGGGTGTTAACGGGCCACTTCACCTTGAATGATCCCTTAGAATATGTGTTAACTACTTATACTACATAATCTGTTCCAGTTTCTATTTAGCTGTGACACTCTGAGTACCTTTCCCAGACCTGAAGAAGAGCTCTGTGTAGCATAAAAGCTTTTCTCTATCACCAACAGAAGTTGGTCCAATAAAAAATATTATCTCACCCACCTTCTCTCTAATATTTGGGGACCAAAACAGCTATAATACTACGGAAAGACAGACAGACGGGCCATCGTATGTGCTGCACTGTGGTCCACTGTGTTCTAAAGAAAGTGATTTTAGTTTTACTTCCATGCAGCTTTCTTGTTTTGGGGGCATTATATATATTTTGGATCCAGAGATTAGTAGTACACTGCTGTTTTATAGGATGTATACATCTTTGGACTATATGAAAAGTAAGGGATCTCTGTACCAAGCTGCGACCTAGGACAGAGAGTAAGAGCTGTCAGATTTAGTATTTCCTTAATTTTATAATTTTCATCCTTTCAAAACAAGTTACAAAACCCAGCAAAACAAAATTATGCTGCCAAAACATGAAAGCTGCATGGAAGTTAAAAAAAAAAAAAAAAAAAGGCACTTTCTTCAGAGTACAGTGGACCAGGCAACTAGTACACAGATCAGATACCTGTTACTCTAACTATAGTCATATTATATCTTTCCAAGTGTTTATAATTTGTAGACAACTTGAAAGCTGAAAATGTTAGTACACAAAACCAAATTTTGTAAAAAGCTCTTTTTAATATATCTAGTACTAAAACTTATAACTGACTTATTTCTTAAAATAGGTTTCATAAGCCAACATGTAAAATGATTCAGTACTTAAAAATATCTCTAACAGCCAACAGAACACAGTAGCTTCCCTTCATTTTTCTCTGTTGGGGTGCCACACCATGTTTAATTACTACTATTTGAACTTGTGACCTACTTTTGGAAAATACTTTAAGAGTTGTTGCTCAAGTTGTACTGGTCAACAGTAATAACAAGATTCAGTGTGAAACTGAATAGGGTGACTGTTGACTATTTTTGTTTATTCAGAATTTTGACTTCACTACATAGCTGCCTAATAAAAATACATAAGAAAGATATAGTACATAAACAGGTATGTTAAACAGCAAACCTCTTTGAAATGTAGGAGATATGTTTTTACAACAATACAAATACAGATACAAATACACTGAAATTAAAGTAATACTCTTACTTTAACATCAATATGTTAAGTAGCTGCCTGAAAGTATGCAAATGCTTTTTCATTGTGTGAGCACGTGTGTGGGGAAGAAAAATGAGAAACAAATAAAAAGAAAAGTGGCAAAATAACTGGAGATACAGAACCATAGCTAGAAAGAGACACAAAGACAAGAGAAAAGAACTGTTTGAGACGATTATAGAAAGAGGCAGTTAATGTTAATCGGCTACAAAACACAAATATTCTTTCTAAAGTAACTTCTATCTTGAATTTTTTTAAAAATTCAACATGTGAAATTTCTATTACTTATCCTTTTCAGAGCACAATTAAGGGGCTACATTTTATTAGAGCCAAAATAAATCTGTTAAAAGAATGTTAGGTTGCAAAGTCAAGCACTCTATAAAGTTCGGAAATGCCAGATTTGAATGCTCAATCTTAATTTTGTCCATCCTGTACCCTGAATGAGGGAGGGGAATATGGAAAAAATAGTATATGATCATGCAATTAAAGACTATATCATAATACATATGTACAAGTTCAAGTCTAGCATTTTCTCTGTCAGCAATATTATTTACCTGAAGTGGTCCTAGGATAGAACTGGTTGTATACATGAAGAAGAGTCTAAGGTAACTAAGAACATTAGCAAAAGCAAAGAGACCTTCTGCCACCAGTGTAGGATGGAATGCGTCCCAGTCCTTTCTATCAGCAAAATCATGGAACTAGAGTTTCAAAACAAAAAGCTGAAGTTACTTACATTATTTAAAAAAAAAACAAAAAAAAAAACTATCACAATTGTAATTCAAAGGTATTCTACAATAAATGATGAGTTTGCCTTCAGACAATGTATTCTATATAGCTAAAACAACACTTTATACAGATACAAGCCAGAGTGGTTAGTAGATAGGGCATTGAACTGGGAGTCAGGTGACTTAGGTTCAATTCAAGGCTCTGCCACTCACCTCTACTGTGGGCGCTTGGGAAAGTCACTTCTTCTCTGGGTGTTGTTTTCCTTCCTACTCTGTATTACCTATTTAGGTTGTAAACTCTTTGAAATAGGGACTCTCACTATGTGCATGAACAGCACCTACCACACAGGGCCCTGATATAGGCACTACTGTAAAACAAATAACGATAAGTAAAAAAATACTGTAAAACACAGAACAAACCAACTTATGTAATGATGATAGACTTGCAGGTCTTAACCAATTTTGGAAGGGGAGAGGACTTAGAGATAATGGTTCCTTTAGAATGATGGATGTCTTATGAGTATACACACACTTCTACCCTTCACACATCTGATATCTGCCACTCTCAAGAGGTCACACTTGAGAAATCATAAGCAATAAGAAACAGATCAAAAGAGAGGGAGGGCAGGAGTGAGCATACATAATTTTGGCATTTATTATTTCATGGCAGGCCATAAGACTATGGTATGGCAGAAAGCTGCATCAGCAGATAGGAGCATGTCTGGCCCAAATGATAGCAATCCAGCCCAGGATCACTTATACTGAAAGATGATGGAATGCACCAGTGATCAAACAGCTGCCCTACAGATTTCTTTATGCTCTGTTTCCTTCTGTCCATGATGTGGAGAATGCTCTGACTGAATGAGCTTTTGAGTCTTGAGGAGGAATTTTGCCAGAAGAAAAGTAAGTAGTCTAATGGCCAATTTGATCTATCAGGAAGGTTTCTTTTATGACAGCCAAGCAGAGGTAACAGCTCATAGGTTTATTTCCAACCCCAAGATCTTCCTAGATAATACTTAAAAAAACTCAGCATAAGGACCTCAAAAGCAATGACGAGTTTTGGGAGAGGTTCAGGTTTTGGTGAAAGGGATGATCACTCAGAATGGAGAGATCTGAATTCCACTTTTAATTACTGTCCATTGACAAGGGGTATAAATTTAGGATTAAATACTCCCCTCAATCCACAGTAAAACTCCCAATAGAACTTTCTGAAAATGTCCAAGGGTAGACTACGACTTTAATGTGTAACTGAATTGTTTTATTATTTGTTCAATATCACATTCAGCACTCCATAGGACAATATATCAACTTTAAGATTATTGCTATCTCTGACCTTTGTTTCCCACCCTTCGGCTTCATCCTTTTTTAGTTTCCTTTTTCTTCTCTGTCTTTGTCTCTCTCCTGTTTTCCCTCTGCATTTCTTTCCCTGTACCAATTCTCATTTCAGAGCCTCATGGGCTTCAAACTCCCCTTTCCCATTATATCTAAGATACTGTTTTCCCTCCTACTCTGTCTTGTCTATTAGGATTGTAAACTCTGAAATAGGGACACTCACTATGTGCATGAACAACATACCACACTGGGCCTTGGTATAGGCCCTGATATAGGGCTGTAATATCTGAGCACCTCACAAACTAATATTTGTATCCTCATAACACTTCAGTGAGGTACAGAAGTGCTATTATCCCATTTTAAAGTTGAGGAACCAAGACATGGAGAGACTAAGTGACTTGGCAAAGTCCACACAGGCAGTTTGTGGCAAAGTAAGAACTGAATCCAGATCTCCCAAGTCCCAGGCTAGCAACCTAAACACTGGACCACCCTACTGCTCGCTAAAACAATTCCATCCTCTAAAAAATGATCAGCAATAACACAATTAATGCTGACATTACAGTGTTGCCACTGGGAAGTAGACTAAACATCCATGTACAACAGAAGGGTTGAAAAGAATGGTGGAACTGTATGGACTAGAAGTTTGTAGAGGGTCATCCCTCTTGAAAAGCCTTCCATAATTATCAGACTGAAATATCAGAGAACAAGGTTACAGAAATATTTCTGTATTTAGCAAATAAGAAAATGATCCTCATATTTCTTGTCAGAGGACTCTCTCTGAATGACTGCGATTTTACTTCTTTTTCCAACTCCTCGGGAAGGGCAGAAGCTGTTTGTGATTATAGTCTCATGTACCAATAATGATTGTCTGTTTATTGTTTCATTATCAGAAGGCACCAAGTATAATCATATGAGGCGTTACAACCCTGTAAGCTTTTTCTTCCCCGAGTATGGAATGAGGAAGCTGTTCAATATTTTTTATTTTCATCATTCAATTAGTGGTCCCTGCCTTATTTACTGCACACCATCCATGCCTGCAATGAATATAGAATTCATTTTCTAATGGTCTTTCCTAGTGTGCTCATCACCAAGTGCTTCACAAATATTTTAAGGTGCATGCACAACTGATTGGAAAACTGTACTCAGAGAGTAGTTATCAGTGGTTCACAGTCAAACTGGAAGGGCATAACGAGTGGGGTCCAATAGACATCTGTCCTAGTCCTGGATCTATTCAATACCTTCATAAATGATTTGGAGAATGGCATACAGTACACTTATAAAGTCTGCAGATGATACCATGATGGGAGGGGTTGCAAGCACTATTGCCAGAGGTATTGAGCATTCACAGCTCTGATTGACTTCAGTTTCATTTATGAATGTTCAACACGTTTACAAGTCAGGCCCCAGCTATCTCAAGACGGCTACACAGAAAATGAGGAACACAGGATTAGAGGCCACCTGTCAGAAATTTGGTTTAAGTGACTTGTTGAGCAACACATAAGATTGTGGCAGGGGGAAGGACAGAATTCAGTTTTCTTAGGTGGCATTCACCTTAACAACAAGCCAAGCCTTTCTCTTCATGCAGTCTGTTACCTTATTCTCCACACACCTTACAGAGCAAATGAGTTACAGATCCTTCAAACAGCCTCAATGATTATACAATCCTGATTCACACCCTGAACACCATCTATCCTGTACACTAAATGAGGCTGCGATCCCATGGAAAAAAAATAGTACGTGACTGTGTAACAAAAGACTGTTTCATAATGTACACACCTGCCAGGTGGATTAAGGAATGAAGGCTGAAGTGGCAACCTGCATTCTGGCATTTCCTAACATCCGAATACTTGATTTTTCAATCTTAATGAGGTTTGTTAAATTTTTTTGTATGTAATTTCCTAGACTTTTTTTTAAAAGGAAAGGGTAAAAACAAATTCTGTCATGTGTCACTGAAGAAACTTATAATGCCTCATCATCACTTAGGTTTGAACTCTGAATTTTCAACATTATTGCACACCTTGAAGTACAAGATAACTAAATTAGCTGGCAGCAGGAGAAGGCTGTTTTCCCAGCAGGGGAATGACCACCAAACCTATTTGCTGGATCTGGGCAAGTAGTCAGGGACAGCCTGGCACGCTCTGCCTCCCCCCCAGGAAACAGAAGTTTCCTTCCCATGTGATTTCCCCACCCACGGAGAGGGGAGATGAACCATGTGCTAGGTTCAGGGATGCCTGACCAGGTTCTCTCCCTTCTCATTTGCCAGAGCGGAGATCTGCTATAAGGTTCCCATTGCAGTGTCTGCTGCTGCTGCATTAGCCCAGACTTTGAGACTATTCATGTTCAGTTATTTCTGCAAGCTGACAAAACTTTGCTTATGATGTAACCAACAGAAAGGAAATGGTGATTTTCAAAGGTTATACACCTCAGTCAACAGAATTTAATGGAGAAAAGAAAAGGCACTTTTCTGGCCTCAGGGCTTTCTCCCTGCTGAATTTAAAAGGCCTGCTGCATACAACTGAGGCGTTAGAGTTTCAAAAAAAAAAAAAAAAAAAATGTTCTATAATAGAAAGTGTTCAGCAACCTTAATATAGGTCAAATCTAGTTCTCTCTAAAAAGCTAAAGAATCAGGGTAGCTGACGTGCCAGTTTCAGACAGGGGTATGTGTATAAGTTCATACCCTATTTCTGGAGTTTAAGCAAATGCAACAAAACATCCTTACATCTAGCAAAACTATAATTTCAAAATAGAAACTGTTGCTAGCCCCTCATGTGCTTATGTTCTGCATCAGTGTTAAATATGTGCAGACTAAGATGAGACTATGGCCTTAAATATTTAGGACTGCAGAATTATTTTTCCTAAGCCCTTGTCAAAATAAAAAAAATTCTGTATTTCCCCCCAATCAGCCCCAGTTGGGCTTGAGATCTGAGTTGTGGATATTCACCTTGTTATGAGCAACTACTTTGAGAGCAAAAGTTGCCAAATAGAGGGAATTCATGACAAAACTAAGCTGATTACGAGATTCTTCTAAAAAGTCTTCCAGGCCTTCATACCAAAGTCTTTTGACATCTGACCACACCATTCCTGGTGGAGAGAAAAAGAAAACAAAAAGATGTCACTGTATTATACTGTATAGGCTTTCTACTAGTTCTAGTGTGTTCCAGATGGGTGTTTTGTTTTGCTTTTAAACTAAAATAAGGGCACCTACTTCTTTTTGAAGTGTTTTAATGAGAAGGAGGAAAGGGGGAATTTTGTAACTCTATCTGAATAGTATTGAGTTTTGTCCTCCCTTTGTCCAGACACAAAATGTTGTCAAATATGTGTTGCTCATAGAATTACTCATGAAGCATGGAACATATCTTTAGTGCACAGTCTCTACTGTTATACTGGAGGCTGGTTTAAGTATGCTAGGTCTATTGTTTTTCCTTAAAGAGGCTTCTTTCCACCTGTGGATTAAATCATTATCACTCCTAATCTTACTAGAAATTTCTCTGGATTTTACAATTTATTAGGGCTGTCAAGCGATTAAAAAAATTAATCAGGATTAATCGCACTGTTAAACAATAATAGAATACCATTTATTTAAATATTTTTGGATGTTTTCTACATTTTCAAATATATTGATTTAAATTACAACACAGAATACAAAGTGTACAGTGCTCACTTTCTATTTATTTTTTATTACAAGTATTTGCACTGTAAAAAAAAAATAGTATTTTTCAATTCACCTAGTACAAGTACTATTTATTTATTTTTATTTACTATAGTGCAATCTCTTTATCATGAAAGTTGAATTTACAAATGTAGAATTATGTCCAAAAAACCTGCATTCAAAAATAAAACAATGTAAAATTTTAGAGCCTGCAAGTCCACTCAGTCCTACTTCAGCCAATCGCTCAGGCGTTCACATGGCACTGCTGTAGCCAACGCTGCAAGATATTTACGTGCCAGATGCGCTAAAGAATCCCTTCATGCTTCAACCACCATTCCAGAGGACATGTTAATGACAGGTTCTGCTTGGTAACGATCCAAAACAGAGCGGACCGACGCATGTCCATTTTTATTATCTGAGTCAGATGCCACCAGCAGAAGGTTGATTTTCTTTTTTGGGGGCTTGGGTTCTGTAGTTTCCGTATTGGAGTGTTGCTCTTTTAAAGTCTTCTGAAAGCATGCTCCACACCTCGTTCCTCTAAGATTCTGGATGGCACTTCAGATTCTTAAACCTTGGGTTGAGTGCTGTAGATTTTTTTTGTTACATAACTGCACTCAAAAACAAAACAATGCAAAACTTTAGAGCCTATAAGTCCACTCAGTCCTACTTATAGTTCAGCCAATCACTAAGACAAATAAGTTTGTTTATATTTACAGGAGATAATGCTGCCCACTTCTTATTTACAATGTCCCCAGAAAGTGAGAACAGGCATTCGCATGGGACTTTTATAGCCGGCATTGCAAGGTATTTACGTGCCAGATATGCTAAACATTTGTATGCCCCTTCATGCTTCGGCCACCATTTCCAAAGGACATGCTTCCATGCTGATGACGCTCGTTAAAAAAATAATGCATTAATTAAATTTGTGACTGAACTCCTTAGGGGAGAATTGTATGTCTCCGGCTCTATTTTACTCGCATTCTGCCATATATTTCATGTTATAGCAGTCTCGGATAATGACTCAGCACATGTTCATTTTAAGAACACATTTGCGGCAGATTTGACAAAATACAAAGAAGGTACCAATGTGAGATTTCTAAAGATAGCTACAGCACTCGACCCAAAGTTTAAGAATCTGAAGTGGTTTCCAAAATCTGAGAGGAACGAGGTCTGGAGCATGCTTTCAAAAGTCTTAAAAGAGCAACACTCCGATGAGGAAGCTACAGAACCCGAACCACCAAAAAGGAAAGTCAACCTTCTGCTCGTGGCATCTGACTCTGATGATGAAAATGAACGTGCGTCGGACCACACTGCTCTGGACTGTTATTGAGCAGAACCTGTCATCAGCATGGATGCATGTCCATGATGGTTTAAGCATGAAGGAACATATGAATCTTTAGCGCATTCGGTATGTAAGTATCTTGCAACGCTGGCTACAACAGTGCCATGAGAACACCTGTTCTCACTTTCAGGTGACATTGTGAACAAGAAGCAGGCAGCATTATCTCCTTCAAATGTAAACAAACTTATTTGTCTAAGCGATTGGCAGAACAAGAAATAGGACTGAGTGGACTCGTAGGTTCTAAAGTTTTACATCGTTTTATTTTTGAATGCAGTTTTTTTTGTACATCACTCTACATTTGTAAGTTCAACTTTCATGATAAAGAGATTACACTACAGTACTTGTATTAGGTGAATTGAAAAATACTATTTCTTTTGTTTTTTTACAGTGTAAATATATGTAATAAAAATAAATATAAAGTGAGCACTGTACACTTTGTATTCTGTGTTATAATTGAAATGAATATACACCTCTACCTCGATATAACGCGGTCCTTGGGAACCAAAAAATCAAAAAAACCGCGTTATAGGTGAAACCGCATTATATCGAACTTGTTTTGATCCACCGGAGTGCGCAGCCCCGCCCCCCCAGAGCACTGCTTTACCGCCTTATATCCAAATTCGTGTTATATCGGGTCGCGTTATATCGGGGTAGAGGTGTATTTGAAAATGTAGGAAACATTCAAAACTATTTAAATAAATGGTATTCCATTATTGTTTAACAGTGCGATTAATCGCGATTAATTTTTTTAATCGCTTGACAGGGCTAATACATACCTAAACTATCACCAATCCACAATGTGATATTACTTGCTGGTACTTTTGAGTAAATACAGTTTAAAAAATGCTTATGAATTATTTAACAGTTTTTAGATTTCTAGACATTCAACAAAGTATATATTTTTAAAAGTAATAGAATCAATTTAGACACAAACAGTAAACTTTGCAACACTAGTATTTTACAAACTTCCAATCAAACAAATGAGGATATAGATTACGTCTGTCTATAGTCTTAAGTATTAACATATGTTAAGGCTGTTAGAATTTGGTTCTCAAAGTCCTAGAGATTTCAACTTTAAAAGAAAACCATTAAAAGGGCTGACAAATTCATAAAACAGAACAGTGAAAGTTTTGGGACCTACTCTACTCAAAAGCAGTATCTGTGCTCCCTCTACTGGTTTTGCACCAACCACAATTAACTTGCAAATATGCTTCTCTGGGATGTGTTGATATTATCAATGATATTGGTATATAAAAAGGAAGTACATATAATGGAGACAAATTTAAAATACCATTAGAAAACAAAAGGAGAAAAAGGAAAATCAATGATTTTCAGATACCAAATAAGAGGATTTTACATAAAAGACTAAAATCAAATATTTTTCTTCTTAAGCCATTTTCCAGTTCTGCAGTGGCTCTACCTTTTATCTGAAATTGAACTAAAAATCAAACATAGCAGAACTGGAAATGCAAGGCCAAGTTACCAATCTTTTTCTATACTGTCACACAGGAAACTGGGTTCAATTGGTGGTCTCCTCCTCCCTGGATTGTAGGGGACTAGACTGCTGCGGAGGTTTCCTATTTAAAACTTAGAAGGAAGAGATTTTGCACTGCTCAGCAGCAAACACTTGGACCAAATTCCATCCTTTTTTTTTTTTTTTTTTTTTTTTAAAGCTGCATCAATAAAGGGCCTTGAGTAGGGAAAATATAGGTAAATCCTCATGGCTCCAGAGATCCACAACTCATACAGTAACAAAATCAATTTGAAATAGAAGAAAACACGGTATAGGAGTTGATTGAGCTGAAATAAATACATATTTATTCCAAGAATCTGTAAGTATTTCAACCCAGATAAATTTTATCAACTTGCATAAAGTGCATGAAAAGTTTTAACTGAATGTGTTTTTCCAAGAAGCTTAATATGATCTTTTAAGTTACATTTTCTCTACCTTTTGAAACTTTTAACTACCAATACTGAAATTCTATCAAACATCAGCCTAATTTCAAACCTTGCCCCAAGTCACGAGAGAACCAAGATCACTTTAAAAATTCCAAACGAAAGCTACATTTTTGTAAAAAAAAAAGAGAAAAAGAAAAGCAGGACTTAGCAGAAATTAAACAGCTGCTTTGTAGGTGGCTGACCAAAAAAAACCTATTGGCTCACAATGGCTGAACAGCCGACATAACAAACAAAACGACCCAATCATGAAAAGGGTGTTGAAAATTAAGATGAACTCTGAACTCTTAATTTTCAATTTGGCATCAATGAAAAAAATCACTAGCAATCTCTCACTATCTCTTATGGAGGGAGTAACTAATCATATCAGGAACACATGTGCTTACTTTTTTTGTCATTATTTAAAATAGTCCCACAACTTAGTTAAAATACATAGTTCTCACATTATCATCTTAATATCCCAAACCATATCACACATGATCATTCTTGCCTGAGACAGCAGCACTCTACCAAACCTTCCAAAATAGCATTCCTGGTCACTCCCTCTGGCAGGGAGCTCTATGAAATGTTACTTTCTTTGACTACTAAGAATTGCTACAACATTAGATCATAAGTATGTCACTTCCTTCACCCTTTATCCTCCAGCCAGCCAAGGGATGCCAAGCATTGATTGGAATTCTCATTTCCTACAGAGTAGCACACAACATTATTGCTGGATCAATGAAATGGCCAATGTCAGAACCTTTTGTCTAACTTTTTACCCATCTGATACTTACCAATAAGCCATATTATCAGAAGATAGTCTATTCTCTCAAGTGCTGGCCCCATTGTATTCTTCTTATCCTCATTGTAGACCAGTGAATACAAGTTAAGTAATAGCAGGAATGTGAAATATGAAGCTCCATGAATAATAAACTTCATAAAAGGAGTGTGAATTATTCGACCTACTCGAGATTTAGGGGCTAATAAGTAACAGAGAGACAGAACTGGCCAAAAGATGCCAACTGTCAAAACAGTCAAAATCTTCTTACACGTGTGCTTGCGTCGGTAGCCTGCCATTTGTCCAAACCACACAGTGTTGAGAAACTGCTGGCAGTTAGACTGGGCAACAAACTGGGGAAAAAAACAAGCCCTGATTAAGGTAACCATTATTAAAAATCTATACTCAAGCCATTATAAGTCAGTTATAGATCATACGGTATTACACATTTTCTGCTAAGCAAGTAGAAATAATTATCTTGAAAGAATAATTTTTAAATGTTACTTTTTAAAATGTTAATATGGAGACAAAAGGAAAATATTAGTAAGATAATCACAAATTTGAAATATTTTCACCTCCTTTCCCACCCACAAGTTTAGAACATGGATTCCACAGCACTAGTTTTTTTTATGGATATCAAGAATAGATCTCTTGAGAGGCCAGGATAACAGTAAGATTAAGAATGATTTAACTGTTTCTTTTTTTTTTTTATCATTTAGAAAACTGTTATACAGACCTAAAAGCCATGCCATTTTCCAAAACCTGCTGCTTCCTATGGGACTAATTCTGTGAGGTACTATGTGCCCCCAAAGTTCACTAACATCATTGTGTTGTGCATTGTGATGTCTTTGCCATTAACAGGAATTAAGGACCCTCAATGCCTTACAGAATCAGGGCTAAAATGACCAAGTAATCCTATACCAGTCAGATCTACCTTTTATTTTTTATGGCTCTAATTCGGCAAAGAACTTAAGCTGTCACTTAAAGTTAACCTTGTTTTTAAAGTGCTTTGCTAAATCAGGGCCCACACAAGCAGGAACTTTCAGTCTGAAATATTATGTAGATCAACGGATTTAAATAAAAATTCTGTTAGAAAAGTACGTGTCAGAAACTGTTTGTATTTCAGTACAGTTTGAAGTTTAATTTCAAGATGAATAGAAAAAATAATTCCTCCTTCACAACCATAATAGTTCAGAAAGCCTATCATGAAAAATTCCCACTATAACAAACCTGCCAGCAATAAAATATTTATTTATGAGGGAGGGAGAGAGGGATGGATGGATCTTTTCTCATACCACACAGGAAAAAAAGATGCTATATTTCATCTAATCACAGTGGTAAAAAAGGTATGATCAAAAACTGAAGTGCATCTGAAATACTTTTTGTATGTTTGCTTAACAGTTATCTGTGACACATAATAGTCCAGTCTCTTGTGGGTTGTAATACTTTGGTCTAATTGTTGGGTTCAGGGTGCGAGTGCTGGGTGATGGTGGTGGCGGCATCTGATATACAGGAGGTCAGATCAGATTATTTGGTGTCCCTTCTGGCCTTAAACTCTATGACACTGTGGCTGTAAGTATGGCAAATTCACTCACTGTAGATAGTTTTGGGGTTGTTTTTTTTATACGACCTGTCAAATTTTTCTTACTTTGCCTATCTGTAAATTTTGATTGCCGTTGAAGGAAATATTGTTTAATCAGTTTGTGTGTGTACAGTGAAATCTATATTTACCGACAAAAAACTAATCCTTTCAAGCCTATCTATAATAAATTAATAGAGAAAGACCGAAATACCTCCTTTTGGTTATACTTGATAGCAAGTTTTAGGCGACTCAAATTCATCCTCTCTTCTAACAATCCTCGTTTGTCCACATGCTCATCACTAGCTGTATGGTTTAGGATAACTTCCAGCTCCCGTGAGTTCCGTGCCTGTGCAAGTAAATCTTTAGCAAAGGTTTTGCATTGCTGGGCTAGTTCCTCATAATCATTTCTAGAAAATACAAAAGTAGCAGATATTAATGTATCTCTGACTCAGACTTCAATATACACATTAATTATATCTCTTAATTGGGGGGATGGAAAGTTATGCTTAACAAAACTGAGTTATATGAATCTGTTATATAAAATTAGGGCACAACAGCACTTTCTAAATTCACAGTGAAGTCAGATCTATGCAAGTTTCCAGTGTGACAATGTACTTCAATTCTGTGTGCACCATCCTTTGTATCCTAATCTTACGGATCTATGGAGGTGAAATTACTAAACAGAGCTGTAGTCTAATAATATTTGCCTTCTTTTTTCTTGTAACTTAAGAGTTTCAATCTCCACAGGTTAAAATGTACACTTCCCAGTCTCCCTCACAAAAATTTACTAACAGTCACAATCTTCTTACGATAGTTCACGGCATGGGAAAAGGTTGACCATTTCTTATGTACGGTAATTTCTTATCTTATGATAATTCACAGCATGGGAAAAAGTTGACCATTTCTTATGTAGGAATTTTTTTAAATCCCACCAGTTCACAGTTAAGTCTATTTGTTGGAACTGATTTATTAAATTCATAGAATTATAGATACAGAAAAAAAAAAATCACACTTTCCGCTGGGCTCACCAGGGAATGTGATATACTTCAATACAAGTTATCTTCACGTTTTTAAATTGGTTCCATTTGTATCCTTGTTCAAAGATTTCACTTTTTTCCTTCAACCATTTTATTTTTTAAAAATTGTGACTAAGATACAACCACTGCATTTTTGTTGCAATACAGATACAGAGACTCAAGACTGTGTGCTCAGATAAGCATTTCTGAAGAGAATTAGGAAGAGCCATGTGACTCATGCAACAATTCAAATGTAAAGCTTAACCTCTTTTTACTACAGAATAACTTTTACAAAATTTCTGATGCGGTTATGACTAGCCATTCCAATGCATGAAAGATTTTTTTTTTTTAATTACTTGAACTTTTTTTTTTAAATGTACCTAATAATGGTAAATAAGTAGTTTTTTTCAGAGCAGCCTTGTATTTTAAAAATACACTGATGTGTTTAAAATAGTGGTTTAATGTATTATCCTTATAAAAAGGAGTGTTTCTAAAGAGATCTCCATTTACAACAGAAAGCAAAAATTAGATACAACTTAATCTATTATATCAGAAATATACTCCTACTACTGGTCACAACATACACTGGAGGTTGTATTATTGAAGCAGATCTCACAGCAGAATAGAGTATTAAGATATTGGGGCTGTAACTTCAGTATGAAAAGCAGTGTCAGGGCAGAGCCTAAACTTGTTTAATCAGCTAAGACTACTACAATATTAAAAATAATATTGTGATTTTTTGGTGTGTCTTGATTTTTTAACTTCCACCTCCTCCCACAGATAGGCAATTAGCATCGCCAACTCTCCCAAATGTATAGTAAGGTGATTTTGGCCGCTGCTGCAGGAGTTCTCAGTTCCACATTTTCCTGCCCCCTCCCAATGCCAAATCAATTCTGTCCCCCAAGTTCCCACATCATATCAATTCTGTGCCCCCCATCTCAGATCTGCTCCTCCTGCAGCTCCAGGAGGTCTTCAGGGTCTTCACAGTTTTTCCTTATTAGAATAAGCCTGTGCTTTAAGTCTTAATGGTCTTATAAACTAACATCTAACAGCAGTTCTTTAGCTTGCATCATTTTATTCCCTTCTCTTTACAAAAGGCTAAATCCAACCTCTATATGAATACTTTAAATAGAAGTGGTAATTAACAGTTGCCAAATATTTTGAAATTTTTAACAAGAAAAAAGCCTGCTTAGTTTAACATAAAATCATGTGGCTTGTTGGTTTATAATATAGACATGGTGGTTTTGGTATCAAAGATTTATTTATTTATTTTTACATTTTAGTGTTCATATAGAGTAAGCAAAGAGAAAAAAAAACAAACCTGTTCAGACTCCGTGTGGATAAGTGCTGTATAGTGTGTACATGAACCCCAATCCTGACTTGCAGAATTCCTTGTTATGTTAGTCCTGGCAAATTACACAATATGTTTGAGATATGAGTAAGCTAGAAATTGTGTGGGCTAGGAACTAAGTGTTGTGGTGTCCAACTAGTTTTTAATAACAATTCACTTCAAATTTCAACTCAGATCTGGGGAGGTGAAAAGCTGATGACACTAAACACACTCAAGTGTGGATCAAATGATTAAGGCTATGTGTACACTAGAGAGCTTACAGTGGCATCGATGTACCGATGAAGCTGCGCCGCTGTAAAATCTCTCATGGAATATTTAAACCTCTGAGCGACATAAATTTTGCTGACATAAATGGTAGTTTAAACATTGCCAAAACTTTTTCATTTTGCCATACTGAGGCTGACACTGCTCAGCAATGTGTTCGAAATGTGTTTGATTATTCATCAGTCTTAATTCATTCCCCACCATTATTCTCAATCTGATTTTTTTAAATAGCTAACTACAGTGCTAAACAAACAAAAAAAACCCACAAAAACATGAGCTATGTGGAAAACAAAATAGAGATAAAAGTAAGTTTGTATTTCTTTTCATTCCTACCTGAATTCAACTTCGACAAGACTTAGCTCTTTTAAGTCTGCACTAAGTTCAAAAGCTCTCAGGATTGGATCCTCCTCTGTCAACATTATTAAGGCAGGACTGGCCAAACAACGATAGATGTCAAGACGAAATCTGAGACGAAAGGTTCAGAGTAAGGCAACTTCTTAAGATGAAGCAGCTTCATTTGATTAGCATTTGCAAATCACAATATGTCTTGAAATCTCAGAAAAGCTAAAACTAATTTAAAGAGAGATTACAGCCATAAAATCGGGGGTAGGGGTTCATAAATCTCACTAGGTAGGGTGCTCGCATCTACTTTGAAGTCAATTGCAAAAGGACAAAAGGAAATTAAAGTTCCATTTATACTCTCCCAGAGCATTTATGCCTACTGATTTTTATTTTTATTTTAGGCCTAAAGACAACAAACTGGGTCACTTAGAGTTTTGAAGTGAGAAGCATTTAATGTGATGTGTCAAAGGAGGAAAAGATTTTGAGTCCAATTCTGTAGTCCTTCTTATATGCAGAACTCCCACTATTTTAAATGGAGTTTATATCATAGAAGGGCTGCAACACTGGCTCGCTCTCTTCTCCTCACTGCTATTCCAACCACAGTCAGTACAGCAGCAGAAGACATCAGTTAAAGTAATGCTTGTTCCAATCAGACAACAGGACTGGTAAATGACATGAATTTCAAAGGTGCACGGTCACATAGCATTAATCATGACCCACAGAAAGAAAGTCAAAAGGAATGTATTAAATAGGGCAGAGGCCTCAACTTTATTAAATGAATCTCAAAGCAATGGAGAACAGGAAGCAAAATGCCTCTATTTGGGTCCAGTATGGTAAAACTGTTGACAGTAACCAAGAGGGAAGGAAGACAACATCCTTATACCCCACCCTTGTTCGTGAGATGAGAGTACTCACTAGTGTGACTTAGCTTGTATGAGATTTAAGACCACCCTCATTCCAAACCAACCCAGGTTGATGCCAGTAGCCTCCTGGGTTCCATGCTCAATTTTTTACCCCAAGAGCATGTTGCCCATTCAGTCTAAATGCACTGGACACCAGCTGCAAGTTGCAACAAAGTTTTGGGTTTGTTTTTCCCTCCCTTTTAACTACCTTACCTAACTAGCCAGAACTCTGGGTTGCTATGAGGAAGGTTAAAAAAAAAAAAAAGACATGATCCTATCTTGTGTGGTGGGGGAAGGATCAGGAAATACTCTTCATCTATGTAATGACCAGTAATTCTCATCCTGCTAATATCAGATTGTTGTAGTATGTAAAATAAGTATGAACTTTAAAGGAAAATTAATGGGCTGTAAGTACAATAAAAATAAACTTCATAATCCGTTGCATAAACATAGTCCAAGAAAGATTTTAGTTACCAAGATTTCCATCAAAGATCTCTAAAAAGCAATGTAAAAATTATTTTGGAAACTAGAAGGATAAATTCCAATTTAAAAATATCTGTTGTTAATGGATCAAAAATCAATTTTTAACTATTTCCATTAGACAAGGAAATAAGTGTTTCACTTAAATGCAAAACAGATCAGCTAGAGAGGATGTAAACCTAGTTAAAAACTTTTTTAAAGACTAGAATATAAAATTAGTAAAAGTCTTTCCAACTCATGCTCTGCAACTGAGAATTTTAGGTTCCATCAACACTACAACTTTTACTTATTATATTGAACTAAACAGCAACCAGCAAAACGTTTAAAAAATAAATCACATGCTAATTTGTCATAAGATTTCAAAAGGTCAGAGCTTTGAGGAGAATTTGCTCCACTGTGCTCTAGTCTTGAGTGTCATGAGAACGATAACGGAAAAAAAAAAATCTGTAAATGCGGTAATTTATAGTTAATACAATAGCTCTCTTAAATTATCATCACAATTAGAGTTTTACCTCATGTAATCCACATTGTATCTGCAAAGGAAGTGTCAGCAATTTCTATAACGTCAGAATACCGAAGTCCAGAGAAAGTAGCAAATGTAGGTGTGTTAATCTCATTTACAGCACTGCTTTTCCCTTTGCAAAATGTATATGTAATTTCACAGTTCCAAAACATGTGCATCATACTTCCCACACCACCTTTACACTTCCACTCTGGAACAAAGTTGTCAAGTCAAATCTCAATAGTTCATTTCAGTTTCAGCTACATGTAACTATCTTAGGTATTTCTAAGGGCAGGTCCACACTGGGGCGGGGGATCGATATAGGAAACGCAACTTCAGCTACGAGAATAGCGTAGCTGAAGTCGACATTTCCTATATCGAACTAAATTTACTTACTTCGGGTCCACGCGGCGCAGGCAGGCTCCCCCGTCGACAGCGCTTCCTCCTCTCGGCGAGCAGGAGTTCCGCAGTCGACGGGGGAGCGCTTCTGGGATCGATCTATCGCGTCCAGATGAGACGCGATAAATCGATCCCAGAAGATCGATCTCTACCCGCCGAATTGGGCGGGTAGTGTGGACCAGCCCTTAGGTTACGTCTACGCTTTTGTCAGTCAGGGGTGTGAGAAGAGAAAAAAAAAAAAAAAAAAAAAAAAAAACACCCCACCCCGTCTGACAAAAGCAACAGTGTGGACACTGCCGACATAGCTATCGTCGCTGATTGGGGTGGTTTAATTATGCGGTCATGAGAGAGCTCTCCTGCCAGCACAGAACAGCTACACAGGAGAGCTTACAGTAGCACAGCTGCAGCAGTAGAGCTGTATCACTGTAAGGTCCATAGCGTAGACATTGCCTAAATCACTGATGTCTTGGGGTAGATTCTGATATTCTTACTTATACTGAAGTCAATGGGAATACTCGTGGAGTAAGGTACTACCCAATGTGGGTAAGGGTATCAGAATATTGCCCTTGGTATTTGAATGCCAATACCAGTGCTTTCAATTTAGTTTTGAGCCATTTAGACACACAAGAGTTGCTCAAAATGTAAGACTGTAGCTACGGTCCACTTATACTACCTTTATGTGTGTGGGAATTATTCCATAAACGCCTCAAATATCTAATCATTTCCAGTCTTGAAGTATTTTGTTGAGTTTAATAAATAAAATTTGTGGTTTGAGTTAGCAAACTGCTTTTCCATTTGCACCCTTACATCATAATTACATAAAATGTAAAATACAAAATTCCATTTAATTTTACAAGTTTGGAATTTTAGTTCTCCATTTTCCAAAGTAAATTCCGATAATCTGTTGTTTTCTTAGGCTTACAACCCTCCTTCTAGCATAAATTACAATTATTGAAAGAAATTAGGTAACTTACTATATATGAATTTTTCTCTTTTTTCTTCATGAAATTAGTTAATAAAAATACTTTATTTTTATTTGCAAATTTTATTTCTATGGCTCCCGCACCCAAAAATCCCCAACACCTCACAAAAAGACATATTTAAAACAAATCTGAATAAACACCTTCAGATCATAGAGGGAAACTGAAGGAAATCCCACTGACCTCCACTAAGGCATACAAGCTCAATCTATCCCCTAATAAACATATAAGATAAAATACACCGCTAAACCCCAACTTAAAGAGAGACATGTCAAACCTGACTCTGAATGATGCCATAGATATATGTAGTTAGGTATACCTTGAGGATTTTTTGTTATTACCAAGATCTGATATTTCTGACCTGGAGTGCCGTAGGCTATCTTTTTTGTTCTTTGCCGTGCACAAGGTGCATTCACAGCCAACAGCGTGAGGTTTGGGTAGAGATATATCCTGTTTTAACAGCATAGTAAGGATCTCATAGTTGTTACGATGAGCAGCTAGAATGACAGGTGCTACATCCATAGTCGTTGAGTACTCTGGGTTCTGAATACGCTCCATAAGTTTCTGAAATAACATTTAGACAAGTGTTTTAGATTATCACATGCAACTTTATTAAAACGTTTATCTATAAATTAGTGTACAACATGATTGATCAACATAGGCCACAGTGAACTTTTGATTAAAATATTCCCCCCACCAATAATCTTGATTTCACAAATTTGTAAGCTATCTAAATACTGGAAATTGCCTGCCTTCTACAGATACAATTACACTATTGTCTCATTTCAGTTCTCAGAGGACAAATATTCACATTAATTATGGTCAGCAAAAAGGACAGTCTTCATGAAGACTGAACCCTCACATTACCAGAAACTGTCCCTCAATTAGGGTTAAACAACATTAACAGAGCAGTGTGGAAAGACTACTCAGCTGCTCCTCACATTGCACCTGTTCTGAGGATAAAGAAAGAACTTTTAGTCTTTAGGGCAATAATTTTGGTGCCTTTCACCAATACAAAATTCATATGAGCAATGAAAAATAAACATTTAATTTTTGCAACCTGCATTACTTGGAGAGACCTAGATGGAAACAGCAGCATTTTCCCCCACGTATTGTAAAGGAGTTCTCTCTATATGTTCCATTACTTCTCTGATAAAATTCTATATGTCCATACTCGAGTCTTTTTTTTTTTTTTTTAATTCATTTACTTTAAAATCGGAGCTCACCCCTTCTATAATGTAATTCCCACTTAAAGGAAAGTTTACCTTCTTGATTTCCTCAACATACTGTGAGAAACATGAGACAATGACTTTAGCAAAATAAGAGTCCTTCAGAACTTTGGGGAATCCTGGCTGCTGAGGAAGAAATAATTTATAATTCATAACAAAAGCAGGTGGTCAGTATCAAAAAAAATTTTTCTTCGTGAGTTGGAGAAGATAATGTTCACGCTCCATTCACTCATGACTTTGCTTCATTCTGCAATTTGTGAGTCAGTCATCCCTAACACAAAATAAAATACGCAATTCATAACCCACCCACAGGCAATCTCTCTTGAATTCTGCTTTGTACTGTACCAACATGGAATACTCGGAGCTATATATATTGTAAGGAATACTACATTGAAAGGGAACAGTGTTAAGGTTAAATGAAATCCACTTATATATTCATGAGCCATTTACACACAAAAATTCAACCATTTTGTAGCTCTGAGAGAGACAGCCTGGTACAATATGTAAGAACCCCAACTGTTTTCTTTTAAGAGCCCTATTTCATTGTGTCTCTTCCTTTTTTATTTCCTCTTGGAATAAAACTTAAAAGATTAAAAACGTTTTCCACATGGAAATGTCAGAATGAGAATCTTGTTATGAGGAAAGAAAATTGTTAAAAGTTGCCCATAGAAAAATAGAATTCAGTATCTTTTTTTTTTTTTTTTTTTTTTAATTTTCATTAATAAATTAGTGTTTTTTTCTTGGGTGAATTTTTTTTTGCCAATTCCAGTATTCAGGTGCAGAGAAGCTATACACAACTGATTTGTAATGTGCACGTGTACACACGCACACTCACCTCACTCACTCCTGCAGCATTACAGACATGCTTACTCACTACAAGGTTTTTCCACTCAGTAAAACTTTTTAAAGCACCTTGATATTTAATGATTGTAAGGAAGGATCTCAAATTATTAGTTTTAAATGAAGGTAGAAATTTCAGATGAATCTTAAGTTCAGTGAAGTTTTACCCAAAATATACTGTTTTTTGTCAGTCAGACCTGCCAATAATTTGTACTACAAAAAGGATTTACAAGCACTGATTTTTTTCTTTTCATGTATGTATTATGATAGTTATCACTAACTTTAAATTAAGAGTGTAAATATACTATTCAAATCAAGATCCTTATATGAAGATTTGCAGCTGTAACAGGACAGAATTTAGACCTTAGTCTTCAGTTAATTTTTTACAGTCTCTTAGCCTTAGAGGATATTTTTTTTAATTTCTGGTGTACCGACTAAAATTAACAAGAATTAAGAGTACTAACTACAATAGTTGGTCTTGAGGATCGTTTTGGTCGATGATGAAGTAATATATCAACAGCTCCCACCACTTCTGAGTCAATCGCCACCAAAAGTGCATCTGTTGACTGAAGAGAGAAAATAGGAGGTTAAATCTGAAGCAACAGTAAAATAGATAGTATGCAAAAAAAAAGTAGAATTTTGAAGTTAATGTAAACAGCAAATGATGTACTCAACTACATAAAGAACTACAGAGATTTTTTTTTTTAAAAGACTGCCATAAAATGATGAAGATGCTAAAGAAAAATCACTACAATTATAGGCAGATATAAGAAATATGCAGGAGCAGATTAAATTCATTTTAGAATAAAAGTGATCTTAAAAACACCATAATGGAAGATAGATAGAAAACTAATACAAACAAGCTTCTCCTGCACTACTATTCTCCAGGGCCAAACCTGCAATCCTTGTTAATCTAAGCAAAGACACTGTAGCTCGAAGTCAGTACTAAATCCATAGGAGTGTGTCCCACTAAAACAATGCATAATCTGCAGCATTAATCAACATTATCCATCCACACTACCATGTATAGGGTGAAGATTCAAATCTTTGGGTCATTCTGTGAGTTAACATGGCACTGTGACAGTTTTGTTCCACTGCAAGAGTGACCAACAATGATCTGAAAAGGAAAGTGATCCTCCTCAACAAACTTCACTCCTAGGTCCTGGAAACAAGATATAATTTAAAGAAATGTGAGAGAAGGACCAACATTGAGGGCTATTTAAAATGCCTATGTTGTATCCTGTCTGGGATGAGGGAAAAAGAGACACAAACCATTCAAGAAGGATCAAGGAAGAGTCTCTAGCTCCTTGCTGTTTTAGCAACACAAAATATAATTCCTACCTGGAATATCTCTACTTGGCGTGGTAAAACTGTAGATGAGCTCAGAGAACCATAATCAAGAATGAAGCTGTACAGGGTTGTACACTGATCCTTAGCTACAGTAACTCCCCACTTAAAGTCCTCTTGCTTAACGTTGTTTCGATCTTATGTCCCTGCTCAATTACAGAACACGTTCTATTTAAAGTTGTGCAATGCTTCGCTATAACGTTATTTGGCTGCCTTTGTCCACAGCTGGCAGCCCCCCATCAGCTCCCCTACATCCCCCCCTACAGCGCCTCCCGCCCACCGGCAGACCCCGTGGATCAGCGCCCTTTCCCCTTCTCCTGCCGCCTCCTGCCCGCGGCAATCAGCTGGCTTGCAGCGTTCAGGAGGGAGGGGAAAGGACTCGGTGCGCAGGCTCCTCCTCCCTCCCCTGCCTCCAGAATGCCGCAAGCCAGCTGATTGCCACTGGCAGGACGCAGGGGAGGGAGGGGGAAGCTTGCGTGCCGAGTCCTCGCTCCTCCCCCCTCCCTCCTTCCCCCTGAACGTCACAAGCCAGCTGACTGCCATGAGCAGGAAGGAGGGGGGAGAAGCGAGAATGCGGCGCACCTCCCCCCCTTGCCTCCTGCCCGCAGCAATCAGCTGGCTTGCGGTGTTCAGGAGGCAGGGGAGGGAGGGAGAGCCTGTGCGCCATGTCCTCGCTCCTCCCCCCTTCCTCCTGAACGCTGCAAGCCAGCAGGAGGCAGTGGAGGGAGGGGGAGGAGCGAGGACGTGGCATGCGGAGTAAAGGGGGGGGAGAAGAGGCGGGTTAAGGGTGGAGGCTTGGGGGAAGAGGTGGCGTGGGCGGGCCGAGGGTTGAGCTCCCCGCCCCTCGTGCTTGCAGAGTAGGGGAAGCTGCCGCTGCTGCTGAGCAACATGCTTCTCCTAGACTACAGCACCTTCAGCGTCCTTGCCTGCCTCATTGCCTCCAGTGCCAGTGGGCTGTGCCTGTGTGGGGTAAGGCGGGGGCACCTCCCAACTATAGTACTATACTGTACTGTATGGCAAAAAAAAATTTCCCTGGAACCTAACTCCCCCATTTACATTCATTCTTATGAGGAAATTGGATTCGCTTAACATCGTTTCACTTAAAGTCGCATTTTTCAGGAACTACAACGTTAAGTGAGAAGTTACTGTATTCTGTTGCTTTGTAACTCTTCCCCCAGCCTCCACCATTTTTCAACTTTACTGCTGATCAATCATAAATTTTAATAGCGATCATCTTTAGTTAAGCCAACCTTCCAAAATTCCATTAGCCTGCATGGAGCAAATAATTATTTTGAAAGTGGGAGTAAAATATCAGTTTCTCTACATTACCATCATGGTAAAGGTGAGAGGGTAGGTTCTGTCTGGGCTGGTAACTTTTCATGAGGCTTTTGCAAGGCTAAGTTAAACCACCTTTTATTTTTCACTTTACATTGTTTTTAAACAAAAATGTAAAGTTTACAAAGAACAAGGGGGAAGTTAGAATAGAAACTTGTCCCCTCTTAGCAGCAGAGGAAACAGCGTCTTATCAAGGAAAGCTTGGTAGGCAGGACATGCTTCCACTGCCTGAAAGACAGTTGGAGAAAGCAGGCTTGGAGGGAGAGCTAGCCATCATCACAATCACATGAACAACCCTGGGAGCAAAGAAGAATTGAGGGATGGCAAGAGATTCAGACAGAAAGCTTGTAAGTCAAAACTAAATATTCACAGGTAGATGCACTTTCATTATTCCACTGGATTAAAATCCCTGTCAGTCAGAGATCTACATTGAACCTTAGGGCTTGTCTTCACTACCCGCCCGGATTGGCGGGTAGAAATCCATCTCTCGGGGATCGATTTATCGCGTCTCGTTGGGACGCGATAATCGATCCTCGAATCGACGCGCGTACTCCACCAGCCCAGGTAGGAGTAAGCGCCGTAACGGGGGAGCCGCGGCGGTCGATTTGCCGCCGTCCTCACAGCGGGGTAAGTCGGATCAGATACGTCGAATTCAGCTACACTATTCCCGTAGCTGAATTTGCGTATCTGAAATCGATCCCCCCCTGTAGTGTAGACGTAGCCTCATTCTAACCGCAGTGTGGAAAAGAAGCAACATTCTGCAATTCTGAAATGAAACAGGAAAAAAAACCTGTACTACTTCTTATATCGTAATTAACTTTTAAGATCATGTAAAATGTAATTACACCTCTACCCTGCTATAACGCGATCCGATATAACATGAATTTGGATATAAGGCGGTAAAGCAGTGCTCCGGGGTGGCGGGGCCGCGCACTCCGGCAGATCAAAGCAAGTTCGATAGAACGCGGTTTCACCTATAACGCGGTAAGATTTTTTGGCTCCCGAGGACAGCGTTATATCGGGGTAGAGGTGTATTTAAGAATACACTGTACCTGAACTCTGAACTACAGAAATATATGCTTGCTTTAGACTAGAGCTAAGATACTTGAAAAGAATATTTAATGTTCTAACTTCAATCTTCATCCATCCTAAAAGTTGTTATAATCTAGTGGCAAAGTGATATTTGCATTCTAAATATTTTAAGAATTTACAATTCCATTGCAGAATATTAAAAAGTAGTCAGTAATTTGTTTGGGGAACAACATGTGTACTTGCTCTGCAGCGCAAATAACCAAATTATTTCCAGAGCTCTACTGACATCACTGAAGATGATGATGCACTAACATAAAAATAAACAAATTTCCCAAGTTTATTTAAGCTTCACTAGAAACATGAGGTAGGCATGGAGGGGGGGAAATATTCAGTGTTTACCAACTGAAAAAGGACAAAATTGATAACATTTTTCTTACAGGTTCTGAAAAGACAACAGAAAACAACAAGGACAATAATGAGTGTGTAATGGTTCTGTACCTGACAGCCATAATCCAAAAGAAGCTGTAATATGTCCAAGTTTTCATTTTCAATGGTAATGGTTATAGCATTTCTCCCAAGCACATCCACACAATTTATGTTCATGTCACCTGAGCTGTTCTGCTCCAAGAGTTTCTTAACCATGTAATAGTCACCTAAAAAAGCAACGTATGAATATGTCTTAGTATTTTGGATTCATTTTTACTGGTATATATTCTGAAATTTAAATAAAACATAATACTTTTATCAATTAGAATAAAATGCAAAGCATATGCTCATTGTAAAATTTAAGATGTCATTAAATATGAAATACTCTACCAGTAATCCATGACATCTGACCAAAAATATTTAACATAAAAGGCTGCTAGGCAGCCAAACTAGAAACGGGTTATTCACATTAGATGTGAAATTAAACAACACAATTAAGTCACTCTTCCCCACCCCTCATAAATCCCAACTCAGGAAAGCATTTAAGCACATGCTTAGATCTATCTCTATTCAGGAAAGTATTAAGTTTCTGCTTATGTCATAGAATCATAGAATATCAGGGTTGGAAGGGACCTCGGGAGGTCATCTAGTCCAACCCCCTGCTCAAAGCAGGACCATTTCCCAACTAAATCATCCCAGCCAGGGCTTTGTCAAGCCGGGCCTTAAAAACCTCCAAGGAAGGAGACTCCACCACCTCCCTAGGTAATGCATTCCAGTGCTTCACCACCCTCCTAGTGAAATAGTGTTTCCTAATATCCAACCTAGACCTCCCCCACTGCAACTTGAGACCATTGCTCCTTGTTCTGTCCCACCAGTACAAACTCATGTATAAGTACTTTTCAATAATCAGGGCAATGATGCCTATGTACTGTATGAGACCAAAGAGGAGCCAAATCAGAGTTTGTCTCTTTTTCAATTCTATTATTTAAATGGCTCTTTTCTAATTTGACTCTTATTTGTCAGTGTTACAAGTTTTTAATTATAAAAAGGGGGACACTCAGATTATGATGCAGCATTATTGAACCCACTCACCCCTGATTCACACAGGAGGAAGAAACCAGAGAGAAGTAATACAGAACTTCCCCTGGGACTCAGCGATCCATGTTATGGGACAGGAAGCAAATTATTATGTGCAGGGGCCTCCACAAGGTGCAACACACAGGAAAGTATGGTCCCTGCCTGGAACTGATTACAAGCCATAAGAAGTCTCCCGCTTTCCCTCGTCTCTACTTTTATTGCCTTTTATGTCCTTTATATTTCCCTGTGTGTAAAAGTTCATATGATGGATAGTTGTCTCCTCTGCCTGCTAACTTCCGCTGTGGTGCCCGGGCTTCTTTCATTGTGTTCTAATGTAAACATCCAATAACAATTCAATGGGCAAAAAAGGTCTCCGGCTAAAGAGGCGCTTTGTGCAGCCTGCGCTGCGAGGAGACCTTTGACCACAGCCCTAACCTAATTATGCCTGAAATCCCACTGGGAGCAAAGGGATTGCGGGGCCTGAGCCCGGCTCCCCTCCGGGCCGGCTCGCTGCCCAGCGCAGCTCCCGGCGGGCAGAGACCCGGTGCAGGCCACCTCCGGCCCCCGAAGAGGGGCGGAGTCCCGCCCCCGTGACACACGACCCCGATAGCGGCCGTGGGGCGGGCCGCGGCCGCACCTTTGTCGCAGGCCAGCAGGAAGAGCTTCTCGTCCAGGGTGGTCTCCTCCTTCACCTGCCTCACGTCCTTCAGCGCCAGCAGCTTGTTGGGGGAGGCCGAGGCGGACGGGTCCGCGCTCTGGTACAGGGCGGCCATGGCGCCGGCTCCGCCAGGCCCATCGGGGTGCGGGGGGGGGCCGGACCAGTCAGCCGCCTCGCACCGGGACAACAGTACCGTAAGCCCGATACTGTCAACACTGAGCAGGGCGGGGAGCGACCTCTCGCCCCGCTGGCTGCGCAGGCGCGGATGGGAGCCACGGGCCCCGGAGGGGCTGGGCCTGGCTGGAGGACGCGGGGCGGGACCCGGGACTCAGGGAGGCCAGACTCCGATGCCTCAGGCTGTGGCAGCTGCTTCTCCCCCTCCCTCCGCTCAGCGGCGCTGGCCGCCCGGGGAGCCTGCCCCCGCCTTCCCGCCAGGTGCATTAACGGCCCCGCGCCATGGCCGTTCTCCTTGTTTTCCTAAGCCCCCCCCCCCTTCCTCCTCATCTCGTTGTTCCTCCTGAGTCCCTTTTCTCCCCCTTGTTCCCAGGGGTGTCCCTTGTTCTGGGGCAAGGGGGGCAGGTTTTATCCAGCATGAGAGGCGGCCTCAGTGCTGGGGTAGCTCAGTACCTACCACACCAAAAAGATGATGGTGTTAGTTATTGCTATCTCACAATTTTATCATGAGTCTTATGTGGTGATTTTCTTCACCCTGCCCCCCCAAGAAGTCACGTGATTTCATGAGACGCTCAGCTTTCATTTTAAAAAACAGTATATTTTTAGCCCTCATGGTTGTGGAGAAAACATGAGTCCTAAAAGCACTCCAAAAAAGAACTTTAAAATGTGGGGGGATTTTTTAATGCACACTCTGTCCATGGCGCAAGACTGCCTTCCTCCCTTTGTATCAGAGGGGTAGCCTCTGCTATGTACATCGGCCAAACTGGACAGTCCCTACGTAAAAGGATAAATGGACACAAATCAGATATTAGGAATAGCAATTTACAAAAACCTGTAGGAGAACACTTCAGTCTCCCTGGACACACAATAGCAGATTTAAAGGTAGCCATCCTGCAGCAAAAAAACTTCAGGACCAGACTTCAAAGAGAAACTGCTGCGCTTCAGTTCATCTGCAAATTTGACACCATCAGCTCAGGATTAAACAAAGACTGTGAATGGCTAGCCAACTACAAAAGCAGTTTCTCCTCCCTTGGTGTTCACACCTCAACTGCTAGAAGAGGGGCTCATCCTCCCTGATTGAACTAACCTCGTTATCTCTAGCCTGACTCACTCTTGCTTGCATATTTATACCTGCCTCTGAAAATTTCCACTACATGCATCTGACGAAGTGGGTATTCACCCACGAAAGCTCATGCTCCAATACGTCTGTAAGTCTATAAGGCAGTGTTTTTCAACCTTTTTTTGGGCAAAGGCACACTTGTTTCATGAAAAAAATCACGAGGCACACCACCATTAGAAAATGTTAAAAAATTTAACTCTGTGCCTATATTGACTATATATAAAGTAATTCTCTTGAATAGGAATCAAATAAACACAAAGAAAGTATTTTATAATTACTTTATTATGAAATAGTAAGTAAACAGAAATATGAAAAATTATAAAATACTTTATTCAGTGCGCAACCTGGGCCTGTTTGGCTGAACACAAAGCTGATATTCTGAGCTATTTATAGTCCTTAACATCAGTGGTGGGATTCAAAAATTTTAGTAACCAGTTCCGACATTCAAGCATGGTTTAATATTTTTTTCCCACGGCACACCAGGCAACATCTCGCGGCACACTAGTGTGCCGCGGAACAGTGGTTGAAAAACACTGCTATAAGGTGCCACAGGACTCTTTGCTGCTTTTCCTCCCTTTGATCACGCATCTGAGCAGAATTCCTCTGGGCTGCCTCCACTGGCTCCTTAGATCCCTTTGAGGAGCAGTGGGTGCTGTCTGGGGTTCTCTGCTCAGCATAGGCGTTGACTCTGTGGGTGCTCCAGCCCTGGAGGCTCAGAGCACCCATGGAAAAAAATTAGTGAGTGCTTAGCACCCACTGGCAGCCAGCTCTCCGCTAGCGCCTCCTATCTGCCTTTGGCCCTACCAATCAACTCCTCCCCTGCTCCCGGATCAGCTGTTCCCAGGTGTGCAGGAGGCAAGGGGCGGGAAAGGGAGGAGCTGGGACTGGTATGCCTGGGGGAGGGAGCGGAACTGGGTGGGAAGAAGCTGGGATGGTGTGGGGAGGGGGCTTGGGCGGAACAGGGGTTGGAAGAAACAGGGTGGGGGTTTGGGGAAAGAGGCCTGGTGGGGCGGGGCCTGGGGTGGAGTGAGGCTCGAGCACCCCCAGGGCCCGGAGGAAGCCAGTGCCTGTGCAGCACGGTGTCCCCCTCAGGTTCCCTACACTTTGGTTCCTATTTTCTTATTAATTGACCTCCGGAATCATTTGAGCCCCAGGTTCAGTTGCTCCTCCCCTTAGGCTGGAGGATAGACCTTCAGGCACTCCCAGATATCAATAGGTAGTTATCCCTAGAAATCATGTTCACAACAATCAGAGTAACTCTGCACACCTGGGAGTGAG
The DNA here is from genome assembly GCF_028017835.1 of Emys orbicularis. Classification (NCBI taxonomy): domain Eukaryota; kingdom Metazoa; phylum Chordata; order Testudines; family Emydidae; genus Emys; species Emys orbicularis. The sequence continues at coordinate 74,552,746 of NC_088691.1, read as the reverse complement.
CCATGCAGGACTGTCATGTTTTTTCTAGTGTGACAGTTTAGCAATAGTTTATAACAGACAGTGGGGCATACAGAGCAACCCGTTGTCAGAGAAGCCTGGTCAGAAAAATATTTTTTTCACTTTTGAAGCTGTGTATCTCAGGAAGAAGGATAATGGTACTGTAGAGCATTAGTTCCTGTAGTATGGAGGCTGAGCGAAAAAGACTTAGATTCAATCTATCTTAAATAAAGACTTCCAGCCATGAACTAACTTGTCTCCAGAACCAAGCTAAGTGCATCAAATCTTGTGTCAGAAGATTCAGTTCCCTGGCCATGGGTTGGATGTCTTCTAATGCAACTGAGGATAGAAATAATAATAGAATAATATTGGCAAATATTAACAGCTTTATTATGGACCAGGTGGGCATTGCCCCTATGAATCACCAAGCAAAGAAAGGCTCTGTACCCCATCACTAATCCTCTGACAGCCATTCAGTATCACCTTATATAATATCATCTAGTTTGAGGTGTCCTCTTCGTGTCAGTATGCTGTGTCAGATATTAGATTACTAATATTTAGTCTAATCCTGTTTGTTCATTGTTCTTGTATCTTGCTTTTAGTTGCTTTTATTGTTTTCATGTTTTGGGAGACAATGTGGCTGCTTTTACTTTTTTTTCACTCCACAATTACTAGGTATTTAGTTGAGTATTCTGCCTTATTTGGCTGCTTTTAAAATAATTTTATTAAAAATTGAAGTACCATAAGTGTTTGGCTAACATTTATAGGTACAGACAAAGGAATACAAATGCTCATTTCCAAAATCATAATCAAATAACTATTAGTCTTTCTCCGTGCAGAAGATACTGCAATGTGTTGTTTTTTGTATGTTTCCAGGAAGAATTTCTTGCAATCAAGGCACCCTTTCTATGACATTGATCTTCTCTGACAGAAAAATAGATATACACGTGTTCATTTAAAATAAAATTCCAAAAGAAAATGCAGTACATATAAGCTGAGTCCCCAAACTGGACTGGCCAGCTCTCTTTATTGCTTTCTGATACAACAATTTATGAAAGTTCAGATATTTACTCCAGCTGCAAGGGTTAATATAAACACAGATCTTCCAGTAATGTCCATGGTACACATTTGCCTTACTATTTAGTGTTATTCTTCACTTTGATGAAAGTTTGTTGTTTTGTAAAAAAACAATCTGATACATTTAGGTGTTTACTCCCATATGAAAGATTCAACAACATTATGAATAACATCACTAAATTCTAGACAATATGGTGATCACAGGTCCAAACTAGCTTCACTAAAGTCAGTGGCAAGACTCTCATTGACTTCAGCAGGAATTGGATCAGGCCTTCAGAGAATAGGGCAATGATGCTGATCCTTGTTCAGTTTAGGGAAAATATAACAGTGTTCAAATGGACTTTCACACAGCTATGACTACACATAAACAACACCCACAAAAATATATATTCACAGCAGATCCTGAAATAACATATTTTAAAAGCTGCTGATCCTTTTCACTCTATGAAAACAGTATGAACCAGGCTTGATTTACAAGATTTTTTAAAAAGCAATACAAGAATGTAACCTTAATTCGGTAATGAACATATTCTGATAGAACTATTAACGCATAAATAATTCATGTAATATGAAATTGTTTGAATGAAACCTTCACTAGTATAAACAAGTTATTAAAATGTAATTAATGAATATATATCCATACTTGCACATACAAATTTATCTCTGTTTTTATATCCACTAAACTTCAGAATCTTGTAAACTGTGAGGCATTTATCGTGTTTAACATGGCAGAAACTTTTATTAAATGTCTTAATTATTTTATTTTGTTCAGTCCTCTTCCCATCAAGCATGCAAACACTGTCATAACCATTTTTGGCTTCACTTCTACTAGATCATCTGGCAGTGCATAAATACGAGCACCAATCTTTCGAGCAACTGAAATGGCATATCTTGAAAAAACAAGAGAGAAAATAATATTATTTTACTAGTATCTATTCCCTATGTTTTGAGACATACCATAACTATTAACACATTTTGATAAAAAGGTAAAATATACACATCCAGTCAATATTTCAATGTTGGGGAAATGAATGTAATTGACTGAACGAAAATAGGTATTAACAGTTGCACTGAGACATTTATTTTGCTTGAATCTACTAGAGCATTTATTTTTCTTAACTATTAGGGGCTATGTCAGACTATTAATATAAGAACTTCAGTGGAGTTGCCAGTTTACAGCAGCAGTGAATTTGGCTTGGTATTTTCAATATGCTAGAAAAAGTGTCTAGAAATTTTACCATTTAAAATGTAATTTATCCATATTTAAAAAACAAATGTAGGTGAATATAATTCTCTTTTGATGTATCAGTAATTCAGAAGCTTGATTTCTGTGCAAGAAAATATAAAATATGATTTAAACACTTACTTAGCATTATTCAATTTGTCTTGTTCAGAAAGATCTTCTCTCTTGACCATTTCTTGACGAATTGCTTTTGGTGCAATGGCATCTATTAAATCTAGTACAGGTAAACTAGTGCTAATAGATTTGTCCTAAAAGAAAGAGTTAATGAATTAATTAATATTAATCAATAGGTTTCCTTTAATTCTCCTAGTAGTATTTTTATAATGCAAACTAAAAATTTATGGCAACCTAATTTTTTTTTAAAGATAGCATCATACTTTATTCTTCTACTTTATTTTCTCTTTTTACTACTTAAAGGCCCAATCCTGCTTTCCTTGTCTGTGGAAAACTTACGGTAAAGTCAGCAGGAGTTTTCAAAGATCAGGTTAATAATCCATATAGTTTCTCTCTTTCAGAACTGGTACTGCTAAACAAATATGAACAGTTTGCTTCATTTAGTGACACCAGTATTGTTATTAACAGCAGTGACTGATCTTTTAGATTGTAAGATCTTCAAGACAGCCATGGTTTTAATTTTTATGTATTGGGCACATTGTTGATGCTAAAAAAACTAAATTTCTTTTTCCTAGTTAATAATCCTTAGTTAGTTCATTACAGAATTGGCCACAAGCAATGTCTTTGGTGTGAGCTTTGAGGTACAAATTGACCTGGGGTAAGTGACTGGTCTCTTGGGACTTAAAGCAAACTAAATCTTTTGTGATCTTTGCTGTATAGCAACCAACTAAGTTCAGCTTGCCTGGGTGGCAAGATAGACTGGAATATCCAAGAGGACTGTCTGTGACTCCATGGTTAGACTGTTATAGTGCTTCAGGAGTTCACATTTGTTACCGGGTTGGTGAAATCTAATTACAAAACATTAGACCCATTTGGGGTCTCTGCACAGCTTTCTTGACAGTCTGTCCGGAGGCAGGCACTCATGATCGTGACCCACTCTAGACAGCATGACAAAGGCAAAGATGTCCTCAGGGCTGCTCTAATTTGTGCCTGGCTGCCAGCATCCCCAAAGACAGTTCTGGCAGCTAGGGGTTGATAGAGCTTACTGGCACTCAAGCCATGCCCTCAAGTTTATGTCATCTGGTCATTCCTAACATAGGGAACAGCCGCAGTTGACCAGGTGAGCTAGCTTTATGGCCCTGTGATGGGATCTTGACCCCACACCATCCCATGAAGGGATCAAAATTGGCTCAGAAGGGGCTATTTGACAGGGTGGGCTACACGTGGGTGAGCTGGGTGGGGGAAGAGAGATATACAATCCTAACTGAACCTGAAGCCCAGCAGGGCAGGATGAGGCTGGGCTTGTATAAAACCAGTGAGAGAAGAGCAGAAGGGGTGGGAAGAGTTTCAGCAGTCACTCTCAGGGTTGAGAGAAAGGAGTAGGAGGCTGCAGAGTGAGAAATTGGGACAAAGGGCTGAGAAATCTCAAGTGGCGAGTTAATCCCCAGATACACCACAAGGAGGTGCCACTGCAGTGAGTGGAGCAGACACTGTGACAGGCCCCTGGAGCTGCCACTGGGGTGGAAGAGCTGCTCCCTAATCTTTTCTTCAAAGGTGCAACTTTCAACTTCATGTTATATTTTTCTATGACATGTCATGCAATTATATAATGGAAAAGTCAGGGTCAACCCTCACTGACCCCTACACACTTGCCAAGTTCAACCCTTCCTGTGCAGTTATCAAATCTTCTGTTTCACTCCGGAAACAATCATCTTATGCTGTGGTCTGACTTCCCACCTACAACCATGCATTGTCCATTCATTAAATATTAATGCCATGTAGAGGAGTTAACGCTTGTCAAACCAACAGTAACAGCTGCACCAATTTGCTATGGACTTTAGTCCCCCATCCCCAGGGGATCGTGCCACATCAAGGCATTGTTCCTCACCAGCTAGCAGTGCCCCATTACAGTGTTGCTGTGGAGATGCGGAAAGCAGCATAGCTGATGTCTCTGTCTAGCCCTCCATGCCCAAACATACACCTCACATGTGCAGTTGTTTTCTTCCCTCCACTTGTATAAGAAGCGAGAACATCATTCCCCATATTGCTGTTTTACTTCTTGCCCTACTTTTCAGAGTTCTCTCCTATTTCCAAGGTAATAAGCTATTTTCCCCTATGTATAAATAAATGACCAAGCTTTGAAAGGAGTCCTAAGCAGTCCAAATACTGTTAAAGCTTCTTTTAAAAAATCAGAAAGTTATTGCCTGAATAACATTTCAGTGTACATGAGTATTTTCATCTTTTCCCCTTTCTCCTAATGGAACTATTTCCTGCTGCCAGTTTATGGCCTAGTCTGTCTATTTCTAGAATTCAGATGGTACTTTGAGAATTTTGTTTCTAAGATGTGCTTCCTCTTAACCTTAAAATAGCAGGTGCCTCTGCTGCATTTGCTTCCGTCCAACTGTTACAGCAGATGAGCAGCCTAGTGCAAGATGAGTCAAGAGATCAATCAGCAGGAGGTGCGAAAGCCGGGAAGCAGTTGGCTCCATTCCCTAAAAGCTCATCACATAATCCAAGTGATGTGCCTGCCCTCACCAACCAGATTAAACCTAAGGTTTCCAGTTCACTCCAATTCTCATAGTGCCACCAGAATCTGTGCATTTAATCATAGCACTTCATTAGTTTATTTGAGAAGATTAAGCTGACGTATGTCTCCCCAAATTCAGAGGTCAAAAAATCTCTGTAATTCTAATTACTTGGGCTGTTGCCAATCCAGCATGGTTCTACTTTAATGGTCTATAATGAATTTCAGTGACCCATGACCCTCTCTAGTCTATACATGCATGCTATTTGGTTTTGTTGGAAACCGAAGACTGAAGAAAAATCCAAATAATAAATGTCTAATTATTCTTACTGATGCATGTGTATATAGAACAGTCAGTATTTTTTTTAAGTGAAGGGGGGGAATATATCAAGTAATATTTCCCTAGATCTAAAATGAGACACTGAAAAAATACTTTTCAGTAATTTTTATGACTTACCATTGTCGGACCAATCAATTTTTAACAAGAGTTTATTAATGAAGATAATGGGCCAGATTCTCTTCTCATTTACACCTGATTTATACCAGTGTTATTACTGATTTACACTGGTTTAAATGAAAATTGGCCATTTTGTTGAGCGAAATCCTTGAATAACTGTGTTGCACAACATAGTGAGATCTCAAATATTTAAATAGCTTGGCTCTTCATCTCCTCCCGTGGCCAGCATAGATGCCTAAATCTTTGAAAGTGTGCATTGAAGTTGCATGCTTATAGTGGGGTTATACTGATGTGCAAGTGTGGTTATCAATCTATCATTTCAAAAGAGAGAGATAAAGACACTCTTGAGTGATTGGGCAGATGTGTATTAAATGCAGAAGGATAAACTTTTTCTATCAATTTTCTCCTTTTCTATTTGGCAAATATATTTCCCCTGTGTTTTTACAAAGTACAAGCTGACATTGATCTGTTTTGTTAGGTCTGCTGTGCATTCGTAGAGGTGTCAGCACAAATCGGTGACTACAGTTTGTGGTTAACTTGTGCTCCCTCTGCTGTTCTGCTACAGCACAGGAGAAAATAGTTTCAAAGGGCTGAAATATTTCAAAAGTGCTGAGAAATTATTTCAAAACAAGATACATTTTCAGAATTGTACTCTATATTTGTATCCATAAATCTCAGAGTGCCCAAACCTCCATATTTGCACAGGCAAATCAGGGAAGTGTCTAGTTAGCCACACTGGCACATGGAAAATTATTGACAAATTAAAAATAAAATAAAAATTGACAAAATAAAAATAAAAAATTGAAAATAATTTGGCTTTATAATCTTAGATAAGCAGTAACTGTCATTTGATTTTGCTTTTAATTTCTTATCACAAGAGTTGTGGAACATTTTTGAAGATAGAATCCCAAAGACATTCTTTTATCAGATTATGCCAATTGAAGGTAGAGCCAATGTTGAACCTAACCTATATAGCACTGTCCCTTTAAAAAGCCCATATCAGATTGATTTACTTGTCTTCTGTCCTGATATAGACTCTTGATTACCTTGAAGCTGGTAATTGAGGTTTTCTTGTTTGCATTTGCAAGAGTTTGATTTACCCATTTAATAATAATTTCATCGTTTACTTTTTCCCCCTCTCCAAGGTCTGATAGTACATTAAGAGTATACCTGTAACCAAAAGAAAACAGTGTTTGACTCTAAAAATTAAATATAGAACTATTCTGTGTTCCTAATATTATGCAGTAAAAGATAGTAAAATATTTCTTCAGGACAAGAGGAGTATGTACAAACCATTCACCTTTACATCTTATTTTACACTGTAAGCTATTTTTGTAACCTATTTTTCTACTTCAAAAATATTTTGTTAGCTGTCACAAGAATATAACTATATTCCAGATATCATACTATCCACCATCAGATTTTCTACATATATTTTATTTACCATATCATAACTAACTTCATTTGGTGAAATTAAATGGTATAACAACTTGACCTCTAATCACTTTAAAAAGTTAAATAAAAGTCGTGTAAATACACTGCCCTGAATCTCTCTGCCAGTTTTTGTGGCTTAGAATCACATTTTTCTTTTATAAAAAAAAGTTGAAATTATTATACAAGATATTGTAGAATTTCCTGCTAGATCTACTAGGAGGACTTTGATTTCACAAACATAGATCTCAGTCTTGCTTTGGGATCCACCAGAGTGAATCGCTGCTCCATACAATAAGGGAAATGGGGAGTAAAGTGAAATAAATAATCTACTTTATAGCATTAATGCTGTCCAAGGATGGTGTTTGTCATAGGCGCCGGATTCCTCCCCCGTTCCACCCCAGGCCCCGCTCCCACCCCACCCCTTTAACCAAGCCCCCACCCCCACCCCGCCTCTTCCTGCATCCGCCCCATCCCCATCCCGCCTCTTTCCACCCTCGCTCCACCCCAGGTCCTGCCCCCCACCCTGCCTCTTCCTGCCCCGCCCCACCCCACCTCTTCCTGCCCAGTTACGCCCCCTCCCCACTGCTCCCCCTCCCTCCCAGCGCCTCCTGCATGCCGCAAAACAGCTGATTACAGTGGGCAGGAGGCGCTGGGAGGGAGGGGGGTGCTGATCGGTGGGGCAGCAGGCAGGCAGGCAGCACTGGGGGGGGGGGGGGAGCTGCTGCCACTAATTTTTTTTCTGTGGGTGCTCCAGCCCTGGAACACCCATGGAGTTGGCACCTATGGTGTTTGTTTTGGTTTGCTGGGTTTTTTGAAACTATGACTTTTTTAATTCTTGTCATTATTTCTTAGTCCATAAACCAGTTCTTCAATAATGGTACACTGTGAAAATTCTGAATTTCAAATATGTAATGCCGGGACATTTCCAGATTTCCATTACCAGCCAATACATAAAATTGCACAAGAAAAAACATTCAGGAATATCTGTTTAAGTAGAAATAGGATCATCTTAAGGAGAGATATCCAAGAGAACTTTGATCTCATGGAGAATTTTCATTTTGTCCCAATAGTTGGTGTGACACGCTGGCACCCCCTTATTCACCACTGTCAGATAATTAGGATATGTTTTGCACAAAGTATGCTTTGCGAGGTATCATTCTAAAAGTCTTGATCTGATAGACATTAATATCTTGTTGGATTGTATGTGCTATCATCGTATGTGAAGTTATGAAGTCTGGCTATGTATGTGTTACTGAAACATATTGTGAGGTTGAAAACACCCACAAGCAGCCTTTCAGGTACAACATTAAAAAGGTCAAACCATGTTAATGGCTTATTGAGGAAATGCACACAAGCACAAGGATTACCCCAGATCTGTGTAGAAACCTCTCTGAGATAACACTACACAATGGGAACTGTTCGACCCAGGTCACAGCAAAAGAGCTTTCCAGCAAGTGGGAAGAAGATATAAATGGGGGAAATGACATAATGATGGTACCTCACTCTCCCTACAACAACACACCTGGAAACACCTGAAGAACAAAGACTGAACTGGGGGAAGTGATGGTCCCAAGCTAGAGGGATTTATAGACTGTGTATGAAAACCTGAGAAACCCAAGCTGCAAAGCAAAGGCAGCTTGTACGTTAAGAATCTGCCAGCCCGTTTATCACTCAGGGTGAAAATTTGCTAATTCATATCCTACCTATCTAGTATGTTAAGATCAGTTTGCATTTTTGTTTATTTACTATGTAATCTGCTTTGATGTGTTTGCTATCACTTATAATCACTTAAAATCTATATTTTTGTAGTTAATAAATTTATTTTATGTTTTAATCCAAACCAGTGTGCATTTGACTAAGGTTTCTGGGGAAAATCTCAGCTTGGTTACAAGTGTGCATGGTCCTCTTCACATTGAGGGAGAGGCGGACTGGATATTAAACCCAGCCAGATTTGACCAGGGCAGGACAGTACTGCTCTGGGGTCGTAGGCTGGGAGGCTGGTGGTTAGAAAGCCTGCATGTAACTGCAGTTGGGTGTATCCCTACCTGTGTGAATGCTGGTGAAAGTGCAAGCTTGGAGGGCATTGCAGCTTGTCACAGCAGCACAGTGTGAGAGAGAGCCCAGGCTGGTGGGTCAGAGGGCTCAGTAGTACCCCAGTTCCAGGTGGCACCCCTGGGGGAACCCATCACAGTTGGTTCACTATTTGTTGTACACTCAGTATTTTTGCAGTTTTACACAGTTCCATAATACGGGACAAATCTTTGGGTGGTATAAACTGCCATAGCTCCAACAAGGACTGTTGGCAGTGTTGCTGCCTTATTTCTAGGTGTTGATATTTTCAGAAAGCCAATACATAAGTACTTTATGGGATAGGGGAAATTTTGGACCTGTCATCATTGATGGTGGTTCTTAATTTACAAAAAGCCAAGATTTTTCTGTTGAATTGAAATAATTAAAAATGTTAAGAATATAAACAAGCTCTATTACTACTTTTGATTTCAAAATCAAGATAATTACTTCAACAAGAATTTGAACTGAAATTATTTAGATTCTGCTTTAATCCACAAAATTATTATTTTAATTTGGTGTTAATGAAATATGTCTTGATTTAATTTAATACAGTACAAAAGGCTAGGTTTCAGTCTTAAACGGGGAGGACTACTGTCCCTCTTTAATACTTCCTGTAGCATTAATTCATACAGAGGACAGCAACAATGAGTATTTCACTGCAGCACACTGTATATTTCTATAATTTCTAGGTCCAAATATTTCAGTCTTCACTGTAGACAGGGGAATTTAGCCCTTAGATTATGAACAAATTTGCAGTCTGGGTACAAAAAACTGACTAACTTGTGATGGTTTTGTGTGGATACCATTATGCTCTTCATGCATATAACAATTTTAAAAACTCCTCACCTTCTCATCAGCTGCCACACCAATGCCAAGGTCAGAGTTGCATTGCCATCATTTAGGTCCTGTCCAGCAATACCAACCAGGGAGAATTTGGCCTTTGTCTTCCCAATTTCCACTGCATAATTACAATTCTCAATCTAAAAATGAAATGTTTAAACTTTATCGGTATAAAATATATTAATATCACATATAGGCTTAATAATATTTTGAGCGATCTTGTCCCAATGTTACCCATGCTGAGACTGGGGACCATGTAAGGTCTATTAACTCTTTCAGAACTACTTTTAAGTCATTATACTGCTGCACCATTTTTGAAGATCAAAATACAAATTTTTAAGATTCCTGTGACAATCTCATTCCCAGTTGAATGAATGAAAACGATAGGTGCTGGAACTAGGGGTGAGGGGGGTGCTGCAGCACCCCCTGGCTTGAAGGGGGTTCCATTATATACAGGGTTTACACTTTGGTTCAATGACTCTCAGCACCCACACTATAAAAATTGTTCCAGCACCCCTGATGAAAACATTACATTTGCATTCTCTCTCTGACAGAGCTGAGCACATGGAGTCAAAGTGACACCTGGTGTAAGCTGCTGCATCTCCACTGAAGTCAATGAAGTTGCACTTGCGTACATCAAGGCTGAGTCTGGATCATAGAGAAAATAAGGAAAAGACAGACCCAGCCGTAGGAACTTGGAGAAGGGTTATGGGATTCACTGTAAAATGTAAGATCCTAATTATAGATGCTGAGATTCTAAAATATAAAATAAATGTGTCTGTTATAAATGAATCTAAGTGAATGCATCCTGTGTTGTAATCTAAAACTGCCAATGTACGTGGAAAAAAGGAGTTCTCACTTGACCATACTCCAATCATAATGGTCCTTTCTGCCTTAAAAATCTATGAATATGAATCCTAAACAATCAGAGTGAGTCTTTTTTATATTTAGCATACAAAATCTTTACAGACTAGTTTAAATAACAGCTAATCAATACACTTGGTCTCCATTTTTGGTGTTTCCATAATCATATAACTGACCAGAACCCCTAGATTTTGCAAGGCCTGTACAAACTCATACAGCCTGATGTAAAATTGCACTGTGAGGGAACATCCCCCACATTAACCCGCTCATCCAATATCTAGGTCATGATCTTTTACTTTTCACAAGGATTCTAATGTGAACAAATGTTAGTTTCTGAAGTAACTCAAGTGTACTATACTGAGCAGAACTCATACAGCATAGACTAGCATTCATAAATTAAATGAATTTTCCCAGCTTCTCATACTACCAAAAAGTGATGTGTGTAAAAACCAAGAAGATACATATAGCAAAAATACTCCTTCTTCCTTGGGAAAATACCCCAGGGTACTTTTAAGCAGGATTGTCTCAGTAAAACTGAAATATATGGCCAATTTAACTAAGAGCTAACAGTCCAGGGACACAAGATCACACAATTCAAGATGATACAATACAATGCAGTAGCAGGTGTCCCTTATAACTGGAATGCACCACAGAATATTTACTGACTTTTTTCATGTTACCACCAAGTGCAGGATACGGAGGTTTGTTAACATGGTTCCATTCGACTGGCACACGAATCATTTCATACAGCTGGAAGATCACTAAAGCATCAGCAAGGTCACTAGATCAAAGCAGCAGAAAAACAATTGAGAGTGCTTTTTAAGTATATTAACAAGAATATGAGACCCCTGAAAATGAACAGATGAGAGAGTTCAAAAAAGAAATTCCACTCACATAAATAAAAAACAAAACAAAACCCTGCACCAGTCTTGGAACAGGTTTCTCCACATTTATACCTTCCATTGGTTGATCCCTCCCATAAGTTAAATTAATTTCACAATTTTGTTATTCTCACAACTCTCACTGAATAGGCAGGACCACTGACTGTCCCTAGATATTGAATTTATAGCTGGTGGTAGGGAAGCAACCACTAATAGTTAAGGTTGCCAAACAGTTGCCATTAAAATCCTCCATTTTAAGTTGTTCAGATCTTTCTGAAACATTCAAGGCTGAAATTCTCCATGCTTGGTTTCTGTCCATAGGTGAACATAGTTAGAAAGATTAAGCAAAAATAGTCTTTGAGTAAGAATAGAGTTAAGAAAACTATTATTTTCCCCATTATAAGTAGCATTCCTATTTTTTTAAACAGACCTACATTTGGAAATTAGTCATTAGTTGTTATTGTCCATTTTAAAACAATCTATACTATAGACAACCTCACTTTATATGAGTTATAAAACAAAATGGCCCAATGAATCCTAGTAGCATGAACACATGGAATCTGGTTTTACCAACAACATTTAAACATATACACATCATTGTTGCTCGCTATATTACATTTTCAATTTGCTTGGATATGAACTAACTCCCTGCGCAGCACAAGTTCAAAAATGATGAGAAATGTCAGAAAAGTGGATTTAATTTTTTTAACCCCCTATATATTTGAAGATTCCCTGAGTACAAAAGTTCCTATTTAAACTAGTAAAAGAATAAATATAAAAATGTCTGCTATAGTTAGTCTCTGTGAGACATAGCAGAGGGAGGAAATCCTTGTCAGTGTTAAGTGTACCTTCCAAGATTTGGTTCTTTTTAGGTGAATGTGAAGGTTTAGCAAATCAGCTTGGATGCAACAGAGTATGAAAAAGTACAAGCAGATCTTAACTATTTGAAGGAAGCCAGCAATACCTTTCTAGTTAGCTTGCAGATATTACTGTGAAATGAGTGGAGGTTAGCCCTGTGAGCCTACCATGATCACACCACCTGCAACTCCTCCCAGTCTACTATATCAGTATCTATATTTTCCCTGTTAGTTCAGAAATGATCTTAATTGCCTACATCACTTACTGAAACAATGAATAATATTTTGTACTTTCTAGTTTCTTTCATCCAAGGATCTCAAAAGTCTTTTATAAACCTTAAGTCTCACCAAAATCCTTTTGAGATAGTTTAAATATTATTATATCCTTTTTACAGATGAATAAATGGAAGCACACAAAGGGTTTGTATTGGGTAGACTTTTTGCCCAAGACTTCCTCCTGGAGCTACTACCAATACAGATCCACTGGTGGTAACAGTAATGGAAGATCTGAGGTGCTGGAAACAACAACTCTTTTAATCATCATGTCATAGTGTAGTCATCCACCCCACAACAATTGCTTATGCTATGGGACCAGAGAAAAGTGTCAGAGTTGGATGTAAATTTCCTGACATATCTGACATTTACTCTTATCATTTAATAGTCAACACTAATTCTCATAACATGTTTTACTTGCTGTATATTATGAAATCCTTTTCTCTCGAACAATTAACACTTATCTTATCTTAATTCCTGACATTCCGTATCAGGTTCTAGGTAACACCCAAACCAAATGTTTTAGACTAGCCAGTGCTCTACTTGCAAACTCACTGCAATAGGCTCACTACTTGATTTTTGCTTTTTAAAAAAATATTAAGTAATGCTGTTTTCTATTATTTATAGTTCTGTTGGAAATGCAGCTTCACTTTCTGGATATTGTTTTTGTGGGGTTTTCCAGTGAGACATAAATGTCTATTTAATTGCATCTAAAAGAGCTAATGACTAAATAAATAAAAATCAGAATTCAAAGTTTTACCTGTACAAGTGGTTAATATATGGGCTTACACCCAGAGAATTCATCCAGTTCCGGAATGTCCTCTCTTCCTTACTTTCTCCTATAGCAATAGATGTAATCCATATTAATGACTTGGAGAAGATGTTTTAAAAGGCCAGGTTTAAATCATTTATACGCATACACCACCAAAAGTTATTCTGAATAGTTCCTGTGCTAGTTTTTTTCTTGAAAATATGTGTACCTAATAAATTTGTTAGTCTCTAAGGTGCCACAAGTACTCCTGTTATTTTTGCGGATACAGACTAACACGGCTGCTACTCTGAAACTTTTCTATAGGAGTAATCTCTATTGGCCAAGGGATGGAGAAAGTCCTGACACACTCAAGATCTCCGGATTCTGGGCATAAGGCCAGACACATCACAGGGAAGACTTGGGGAATATATTTTCTATAAAAATGTTTTTCCATACAATACAATATCGGACATATTATTGGTTTGTATTTTAGACATTTAAGATTTGTATTGTGGAGCAAGTGCTGAGGAGTAATAGCAATGTTAATGATCAAGTGAAATCCACTAGAAGCTAGTTTGATTGATACTGTGATAAACAGCATGTTTAAATCTGTTTTATGTGGCATCTGTCTGTCAAAGGTATTTCTAGAGCACCTATTGTCATGGTATCTTAATCTCTTAAAGACAGTACAACTTCTGTCCTCTCTCCAGAGAACCCCAGTATTTTCTGCTTCTACATACAGTACTTCCCCAGCAGGAGCTCAAAGCACTGGAGACATGATCTTTTCCCTTGAGAGACTTTTCCAGTGCAATAGACCTCATTTTTTCAGTTTGCATGGCTGCAGACTCAATATGACAGCATTGCATTGGTTAAGATGTCTTCCCAACCAAGAGGGCTAAATGCTTCTTGAAGTTTTAAATGGCAACTTTGCTTCTGGGGAATCCAGAAAATTCTGTGGAAAAACAAATCTGCGCTTTCCACAGATTTGAATTGTCCTTATTTACCTTGATGACTAGTACCTATCATCAATAAGGCTACTTTCCCACTCTGACAGAATGATTTGCCAGGCTACTGGTTTTTCCCTACTACTTGTGGAGCTACGCTTCCCATGTGCACTCTTATTTCCCAACTTCCTCTCTCACTCATCCTTTTTATTGACCAGGAAGTACCTGGTATTATAATACTTTTCCTTGTGTACCTTTTCATTAAACATCTGTGTTACACTATTTATGATATAATACAGCACATGCCATTTGCTTTTCAATAAATAGCACATTTAAGAAATAACAATAAGAAACACTTAAGATGAAAATGTGTGCCTGGAAAATACTTATTATTCTATTAGGATGATGATCCGCAGGACACAAGTTACAGCTTTTTCTCCCCGCTCAGGGATGTTTTTATTTAAGAGAGATGAACTATCCTGAAACAGTGGAAGAGTGATAGTCACAGAACTTGAATGCAGCAGCATCTGAACGAAGCTTTGATTTACATTTTGTTTGTTTCTTAATAGTTAATGTTACTGAGTTTGTTCAAACTAGGTTAAACAACAGCAGAAGAATCTCATTTGGTCTTGTAATTAGAGCTGGACGGAGGACAATTCCATTTTGCAACAACTTTTGAGGTTTTGAAATTTGTTTTCATTCTCCACTGGAACAAAATCAACACCTTTCAAATGTTTTTGCAAAATGGAATTGTGTCAAAACGACCATCATCAGATTAAAAAGGTCAGTTTTTTTATTCAGGTGTCTCTCCAGTCAGCAGTGGCAAGAGAGCCCCGGATCTCAGAAACCTGTCAATTAAAATGTTGTCAGAAATGATACATCTCTGTAAAATGTATCAGCTTCAATGATACAATGTATTCCGACAAACTACCTTTAGTCAAAAATGTTCCAACCCACTCTAATTGTAATTAGTATTGGGATTAATTTTAGGCACATTGGAAACTTACAAGACTTTCATTCTATAGCAGATTTTTTAAGTTTTGGGGTCTTTCAGTCATGTGTAATTCAGTATTCCTGGTTTCACTTTCAAACTGATGTTTACTAATAAAAACCTACCCAAAAAAAGAAGAAGCATTTATTGATAAATGTGTGTTAAAACAAAACAAAATGGAAACTATTTTAACACTCAACCCACTCCCTGCATTTCTGTCATCATTTCTTGTCAATTTCATAGTTGAAGGACTAGGTGGGAGGCTAAAGGATGCCAAAAAGTTGCCAGATTAGGCCTAAACAATTTGATTGTACAACAGGATATTTATTTAAAACTTTCCAATATTTTTCTGTTAAAAATACTCAAAACTAGAAAGACTATATATTAAGAACATAAGAACGGCCATACTGAGTCAGACCAATGGTCCATCTAGCCCAGTATCCTGTCTTCCGACAGTGGCCAATGCCAGGTGCTTCACAGGGAATGAACAAAACAGGCAATCATCAAGTAGTCCACCAACTGTCATCCACTCCCAGCTTCTGGCAAGCTGACAAGTACTAATTTAAGGAGAATAGAAATGATATATTCTGGACCTAAATCCCTTTTTGGATTAGTGGAGATTTTAAGACCTATCGATCTTAGTTAGTTTGGGGTAACTAAAAATCAATCCCTGACTGAAATGTAGGACATTGGTCCATTCCCAAGACAAAAGCCAAATGCTTCCAGGAAAACATACTAAGGAAACATAGATACTAAAGGAAATATTGAGCAACTCCACTCACACTGAGAATCTTAAAGAGCATGCTGAACACTGCCAAAAGAATCCAAACTAGACAAATAGGAGCAATAGCGTGCAAGTTGAAAAGTGCAGTTCTGACTAGTAGGAATTCAGGAACTAAAAATAGCTTACTATATTTAATATGCCACTCTAAAAAAGATCCTTTATGATGCATCACATAAGAATTCTTAAGTTTTCCAGATGGCTGAAAACTGACCAGCCATTTTTCCATTTTCTTGTTCAAAAAATATCTTGTGAACAACTGTGGGGTCATATATTCTGCTACATGGTGCAAAAGAACGTCAAATAATGGAAAACCCACAGAAATGGGGCATGGAGCCATCCAGAGGAGAAAGATGGTTATGAGATAGCTTTCCTCATATCACACAGCCACTTCTCTCCTCTCTGACACCACTGTACTAGGCAGCTGAGTGAGAAGTAGCCAAGAAGATGGTCATAGGTGTCCAAGGAATAGCTATTTAGCATGGTACAGTTCTCTCTCAGCGCAGCAGAACTTTTGGTGAAATTTGCTACATAAGTTACTATTGCTCTGAGTAGAAATAATTTCCTCTCTGTGGCTTTAACAGCCCATGGAAGGAGTATGAGCTGCCAGTTGGCCAGGCAGTGACACCACAGCGGAGACAAAAAGCATACTGGGGGGAACATGGATGGGCGATGTTTCATTGGACAGAGATTTCTAGGACTCAGCCTTCTATGAGAAATGGAAGCCCTGCCCCCAGTTGTTTTACTTTCCTGACAGATCCCACTCCCAGAGGGCACAATGCAAAAAAGCAGTAGCCCAATAAAGGTCATGCAACTATGGGGGTCAGTGCTTTTCTTCTCTGCAGTTTTATATGGGAAGAAGAGCACCTTGAAAGGGCCTGTCCTTTGTCCCTATACATGCAGATCACCACAGAGATTAAGCATTATCCAATACATGGAAAGGAGGACAGAATTAATGCTCAGCCAGCTTTCATTAACTTAAACTCAAACAAGACAGGAAAGGACAGGGATGACTACACTCTGCTCTTTCATGGGGAAATAATCACTAGTAGGAAGGGGAAGAATTTAAAGCAGGAAAGTGAAGCCTTTCCTGTAGGTGTATAGTTAAAGTTTCAACTACCCTCCAGCCAACTTTTCCTAGGCATTAGATCCTGGATCTTGGAAGGGTCCCACTCCCACTGGGTGGGTAATTCAAGAGAATTGTGTGGGTAATTCCACTGAAAGAAGCTAGATGGCATTTGTATTGAATTGAGGAAGACTTGCCCCCATGTTATAAATGCATTATGTTATATCTGTGTTTTTCATGATTGTGACGGCATATTAAAACAAAGATAGCAGTGTAAGAACAATGCAAAACCAACCAGGAGAAAAGGACAGAAGTGGTTATAGTAATAGAAAAATCAAAAAGATTTCAGGACAAATACATTTACGGAGTATAGAAAAGTACTAAATACAGTACCTACATTAGGAGGGGTCAAATCTGCATTTCATGAGGCAAAATAGGAAAGTGTTATAAATTATGAGTCAGATTATGACAGCCATCAATGACAAAACTATAAAGAAATGAATGTTTTATCTTTTATATAACAACACCGGGGGAAAAACAATACTGGTGTAAATGCTGCTCATACTACAGTACTCAAGGGGAAATGAAGAGCAGAACAAAACACTACCAGTAACGCCTTCTGTCTGAAATATATTTATTTTGATTATGCAAATTTATGTGACTGCACAGTTATATTATAGATAGGGGAGAAGAAGAGAGAGTTGTATCAGTGCCACGATATAGATAACAGTATTAGGATTCTCCTCATCTCTAAAATGGATATTATAGAGTTGTGAGTTAAAGTTGCCTGACACTTTACATTACAAGACCCTGTATTCAGTTACTTATAATTTTTCCAAATTTTAACTGGTAAGGCTGAAATTTTCCATGCCAGATCTCTGGCTTGGTCTAAATATTTTTGTAAAGTTTCAGCAAAATGATTCAACTATTTCTGAGAATGACGTTAGAGAAAAAAAATGTTGTATGTCCATGTTAAAAAAGTTGATACAAACCATTTCAGTGAGAGAAGCTCTAACATCTCCATGCTTTGGTACAGAGACTTGAAATTTGGCAGAGGTGTTACATTAGCATAAGGGATGTGCCTTTTGCCATCCATGTGAAAATCCACCTGAATTTGGCCAAGTTTTGAGTCTCTGAAAACTGCAACTCATTAGAGGTTTGTTAAAGTTTGGCAGCATTTCTCTGAAGATTCTGACTGCACTGAGTATATTCCATCCCCACAAAGTTCCTACATGCCAACTGTACTGAGCATGTGCCTTCCTCGTGGAATGACTAAGCATGCTGCATCCCAAGTCTTGAGGGAAAGAATAGGACTTTTCCTGCAAATGTTCCTTCTGGGTGTCAAGGATAGCTGTGGTGCCAGACACTAAAACTGAGAAGAGGGAGATTGTACATCTTATGCTCTCAGTGCCCGCACGGTTGCCCGCCAGACAGCCTGGAGGAGAAGAAAGCAGCAACCTGACTTGCCGGAATGCAGAGGGTGGGAAGTGAGGAGAAACACAGAGAGGCAGCTGGAGACAGAGGGGCAGACTGAAAAATCCAGGTTGTGGGAGATAGAAGAAATGAGGGTCAGGGACAGGCTAGGCACGATGGGAGCAGAAAGGAACAGGAACTGGTTGTGGGAAAACAGGAGCAGAGAGAGGGATAGGAGGGGCAGGCTGGAGGAGATAGGGCAGAAGGGTCTGTAACCACTAGAATGCACTCCCCTTCAGAACCAGGAATAGAATTCAGTATTCTCGAGCCTTAGTGTTCCTCTGCTGTCAGCAAATAGTTTTGCTATTTTTGTATATACACCTCTATCCCGATATAACGCTGTCCTCGAGAGCCAAAAAATCTTACTGCGTTATAGGTGAAACCGCGTTATATCGAACTTGCTTTGATCCGCTGGAGCGCGCAGCCTCCCCTCCCCCCGGAGCGCTGCTTTACCGCGTTATATCCGAATTCATGTTATATCGGGTCGCGTTATATCGGGTAGAGGTGTAATTATATACAATACTAATGTTAGAGATGGACCTGAATTCACGCATCCCCAAACTTTGGGGAAGTATGGATACAAATCCAGCCCCAAATTTCTCAGTTGACACCTATCAATATAATGTATGAAATCAAAACTACAGATCTTGACATCCTCACTCTATGGGTCTGGATCTGAACTCTGTAGCTTTGGGCCATTTAATATACACATATTAACCTCAGAAATTAGGAAGTTGCCTACTGGTTGCGCCTCCCATGGCCTATTATACCCGCCGCCCATGACTTTAGGCCTTATTTTGCTCTTGGGTACAAGCAACCATCTCCAAGGGACTTTTAATAGCAGTTCTTGGCTCTTTGTGTTTAAAAGTGCTGGAAAATTAAATGGAATTATGTTTGTCATGTGAAGGGATACTAGGACAAGAATTTTAGAATATGCCTGTCTTTACTCTACCCTTTTAAGAGAATAGTGCAGTTCCGCTACATCTATTACCCTGTTCCTAAAAGAAAGTCCAGATAATGTGCAATGAAATGTTCGTATAAAAAACCCTGAGAGTGCAGTACAACACCAAGATACCAAGCGCTTCTTGGCATGCAACCCAGGTAGTGGTATTGCCATAAACTATGGAGGAAGCCACATGCCCTCCTTCCCAACCAGAGTATAAACATCATGCTCATGGTAATCTGATGAGGGGGGGATCCTAAGGAGCTCATGGGGGGGAATTTTGTGCTCAGCAAATGAAGTGGTAGAAGGTTATTCAGGAATCAGGATTTATCTACAATACAGAGCCTTTGCTGCTATAATTATGCCGGTATAGCAATATCAGCAACAGCGCCTAATGGAAAGGTGGCATATGCTGACAAAAGGAGTTTGCTGGCATAGCTACACTACCTCCCCGAATGACATTAACTATGCTGACACAAGCATTCGTCTGTCAGAATTGTTGCAGCTGCGACAGAGGAGCTGCTGGCATAGCTAAATTGGCTGGGGTGTGGGACTGTTTCACACTCCCAACCAACATAGCTATCCTAGAAACATTTAATAGTGTAGACCAACCTTCAATCGGCCTTTTGTCAGAGCCAACATCCGTGAGGGAAAACCCACATTCTGATATCTGGAATGAGGGAGGTTCCTACAACAAGCTAATATTTGAAAAACTAATTGTAGTTTTATATATTAGTGTTTACATAGGCACAATCACATAGAGATAGAAGAGGAGGTTACTCACCCTGTGCAGTAACTGACGTTCTTCGAGATGAGTGTCCCTGTGGGTGCTCCACTCCAGGTGTTGGTGCGTCCCTGCGCCTTCTCTCGGAGATTTTTCGTAGCAGTACTCGTACTGGCCACGCATGCGCAGAGGCTGCCCCCCGCTGTGAGTCTAGGATAATAGTACGCATGCGTGGCCAATCTCCTCAGTTCCTTCTCTACAACGGAGGCTACCCCAACTCCGAAGTAGAGGGGAGGAGGGTGGGTAGTGGAGCACCCACAGGGACACTCATCTCGAAGAACGTCAGTTACTGCACAGGGTGAGTAACCTCCTCTTCTTCTTCGAGAGATGTCCCTGTGGGTGCTCCACTCCAGGTGACTTAAAAGCCGTATATCTTAAGGAGGTAGGGACTTCGGATCTGATAGGAACGCCGTTGATAGTACAGCCCTGCCCAAACGTGTATCAGATAGAGGGCCTTGAGTAAGGGCATAGTGTTTAACAAATGTGTGCTCAGAGGACCAGGTGGCTGCTTTACAGATATCAGCCAGGGGAACTTTGCGTAAGAATGCTACAGAGGCAGCCATAGATCTAGTGGAGTGTGCTCTGATGCCGTCTGGAGGTGTAGCTTTCTTTATCTGATAGCACAACCGGATGCACTGGGAAATCCAGTTCGAAAGTCTCTGGGTAGAAATAGGCGTACCGTTGGAACGCTCCGCGATGGAGACAAAAAGTCTGGAAGAATTTCTAAAAGGTTTGGTTCTATCCAAATAGAAGGACAAGGCCCTACGTACGTCTAGTGTATGCATTGAGGCTTCGAATGAGTTCGCATGTGGCTTCGGGAAAAAGGTTGGTAAGTGTATCGGCTCATTAATGTGGAATGACGAGTGTACCTTAGGAAGAAAATTGGGGTGTAACCTGAGGGTAACCTTGTCTTTGAAAAATAGCGTATATGGTGGGTCTGCCATAAGAGCTGCTATTTCTCCTGCCCGCCTGGCGGAGGTAATTGCCACTAGAAATGCTGTTTTCATCGAAAGGTGTAAAAGGGAGCACGTGGCTAGGGGTTCAAATGGTTGCTGAGTTAGGCAAGATAGAACTAGATGAAGGTCCCACGGAGTGGTGGGTGGTTTTATGTCTGGGTATAGGGTTTGTAGTCCCTTGAGGAAGCGCTTGGTGATCGGATGAGCAAATACAGAAGTATCATCGATTTTGTCATGAAAAGTTGTAATAGCAGCTAAATGGACCCTGATGGAACTGGAAGAAAGGCCGGATTGCTTAAGGCCCAATAGGTATTCAAGTATGAGCGGAAGAGATGCTGACGTGGGACTAAGTTGTTTAGTTGAACACCAGTGTGTGAATCGTTTCCACTTACATAGATAGGTGGTGCGAGTAGATTGTGTTCTGCTATGTAGGAGCACTCTTTGAACTTGTTCAGAGCAATCTAGTTCGGTTTGGGAGAACCATGGAGGAACCATGCTTTGAGGTGGAGCATGGGTAGGTTGGGGTGGAGAAAACGGCCGTGTTGTTGTGATAGGAGGTTCGGAATGAGAGGCAAGGGGATTGGTGGTCGAATCGACATTTTGGTGAGAAACGGAAACCAGGGCTGTCTGGGCCATGATGGGGCAATTAGGAGCACCTTGGCCCCATCTGTTCGTATTTTTATCAGGACCCTGTTCAGAACCGGTATCGGGGGAAACGCATAGAGTAAGTTTTGGTTCCATGGGATCATGAATGCGTCTCCCAAGGAATGTTTGCCTAGCCCTGCTCTGGAGCAAAAACTGGGACATTTCTTGTTTTTTGCAGTTGCAAAGAGGTCTATTTCTGGGTAGCCCCAAATGCGGAATATGTTGTGAATGGTGTGCTCGTTTAATTCCCATTCGTGATCCCACGGGAAACGTCTGCTTAGTTCGTCCGCTGTGGTATTCATCACTCCGGGAAGATAGGCCGCTGATACCCGGATGTTGTTCGCAATGCACCAGTTCCAGAGCTTCAGAGCCTCTGTGCACAGAGAGTGGGATCGAGCTCCCCCTTGCCTGTTCACGTAGAACATGCATGCAATATTGTCTGTCATTATGCGTACGTTTTGGTTCTTGATCAGTGGCAGGAATTGACGGCACGCATTGCGAATGGCTCGAAGTTCTAGGACGTTTATATGGAGAGAGGACTCGGTTGAAGACCAAAGCCCCTGGGCTGTGTGGTGAGACATGTGTGCACCCCATCCTGTCAGAGATGCATCGGTCGTCAGTATGAGGGATGGAGCCTGCTGAAGAAAGGGGACTCCAGAGCAGAGGTTGGAGTGAATTGTCCACCACTGTAGAGAATCTTTGACTCGGATAGGTATGGAGAGAGTCTTGTTTAAAAGGTGCACATTCGGTCTGTATACTGTGGCCAACCACGCTTGGAAGCACCTCATGTGTAGACGTGCATTTTGGACGACGGAGGTGCACGAGGCCATGTGACCTAGTATTTGTAGGCAGTCCCGGACAGTCACCTGGGGACTGTTGCGAATCGTTGTGGCCAGTTGACTTATAGAATTGAAGCGGGCTGGTGGGAGAGATGCCAACCCCGTCCGGGAGTCTAGGTATGCCCCTATGAACTCCAGATGTTGAGTGGGGTATAATGTGGATTTGTTTTTGTTTACTTGCAGACCTAAAGATAGGAAACAATCGATGGTAAGTTGTATGGATCGGAGAGCTTCGTCGAACGTTGAAGCTTTGAGGAGGCAATCGTCTAGGTAAGGAAATATTACGACCCCTTGTTTTCTGAGGTAGGCTGTAACTACGGTTAGGATCTTGGAAAAAACACGGGGGGCCGTGGACAGTCCGAAGGGGAGAACCCGGTATTGGAAATGTGTGGAGCCGAGAGTAAAGCGTAGGAATCGTCTGTGGGATGGGTGTATAGTCACATGAAAATAGGCGTCCTGTAGGTCGAGGGCTGAAAACCAGTCGCCCTGCTCCAGCGCTGGGATTATAGTGGTGAGAGTGACCATCTTGAACTTTTGCTTTTTGACAAATTTGTTGAGCCGCCTGAGGTCGAGGATTGGTCGCCATCCCCCATTTTTCTTCTCTGTTAAGAAATAATGGGAATAAAACCCCTTCCCTCTGTGTCGTTCTGGCACAGTTTCTACTGCTCCCAGTTGAAGGAGATGCTGCACTTCTTGGAAGAGTAGTTGCTCGTGAGATGGGTCCCTGAAGAGGGACGGGGAGGGTGGGTGGGTGGGAGGGAGGGAGAGGAAGGGGATGGCGTATCCAATTGTAACTACCTCTATGACCCATTTGTCGAATGTAATTTGTTGCCATTGATGAGAGAATGGTCGTAGGCGGTGTCCAAAGATAGGTGTGCCGGCTGAAGTGGGAACGCTGTTTTCTAAACCCTCGACCAATGCTTCAAATCTGCCTATTAGTTGGAGGGGGTTGCAGCGCCCCTGTAGAGTTAGGACGACGACGTTGGAATCTTGGTCTTTGGCGTTGTTGCGGCTGCTGTTGTTCCTGCGGTCTATAGGAATGTTGTGTAAATGCGGGGTAGCGTGGACGTTGATAAGGTTGGTATCTAAATTGTCGTCTTCTGGTCGCAGGTGGCTGGAGGCCTAGGGACCGGAGGGTTGCTCTTGCGTCCTTCATCGAATGAAGCATGTCGTTTGTGGTGGAGGCAAAAAGTTTTTCCCCGTCGAAGGGAAGATCTTCAATGGTGCTCTGGACCTCTCGAGGGAAGAAGGAGGAAGAGAGCCATGAACCCCGTCGCATGACCACTGCTGTGGCGGTCGACCTTGCTGCAGTGTTAGCTACATCGAGGGCCGCTTGGAGAGCGGTGCGTGATATGGTTTGTCCCTCGGAAACCAGAGCTGTGAATTGTTGTTTCTTCTGCTCTGGGATGTGATCAATAAAATCCATGAACTTACTATAATTTTTGTGGTCATATTTTGCAAGGACTGCGGTATAATTAGCTATGCGAAACTGTAGCGTCGAGGATGCATATACTTTACGGCCGAAGAGGTCCAGGCGTTTACTGTCTTTGTTGGCTGGGGTGGAGCGGGCGTACTGTTGTTTGGCCCTCTGGTTCGCTGCGTCCACTACCAATGAGTTTGGCGCCGGATGGGTAAAAAGGAATTCAGAGCCCTTTGAAGGGATGAAATACTTCCTGTCCGCTTGTTTACAGGTAGGTAGGCTTGTGGCTGGATTCTGCCAGATGGATTTAGCAGGTTCTAAAAGGGCTATGTTGATTGGCAATGCCACTCTAGAGGAAGAAGAGGGCTGCAGGATGTCTGTTAGCTCATGCTGTTGTTCAGTGACTTCCTCCAAGTTAATTTTTAAGTCACCGGCAGCTCTTTTAAAGAGGTCTTGGAATTTTGCATAGTCATCCGACGGTGTTGGAGGAAGGGGAAGTAAGGCTTCCTCAGGCGTTACGTCGGGCTCTGCTGGAATAGGAGCAGGACTCAGTTGCTCCTGGGAGTGTGACGGTGCTGCCTGGTATCTTATGTCACCGGCAGATCCGTCACGTGGCGGTGCTAAACCGGCGTTGCGCCTGGTCGAAGTGCCGTAGCGCATGCGTTCTCATGGGTACGATACCCATGGTGCCCAACATTGCCATGGTGGTGGGTAGGGCATAGGTGGTGCCATCCAAGGGTTCACTCCCCATGGGGCAGGATCCTGATAACAGGCTGAGGTGATTTGTTTGTAACCCCTGTTGATTGTGGTGTGGGAGCCTTGATCAGGAGAAAAAACTGCCTGTGGATCAGTTTCCTCCTCACTGGAGGAAGGTTGTTCTGATCCTGAGTCATGCACTGGAGAAAAACAGGCAGTCATCAGGGGAGACTGCAGAATAGGTGACACCGATAGATCTGCTGTCTGAGTAAATTGAAGAGGTGAGGCTCCTGAATGAGGTGAAAACTGTGGAGGAGGAAGTTGCCCTGAGGGAACATTCCTCTGAGCAGGGGTTTTGCCTTTGATCTCCCTGTCAGTCTGTGCCGCGGTTGCCGGTGCCGTGGTAGGTGCCGGGGGGGCAACATCAGCCCGCTGAGGGTCAGCCAGGGCGGGAAATGTCGGCACCGCGTCCATCTCGGTGCCGAACGGTGCCATAAACGAGGCAGGCAACTGAAAGCCTGAAGCCTCGGCACCGGAGCCTCGCGCCGCCGCCGCAACCTGAGGCGGCTTTCGTGCGGTGCCTGAGGAGCCCGGCTCTTCAAAAGTGCTGAGGCGAGGAAACACAGGCAGGGAAACTGTTGACCTGCCTGAGGCACTTTTGTGCCTCACCAACTTCCTTGTTGGAGAGGGCTGCCCCTTCTTTGAAGTTTTCTTCAGGTTTTTTGAAGCAGGGGGGCTGTGTCGGGCAGTAGAGCCGGCGGCTGGGTCTGAAACTGACCCGAGAGACTTCTGCAGGAGGAGCAGTTTCAATTTGAGCTCCCTGTCCTTTCGTGCCCTGGAACTGAGTTTGGTACAGTGGGCACATTTTTGGGGAATGTGTGTTTCCCCCAGGCATTTTATACAAAGAGAATGGCCATCAGAGAGTGGGATAGCATCCTTGCACGTAGAGCAGCGCTTAAAGCCTGTGGAGCCAGGCATGGTAGAAGCGGCTGCGGCTGAGAGAATTTTTTTTTTTTTTTACAGATAAAGAACTAATAAACTAGACTAACAAGAACTGACAACAAACTAACTACTATAACAGGTAATTGTAAGAAAGTGAGGGATTTCCTAACGAGTCTGCTGAGCTCCGTCTCAGGCCGGGGACGGTAGAGAAGGAACTGAGGAGATTGGCCATGCATGCGTACTATTATCCTAGACTCACAGCGGGGGGCAGCCTCTGCGCATGCGTGGCCAGTACGAGTACTGCTACGAAAAATCTCCGAGCGAAGGCGCAGGGACGCACCAACACCTGGAGTGGAGCACCCACAGGGACATCTCTCGAAGAAGAATGCGGTTTTATAAGTCAGAAGACCTAATTTTTATGTGTTATACCCACTCTCTAATGCTCTTATTTCTCTGCTCACCGCTAGTATAGGTTGAAAGAGCTTACCTTCTAGTAAATTGAGATCATACATGGAACTGTCAGGCTTGTGCAGGGCTGGGTATGTGTTAAAGAGATTTGCAACAAAAGCCAAGTTAAGTTTAGGGTTGCCTGCAACTACATCAGCTGGAGTGACAAACTGTCTGCAGCCCAGTTTGTCTGCCTGCTGAAGCATATATTCAGCCCTCTTCAAGTCATTTTTCTCCTAGAAAAAAAAGTAAAAACAAAAACAAAAAACATTTTGAATGAACTTTGACTTTTCTGGTTCTTTTTTGTTTCTCTGGATTCTCATCTTAATTGCATCATAATTAAAGATTAGGCCCAGAATATAATATACAGATGTAGACCTTGTTCAGAACGAAGGTATTGTTTGGACCTTTTTCAGAAGGTGACATCCTTTTTTCTTCTAGAACATAATTAAACACTTGTTGAATCCTCTTAATTGCCATAGTTAGTGAACATAATCTGACAATCAAAAATCATGTCATCAATTAGTGAGCAGTTTGTGTAACTTGTAGAAGGGGTTTTTGTTTATTTGCATTATTCATTTACCTAGAAGAAGTAGGTCTACCCAACCCACATCATATGCAGCATGTAGATGTACATATAGTCCCAATAGTCACTGCTCATCTTCTGCTCAGATCACAGCCAATAAATATCCATGGCCATGTAGGCTGGGCAAGACTCTGGAAAGCCATGGCTGCCACCCAAAATCCAAAAGAAAAAACAGGTCTCTCCATCGTAGAGCTTTGGCACAGGAGTAGCTTGAGGAAGAGATCTCCTATAAAAAAGTGCTGTGTATTTTTATGTCACTCTGTAGCTGTTTTTTATTCTTATTATTTTATTAATGGATTCATTCTTTTAATAGAAATCTTATAAAACTTGTTTTACAACTTAAATAGAGATAAACTTAATATATAAACAATTACAAATTGGTCTATGGAAGTCCCTATAGCTGTACTTTTGAGAACTGCTACCAGTCACTCTTTTCAACTTTGTGGTATTGATCACATATTGTGGCTGATGCTTTTCTACTATTTATCTTCCTTTTCTGGCTTGTCAGTTGGTAGTGTTTGCTAAAGTCTTTCATAATTTATGTCCAAAATTCTGGTTTTCTTACATTTAAACATGTAACCTGTTTATTAGTTATATTACCAAAACTCTGTGATATTAAACTTTTCTCCTTTTCCCTCATATCTGTTATCATTAGTTTAATATCTTAATTTTTAGTTCAACATTCACTGTTGTTGAAAGGATTTCTCCCTTCCTTAGTATTCAAAAAAGTTCTCAAACTGTCAGGTTTGGTGGTGGGTGATGACCCTTTTCCAGCAAACTTCAAAAAAGTTTCACCAGATTTCTAAATAGTTACCTTTTTTCCTTCTCCCTTGAGGTATTCTGGCATGATTAATTTATTTTTCCGGTACTAGAATTTCCCACGCTTTTTGATACAAATCAGTAGTTCTAGGGGAGTCACTCTTCCTCAAAACCACCTTGCTATTGTAATTCTAGCAGCAGCAAGGAGTTAAGTGATCAATACGTTTATGGCTTTCATAAGATGCAGCATTTACCAGGACAATTTACTAAAAATACTAAGGAGTATTTTGACAGCTGACACTCTGTTATCCCCGGAGGAGTCCCGGGCCAGCCTGATAACAATAAATAATGAAATCCCACTTTCTATATTCAGCAACTCAGAACTCTAGGTCAGCTTGTCATTTTCTGAGAGGAGTCAGTATAACCCTGGTATTGGAGTAAGCTCATTGTACTCAGCAATAGAGCTGGTCAAAATATAGGCGGGGAGGCATAGAAAAAATTCAAATTTTTGGTAGAAATATCAATATTGAAATTTTTCAGCAGAAAACAGAAATATTTTGGTTTTCAGCCAAAATATTGCAGGGTTGTGGTATTTATTTTTTGACAAAAAATTAAAATGTTCAGAAAACAAAGTTTCCATGAAAAATTTCATTTAGCCAAAAACCCAATTTTCTGTCAAAAAACAGTTGCAATGGAAAATTTTCAACCAACCTTACTCAGCACCCCTCAAGAGGAGAAATGTTCTCACTCTCAGTTGGATTAAGGCTCAACAGAAGGGTTCTGAACACTCCTGCCCCTTTGCGGTTGTGGCCTGAAGTTTCCCACACCCTCCATCATTGCTGATGAATGGAAGGGAACCTTCCTACCTCTAAATGCCATCTGGTTTGAAGGAACAACAGGAGGTTACAAGTCTTCATTCTTTTTCCCAGTCTGAGTTTTAGAACAAAGCTGGACAGCCCAGTTAGAATTCTTCAGCTGAGAAAGAGAATAGGACCCCAGAATAGGATGCTAAGATGACATCTATATTTGGGGGACCCGACTGCAAAACAGTTTCCCCTGACACAGTTCCACCTTGTAGGGCAGAAGGCACTGTGACAGATATTGCAACCCCAGGCAATCTCTTGGGGACTATGTTGTATTAAGTTTATGAATGGGTTATGTATCACTGTGGGCCAGGGATTGCATGCAACTCAGGGAGGGGGGGAAGAGGGTTACCACAGCTTCTCTAGGAACTAGAAACAGTGGGGGTCGTGATACAGACATGCACAGATGTGCCCAGGCCAGGGGTGAAAGTAACTTAACGGACTTACCAGTACGCAGGGTTGCTGGGGTCCTGGGCAAGGTTGGGGGGGCAGCTCTGGGCAGGGGCAGGGCTTCAGGCGGAAGGGGCGGGGCTGGGGCCAGACTCCCCCAGCCAGCCCTTCAGCATTGCCTGCCTGGCCTGCACTGCCTGGGGCTCTGGCGGAGATTTAAAGGACCCAGGGCTCCAGCCACTGGCGTGGTAATGGCAGCGGCAGCTGGGAGCCCCGGGCCCTTTAAATCACTGCTAGAGCCCCAGGGTAGCAGCGGCGAATTAAAGGGCCAGCGGCTCCATCCGCTACCGAGAGCCCCGGGCCCTTTTAAATCGCCGGGCCCTGGGGCAGCTGCCCCTTTTGGCCCCACCCCATCAACGGCCCTGCTGGTACGGTCAGCTGTGTACTGGCGGCCACTTTCTTACCGGTACGCTGTACCGTACCGGCTTCCTTTCACCTCTGGCCCAGGCAGATACATTACCCCTGTGTCTGACAATCTTCTCAATATTTCACCGCAGGGGGTCATGCATGATCTCTACCAAAAGCTAAGAACTAGCTGATTGTCATGGTTATCGTTAGATGTTTGTACAGGAAAGAATTTTAGAGTTATGTAACATCTAGGATATTGTATTCCAAAACTGAGGGAAGTGAAATTTGTGGGGGAGTCTCAGAGCTGACTCAATCAGCACTGAGAACAACTGACATCCATGGAGCCAGCCCTGTGTTTACTGTCTGGACCAGATGTAGGCTTGAGCATTTACAAAGATAAAAGAACTCCAATAAAAGTCTCTGAACAGGGGACCGTTAGGTCTAAGAGACAATAGACTGGAACTGTTTAAGAGAAGAAGAAAGGGCACACAATGCTATCCATTCTGGAGGAGACACTCTGCCTGTCTCATGAAGCGTCTCATGAAAGGTGAATCCCAGCTTTTTCTGGATTGGACAAGTGCTGTAAAGACGGATTGTTGGGTGAGAAATACCTCATTAGACAGGAAAGTAACTTATTAAGAAGAATAGGCTACAGATTGCGTTTTATGGTTTTCTTTTAAATGTAACCCTCTGATTCCAAACCCTTATATTTGCTTTTATTAGAAACTGTATCTCAAGCTCTGTTAAATAAACTTCAGTTTGGTTTTACTATGGACACATCTAAGTGCCTTGTGCTAAAGAGGCTGTTGAACTGAGGTGAAACCAGTGAACTGGGGTGCACTGCTTCCACGGAGGCAGCAGATTTGGTGTACATTGCTGGTGCCCAGCACATAAGGGATGGGACGCTTGAGTGTAACAAAGTGTGTAAATTGTTAGCCTGTATTGGGAAAGAGCAGGAGTGGCGCGCTTGTGTTGCCAGCAGCCAGTAATTGGGGAGCTTTTCCCGTGGTTGGCACAGACAAAGCTCCTTCTTCATTCTGTGTGCAGGTGGTAGAAATTCCCACAGACAGCCTCATTTAACCCCAAAAAGTGTCATAGGAGTGATTAAGGTGAATTACTTAGGTTGTAAATACCTCCAGAGAGTTACCACTTTTGGTTTAGACTTGCATATACTGGGTCACAGTAAGTTTTCCAGAGGCCAACAGACAAAGAAAGGGCTTTTGATATAAAAAGGCTGGGTTTAAACTGACCCAGGCTAGGGCCTTCTTTCTGATTCAGGAAATGGACAGGACCTTCTGTCCACGGGGAACCCCAACCTTGCAGAAGGGTTGGAAAGACTTTTGGTAACTAGACCCCCATAAGACTGGTGACTCCTGGTAAGTTTAGTGTGTGTTTAAATCTATTTATGGTTTTATTATATTTTCTCTGTGATGTTTTTCCTTAAGAATAAAGATGCTTGCTTAGAAATTGCTGTGTGGTAACTGGTAACTGCTTGCGATACACTATTCATAGACCTCAGAGAGAAACCAAAGCACAGGCACTGGCCTTTAGGCAGACTGGCTTACTGGGGATATCACAGTGTAAGGCAGAGAGCTGTGCAGCCTTAAAATCCACTGGTCAGAAAGAATGGGACAAGGGTCCCTGCTCAGACACAGGTGATGGCTGGAGACCTGAGATATAACTGGGCACTAAATGGACCATGGGGGCAGGGGGAAATACAGATACAGTTCCCCTGGAAACTGTGACAGGCACCTAATCATGTTTCAACAGTATCCTGAAACTGTACTAGTTCTGCAGAGTTCAAAGCTTTTCCATGGTGCAGGAATCTGGTTATGCTCCTGTCTGCACTACAAAATGGAACTGTATTCTGCATGTAACCAAGTCCCTGGATATGTAGATGGGGTCTCTGTTAAATAGACATAGGTATCTTTTTGACCCTCAGGATACTTACATTAAACCCTGAAAGGTCAATGTTAATGGGAATTTCATCATCTTTGTCTCCTTTGGGTGCAATCTGATTCAGCAGGTGGTAGTAGGCTCTTGAATCCTAAAACAAACAATACAATAGTAGGGAATAAGCAAATATTTACTCCTCTGAATATAGTATACTGCACGTAGGCTCTGATGCAAAGATCATTGAAATCAATATGACTTGCACTGATTTCAATGGATTTTGGATCAAGCCCTTAGTCAAGATCTACTTAATCAAAAAGGCCATTTCACTGAGCCATTTCACAGTTTAGCCAAATGACATAGTGAATAGGAATGACTGCTGTTTAATCATGACAGAATAAATTCTTCTTATTGGGAATGTACTAGCCAGTTCTAAGAGTTATAAGATATTTAAGGCAGGTGTTAAATAGGAGTGAAATTCTAGCTCCAGTCTTTTGATACAAAAGTTACTAAATAAAGTTTTCATAAAAAGAAAATAAAAATGAAATGATGTGGATCTAATATTTATGAGCCAGTACAATATTTTAGTTAATTATAAGTCTTTTCAAACAGTTTGATTTTTTTAAAATGTCCTCTTCTCTTAATAGGCCAATTAACTTGGACAATAGATTGTGGACCAAGATGCCCCAGTTAAAGGGAGTCTATTATTTGTTTTATCATTCATTATATTTATTAGATGCAATGTTCAATACATGTTTTTGCATTCCCTGTTCCCTTAAAAACTAAAAAGACAGAGGGATAAACCTGTCCTTCTGATAACAGCAGCAAATATTAAAAATGTTTAATACTTGTCCTGTATATTAAAGGACATTTTGATTAGATTTGCACTTGTCCATTAAAAGAAAGCTAGTTGTTTATTTTCTTTGTAAATAGTCTCTTCCTCAGTATTTCATAAAGAATACAGAGACAGCTACATAATTATCTTTAATGGTTATTCTGAAATTAGTGGAGGGAAGATGTCCATAGAGTCCCCTCACTTATTACCCACAGGGAACACTGCCCCTTCACTTTTAATTTTAAAAGTGCTGCTGTCTCTTATTGGACTTAATGCAGCATTGAGCACACATTATACTGCATGGCTGATACTAGACAAAGGAGAAGGATACATCTACCAGCTTCCACAGTGGACCCAGAGCGTGTTTCAGCCCCATGAAGTCAGTGAATTGAATCAGCAGCAAGGCACTAGTATGCCTCCTTTGTTGCAGGATTGGTTGGGACCATAACTGGGAGGGATTTTCCTTGGATAATAATAATAATTATAATAATTAATGGAGATATGCCATCTCCTAGAACTGGAAGGGACCTTGAAAGATCATCGAGTCCAGCCCCCTGCCTTCACTAGCAGGACCAAGCACAGATTTTTGCCCCAGATCCCTAAGTGGCCCCCTCAAGGATTGAACTCACAACCCTGGGTTTAGCTCAAACCACTGAGCTATCCCTCCCCCCTATTTTTTTTTTTTTTTTTTTTTTTGCCTTCACTAGCAGGACCAAGTACTGATTTTGCCCCAGATCCCTAAGTGGCCCCCTCAAGGATTGAACTCACAACCCTGAGTTTAGCAGGCTAATGCTCAAACCACTGAGCTATCCCTCCCCCCCCTAAAGGGCCAAAAGGCCCACCAGATGTGTCTTCTTTGGGAGTGGTCTCTTGACATCCCTAGCTGTGGCGGAGGGACAATCACCTATTGTTACAGATGAGCCAGGTGATGGCTGAAAGCCACATTCTCCTCCCCACAAGATAACAAAGGTAAGTGAGGCCTAATGGCATAGGCACCAACTTTCCCCGGTGCCGGTGGGTGCTCGCGCCCCTCCGCCCCTGACCCGCCCCAACTCCACCCTTTCCCTGCCCCAGCCCCACCCCCATTGCAACCCCTTCCCCAATGTCCCCGCCCCAACTCCGCCCCCTCCCTGAACCTATTGGACCCCTTCCCCAAATCCCTGCCCCGGCGCCGCCTCTTCCCCAAGTGCGGTGCGTTCCCCCTCCTCCCCCTCCCTTCCAGCACTTGCCACGCGAATCAGCTGTATTGCGGCGCAAGCGCTGGGAGCCAGGGGGGAAAAGCGTGCACGCGGTGCACCCAGGGGAGGAGGCGGAGCCAGAGCGGAAGCGGAGGTGAACTGGGGGGGGGGGCAGGGAGCTGCCAGTGGGTGCTAAGCACACACCAATTTTTCCCCGTGGGTGCTCCAGCCCCGGAGCACCCACGGAGTCGGCGCCTATGCCTCATGGGAAGGGTTAAAGAGCAAGGTGTAAAGTTGTGGGTGGGAGTGTGCAATTCATCCCAAATGGTTCTAATTACAATTTGGAATTTTTAGATTCCTGAATAAGGGCTGCTATTTAAGCTATGTGGAAAGTGCTTGGTTTGGGCTGCATATCCTTAGTTGATACACAGCATCAGCAACTAAACAGTATAATCATGTGTGGTCAAAAGAATGTGCAGTGCTAGGAGACATTTGGTGACTATGTACCTATAAAAAGCAGATCACTAATTCTGGTCTCAATCTTTTGTTTCTAAAAATGTGACATTTTGGCACGACTGTATTCACTTACTAGAGTGACAAGTATATACCTTAATGTCTTCACTGAAGTTGTTGATTTTCTGCCATCCTGCATTGGCCAGATGATAGTTCACCCAACGTAGCAAGAGCTCTTCTGGGGAAAGTTTCAGTAGCTGCTCTAGTTCTTCCCCTTCATTTAGCAGAGCAATAAGAGCTAAAAGCAAATGTGAAAAAAAGCTGAATTATTGCTATCATGGTCACAAAACATTTAATCCCAGATTGTATACTTTATCGCACCTGACACCACAATAAGTATACTTCTATGTGTACCTAGGAAGCCAATGCCAACGGTTCCATCAAGGATGAGGTTAAAAGATGTGCCTTAGCCACAAGTGCCACACAGAAATTGTCGAAATTATGTATTGATAAAAACATTACAGTCATAAAGTGAGAGTATCAAACCAGTGTACTAACAGTAATTCTATGGTCTGAAAACAGCTGCATTAAATTAAATAGACACCAGAAAGCTAGAGGCAGTAGAGATAAGAGTTCTTTGAAAGATGGCCAGTGTAAAGTGGAATGATTTTAAGACAAATGAAGAATTTAAAAGGAGAGCATAATGTGAATTCAGGATACAGGAATGGCTGTAGTCTAAAAGATTATGATGGTGGGGCATTGCAGAAGACAAACAGATGACAGGATGCCCAAGAAAATAATGCAAACACAACAAAGGTCAGTCAGACCTGGGACCAACCACCAATCAGACGGCAGGACTTCATACTAGGGACATGGCAGGGCTGGGCTTAATGGAAGAACAAGTCCTGGACAGGAATGAAAGGTGATGCTGAATTGCTCCCGATTTCTGAAAAGTTGCTTTGAGATGAGAGAGAGAGAAAGAGAGAGAACACCTGACATTACTTCCTCTCTTACCTTCATTTCTGGAGATCTCAATATCAGCAAAAAGACCAACTTTAATGATCTGCCACAAGAGACCTAATACCAAGTGTGGTTTTCCTTCCTTTAGATCTTGTGATCCAATGTTGACCACTGTACAGCCAATAGCTGATGCAGAATTCAGGGCAAGATTTAGGTTTTCCTAATTAAAACATCAACATTAACTAAATTAGCCAGTCAGTTTGTTAGTTTTAAAACAGTAGTCACCACCTTTGTTTCTTTTGTGAGTTTCTAAAGTTACATAAACCAATGCATTGGACCAGGGGTGGCCAACCTGAGCCTGAGAAGGAGCCAGAATTTACCAATGTACACTGCCAAAGAGCCACAGTAATACGTCAGCAACCCCACATCAGCTCCCCCATCCTGCTCCCAGCGCCTCCCACCCACCAGCAGCCCCGCCGATCAGCACCTCCCGATCAGCCGTTTCGTGGCGTGCAGGAGGCTCTGGGGGTGCAAGGGGGAGGAGTGAGGGCACAGCAGGCTCAGGGGAGGGGGCTGGAAGGGGTGGAATGGGGGCAGGGCCTGTGGCAGAGCAAGGGGTTGGCGCCTGTAGCTCCAGTCCCGGAGTTGGTGCCTATACAAGGAGCCGCATATTAACTGCTGAAGAGCCGCATGTGGCTCTGGAGCCACAGGCTGGCCACCCCTGCATTAGACGAACACTCAGATTAGGTTTTGTAATTCACTAGAATACAATACAAAATTGCAGCATTGCTCAAAACCTTGTCCCTCTCAGATTGTGGACGGCACTTCAGATTCTTAAACCTTAGGTCGAGTGCTGTAGCTATTTTTAGAAATCTCACATTGGTTTCTTCTTTGCGTTTTGTCAAATCTGCTGTGAAAGTGTTCTTAAAACAAACATGTGCTGGGTCATCATCCGAGACTGCTATAACAGGAAATATATGGCAGTGCCGTAACAAGGGCGAGGCGAGTGAGGCACTTGCCTCGGGCGCACAAAGGGGAGGGGCGCAATCACCTCCTCTCCGCCTCTGCCTCCTCCCCTAAACGCTCCGCCCCTGCTTCTCCGAGCCCCCGCTTCCCGCGAATCAGCTGTTCGCGCGGGAAGCCTGGGAGCACGGAGAAACAACCGGCGGCGCGCTCAGGCCCAGGGAGGTGGAGGCGGAGCAGAGGTGAGCTGGGGTGGGGAGCGCACGGCCGGGTCTAACTTTTTTGCCGTCGCCCCAAGCAAAAAAAAAAAAAAAAAGCGAGGGGGGGGAGGCGCTGCCGCGGTGCGGCCGGAGGAGTGAGGAGCGAAAGGGGGGGCGGTGCAGCCGGAGGAGCAGGGGGGGGCATGGCGCGGCCGGAGGAGCGAGGCGCGAGGGGGGGACGCAGCCGGAGGGGCACAGCACAGCCGGAGGAGCGAGGCGCGAGGGGGGGGCGGTGCGGCTGGAGGAGCGGGGGGCACAGCACGGCCGGAGGAGAGAGGTGCGAGGGGGGTCGGTGCGGCCGGAGGAGTGGGGGGGGGCACGGCACGGCCGGAGGAGCCAAGGGGGGAGCGGTGCAGCCGGAGCAGCGAGGGGGGGGGGACGCAGCATGGCCGCAGCGTGGCCGGAGGAGCCCGGGGGGGGCGGCGCGGCTGGAGGAGCCAAGGGGGGGGGGGGCACAGCATGGGCACAACATGGCCGGAGGAGCCGGGGGGGTTGCACGCCCGGAGGAGCCAAGGGGGGGACGCGGCCAGAGGAGCCAAGGGAGGGCACGGCACGGTGCGGCTGGAGGAGCCAAGGGGGGACACGGCTGGAGGAGTGTGGGGGGGGCGCAGCATGGCCGCGGCACATCCGGAGGAGCCGGGGGGGGGGGTGCGGCCGGAGGATCCAAAGGGGGGCGGCGCTGCCAGAGGAGCGGGGGCCGGATCTAACTTTTTTGCTGCCACCCCAAGCAAAAAAAAAAAAAGCTAGAGGGGGAGGTGCTGCTGCTGTGCGGCCGGAGGAGCCAAGGGGGGAGTGGCGCGGCAGGAGCAGCGAGGGGGGGCGCAGCATGGCCGCAGCGCAGCTGGAGGAGCCCGGGGGGGGGTGCAGCATGGCCGCAACATGGCTGGAGGAGCCGGGGGGGGGGGGGGATGGTGGTGGCGCGCCCGGAGGAGCCAAGGGGGGGACGCGGCCGGAGGAGCCAAGGGAGGGCAAGGCACAGTGCGGCTGGAGGAGCCAAGGGGGGGCACGGCTGGAGGAGTGTGGGGGGGGCGCAGCATGGCCGTGGCGCATCCGGAGGAGCCAAGAGGGGGGTGCGGCCAGAGGAGCCAACGGGGGGCGGCGCTGCCAGAGGAGCGGGGGAGGGCGCAATTTTATATTCTTGCCTCGGGCGCAAAAATAGCTAGTTACGGCTCATATATATCGCAGAATGAGGGTAAAACAGAACAGGAGACATACAATTCTCCCCCAAGGAGTTCAGTTACAAATTTAATTAACACATTATTTTTTTAACGAGCATCATCAGCATGGAACCATGTCCTCTGGAATGGTGGCCAAAGCATGGAAGGGGCATACGAATGTTTAGCATATCTGGCATGTAAACACCTTGCAATACCGGCTACAAAAGAGCCATGCGAATGCGTGTTCTCACTTTCAGGTGACACTGTAAATAAGAAGCAGGCAGCAGTATCTCCCATAAATGTAAACAAGTTTGTTTGTCTTAGCGATTGGCTGAACAAGAAGTAGGACTGAGTGGACTTGTAGGCTCTAAAGTTTTACATTGTTTTGCTTTTGAGTGCAGTTATGTAACAAAAAAATCTACATTTGTAAGTTACACTTTCACAGTAAAGAGAATGCACTACAGTACTTGTATGAAGTGAACTGAAAAATACTATTTCTTTATCAGTTTTACAGTGCAAATATTTGTAATAAAAATAATAATATAAAGTGAGCACTGTACACTTTGTATTCTGTGTTGTGATGGAAATCAATATATTTGAAAATGTAAAAAAATGTCTGAAATATTTAATAAATTTCAATTGGTATTCTATTATTTAACAGTGCGATTAATCGTGATTAATTTTTTGAGTTAATCGTGTGAGTTAACTGTGATTAATCGACTGCCCTAGATAAAACTCATCCAGGCTCTCATCATCTCATGTCTAGATTATTGCAACATCGTTTTTTCTGGCCTTGACAAATGCAGTCATGCCTAACTTGTATGCATTCAGAATACTGCTGAAAAGGTAATTCTCCTAGTCCATCCTTTGACCATCTCGCCCCTCTCTTGAATGCCTCCTCTGGTTCCCCTTTCCTATTGCATCAAACATAAGCTGATTTATTTCACTTTCACGGCCATTTTTGGCCAATCGCCGCTCTACTTATCTCTCATTCACTATGGAGTGGTTGATGCTAGCTTCCCCATAAACTCCCACAAAGCTACCTCATTATCCTACTTCAAATTCCTCCTAAAAACTCTCCTCTGCCATGATGCCTACAATAAAATTGACAATGGTTAAGCTGCTAATACCAGTGCCTTTCATGCTGACCAATATCGTCTCCTTGTACATTTCCTTGTACTCCTTCATCTGTCTGCATCCATTTGTCTCTTGTCTTATATTTATACTGTAAGCTCTCTGGGAGCAGGGGCCGTCTTTTGTCTATGTTTGTACAGTGCCTAGCACAATGGAAGTCCTGATCCATAGCTTTGGCTACTAGGTGCTATGTTAATATAAATACATCATGATAATAATAATTAATAATTAATAATGAACCATGTCAGGGTGCTTCTTGTTTATCCAAAACACTATGTAAGCAATGTTTTGTCTGCATACTTACCTATGTTAGGTACTTATGTGGCCCTATCATTGTAGTAACTGAGCACTCAGTATGTAGTTCAGAAGTACAAAAAGGTGGTTTCAGACAATTTAAAAACGTATTCTAGTGCTAACCCTACCCCTACTTTAGAAACTACTGAAGATGGGCTTCCATAATGAGTCCATCTTGGAAAAAAGATAACCACACAAAGAACAATTTACTTTGCTGATTATTTTGTATGGCTCATTTGCTCCAGTACTTTGCAATGCAGAGGAAAAACAAAAGCACAGTAATCACAAGGGAACTGAACAGTGGAGTCCTCCTGGAGGGGAAATGCGACTATGTGATAATACCTCCCCATTACCACATAGGCACCTGAACAATGTAAGCTTCAGCAAGTCCTCCAGAGACCTAGAAGCAGCGGCGGCTCCAGGCACCAAGCGTGTGCCTGGGGCGGCAAGCCGCGGGGGGCGCACTGCCGGTCCCTGCGAGGGCAGCAGTCAGGCAGCCTTCAGTGGCATGCCTGCGGGAGGTCCGCCGGTCCCGCAGATTCGGCGGCAATTCGGCAGCAGGTACGCCGAAGCCACAGGACCAGCGGACCTCCCGCAGGCATGCCGCCGAATCCGCGGGACCGGGGACCTCCCACAGGCATGCCGCCGAAGGCAGCCTGCCTGCTGTGCTTGGGGCGGCAAAAAAGCTAGAGCCGCCCCTGCCTAGAAGGACCAGGAGAAGACACTGACCAATTAAGAGCCAGCAGGCCAGTTAAGAAGGCTTGCTTGCAGCTGCTCAGGGATTGTGCTGGGTGAGACTGAGATGGAGGAGGAGCCCCTCAGAGCTAGTCCAGAGGCCCCGGGCCTTATTTTCAAGCGCTGCAACTGAGTACTTGCCTTTGTGGTTTTATCTGTTTCTTTAAAGGTGCAGACAGCCAAATTCCGAGCTTGTTCTTTCTATTTAATTGTTGAGAGACTGACAACCAGCTTATGGCACAGGCTGCCCTACTTCTAGCAGGTGGCCCAATTTAGGACTTAAAACAGGGAGCAACAGCAATAGTATGTTTGGCACTGCAGAGAGTGCTAAGAAGCAGCCCCACTTGTGACACCTGGAAAGGGGAAAGACCAGGAAAGTAGAGAAGGTAGGTAGCAGTCCATGAAAATATTAAAGACCTAGAAGCTGAAAGGAGAAATGCCAGCTCTGCATTTCATCAAGGACTAGAGTGTACTATGGATCTCCAGAAAACACAACGCCGTGCAAGCAAACAATGCTACCTGGCTGTCTGACACCTTGAAATCCACACATAGGACCTGATCTGCTCCCATTTCAATCTACAGCAAAATTGCTATTAAACAAAGCTATATGAATAGCCTCCTGAAATATAATTAGTTTGTGCCAGAAAAGATGCCATACTTACAGAAATAGTGAAAGGAGTGAGCTTCTTCTTATTAATAGCTCTTTCATCAATTGTATCTGGTTGGGATAAATTAATCATTTTGCTGGGGAAGAAAAAGTCAGAATTTATTCCATCTCTCTAAACAATGGTACTTCAAGCAAAACATTAGCATCACTTTTTTGTGGGAAGTCTAAAAGTGTTGCTTGATATATTGAAAGCACCAAGGGAAATTCCTATTTTTCCCCTTCAAAAACAACTTCCAATAAAACCAGAAACCATAGAACCTACATGGAAATAAGAAAGTGGAGTAGTCAGATTTATGCTTAGGAATCCAGCTCTGATTGTACTGCTAACGAAGTTCTCAGGAAGATTCAGACAACTGCAGAATTGAATATACTTATGCTGAGAGCCACTCTAACATGGTAGTGTAAATCTTACAACTAACATATTGTACTTCTGTAGTGCCTTCCATAGAAGGGTCTCAAAGCCCTTTTCTATTAATTAATAATGAATTAAGCCCTCAGTACTCCTATGACATGGGCAATTACCAGTTTTACTAATTGGGAAAACTGCAGCAGAGAGAAATTGAAAGACATCATGCAAATCTGTAGCAGAGTCAAGAGTAAAATTCAGATCTTCTGACTATCCAGTGCTGTGATTTAACCACTGGATAATGCTTTCTAATATTAGAAACTGCAGAGATGTCTAATTATTTCTGTTAATGAGCATGATGGGTGGTACAATGATCTAATTTCTGAAGAGTCTGATTATTCCTGGTATGTGCATTGATCAAGATATAATTCCACTGGTTTAAAGTAGAAAACTCTCCAGCCAATCAGATTTATAACAACACACACACAGTTATGCAAAGCACATCATTTTTAAATAGAAGGACTCTTTAAATAGATTAGACTTAGAATATATATTCACTAAAGAAGGATTTATAGGACAAGGATTTCCCCCAATCCTATGACTTGTTAGAAGTATTGATTAAAGGTCAAACCCTGGTGTTATTGAAGTCAACAGCAAAACTTTCATTGATTTCAATGTGATCAGGATTTGACCTTCAGAGAACAACTTTCTTATTCTTTCTTTAGTTCTTGACTTACCAAAGGAGGATGCCATCTGCAAGTGACTTAAAAAGACTGGCATCTGATGGATTCATGGGAAGGAGATGCTTACAGTCAGGATCATCTTTAAGAGCTTTATTTACCCAGTTAACAAAAGCAACCTTTTCTTCCTCTGAAAAACAAAAAAATTAACGACTGAGTAATATAAGAGCCAGGACACCATTAAAATAATCTATTATTATTATGGTGGACAAATATTATTTAACTGTCCATAGAATATCACAATACTACTTGCCAAGCACAGTAATAAGGATAAAAGTATTATTAAAACTTACTACAGAAGTTCAGTGTCTCTGTGATTATGTTAAACAGGAGGGGAATTAGTATATTTGAAATATGCCAGAGCTGAGCAGAGAGGACCCTGCTTAAACATGGCAATAGATCAGTCTGCTTTCTACTCTGTCTTTCAGAGGCTGGCAGCACTTCTAAGAATTTGGTCTGAATTATTGTGTTATATTTAACCTTAGGAGATTTATGGCCTGTTCTTGTTTAAAACACTTAAAAAGAAAGACCCTTTCCCTTTTCATATCTAGGGGATGTGTACAGAACTCAATACTTGTGTCTAAGAATGCTTATTAAGCCCATAAACAATCAAGCTACAATATCTGTATCTTCACTGGGTTTTCAGTTTCCATATAGTGGGTCCCTGCTCCTGAGAGCTAAGCAGTCTTTGTCTGAGGCCTTGTCTATACTATCGTGGTAAGTCAACCTAAGGTATGCTACTCCAGCTGTGTGAATAACATAGCCGAAGTCGACATAGCTTAGGTCAACTTACTGCGGTGTCTATACCATGCTGCGTCAATGGGAGATGCTCTCCCATCGACTCACTTTACTCCTCTAGTTCCGGTGGAGTACCAGAGTCGACCGGAGAGCACTCTGCGGTCAATTTAGCCCTGCTTCACTAGCCCTGCTAACTTGATCCCTGCTGCAGCGATCGCAGCAGCATCAATCCCCGGTAAGTGTAGACATGGCCTGAGACAGGTTATATCCAATGCTGTGGAGAAATATTTAAACAAAGCAGTCGATGCTATAAGAGCAGAACACAGATAGTACAGAGTTATCACATACAGAACTCTCAGCCAACACAAATTATCCATGTCCAATATGTAGAATCTTAATTATGGTTCTAAATATCACAGGGAACTTTAAATTCAAAACTGCCACTCATTAACTACGTTATATGTAACTAAAAAAAACAATCTACTGTTTAAATGCTCAATCCTAGAAGATGCGGAGCATTCTGGCCCTGATCCAGCAGAGCACTTAGGCAGATGCTTAACTTCTGTGGTACCA
This sequence comes from Emys orbicularis, assembly GCF_028017835.1. Taxonomy (NCBI): domain Eukaryota; kingdom Metazoa; phylum Chordata; order Testudines; family Emydidae; genus Emys; species Emys orbicularis. Next base: position 74,510,505 of record NC_088691.1, on the reverse strand, counting down.
CTCTCGTGAATAAAGTTAAGCATGCACTTAAGTACTTGGCTGCATCAGGGCCAGCGCACTCAGGATCTTGCAAGATTGAGCCCTAAATGGAAAACATCAATCTAGAATCTAGTCAATTTTAAAAAGAAAGCTAAAAATCCTTTCAGGTACCCTATCTGCCCCGAGTTCCTCTTTGTGATTTTTTACAATCACATTTTCCTATTTTTAAAAATTGTCTCTCTTTTGCATTTGGTGTGTGAGCAACCCCCACAAACAACACGGAAACAAAACAACAGTAAACCAAAACCATTAGTTATACACACAAAACGATAATTGTATACATCAGGTAAATAGGTGCACAATTAAAGATCTACACAGGCAAACGCCTATTTCAGGGGTAGGCAACCTATGGCACGTGTGCCAAAGGTGGCATGCGAGCTGATTTTCAGTGGCATTCACACTGCCTGGGTCCTGGCCACCAGTCCGGGGGGCTCTGCATTTTAATTTAATTTTAAATGAAGCTTCTTAAACATTTTAAAAACCTTATTTACTTTACATACAACAATAGTTTAGTTATATATTATAGACTTATAGAATGACAGGTTTCAGAGTAGCAGCCGTGTTAGTCTGTATCCGCAAAAATAACAGGAGTACTTGTGGCACCTTAGAGACTAACAAATTTATTAGAGCATAAGCTTTCGTGGGCTACAACCCACTTCTTCGGATGCATATAGAGTGAACCATATATTGAGGAGATATATATACACACACATACAGAGAGCATGAACAGGTGGGAGTTGTCTTACCAACTCTGAGAGGCCAATTAAGTATAGAAAGAGACCTTCTAAAAATGTTAAAATGTATTATTGGCATGCAAAACCTTAAATTAGAGTGAATAAATGAAGACTCGGCACACCACTTCTGAAAGGTTGCTGACCCCTGGCCTATTTAGATGCACAAATGTTGCGTTTGCATGCACTAATAAATACATATACACAAAACAGAGACCCTTTGAACACTACGTTCTAGACGTCTGTAAAGCTATGTTTTACAAAGCCAGGAATGCAATATCCCTAAGAAGTGACATTTATCAGGACAAGAGTAATGCATTCAATTGTATTTTTTTCTGCATTACATTTTCATTCCATCATATAAAATGACACCAAAAACCAAATCATTACTGATGGGGCCCTCCTCTTCCCAAGTAGAAAAGTACAGGTGCCTTGCTATCTGGACAGATCCAGGATGACTTGTTCTCTTATATACTCATACAGTCCTACTTTGACAATATATTGTCAGTGAGTTATTTGGCAACTCATGATAAATGAAGGCAAAGTGTTGGTAAACAGAAGGATATTGACAAATTGCAGGGAGTCCAGAGAAGCACAACAGAAATGATCAGGATGATAAATTACGTATATACAAAAAACTACTAAGCAGCGGACATGATAACAGTTTATAAATATCTAGAGAGTGTAATCATCAAATAGAGACAGAGGAATTCTTCATCATAGGTGAAGAAAGTATAACTAAAAATATTAGGATGAAATTAAGAAAGAAAATGTAGGTTGAATATTGGGGAAAGCTTCCCCCCTATTAAATTTAAAGGCTGTGCAAAAATCTCCCCAAGGGAAGTGATTGAAGTGCCATTGTTTGGTAAATTTAAATTAAACTGAACAAAGCTTTAGAAAAAACATACTGTAGTGAACAACCCCACATTGGCAAGGGGGCAGATTAGATGATCGAATAGGCTTTTCCCATCTCCAACATGTACTGTAAACTTTTTTTTAATTTTTGGTTCTGCACCATGGAAATGAAAATGTGGGTTCCCTTGTATACATCTCAACAGGAGTGTAAAAGAAAAAAACAACGGTTCACAGAGTAGATTAACAAACCAAACACAAACCCTTAGTATAAAACCTGTTACAAAAGGCTTTCTATTTTTAATTCTTGCTTCCTTGTAATCAGATTTCTCTTTCCACTTTCTGCTCTGGCAAAGTCTGACTTACCTCTGGGAGCAGCACAGAACTGTGACCAGCAAACTGAACAGTACAATCTCTACAAAACAGAGCCCTGGCATCTGCACTGCAGAGGTTCACCTTATACTGGTTTGGTTTTGAGAGAATTTTTTTTTCCCAATTACGGTTTTTCTTCTTTTTTTCTAGTGCCAAGGACAAGTGTTTTACCTGAATAAGAGTGCTGTGTCCCCTCACTGGAAATTGGTGAAGTTCCTCCAATCGCTGTAATACCCTGTTTTTTGTTTATTGATTTTCGGAATGATTTGCTAATATCTTTGCTTTTCAATTCATGAATAACCTGGAATAGGACATAAAAGAAAGAGCATTTAATCAATTATCATAACCTTAGGGTGACTATTAAACTATCAACTCACCTAACTACTGAAATATTGGTAATTATTTTGACTCTCTTTCTTTGATATAGTACAATATAAGGAGGTTATAGACGTCTGCTGGTTTTGTGAATAGCTAAGACTCTAGCCTTACTAAGCCATGTTATTAATCTCCAAATATTAGATTCACAACCCACAAATCTTTTCACAGATATTTTGATTTAAAAAAAAACTGTTTAAATCAAACAAAGATATTTTTGGGAAAAGAGATTTTTAATATTTCCCCATTCAGTTTGTCTTGCTTCTTATACTAGGATGTTATATGTCACTTACAGAGATGCATGTTATTAGGGAGATAGTTGGTACATCTCTCCATGCACAACAGTCATAAAATACCAACACCAACACTAACATTAAAATTATGTCTAAACTTCCCACCAAAATAAGGAAATTGTCAGATAAAACTGATACTCTGTCCTGTATTTACTCGTTATGCCTAAGTGTTGTAGGGATCTCAGACTTGGTTGTGAAGTTATGTGCTATGTGGGCTGCAATATTGATACACAAGTGTTTATGGTTCAGTTATGAACCTAAGTAAATTAGAATTTCCAGTAGAAATGCCAACATACCCTAGCAAATTGTAACAAATTGCTTGTTTTATTCGTATAAACAGCTGCAATACTGTAGATTCAAAGCAAAAATTGTTTGCTTGCAAGAAAATAATCAGTCTGAAGCTGATTTTCACAAATGAAGCGCTCCAGCCACTGACCCATGTAAAAAATGATGGTCCCCCTGCAGATTAAATATATTTTTAAAAATAAACAGTCCTAAATATGGCACAGTGATTCAGCGCAATGGTACAGGCATCTTGTATCACAAACAGGATTTAAAGGCTGGAATTTATAATAATCCAACTTTGTTTAAAGGAAGGGCTGAATTGACAGTTCTTGAAGGTGAGGGGCACAGACCGCTTCCTTTGAGGAGGCAGAAAAGGGCACTCATGAGAACTAGCTCTGAGTTCTCACACTTTGTCCAAATTAAAGCCAGTAAAGGTGAGAAAGAAAGTTTGAAATATTATCTCATCTTATGAAAGATCCCAGCAGACATACATAGGGATACTTCATCCAGCACTGAAACAGGAGGAGAAACTACATTGTTATGTGAGCACAGTGATCTATATGACCAGAAGCAAATAATATTTTATCTAATTGAAACTACAGAGAGAATTTAGAGTCTGAATGTGATTACAAAAGTTGGAATTTGGCAAGGACACCAAGTTAATGCCCTACTCTTATGAATAGTACCATAGGATCTTAAATGACTTAGTGATCAGGACCACAGTTTTACATCTCCTTTGAAAGACAGCACCTCCAATAATATGGTGCTTCTTTGTACTGGGCTGGAGCATTCTCTGGGGTATGGTTCTTCTTATACTCTATTCCCAAAACTGGAACCCAAAGACCACAATGAGAGCTGGAGAGAACAGGTCATGCAGCGTAAAAATTGTATGCCATTTAAAACATTATTTATTTATATTCAGTAGTGCTTAGGCATCCCAGCCCTTATCAGGACCCCACTGGGCTGGGCACCTCAGAAGCATCATACAGAAAGATGGTCCCTGCCCCAAAGAGTTTACAATCTAGATATAAGAAAAGAAATGACGGGTGGCTACAGACAGACAGAGAGGACAAGAAAACAGACAATACTAGTCAGCATGATGTAGGCTGTGGCACCAGCATGCCAGCTGCTTCTCTGTTGTTATTTGTTAAAACTTGTTCCTTTAAGAAAAGGGTGGATGGAGACAGCAATTTTCCAGCATTATGCTAAAAACAGTTATTGAATTGGGGAAAAAATAGAGATAAATGATTTTAGTATTCTTAAAAAACTTTTTTTAGAGTGGCCAGTTGCTGCATAATAGTCAATCAACTATCATGCTGTCGTCATAACTATCTTCCCGTTCAGAAATCAGTGAAGGTTTATAATTACTATATATGCTGCTCTCGAAATATTCTCCAGCGATTTCATTTAATTTTGCTACCCTACTCCATCTTCCTAGAGATGCTGGGCACTTTGGAGAGTTCCATCTCCTATTAGGCAAGGTAACTGATCCTTCAAAGTTTATACAATACCTTGAATATGTAATATGTTAGAAAAGAACTAACACTGGGATTTTCAAAGGAGCCCAGGGGAGTGAAGCACGCAATGCCCATTGAATTTCATGCTACACACTGTAATTCTCAAAGTGTTGATTTTCTAATGCCCTATCAGTAGTTGTGGTCCTTCCAGAACACTGAACACCAATGAGCAGTCCAGGAGGAATGACTTTCCTATACCCTTGAATAAATATTGTGATACAGTCCTTTCCTACCTCCATCCCTGTAGCATAATTAAATTGCATGCCTAGTGCATACTGTACACCGGACCTGGTGGTGTTTTCTGTATGGCAAACCTACACCATGTCACACAATATGCTCTTTAAAATACAGTTTCATAATTATCTCATACTGCATGTATAGCCTTCTGGTACCAAATCCAAATAATTCTGTCTTAAAGGGTAGCCTGAGAGGACTGTCTTACTTACCGACACAAATTCTTCAAAGTCGATTTTCCCATCTTTGTTGCTATCTGTTACTGCTATAATTTTTTCTACAATCTCTCGCACTTTGTAGCCTGGCAAGGGAAGGCTTGCTTCTTTAAAAAGATCTTGAAGCTCATAATCACTGACATACCCACTATTGTCAATATCTGTAAAATGAAAACATTGTTTTTATGTTTTTATTATTTTGTGCTATAACACTACTACCAAGCAACAATCAGGGGAAGGAACATTTTAGCAGAGTGATGGTCTAAAATCAGGGGCGGCTCTAGCTTTTTTGCCGCCCCAAGCACGGCAGGCAGGCTGCCTTCGGCGGCATGCCTGCAGGAGGTCCCCGGTCCCGCGGGGACCTGGGCATGCCTGTGGGAGGTCCGCCCGCGGCTTCGGCGTACCCGCCGCCTAATTGCCGCCGAATCCGCGGGACCGGGGACCTCCCGCAGGCAAGCCGCCGAAGGCAGCCTGACCGCCGCCCTCGCAGGGACCGGCAGGGCGCCCCCCGCAGCTTGCCGCCCCAGACACCCTGCCTGCAGCCCCCGCTGTCTAAAATGATCAGAAAGTGAGAAATTAGATTACTATCTATCGCACAACATTTCTTTCTGAGAATGTACCATATATTATATATATTAATCACAAAGGAATACACATAGGTTAGATCAGGGGTCGGCAACCTTTCAGAAGCAGTGTGCCGAGTCTTCATTTATTCACTTTAATTTAAGGTTTTGCGTGCTGGTAATACATTTTAATGTTTTTTAGAAGGTCTCTCTCTATAAGTCTATATATTATATAACTAAACTATTGTTGTATTGTAAAATAAACAAGGTTTTCAAAATGTTTAAGAAGCTTAATTTAAAATTAAATTAAAATGTTGAGCTTACGCCGCCGGCCTGCTCAGCCCGCTGCTGGTCTGGAGTTCTGTTCACCTAGGCCGGCAGTGGGCTGAGCAGGGCCTGCGGCCGGGACCCCGGCTGGCAAGGGTCCGGCAGCCAGAACCCCAGACCGGCAGCGGGCTGTGCGGGGCCAGCGGCCGGGACCCCAGACTGGCAGTGGGCTGAGCGGCTCAGCCCGCTGCCGCTCAGGGGTTCCATCCGCCGGCTCCTGCCAGCCGGGATCCTGGCTGCCGGACCCGCTCAGCCCGCTGCCGGTCTGGGGTCCCAGCCCTGCCCACATACAGTGGGTACCTACCTTCTCCCTGGTTCTGGCCCACTCTCTTCCTCTCTCTCTGCACTGAGCTGAGGGTGGGAGTGCACTGAGCACGGGGCTGGGGGTGAAGGAGCAGGCTGGGGGTTGGGGTGTAGGGTCTGGCCAGGAGCTAGAATGAGAGAGGGAGCTCAGGGTTGGGGCAGGAGGTTTGGGTGTGGAGCACTTACCTGGGCAGCTCCAATTTGGTGCGAGGGGTGCAGGTGGGAATGTGGGGGGGCATGCAGGAGCTCCCATTTGGTGCTCAGAGTGGGGGTGGGGATGTGGGGGGTGTATGGGGTGGGGGCTGGGGATGTGGGGGGGTGCAAGAGTCAGGGCAGAGGGGTGGGGGCATGTGAAGGGGTGCAGGTGTCAGGGCATGGGGTGTGGGGGGCCTGGGTATGTGTGGGGGTGCCAGAGTCAGGGCTGGGGTTGTGGGGGGGTGAAGGAGTCAAGCAGAGGGCTGGGTGTGTGTGAGGGGGGTACAGGGCTCAGGGCAGGGACCTAGGGGGTGTGCAGGGCGCAGGACTCAGGGCAGGGACCTAGGGGGTGTGCAGGGCGCAGGGCTCAAGGCAGAGGGCTGGGTGTGTGTGAGGGGGTATCAGAGCAGAGGGGATATGAGGGGGGGTCAGGGCAAGGGGCTGGAGGGGATATGCCCCTATTCCACCACCCACCCTTCCCCAAGGCCCTGCCCCCGCTTTTTCTCTGCCTCCGCCGGGAGCAGTGAGCAGGCTGACTCTGCTCCTTCCTGACCCCCTCCCTCGCAAGGGCCATCAGCTGATCGGCCGGCAGGGAGGGAGAGGAGGAGGAGGGGCAGGACCCCAGCACGCTGCCGGAAGAGGCAGGGGAGCCGGCAGGAGCCGGCAGGACCCAGCTTCTGCCCCCTGCCCCCTGCCCCTTGCCCCCTGCCCCCACGGGAGGGGGTTGGGGGGGTGGAGGGCGGAGAAGAGCGGGCCGGGCCGGACTGGGCTGGGCAGGATTTTTAATGGCACGCTGCTGCCTGCCGGAGCGTGCATTAAAAATCAGCTCGCGTGCCGTCTTTGGCACGCGTGCCATAGGTTGCCGACCCCTGGGTTAGATACTCAGCTGGTGTAAATCACCATACGGTGAAATCAATAGGCTATGCTGAATTACACCAGCTGAAGATCTGGTCCATACAGTTTAAGTTATTATTTATATTGTGGTAGCACCTAGAGGCCTGGGCCCAATTGTGCTATACACTTCTTAGGCACCTTCTTAAATTTTCAAGGTAAAGACACAGCAAGGTCCAGGGCCGTCCTTAGGCATATGCGGCTGCGTAGGGCACCCAAAAATTTGGGGCACCCCTAGGTCTTAGTATCCACCCTCCCACCCAGGGCCGTCCCTAGCTATTCTGGGGCCCTATGCAGCCCCTCCGTTGGGGTGGTGCCAGGCCTCTGCAGGGATGCGGGGGGCTGGCCCCAGGCCTCCACGGGGGTGGGGGTCGGGAGCTGGCCCCAGGCCTCCATGTGGGTGGCACGGCTGGGGCCAGGTCCCTGCACTTCCCGCCGCCGGTGAGTGCATGCCCGGCCCTGCTGCAGTCCTCAGGGGCGGGAAGAGGCAGGGCTGGGGCGGAGCAGGGCGGGGGCTTTGGGGAAGGGGTGGAGTGGGGACAGAGCTGGGGCAGGAAGAGGCAGGGCTGGGGCGGGGGGCCTGGGGAAGAGGTGGGGCAGGGGCTGGAGCAGCATGCAGCTGCGCAGGGCACCAGGAAAAAAGTTTGCGTATGGACGTACTTTGCGTATGGACGGCCCTGCTCCCACCTCTTCCTATCCCTGTTCTGACCCTTCCTTCAGGCTCCCACCACAGCTGGCTGCTGTAGCCTTGTGAGTCTTCCTCCAGAGGGGATCTAGTACAGTGGTTCTCAAAATGTGGTCTGCAGACCACCAGTGGTCCGCAAGCTCCATTCAGGTGGTCTGCAGATAGTTCCCTCTAAGGTGCATGCCTGGGTGGCCGCACACGAGAGAATGAAGGGCCACCCACCTAATTAGTGGAGCCGCGCAGGTGTGGCTCCACTGATTAGGTGCCTGGACCCTGGAGAAGACAGGACATGTAAGGTGAGGTGGTGGCTTGGGGGGAATAAGGGGTAGGTGGGAGGGGGCAGCGGGATGAGAAGAGGGGGTGGGGGGAATTTGGGACATGCAGGGCTGCGGTGGCCAGAGAAAGAGGCGACTTTCCCCAGCTTCAGGGCTGCGGCTGCTGGGGAGAGACAGCCCTCCTTCCCAGCCTCAGCTCTGCCGCTGCTGTGGCAGGGAGAGACCCCCCTCCTTCCCAGCCCCAGCTTGGGGGCTGCTGCAGTGGGGGAAAGAGGGAGAGACCCCCCCTCCTTCCCAGCCCAAGCTCAGGGGCTGCCGTGGCAGGGGAGAGAGGGCACATCCATTGCATTAGAAAGGTAAGACTACTGATATTAAAATATGAGTTGTGTGCTTTTATTTGTAGAACAAAAAAATGTTAATTATTTAGGGTTTTTTTATATAGCGCTTTTATCCAAAGCGCTTTACAATAGTTAGCTAACAGTACAGACAACATTTGGAAAGATCATTAAGCAATTTTCAAGTGGTCCCACTGATCTAGTACTTAAAAGTGAAAAAGCCTTCCAGCCTGCCAGACCTATTAGCATGCATCCGAAGAAGTGGGTTGTAGCCCACGAAAGCTTATGCTCTAATAAATCTGTTAGTCTCTAAGGTGCCACAAGTACTCCTGTTATTTTTCAAGTGGTAATGAAACCATTTAACAGGCATTTGCCAACCCCCAGGTGTATATTGTCAGTTTCTGAATTTACTGACAAAAACAGTTGTGCATTATTGTAATATTTACTCAGAATATGTTAGTCTACAGGACCTTAGTTTAAAATTTGCTTTAAAAATATTTCATTAGTGTGTTGCTGAAGATTATAAAATCACATCTCTAAAAAATGCTTGCATAGATTTTTAGATGCACAATCTGAGTACTCATCTTTAGCCTTAAATGCTTGGATCTTCAGACATATAGTTTTTTAAATAAATCATTCAAAAGACCACCTTTATCTAAAATACACATGCAAGCCCGGGCTGCCATCGGGCATATGGGCACCAGTTTAATAATACTGCATAGGGCCCCATAAATCCTAAGGACGGCCCTGGCAAGGTCACAAACCCTTATTAATAGCAAAAACCTTGGATTTTGACCAGTTTAATTTATATCCTGAGACTATGCCAAAATCCTCTATCAGCTTCCAAATAGAGTGGATGGTCTGTTATTAATTCTCTTCTTACTTACAAGATGTCACTTGCATATAGTAATAGCTGTAGTTTATGGCCTGAATTCAGACCTGATGCAACCAGTTTCAAAGAGGTAGCAACTACTTGCTCTATATATTTTGTCTCTTGCCCTATATCTGTTGTTTATTTCTAATGATAGTGGTGAGACTGGCCCCTGAAGAATAAATCCAATCTGGCCCATGTCTATTATATTACAAATGACCTTGTTTAACCTGTTAGCTAGCTTTGTTGTGAGGGATCTGTACTGCTGCATCCTCTTGTCCTCCTGCTTCCAGTGGACTCTATTATGTGTTGGGAGTCCTTTTGAAAATGCTATAAGAAAGTACTGGAAGATTTTCTATGCAATGAAGGGTCTGACCCGGTTTCACCAGGCATTAAAGTATATTTTATAATTTAAACCAAGCACATTGTTACATAAGCAAAATTTATACACTGCTAGTGGCAGCACTTTCCCGACATGCAGCAAATTGTTTTGCTGTTGGGCATTGTTCCCTCAATGCATTATTTATTCAAAATATCAATTAATAAATACTGCATGGGGTTAAGTCTCATAGGTCCAGAGTTCATGCACTAAACTCCGTGGAAAGAATCTCAATCTTTTTAGTTTACTAAGTGCTAGCTTAGCAGTTTTATTAGTTATCCTGTCAAAATGTTCTTGTACACTAAGCTGAATGCAGAGGGGGAACTCCTTTCTCCTGCATGAAGTTAAGCACTTCTTACTAGAGACTTTTTCCTCGGCAGCATGCCGGGGGAGCTTGGATAAATCAAGGGACATGGTTACTGGGCCTGTCATTAAATGTATCCACTGGCCAAAATCAATACAAACCAAAAAAGACAACAAAAAATAAAAACTATAAATTTAAAATTGCCATCTGTAACATACAACACAGCATAACATACACATGCAAAAACCTTTTTAATAACTTTAATATTAAACTGTAAAATCAACTGAATCAATAATTTACAACTAATGGGGGAGACAACACTGACAAGGCAGGGAGGGAAAGCATGAAAACCATGGGGGGAAAAAGGGGACAAGCGTCAAGGGGAAGGAGGAAGGGGAGAGGGGTGGAAAGGAGGTTTGGACTGGCCACTTGGCCCTTGTGTGTTTCTTAGTTAACTGTTTCTAAAAATGGTGTCCAGATTCCTTCAAACTTATGTGGTTAATTACTGGCCACTAGATTCTGACATATCTGTTGCATTCTGTGGATTGATTTACTTTTCCACCTCTATAAAATCATTTGCTTTGTGATTATGGCTGCTCTCAGAAATTATGGAAGCTGTGCTGATGAGAGGCCCAAATTCATGGGTAAATACCCCAATATGTAGTTCTCAACTGATGTTTGATTGCTAAACCCCCAAATTCTAGTGTCAACTTTTTTCCACTTTATTTTGGATTCTGAGCCTGGTTGGCTTACAGTTAGTAGGGAAGGATCTATTAATTATTTGCTCTAGAATCTTAGTTGCCTGCAATTACGGTGGGGTTATAAGTATCTCTGTGCAGCTCAGCAAGCAATCCATGAAAAAAGTCTGAGGCTCATTGTCACGGAGTCCCCAGGTGATGCTTTGGAACTGCTCCCCACAAAGCCAGTCAGGACTTTGGGGAGCCTCCTCTCCCTTGGAGCAGACTGTCTTCAGGGCAAGAAGCTCACACGGCTTCACCTCCTGGGTCTCTCCTGGGAGCATTCAGCATATGCCCCTCCGTGCGCTTCCCACAGCGAGTCCGCCCAGGCGGGGTCCTGGGGAAGCCAGAGGTCCTGCATGCACCCCCACTTTGCAGTCAGATGTGACTCTCAGCCAGCCAGTAAAACAGAGGTTTATTAGATGACAGGAACACGGTCTAAAACAGAGCTTGTAGGTACAGCGGCGAACGGGACCCCTCGGCCGGGTCCATTATGGGGTTCAGAGAGCCAGACACCCACGTCCTCCCTCAGTCCTTCTCCCCAGCCAGCTCCAACTCTCAAACCCCCTCCAGCCCCTCCTTCTCTGGGCTTTGTCTCTTTCCTGGGCCAGGAGGTCACCTGATCTCTTTGTTTACCTTTAGCTATTTCCTTGCAGGGGGGGGAAGGGACCCTGGCCATTTGTTGCCAGGGAGACAGAGTGTCAGTGATTTATGCACACTGGACTTTCCCCACCACCTAGAGACTTAAGAAATGCATAGGGGAAACTGAGGCACTCACACAGTATTCAGAGGAAACATTAAGAACAGTCCCACTTTGTCACACTCATCCATATATATTGGCCAGGATCATTTCAGACCCATTTACTGTGACTCTGACTATGAGATATCTACTCTGAGTATCCAAACTGTGGAATAATATTTAATAGGAAGAACAGAAAACAAAGTAAACCAGACAAACTTAAATGTTCACAAAGACATTATGTAACCCACACGCCTTCTGGTTGTTGTGTTCTGTCCCATCTAGTGGCACTGAGACAACTCTACAGCCTTAGCTAAGAGTAAGTTGGCTTTTAGCTCATGCAGTAGAGACTCATGCACTAAGCTCTAGAGGTTCCCCGGTTCGATCCCGCCCGCTGATGATCGGAGTCTGTCAGCATTCCAATTGTAGCATGGAGGTGAGGGTCAGTTAATATAGTACAAAATGATTTAGTACTCATGTTTACTCTTAGGCTATGGCTACACTAGAGAGCTTACAGCAGTGGTGTAGCACTGCTAGTGCAGATGCTCTACGCCAGGGGTAGGCAACCTCTGGCACGGGTGCCAAAGGCGGCACGCGAGCTGATTTTCAGTGGCACTCCCACTGCCTGGGTCCTGGCCACCGGTCCGGGGGGCTCTGCATTTTAATCTAATTTTAAATAAAGCTTCTTAAACATTTTAAAAACCTTATTTACTTTACATACAACAATAGTTTAGTTATATATTATAGACTTATGGAAAGAGACCTTCTAAAAACGTTAAAATGTATGACTGGCACGCGAAACCTTAAATTAGAGTGAATAAATGAAGATTCGGCACACCACTTCTGAAAGGTTGCTGACCCCTGCTCTACGCCGACAGGAGAGAGCTCTCCTCCTGTCGACTTAATTACTTCAGTGCCTGCAAGTGGTGATAGCTATGTCAGTGGGAGAAGCGATCTGACTGACATAGCGCTGTTCACACCGGTGCTTAGGTCCGTGTAACTTATGTTGTTCAGAGGGGTGGCTTATTCACACCGCTGAGCGACATAAGTTATATCAACCTAAGCTGTACTCTGACCATAGCCTTAGGCTTTACCTGCAGAGACCGTGTAAAGCATATGAAATTATATTTAGTTATTTATTAACATGACTTACTCTCTACAAAGACAAGATCAAGGATCACAAAGTTCAGGTTACTTAGAAATGTAAATCAGATTTAACTTGGTGCAAGAGAACTAGTTATTAATCCACTAAAACCTGTAACCAAATGAAAAAGGAAATTGCCCGTTGGTTTTAGCCCAAAACCTAATACTAAAATAAAAATTTCAAGAGTCTTCTTTAGATCAACTAAAATAGAATTTTATTTGCATTTAAACATTCACCCATTGTGTTTAAAACCTTACATTGCAACAAAGTGCTAGTGCTAAAAAATAAATAAATAAAAATAGTGTGAAAATTCTTTCATTTTCTTATCTTCTTAGGGGTTATTAACAATACCAGTGAGGAGACATGGTGTTTTTAAACATACAATGTATAACACTACATGATCCCTGTAAGATATTGTTTTTAAAGAAATTGTATAGCTTCATATTGTTCACGGCATGCTGATTATTTTCTTTCATCTAGAAAACATACCTATTTTACTGAATGCTTCTCTGAGTTCTTCCAGCTCTTCACGAGAAATTGTGGTTATGTTGTTTTCCATCTTCTGACAGAGACAGCAGTTGTCTTCAATTCCTTATGCCTAGCAATAATAAATGATCGGTGTTATAATAAAGCATCAATTACAAACAGGCACTTACTTAAGTCACTGAACCTTGTAAATAGGCATAAGAGGTACTATGTCCTCAAAGTAATCTCTCAGGATTGCCCCACCTATAGTGCTATGAATAGAACTTTTGAGAATATCAAACATCTAGCACTTCTCTCTATTGTAACAATGACTAAGAATTTACAATAGCAACACCTATTTTTACACACCCTGCATTTTCACCTCCTCATAGTATAAACATGTACCTATAATCTGCAGGGTTTTCACTGAGCAATTTTTCATTATGAAATAGGCATCTCAAATTTCAGAAATCTCAGGCTACAGTATGATTCATTTCCAACTGCAACAGATTATCAATGTATAACAATGATTGGCACTATGGGCTCAGTCCTGCAAGGTGCTGAGCACTCTGACCCTGATCCAACAAAGCACTTAACTTCAATGAGCTGTTTCATATCCTGAAAGTTAAGCACATGCTTAAGTGCTTTGTTGCAATTAGAGCCAGCATGCTCAGCATTCACAGGATCGAGCCCTATAAAATGGCCTAGGATAGCTGTGTGGAAACAAATCTTAATTCAGAGAACATCCCCCCATATCCATGCATAGGGGACCCTCTGCATCTAGCTCTATCCTTCCTGCATGGAGGAAGGTGGGTGTTGGCCTCTTCCATAGCACCATTCTGTTCCTGCTCCAGACCCCATTAAAGATGCTTGGTGTGGTCTGGGGTTCATACCGAAGAATGGGGGGAGACTGGGCAGTTTGGGGGCAGGCCCCCTGGAGATTTGCTGGAAAAATAATACAGTCTGGGACTTCATTATTTTCCCTCCCCCCACATGCACCACATTCGAGGGGTAGCAGCAGACATGGGGAGTTCTTGGTAGCCTGGCTCCAATCAAGTTGCCTACCAGGCACCATTGGGTTTGCCATAGATCAGGGCAGCTAAAGAGGCCCTGGCCTCCTGAGGCTCCCTAGGGATTGGGTGTGACACTCTGTACCTTCGGGGAACACCCTACACCCCCATGTTCATCTTTATAAAATGATTGTGTGGTATCCAATGCAAAGTTTGTCATGTTGGGTGTCTTCGGAAGTCTCATGATGCCCTGAGCATGGTTGTTATAGTGATGTTATAGTAATTGTTACAGTAATGTTATAGTAAGGTTATAAGTTATAATTTCATGTATGTAGTTATGAGGCTGAAAATGTATCCTCATGGCTTAAAGCAAGCCCAAACAAAAACTCTCCAAGAGCAGAGAGGCAGTTCACACCTCATCAGGGCAGGTATGGGACAAACCCAGACCAGCCTCACAGGAACAAAAGACGCTGGCCTAGGCAGTAACAAAAGAATCTGTTAGACTCTAGAGGGAGTCACCCCCCTTCCTTTGGTCAGTTTGGAACTGCGATGAGGTAATGCTCACCTGACTCTGGGGGCGGGGGAGGGGCAAAGCCAAAAGGGAAGAAAGGACATGATAAAAGGGAGAGACATTTGCCATGCTCTCTCTCTCTCTTCCACCTACATCTACAGACACCACCACCACCAAGCGACTGAAGCGCTGATTAAAGGGGAGAGCCTGGCTGAAGAGCAACCAGCCAGCCTGTGGTGAGAAGCACCTAAGTTTGTAAGGACATTGAAAGTGTTAAGATCAGCTTAGAATGCGTTTTGCTTTTATTTCATTTGACTAAATCTGACTTATTCTGCTTTGACTTATAATCACTTAAAATCTATCTTCATAGTTAATACATTTGTTTGTTTATTCTACCTGAAGCAGTGCGTTTGGTTTGAAGCGTGTCAGAGGCTCTCCTTGGGATAACAAGCCTGATACATATCAATTTCTTTGTTAAATTGACGAACTCATATAAGCTTGCAGCGTCCAGCAGGCATAGGCACTGCAAGACAAAGGTTTCTAAGGTTGTCTCTGGGACCAGAGATATTGGCTAGTGTCATTCGGTTGCAAGTAGCTGGGAGCAGTTTACATGCCAGAGCCTGTACATGAACAGCCCAGGAGTGGGGGTTCTCACAGCAGTGCAGGGTAAGGCTGGCTCCCAGAGTCAAGGATTAGAGTGACCTAGCAGATCACCGGTCCAGATAACACCAGAGGGGAATGTCACATTGGGGTGGGCCTCATAGCCAATTCCATGGGAGACCAAACACCATCCTCACAGGGAAGGACTGATAAACTCCGTGAGGGTTCCTCCCTGAAAATTCCTCCCATTGAGCCCCCTCCCATGGATTTTAACATGAAAGGGGATAATTTAGACCCTTGTTCTTAAGGCCACATTTTCAAAGGGGCCTCATCCCATTCTCTCAATATGCAAGTCTATATTTGTACCTGCAATTGTGCAGCATAAAAGCCCCATTTGTGCACGCAAATTCAGGCCTTTGGACCACCCATCTTCACGTTGTTATGCTCTTTATATGCAGCTGTTAGCAGTCCCTACTGCCCCAGCACAAAGCTCACAACAGTCCCTACAGCTAAATATTGAATCTTCACTTTTATTAAAAGAGAAAATGACAGATTTGTATCTTGGTCAAGCTTGTCCAGTACATCAAGGCTGCAGTGCACTAAGGGTCGAATCCAGGTTTTATTTAGGTCACTAGCAATCTTCCCATTAATTTCAGTGGGACCAGGATTTGCATCATAATAGTCAAATTCAGAGCTGCTATAAGCAATTGCACCTCCATTGCAGGTGCACAAAAATAATGATTAATGTCCTAAACTGTACTCTTTTCTCAAAACTGCAATGTGGCCCAATGGATTGGACACTGGACTGAGAGTCAGGAGAGATGGATTATATGTCCAAATCTGCCATGGAACTGCTGTGTGCTATTGGGCAAGTCACTTCACAACTGTGTGTGTCCATTTTCCTCTCCTGTTTATTTGTCTTATCTATTTAGGCTGTAAGCTCTTCAGGGCAGCAATAGTCTGTTTACAGTGAGTCTGTACAGTGCCTAGCACAATGGGGCCCCCTAGGTATTACTGTAATATAAATAATAATAAATACAAACCGTCTGATGTACAGGAATCAGAATTTGGTTTATATAAAACATTCTTGTCAATCTAAAATCCTACTCACAAAAACAAGTTCTTCTCCTATTCTAACCACTTAAATTTCCTCCCCATCCTGCTTTCTGTTTTCTCATTAAAGAAGCAATCATGAATGAGTTTGCATATCCAGATTGTGGCTGCTTAGCCACAATCACATAAGGGGGTAGCCAGCAGTAGCAGTTCCATGGGGCATTCTGCCTATTGAGAACAGTCAGATAGATTCCTCCTGCTAAGCTGGAAGAGTGCATGAAGGAGAAGCCACTGAGGCTTTGTCTTCTCCGCCAAATAGGGTGTCTTTTTACTACGGGATAACTGACGTGTTAGCTATCTGGCAGTGGAGACAAGGGACTTCAGTTTTATCACAGATAAACTAGACAAGGTCAACCATGGTCAGGGTGGGTATAGCGGTGACCTCACCTAACTACCTCACAATAAACACTATAAGTGCCTTGTCTTCACTCAGGATTTTACAGTGAGATAACTATTGTGAGTTAGTTGTCTTACTGCAAGAACACCACCTTTGTGACATCAAAGGCTGATACACCCTACAACAGAGTGCAGCATGTTCTCCCCACTCACCAATGAGAAAAGCAGGTGGTGCCACAGATTCACTCCTGCTGTGTCATAACCCACAGGTCTCAAACCTGGGTCCACAGAGTCACCAGGCTCCACTTCTCCACCCAATGGCTTACTGGTATCTAGAACCAGGATTCCTTGAAGCCCAGCTCAGATAGAAAGCTCCATCCTTGGGCTCCAATTGGTGGAACATCAGAGCTCCTGATAGTCACATGTTACTGGAGTTCGAGGGGGGAGGGTGTTAAATATATTTTGGAATCTGTTCGAACCTCTTCAGGCCAAGTTGTATTCTGTCTCTTGTTTATTCATTATACTTGTGTTCTGATTGGCCATGTTTTCCTAATGCTGGCCTGATTTCTCAATATGCTAATGTTCCTCACACTTATAGCACCTATCAGGAGAAACAGGAGCCAGAACACATACTGGCAAAAAACAAAAACAAAAAGGATTAGACAGATTCCAGTATGTATTATTAAAAATATGAAAAATATCATATTCAGGAGGCATTTAGGTAGACGGACAATGGAATTTAGCCAGCTAACACTGCAATTGTACAAAAATTGTTATAGAATCTCTAGTGATCATGACATGGCTCCATCTGAGACTATGGGCTATTTTAACCTATCTATATCTATATCTGTTATATATTTTATATGTATTCTTACCATCCCTTTATTTAATAAAAATAATTAAGGATAAAAGCTCACCAGTTTTAAGTACTTTTTCCTGACAGTAGCTGCAGTGTCTATTTAAACTGCTAGGTTTTTTTGGTTTGGTTGCTTCAGTAGTTCTAGTGCAGAAGGCTCAAGGCCATATTCTATTCTTGTCTATATACAACTCCCCCACTGATGTCAATGGAATCATGCAATGACTGAGGGTACCATAGGCTCTAAGAAAGAATCTTTGCTGAGTTAGTGAGAGAGGAACACTCAGCAGGAAGTGTTGGGATGTTGGGAGGGCCAAAAGAAAGAAAGACTGACAAGTCTATGCTGCAGATAGCTGGCCATATCCCACATGCCTTAGTCATGTGAGCAATTTTATTGACTTCATCAGTATTGCCAACTCCAAGTATTAAAAAAACATGAGTCAGAACCCCCAAAATAATTTCTGTCTTAAAAATAACCATTTATTATCTTTTTTAAATGTAATGATTTTTAATTTCCTTTCTTTGTTTTAATCTTCATAGTTCATGTTTTCAAGCTTTTCTCTGCAGCCATAGAATCATAGAATATCAGGGTTGGAAGGGACCTCAGGAGGTCATCTAGTCCAACCCCCTGCTCAAAGCAGGACTAATCCCCAGACAGGTTTTTGCCCCAAATGGCCCCCTCAAGGATTGAACTCACAACCCTGGGTTTAGCAGGCCAATGCTCAAACCACTGAGCTATTCCTTCCCCCCTGAAAGCTAGAAATTTCCTTAAAAAAACATGAAAACTGAGATTTTCATGTTATAACCTGACTCTTGAAAGAGCACCAAACACTGTGAGACATGGGATTAAAACAGTGAGAGTTGGCAACTCTGCGTGGCTCCGACTACTTGTGTAAGTAAAACACGCAATATTGCTCGAATAATATGACAATGAGTGGAAAGCATCTGAATGAAATACAAAAACAAAACATTTATCCAGGCACTACCTCCATCACAAGCATGTTAGCTGATTGTTGGTGGGTGTAAATAAGAGGATTTCTCTTAACCATTTATCTGGATTCAGTATTGTATATAAAGGGTGTGACTTGTGTATTCTATGAATCTGATTCTCATTTCAGCAAATATGTCTCCTGTTTTAAAATGAATGTATTTTAATTTGTTTTTTTATAACAGGGATCAGCAACCTTTAGCATACAGCCCGTCAGGGAAATCCGCTGGTGGGCCGGGACAGTTTGTTTACCTGCAGCGTCCGCAGATTCGGCCAATCGCAGCTCCCACTGGCCGCAGTTCACCGTTCCAGGCCAATGGGGGCTGCGGGAAGTGGCAGCCAGCACTTCCCTCGGCCCACACCACTTCCCGCAGCCCCCATTGGCCTGGAACGGTGAACCGCGGCCAGTGGGAGCTGCAATCGGCCGAACCTGCGGATACTGCAGGTAAACAAAATGTCCCAGCCCGCCAGCGGATTTCCCTGAGGAGCCGCGTGCCAAAGGTTGCCGATCCCTGTTTTATAACATCAGATAAGAAAGCTAAAGCATTCTTAAAGCCTTGTTTTGGCAATAAACAACCAGATCCTGCTCACTTTACTCAAGAGAGTATTTCCATTGCCTCCACTGGAACTACTTCCCATGAGTAAGATGAGATTTGGCCCTGTGTGGATGGTGATTTAAGTCTCTTTTCTACCTGTCACTGGATCTCAGTTAAGAACTAGATAAAAAAGATCCTAGCTGTTTAAATGCTATTCCCCACAACTGCATTTTGCAAAACTCATTTGCAATGTATAAACTCTCTTTTTCTACACATACATACAAATACATATGCAGGCCTTTCAGAAGTGCAGAGGAAGAGTAGGCTGGTAAGATGCTTGAATTAATAAATATATAAAACGGACATTAAACTAAACATTGAAAAATTGCAAAATATAGATAAATTAAAAAAAATTAACCTTCATATCGAAGTGCCCAGGGAAACTTAATGTCCTGTGAAACAGCAATAATGGTCGGGACAATCCTTTCAGGAGCAGGATTAGACCATCAAAGCCAAGATTAAATATTTAGCAAGCCAGATGCAGAGAACTGCAACACCTCTACATCACTAGTTAACCACTGGTCAAATCTCAACAGAAATAATTGCTCACAAGTTGATATATATGATCATTATTGGTTTCACTCTCTTTTGTTCATAATTTGTGTTCTATTTCAGATTAATTGTACCCTCTGATTTCTGATATGTAGGTTACATGAGTAACTAAAAATAGAAACCTGTGTCCTTGAATGAAACAGATAAATAAGATCAACACATTTTCTTCCAAGGAGCAGCCTAAAATATCATATGATAGAATTACAGATGACCATGCTGATCAGTGAAATGCCAACATGGTTTAACTAAATTTCTGGGGTGCAGAAAATGGCTATTTTTAGCTATCAAAGTACCATTTTTAAAGTGTGCCAGATTCTCCTATTATAAACAGCTCCAGTATTGGCTTCTGTTTAAACCAATGAATAACTTATGCCTGACATAATATGCAGGTTCTTTAGCACCCAAAAGTAGCCTCAAGACTCACAAGGTTCTGTTGCATTAATAGTTGCACTTGCTTATTAACCAGGTTTGATTTCTTCACGTGTTTTATGCTATGTTTCTTTCATTTTGAACTCTTCAAGGCAGTTCTCTCTTTAGTGTGTTTAGCACAGATTTGTTATGAATAAAATATTAATGGAAGTTCACTCTTGCGAGAACATCATTTAGGGCCTGACCCAAAAGCCTATTAAATCAATGGAAGTCTTTCAGTTAAGTTAGATTGGCTCAGCCTCCGTAGTCATTCTATGCAATTAAATATCGTGGGGGTTGAAGTCCTCTATGTGCATCCTAGAAATAGATCTTACTTTTTACTTTATTACTCTGTAAATAAAGAATCAAAACAGATTTCTGAAAAGTTTTGATGCTGTAAATAAACTCTGACTCACTGTAACAGAGAGCTGTTTAAATCTTTAATTTGCTACAATAATTTCCCTTTATTTTAGTTGATCCAAAACCTTTTAAGTATTTATTAGGCTAATATTTCATATAAAAAGATTTCAAGTAACTGATGGTCGAATCAGACAACTTTTGTAGTACTTGAACCCAGTAAAAATATTGGACTTAATTTCAGACATAGGTCCATACCTGAACACCTCAAACTCTTGGAAAGTTCAGGTCCAGGTCTGAACTTCACAGCAGGTTTCTAGTTATTATAATCTAAGACAAAACTCTCAATCCCATTATCCCAGTTTTGGAGAAATTCGGATCTGGATCCAGCTCTGAATTGTATCCATTTCCACTGGGGACACCAATAGTCCTCTAAGACCTGTTTGTGTGGAGAGAGAAGATGCATTTGGGAGCCCAGTCATAGCAAGCTCTAAGATCAAAACTACTGATCTAATAGGGATTTCAAAATAAAGTCTGGAAATGTGCAAGTGTGTTCTGTCATGAGATGGGTGCACTTTGCATTGATAGACAGCAATCTGTTTGATGGTTGTGTGGCTTTAGTGCTGTGGCTGCAAACTATTCAATCCTCTTCAACTGGCATAATGTACCTCCACAATCAAGCCCTTCCTAAAGACACTTCTTCTGCAAACCCCACAGTAATTAATAATCACTCTGGGCTTGTCATGTCTCCTGTCTGTACTGGGCCTGATTCATAACTGGCCTATGGCCACTTTGAACCAGTTACCTGTAGGGCAGCTGTAAGACAAAGCTTACAAATACTTCTGGTATGAGGTGACTATAGGCCAGGCCCAGAGGTGCTTCTGCAGGAGCCCCCACCATGAATCAGAGGAGAAAGGGGTGGGAAGAGGCATGGGCAGTATGACTCTGCACCCTGGTATAGAACATATAGGATGTTGCAACTGGAGTACAAGTTAGGGATGCTCTGCCTGTGTTCCTATAGCCTGTGCCAGGGGCTGAACAAGCCTCTGCAGCCCTAGAATAGTTGTGAAAGCACATATTGTCTCCTCTCTGTCCTTCCACCAGCCCTTGTGCCAGTGCCAGTCCCAGGAAGCATGTCCCCTTCTGAGGAATCCTGCCCTCTCTACTCAATGGGCACACACTGAGCCTGGCCAAAAGCTCTACTGCCTGTACCCTGCACCCAGAGCGTGGCTTGAGTGCACGGGGGAGACCCTGCAGTGGTGGTTCCTAGAGCTGTCCCTATATGGTTGAGAGAGAGTGCTGTTGGTGCCTCCCTGATGTTCCTGGAGTGTCCTCGGCTGAGTGACAGCTGAGGATACAGTAAGGAGGCCAAACAGCACCTCCTGTTCTCTTTTTCACCCACCATTGAATCTGCCAGAAAAAAATAGAGCCGTGAGTTGGCAAGAGGGCCCAATAGTTTCCCCTCTCCCTGCAGGCAATTGGCAATTTGCTTTTTCCAGCTCTGCCCTAGCCTGTGTTTCAAATTCATCTGCCTGCTTTTTAAGCAGCAGCTGCCTTTGTAACTATAATGGACATGACAAATGCTGTCTGCAGAGCCCATTTTCTTTTGTGACTGTTCTTTTTGTCTGTTGCTAAAGACACACCTCTCCTACGCCAGGTGCAAATATCCAGCCTTCCTCATTATAGCTGTGCATCCTCCCTATTCGAAATCGGAAGCAGGCTAACATAATTCTCCAGATGAATGTTGTTCAGAAAAATTACAGCTTCTAAATTAAGTATTGAACATTTTATGTTATTGGTATTTACAAAAGGCACAAAGGGTCTTCTGTCTCTGTATTTTGAGGCTTTGAGACAGAGACTGTTATATGGTTTAGTACAATATTATTGTACTTTAACCTTTGGCATTCGTATTTCAGTTTACTTAGGATTCTTTAAACGAATGTGCTGAGCACAGATCAATCTTTCTGAAATCACTTCTCTTGAGTCAAAAGAAACAGGAATCTCTATTAATTAAGCTCAGGTCTGATTCAACGAGAGTTTTTATGCTTTCCTAAAAAAGGTAGTTTCTCCTAGCCAGCAGTGAGGTCATTACAAAACCAGTTTTCAGAGGGATTTTACATTAATCTTGAGTACAATGTGTGCTGTGGGGAGCCATGCAAACTAAATGTTAGTATTGAATATGTGTATTAAAGCTCTAGGGTGAAATTCTGGCCCCATTTAAGTCAGAGAGTTTTGCCATTATCTTCAGTGGAGCCAGGGTTTCACCCCGATGAGAATCAGTACTAGGCACTGTCCTACAGGAAGACAAGGTCTATGCAATAAAACCTTACAATCTAATTGAAAAGGGGAAAAAAGGGGGGGTTGTGCCCTGTTTTGCTTTTATGTAGTGTACAAATAAGGATTTTTGTTTCAAAGAGTGTTGTATGTTTTTTTATATGAGAAACTTAATTCCTATGTAGTTCCTGGAAAACTTTATGGGTACGTTTACACTGCAAAAAAAACCCTGTGCAGCAAGTCTCAGAGTCCAGTTAACTGACGCAGGCTCATGCTACGGGGCTAAAAGTAGCAGTGTAGATGTTCGCGCTTGGTCTGGAGCCCAGCCTCTGAGACCCTCCCCACTCAATGCGTTTCAGAGCCTGGGCCCGAACATCTGCACTAGTATTTTTAGCCCCGCAGCATGAGCCCGAGCCAGTTGACCCCGGCTCTGAGACTTGCTGTGGTGGATCTTTTTTTGCAGCGTAGACAACCTTTGATAACCGGCAAGCTAGTGAAACGGTGACACAAGTGCCAAGAAAGTAAAAGTTGAGCAATCAAGAGAAGAAAAGATTTTGTTTAATGTTTAAAACTCTGTTTTGGTTTTGTTAAGGTCTACTTAACTTCAATTAAGTCTTTGTGAAAGATTCAGCACCCCTGTCCCTTAATGTAAGGGCTACTAGTACAGGAGTAGTGGAACCGGGGGAGCAGTGGGGGTTAGTGCTCTCATAGTGGAAATATTGTGGGAGCCAATCTCTGTTTCCACCCTTGTGTCATTCTTCAGTGAGCTGTTTCATGCTCTCAGACCCAGTGGGACTCCGGATCTGCTGGGGAGAGAGGCAAGAGCAGGACCCAGAGAGGCTGGTGTGACCGATGCAGTGCCAGGGAGCAGGTAGGAACTAGGGTGACTGGGCTGAGTCTCAGTACCTCAACGCACTCTCCACACAGAGCACCCATCCTCCTTCCCCTTCTATCCCTTACACCCTGATCGTCCCATGCTCCCCATACAGAGCTATGCTCCCCAACTCCCTGCTCGCCAGGATTAGCATGGTGCTTAGGATGTTCAGGTTTCTCTATGCATCTCTGTTCCCCCATTCAAAGCAAACTTCTGCTGCCACTGTAACAGTACACATCCCGGAGATCCTGCAGGAGGCCCTACAGCACAACCAGAGAAGCCTGGACTTATTCCTGTTCTTTCCATAATAAAAAATAATCAGAAAAAACTCGGCTAGAAAGAAAAACAAACAAAAATCTTTCAGGCCTTCTGTGTATATCATAAAGAAGCAAAAATCCCCAAACCTCCAGCCACTTTGCAGATGAATCCTGAGGTTACATTTGAAGGAGAAGAGGGCAAGGCTTTACCCATTAATTTGGGGAGGGCTTCCACCATAGTACATGATATGAGAGTAAACATAACACTACTAAACAGCCAAAAGGAATTTTGCAAAGAGAACAGACACCAGTTATTCTCTTTAGACAATGAGAATAGAACAGGAAATAATACTACATTGCAGCAGCACCTGGGGAAATGCTAATTAAACATAGTAAAAATGCATGGGAACGATGAGCAGAGTTAGACAGTGGAACAAGTTACCCAGGAACTTACAGAATTCTCGCTATTTTATTACTCAAATAGAGACAATAGTGTGCTACCAGCATCTGTATCATAGAAAGATAAGACGACAAGGCTCCTGCTCCAAAGAGATTACAGACAAAGGTAGCTTGACTGGAACTATTCAAGACTTGATAAGATACTCAACGGGAAAGGATGTTTTAGGTCAGCTAAGTCAATCCTTTCACAATGCAGAAGGATGAATTACTGCAAAAGAGTCACTGGAGATCCATACCAATCAATAGGATTCTATAAATGGCAACGTTCAGTTTTTAGCGCTGAAATTTTCGGCTTCTTTGAGACAAATGGAGGACAAAAATAGCCAGCGAGTTTATGAACATTGCAGATAATACTTAATAGTCTCAATTAGTATAAATTGTTGAAGATTGGAGAAATTTCAAATGGATTTAAACACACTGGGGGAATGTGGCATCATAGTCGCAGATGTCATTTACATTGGAAATAATACACATAATAAAGGATTCCTTGAGCTCTCATAACCCGTAGACTAATGGGATCTTAACACTGAGTGCTATGAAGAAAAATCATAGGTGTCCTTGGAGAATATGTCTGCCCAGAATGCAATTGCACTTAAAAGAACAAGTAGGATGCTTGGGTACATTTAAAAAGAGAGAAAACCACACACAAAATAAATGTATAACAATATATTATTCAATGGCATCCCTACCCTTGAAGGAGTGCATCAAAATTTGATCAATTAATTTTAAGACAGCTGAAAAAGTCAGTGAAGGCTATTAGATATATGTTGAGATTTATATATGAAAAACTACTTTTCTATCAGCATTCCTGATGATTGGAGATGCAGAGGCACAATTTAGGTACATTATCCTCAATTATGTAACATACGAGTACAAACTGACAAACTCCTCTTTTTTACTCTGTCTCATAGTACAAGAACAAGAAGATATTCAATGCAATTGAAAAACAGTGCAATAATGGTTGATCAAATGTGATGCTTCAAGATATAAATTCATCAAACATGGAATTTTCCCATCCATTGCATGTACAGCATTATGAAAGTAGACAGATACATTACTGGGGGTGGGGGAGTTGGTGTGTTTCTCCTTCTTCCAAAGCATTATGTATTGGTTTCTCCTGGAGGCAGATTAGCCAGATTAATTAAAATGATTCATGACAAATGTATTTTCAGTAAATAAAACTTATTTCTTGTGCTGTATGATATTAACTATAGAATTCACACACAAGAGTTATTCATTCTTCATTCAGCACAGCGATTCTGAGATGTATAATATGATCAAC
Organism: Emys orbicularis; assembly: GCF_028017835.1. Classification (NCBI taxonomy): domain Eukaryota; kingdom Metazoa; phylum Chordata; order Testudines; family Emydidae; genus Emys; species Emys orbicularis. Next base: position 74,484,906 of record NC_088691.1, on the reverse strand, counting down.
ATTTTCCATTGTACTGTATGTGACCTTTAAAAGTAAATATGGGTGGGTCAAGAATTGGTATAGTCAAACAATGACCTTTCTAAATTAGAGATCACAGTTTATGGACCTGATTCTGATCTCACTTACATTGGTATAAACTGGAAGCAACTCCACTTTAGTTACTGGAATCACTCCAAGGAAAAATTAATGATTGTTAGATCAGAATCAAGCCAATTTGTACAAAAGGGCAAACAAACATTTTTAGAAGCTAGCTTTTCATTTAAACAAAACGCCTCAAGTCTCCTTTGCCTGCTGAGTACATAGAACAGCTATGCAAATTCATCAGTAGTATCAGCTTCACACAGTTACCTTAGCATACATCATTCAAGAGGATCTCAGCATACACATGCTTTGTACTGTTGTATTCAGCATCAGTAAGAAAACACTGAAATAGAAAGGTTGGATACTGCAGCAAGGCCAACATTAAGATAACATTCTTTCAGAATTATTATTACAGGCAGAGCTGGTATCGATGACTACAGTTAAGATTGTCTAAACACTCTGCATTATAAGATCCTGTTTTCAACTGCTTATAACTTTGTCAAATTTTAACCATTTGAGCTGAAATTTTTCATGTTGGGTTTCTGCCTTAGGCTGAATTTTTTAAAGGTTTCAGCAAAAGTGGTTTAGCTGTCCCTGCGAATGGGGTTAGGGAAAAAGACATTGTTTTTCCAAAGGAAGAAAATTCCTACAACTGTTTCACTGAGAAGCTCTATCACCTCTATGCTTTGGAGCGTGGCTGGAAAGTCACTCTGGAATCAGATGTACCTATTGCTATCCCCAGGAAAGTCCATCCAAATTTAACTGAGTTATAAGCCTCTGAAAATTACTGTTTGCACATACTCAGCAGATGTTGCTAGAAGGTGGCAGCAAAATTCTCCAAAGATTCTATCTGCACTGAGCATTTTCTATGCCAGGACAGCAGGTGCTTGGGAAGTCTCTCCAGGAAATTGCTCCTCCTGGCTGCCAGGAGTCACTGGAGCAGAACTTTAGAATTGAGAGCAGAGAGTCTGTGGCAGAGGAGGAAAGTAAACTAGAGCCCTAACCACTGGACCATTCTTCCTTCCTCCCACAACAATCCCTGATATGCTACTATGCACATTGTCCATAGAAGATCTGCAGCATTCTGAAATGGGGGCACTGTATGTGAAAATGTGGGTAGAGTAGTAGGAAATAATGATAGGTAGTCCACGTGGGTCTCAAAAAAGATATCTACAAAAAACACTATGCACCTTACTGCTATGAAAGGGAGCAGTAACTTCTGCAGTTTACACACCTAGTTGGGGCATAATTCAGACATTTTAGCTGCCTTAAGATCACACAGGTAATATGAATAATGTATATTGCCTCAGGACAGCAAGGGAATCTTCTCACAAGCTAAAACTATTATTTCTCCAAACAATGCGTCACATCCTGCCATTGTTCTATAGGAATTTGGTGTGAATCAACGGTAGTATAAAGCTCCTGGATTTATACAGATCTTTAAAAACAGTTTCAAAATATCAAAATCAGGAACCATTTACAGGCCTCTTTAAAACTTTGAAGTTGTGACATTATGAGGATACTGGCATTGTAAATAATCTGAAAATATCTGATAGAATGATAGTAAAATAGAGGGACTGAAGCTGGTGAGGTCTCTTCTGCGGGGGGTTAGTTCCTGTCCAGAAGTGCCACAGCAAATCACCACTATGGTAATTAACCAGCTCCCTGGCTGCATCCCTTCCTGGCTGGTGCTGACCACTTTTTGAGCTACAATTGCTCTTTGCAGCACCTTCAACTCCCAGCTCAACAGATGCCAATGTAGATAATAGAGCGATTATGGCCCAAACCATTATCTCACCAGTTTGTGCTATAAAAAGATAAATTAATTAGCATACCTGTATTAGTTGACAACTAAACACCACCAGGAAATTACTGTCCAGATATATGTTAAATCAATCAAATCAACTGTGAATCTTGTACTGGAGGATTCCAATTAATTCTTCCCCAAAGTGAATGTTTGGAAAAAAAAGGAGTCTGCTAAAGGTTCTGCCAACTCTCGGTTTTATCATAGAAGACCTTTGCCTTGGTAAAAGTCCAGCCTACTCTGTGGGTGTGGTATTTAACCTATGTCAGTAAAAATGCAGAGAAGGAAAATGAAAGTGCAGATGTAGTAAGAATCTGAACTTCTTTGGCTTTTGAAATACAATAAATTATCTTATTTTGCCATCTAAAAAATTTTACAATCAATTTTTTAAACTCTCTTTATATATTTCTTTCTTTTTCTTACAACATAAATAGTTACTGTCATTTTATCAGGTGAGGAGTTACAAAAGGTGCAAAGGGTAAAATGGCAAAATGAAACACCTATTCCTCTTCTGGCTTTGTATATATGGAGCTTTTTCTTAAAGTTTTCTGCATTTGCATTACCACTGATGCAGCCCCATTGGTGGTATTAATGTGGCAGCTCTAGTATAGACACAGCACCAGTGCTTGTTACCCCCATGTTCTTTAACCCAGCTCAACTGCAAGTTTAGGTAACAGGATGGCAAAAACGTCTGTGGCTGCCAGCACCTCATCAACATTACAGCTCCCCCTTCTTGCTACCACAATTAGAGCTACCTGAGGGAAATTTTAAGAAAAAGCTCAAAATCACTAGCTGCAAATCCATATTGATTAACTTCCTGGGTTTCTTTAAAGTAAGACTATCAGTAGCTGGTGATCCATACATGGAATCTCAGTTATTTTCAGTTGGTGTGTATCAGGACAGGTGTGGCACATAATAGGTAATATGTCTCCTTTATAGACCAAATGTCTGTTCTTTTAAAAATGTCATTATATTTTATTGACTATAAATCAAACACGCATTATAATTTACCAATAAAATCTAAATTTGACGGCTTACATAAATGAACAATTATAGCACAATTTGACTTAACCTACAAATAGGAAGATTATTATTTATCATTAATAATTATTGTAACTGATTATTACTACTATTTCTATTGTGATAGAACGTAGGCGTCCCATTCATGGACCAGGAATCTAGCTTGCTAAGTGCTGTACAAACACAGAACAAGACAATGATCCCTAATTCAAAGATTTTACAACACACGTACTAAAATAAAAATTAACACTTCTTCATAATCATCAGCATCAACCAGTGTACACCTTATTTCAGCCTGAATTTCTTCAGTTTCAACTTCTAGCCATTGGATATTGTTATAACTTCGTCTGATAGATTGAAGATCACATTATCAATTTTTTGATCCCCACGTAGGCACTTATAGACTGTAATCAAGTTACTTCTTAACCTTCTCTTTGTTAAACTAAATAGATATAGCTGCTTGAATGTATGGTATGTTTTCCAACCCTTTAAACATTCTTGTGGCTCTCCTCTGAACCCTCTCCAATTTATCAATATCCTTCTTGAACTGAGGTCACCAGAACTGGACACAGTATTTCAGAAGCAGTTGCACCAGTGCCAAAAACAGAGGTACTATAACCTCCCTACTCCTACTTGATGTTCCCCTGTTTATACATCCAAGGATCACATTAGCCCTTTTGGGGCACAGCATCACACTGGGAGCTCATGTCCAGTGGATTATCTACCATGACCACCAAGTCTTTTTCAGAGTCACTGTTTCCCAAGGATAGAGTCTTCCATACTGTAAGTATGGTTACTCAGGTGCTTCCTTGTCTCTTCAAACAAGCAGAACTCTCCTGCACCTACCCACTAAGAAATCCTCTAGCCCCACTGACCGTCAGCTCACAGTATTGGTCTTTGCCCTTGTGAATGGCTGTGCTAGTATAACACCCCCCAATATACACAGCATTCATCCATTTACAGAGGGTGTGGAGGGCAGGGCTGCCAAACATCATGCATCTTGCCTGACACTCACACATTTGGCAGCATGGTCACATTCACCCTTATCCCAGCTTCTATGTCACACAGGTATGTAGCTAAAGTTCCTTCTCCTGGCTGATGGGGAGCAACTGTGATGCCAGGTTTTAGGCAATCTCCTTGCCTCCCCTCACTCGTCCCCTGGTGAGTGTCTGGTCAATGTGGAGCCCAAGATATGAGGGAATTAAGAGGTGACAGGTGCTGTGTGTTGCTGGCAGGGAGGTAAAGGGACTGGGAAGAAATGGGGCTGAAAGGGGACATAATGGGGGAAAGGGACTGACAGAACATAGGGACAGAATGGGGGAAGCTAATGGGGAGAGAGCAGAAGAGAGGAAGCTGCCCAACATTCCTCCACAGCCCCACCCCCACCCCCACCCTCCCGTACATCGAGGCCTTCCCTTCTTCCCCCAACAACCCACATAGGCTATGCCGATCTCTCTTGCCCTTCCACCTATCCCTCTTCCAGAATCTTTCCCCTTCCACAGTCTACACCTGCAGCAATCCCTTTGCCACTGTGTCTTCAAGTCACCCTTTTATGCCTACGGTGATCTTACATATCAAGTTTACTGCAATACCAGGAATGAGTAAAAGATGGAATGGCAGCCTCAACCCTAAATGTCCTTGCTTTTCTCAGTTTAAATTAGATTTATGCAGATACATTCTCTCATCATGAAAGTGGAATTATGCACTAACTCCCACTACTGTTAATAGGAATTTACAGCATACATATCATAGAGATATATATTGGGTAATGAGACAAATCCTAAATTCTGTACTTAGGCATTAACTTCACTGAGAGTTTTGCCTAAGGACTCAGTAAAACTTGAATCAGAAAATCAAGATTTGACCCAATAATATCACTCTGCTTTCATATAATACCTTTTAAGGATCTTCCAGCATTTTACAAATATTAAGATTAAAAAAACGTTGTGAGATAGGTTTAAAATATTATACCCATTTACAGATGGGCATAGTAAACTATACAATGCAGCCCAGCACTGCACAGCTAGTGCCAGAACAGAAAATAGACCCTGAAGCAGTAATGGCAGCCCCAAGTGTTCAAAAATCATGATTCAGTCTCTATGTCCCCCTGCAAATCATAAGATTTGCTTAAAGAATCATGAGATTTTTAAAAATAATAAATGCTGGGTTCTACTTGCCTTCTGTTTTCTGAGACTTCACATTACACTTAGATCACATTATCAATCTTTTATCCACTACCACACAAGCTGGAAACTTAGTTTGGGGTTTTTTTTTTACAACAAACTGAGATTCTTACATAACACCACAACTCTTGGAGCTGAGGCTTTTAGAGAAACACCAAATATTGTGATAAAAATCATGAAAGTTGGCAACACTGCAAAAATCTTGACTTACCATCTGCTGTCCTACTCAGTAGACCATACTTCATCTTTAAATACCCCATGACTAAAAGTGATGATAGACCCCTTCATCTTATTCAATTCAAATATTAGCCTACCTCAGTCAAATATCATCTTTACCCCAACACATATATATAATAAGAGGAAGAAAGTAATCAGAAAGGGAATAAAAGAAATTAAAACTAAACACTAACACCTTCCCAAGGGTATCTAATAGTTGCTTGCCCAGTAAGTGCTTATCATAATACATTTCACACTCAATGTTTGTTGCTGCTACCAGTAAATTACAATTACACACCTTTAGTGCTGTATAGATCATCTTTCCAGAGCTTCTTACTGGAATGTGAAATCCAGCAAACTACTGCAATTTACTTAATGGTACCTGTCTACAAAAGTTTTTCTGTAATTAAAAATCACATATTTCTTTAATGCCTTTTGCCAGCCAACAATCCCTTTCCCCCACATTCCCATGCCTCTATTTGCTCTAGATTCAGTGCTGTTTAAGAGGTAGAACAGATTGTACCAAGTCAATGTTTTTCACTGAAGAATCTAGCCTTCCATATCAGTCATACCTTCAGAAATTATTTGTCCTTTAAGACAAGATCATTATGACCCATTTTCCCTCTCTTTGGGGTATAACAATACTAATGTGGTTAGCACTAGACATCTTAAAATCCTATGAACAAAACTATCAGTAAACAAGTAGCATGATAGGCAGTGGGTGGTCTAAGCTTGGTGTAGCTGTCATCAATCTCCAGGAAACCATATGTCTCTCTCTCAACATGCCTGATCTCTGCTAGTCTCTGAAGTAAGAGTCCTTAGGTCGCTACAATCACTAGAAATCCTGCCGACAGCCATGGGGCTAGCCAATACTAAGGAGCTTATTTTAAGGTCACCCCAGAAGTTAATTATGTAATGATCATTAAGTATAGTAGTACAAAATGTACAAAAGTCTCCACCCAGCAGTACATCTAACATATATATGTATGGAAATTTAATTCATTGCAATTATTGTTAACACACAATTCCAAGTGAATTCACATTCTTATTAATTATCAGATGGAAAATGGCCTTCTGTTATCCTGCTAATTCCTGTCCAGCTCTACATGGTTCAAAAGATTATTAGCAGATTAGACTGATCAGATACTACACTATCAGCAAGCCAGGATTTTTCGTCATGGAAAATTCATCAGGATGTTTTTCATTGTGGAAGTCTCTCCTTCCCCCTCATGTGACCAATCTGCAAGTGAAAGTTAGTGGAAATGGCAGTACTTTAAATCCATATGTCCTCTGCAGATTTGACAGATTGAGAAATTTTATCTATTATTCAGTTTATGGCCTTCAGAAGATACATATTTGTTAAATTTGGGTTGATAAATAGTGTTTGGTAATGAAGAAGAAGAGAAGTTTTATTGCTCAAAGCCCCAGAAGCCAGTTTGTTTGGAACACAAATTAAGTTCACTTACTGGTACTGTACCACATAATCAAACAAATAAATTTAGTCCTGGTAAAAGTTTACAAACTTAGTGTTACCAAATCTGATGATTTTATTGTGAGTCTCATCTTATTTAATGTTTTTCCTCAAAGCCCCAACTCCACATGTTTAGGTGAGAATCTCAGCTTTAATTTTTTTAAACAGTAAGTTTCTAGCTGCCATGGATGTGGAGAAAAACTTGAAAATGTGGCCCAAGTTAACCATAAAGCTCAGAAAACAGAAGACAAATACAGTGATTCCCAAATTGTTCATTTTTAAAAACTCCCCAAATCTCATAATTTTAAGCAAAACATATGTTTTTATGTGGCCTGATTTGTGTTTTTTTAATAGATAGGACTTGGAAATACTGCAGATTGGCATTCCTCAGTATTTATCAACGGAGCAAGTATAACAAAGGCAGCAGTAAGGGAAACATCCTCCCCATGAGGCCAGAAGCTCCTGGCCGCTGCAGGGAGGAAGTCTATATTACTCAAACGGTAGCAAGAGGAATGGGTGGCACTGCAGATGTCTCTTGCTTCTGGTAGATCCCTAGGTCTACTGGATACTGAACTCTTTGCCACTTCTGCAGTGAGGCGAACAGTAAATATTAAGAGGAAATTCCATGAGCGTAAGCTTGGTGAATATCCTGTTCTTTATGTGTGTGGAGCACAGGGGGTTACCCGAGAGGAGGCAACATATGGTTAATAAGCTAATGTGGGGGAAAGAGCTCAGTTGGTGGCAGACCAACAAGAAGAGCAGATCTCCAGGCCTTAGCTCCTGAAGCAAGGCCTGGGTAAAGGCAAAGATTCCTCAGCCGACCACTGCCAGGTGACCTCTCCCGAAGGAAGGAAGGACAGAAAGAAGGGAGGGAGATAAATTTAAAAAAAAAAGAGTTCCTATTTAAGTGCCAGTATAAGTGAATCTTTGAAAATCCAGCCATATGTGCCACAATGGAAGCTACTAGGCACTGAGCAGTTTGAAAATCTGGTCCCAGTTATGGATGGTGACAACCTGAAAACCTGGCCCTGAGTCCTTTTGAAAACCTAGTTCCATTGGTTTGCTATTTATAGGGGTGCCTATGCGGGCTGAGTTGGGGGGGGGGGGTTGCGTTGAAGCATTCTAGAGAGGGTGAACACAGGTAAAGAATTTCATAATTTTACAAACAGAACAAAGTAACATTTTGGCCCACCCAATCTTGACAGTGCCCTATTATTTCTCCTTAGGGTTGCCAACTTTGGTTGGATGAATTACTGGAGGTTTCATCACATGACATTATCTTTAATTAAAGATTAATCTTTAATTCCTGGAGACTCCAGGACAATCCTGGAGCCGGGTTGGCAACCCTATTTCTCCTTGATATATGAGTGTGTATATATGTATATTATTCCTGTGCTAACTTGATATGGGAAGTATAGGCTCTTTTATCAATGGCTGAAAGGTTGACTGGTTTCACTGAAAAGTCTGTATATTTTACTGAAATCTTATTTTAATCTTCCTCATTGGACCACAGCAAAAATCACTCAGCTCAAGGATACATTATAATAGCCATGCAAAATCAGGATGAAAATTAACCAGCCTCAGACTCGCAAAATCATCCATCCTTACTGTCACACTGAAAACATCTAATATTTTATACACCTTTGGGAAATCAATGAGTAGAATATTGCATGGCTGCATTAGAGAGATTATTTACTGTTTTCCGGCAGTGGAAGAACACTAACCTCACAGAACTGTGTTGGTCAGGGCATACAAACTTAAAATGCAGTCTGAAAATTTTTTAAGACATTATTTGATATTTAAAGGTTTCATCATCAGTCTTCCTGCACCGGAAGATGCATAAGGTCTACTAAAAGTTTACTCTAAATTAATGACTTAGAATTCCACAATGTGAAGAAAGATGTGCCTTTAACTTCACCTTACCAATTATAGAACACTGTACTTATTATAGCTCAAATCCTGTAAGCCTGTAACTCAGATCACCTTTACTTTACATTTTGACTTTTTGCTCAGCTAAACTTGGATTCTGAGTATTCTGGATATCAACATAAATTTATAATATTCTTGTTTAAAAATAGGCTTTTAAAATGCTTAACAATGACATACCCTGTATGTGACAGTTTGTGTAGATTCATACTCTGAATATAATGCTACAATATTCCCCAAGTTTGCAAGACATAATAGTAATAATTGTAGCCTTTCCAACTTGCTGTGATGCCTTTTTGCTTTTTAGTTAATTGTATTAGCATTTCTAACATTGCAATATAAATCAATCAATCAAGAGTGTCCCAAATTAAAGTGGAATGTTTCAACCAAGCACAACAAATTTTCTATGACAGCTCTTACACATTTTGTAGCACTTGAGGAAGCAAAATTCCATACATGCAGTAAAGCTAAATTGTATACAAAGGGTTCCTCTTGCTGGTAAAGTAATAAAGTATGCTCCTCATTATCATCCTATTGACAACTCAACTCCCCTACAAGGGCAAGACATAGTTCTCAGAGAGAGGACTTCGAGAGAAGAAATTTATTCCACTTTCAGTTTCAGGGAGGGTTGGGAGTGAGAGTCCCTGGGAGCCTGTCGGGGAGCCTGTGATGTGGATAGGGGTCGGGAGGGCAGTCAGGGGACAGGGAGCAGGGGGGGTTGGATAAGGGGGTGGGATCCCGGGAGGCAGTTAGGGGCGGGGGGTCCCAGGAGGGCGTGTACAATGGATGAGGAGCAGAGGGCAGTTGGATAAGGGGTGGGAGTCCCGGGGGGGCTGTCAGGGGGCGGGGGTATGGATAGGGGTCGGGGCAGTCAGGGGACAGGGAGCAGGGGGGTTGGATAGGGGGTGGGGGTCCCAGGAGGGGGCGGTCAGGGGACAAGGAGCAGAGGGGGTTGGATGGGTTGGGGGCTCTGAGGGGGGCAGTCAGGGAGCGGGAAGTGGGAGAGGGCGGATAGGGGGTGGGGGCCAGGCTGTTTGGGGAGGCACGGCCTTCCCTACCTGGCCCTCCATACAGTTGCACAACCCCGATGTGGCCCTCGGGCCAAAAGGTTTGCCCACCCCGGCATAGCAGGATCTACATAGGTTAACATCAGTCAAGTTGTATTTGGTTTTATCCAAGGTATTTATAGAGCCATAGTATCTGGGTGGTAGGTACTCTCTCAAACTGTTCAGTAGTTTTTACCCGCATCCAAGTGGCACTAAGAAAGATGTGAAATTATTTTGAAAATTCTGAGAAAAAGAAATCTCTTCTGGTCTGATCTTTACAACTGAACCCACATGGAACCTGTGGACGCTACAGGTAAACAAACCATCCCAGCCCACCAGCGGATTTCCCTGACGGGCTGCATGCCAAAGGTTGCCAATCCCTGAGATAACTGAAAGCATAGGAAAAGATAAAGGGTTAGTAAGTTAGCAACTAACTAACTAGTAAACAAGGAGGAGAAAGCAAGCCATCAACAGCAGTGCTGATTACATTTAAGGGAGGGATTCCACCTGAGGACGTAATACTTAGGCCATGTCTACACTACAGAGTTTTGTCTACAGAAGTCAGCTTTCATCAACAAAACAGTGGAGGTGTAGACTCTGCAATGCTCCTCCCACCAATTTAACTCTCCTGCCATGCCAACATAATTAAAACATCTGGATGGGAGGCATAGAGCTTTTTGTGACAAAGTCAGAGCAACACAGTGTGAGTGTAGACATTGCCTTGCTTATGTCACCCTAAGTGGCGTCCAGGAGGTGTCCCACAATGCCCATCGAAAAAGCAGAAAAAGCATATAGCATAATTTTGACTTAGTACGTCTAAAAGAATATCCAATTTTGTAGCTGTCATGACAGCCAAACTAGCAGCAATTATGCTAGCACTAAACTGGATCTTGAATGTGTATGCCCAACAGTGGCAGTTATTTTTTTTTTAATTCAATTTCAGGCCTTACAGTGATTAAAAGGGTGTCTCAGTATGGAATAGTGATTTAATCAATGAAATTATATTTCTAATAACAGAGTTAGTGCAGCTGGGGATATGTGTAGCATTAGCTGGGATCTCAGTGAAATAGCAGACAAAGCAGGTAAAAATACTGTAAGAAATTGAAAGATTGACACAGAAATGCCCTTGAGTAAATAGAAATTCAGAAGCCTAATACAGAAAAATTTAAAAGAGGAACACAAAAAATTTGGATTAACAAAAAAAGTTCATTTTTTAAAAATTGTACCCTAGAGCTGAAGATAACATCATTCAGGGCCTGGGTAGGAAAAATGAACTGTTTTTGTTTAGAGTACTAATTGGCCATTGTGGCATAAACAAAAATCTCTTTTAAATAAATAGACACAAAGATGGACTATGTACCAGGGGAAAGCTCAGGGTTCAAAGAGGAGCTAGAAGGTCTCAGAAAGATAGCAAGTCTAAAAATGTGAACCTGTTAAGAAAATTAAAACATGCACGATAACATCTGTAAACCATCTCAGTGGGAGGGGGGATGGGATATTTCTCAGTGTAATGAGGCTTTCACCAGCTGTACACTGGGGGGGGGGGGAAGGGAGGGAGCAAAATCAGTCACTCAAATGATAATTATGGGGAAGGAATCTGCCAAGAAAATCCAGAAATCATTTTTCTTCACAAAGAAAAATCATACATTTTAAGTACAATTTAGAGTAGTAGTTTAATTGCACTGGGCCAGATTTGGATTGCAAAGAAGAAACTAAGGCAGAATTTGGCTAGCAATGTGTACCATTGTACTGAATAAGCATGGTTTTATTTAGAGCATTTATTAACCTTGAATGTACTGAGGATTTTTTCTGTTAAATCTGTTTAGAAAAGGAAGACTTGTGCTTTTGGCTAACATTGGAGCAATCCACAATTACCTTTACTGCTACAAACAGTAACACATAGGGTGTGATTCTTACGAAAATAATTTAGTACTATGCAGCTGCCTAGTGACACATAATACAGATCAAAGTCCCTACTAACTCTTTGAAATCTACTTATCAAAAACAACTCAATCCTACAGCTCATACTGTGACAAATCCTTTAAATTAGCATTCAAGTAAACAAAATCTTCCTGATCATATAAGGCCTGGTAAATCAGCTTTTATCTCATTGAAGAGGTGTTACCAGAGGGTGGCTCATAAATGCAGACTGAAATTTACCAATGACTATAATAGGAGAAAAAAGTTAGCTAATTTAAATGAATTAATACTCTAACTTTGATACCTGAGCAGATTGCTTTGGCTAATACATGTCACTGATAAGGGAACATGCACAAGAGAACACCAGAAGAAAGATGATAATCACCTCCCCACCAACACATACACATTTCTTTTCCTTTATAAATAATTTATCCCTGTGGCTTAGTGATGCTGTAAATGAATCTACTGTAATCTCACTGATGAGCTGTTACAATGCATCATCTTTATTCCTTTTAGAAACATCTAACTAGAATAATTCAGAGTCTAAAAAAACCCAGGAACTCATCCATTATTTTATATTTAGTAATATGAAAAACAAACATAGTATAATAAGGCGATTGCTGGTACATGGGTGTCTACACCCATTCTGATTAAACGGAAAACATTCAAAAGGTCTGTATAATCTGTCAATGAACCAAAGCTTAAATCATGTAACTAGTAATTATATCACACACATATGGGAGAGCAGAAGAGGAGTCCCCTTTACTAAATGTTAGATTCTGCTGCCCTTCCTCCCCCTCTTTTTTTAAAACATAAATAGCTCCAATAAAGTCAAAATGGTCTCCCAATAAAATTTGACATGAAAGACTACGAAGACTTGTAGTCATCATATAGACTTCAAAGGTGTTGTTGTCTTTTACATTAATAACCAGAACTCCTTATTTATATAATTCCATCTGACTAACATTAGTTTTTTTAAATGTCCTTTTCCATACCATAATAAGTGATGAGCATTAGTCAAGTGCTTGAACTTTGAGGCTGAAATGGATTGGTGTTTTGTTATGACATTCTATAGGTCATGGTTTACAAACCTCCCCAAATCCTCTATACCCAAAAGTCTTGGCTTGACCAGATTTCTTTTTTTAGTACTGCATGTAGAATGCATTGCTTCCTAATAGTTAGTCAGGATATGGGCTCCTTAGCTACTGTGATTATCAGGGCAGCGAGTTATATGGGGCCGTGGTGCCCGAGCTCCAGCAATAATCAGGGCCTGGGGGCCCAGCTCCACCAATGTTTGGGGCCGGGTCTCTCCCCCAGCTCCACCTGCTGCCCCCCCACACCTCCCCGAGTGTCCCCCAGCCCCCACTTGATGCCCCCATGCACCTCCCCAGGCCCCAGAGCATCCCTGCCTCTCCCCTGCAGCTCCACCCTGACTCCACTCTTCTGGCTCCTGGCATCAACTGCTGCTGCAGGGTCTTAGTGCCCCCCATCTACTAATGCCAGGGCAGACTGTCCTGCACCTGCCCTTCCGCTTCGGAGTCCCTTCCTTTTTCCGGTGGGATCCTCCACCAGCACACGGGGCCCCGCAGCCCACAGTCACCACTCCTGCCCAACACTGGGCAAGGGGCAGCCCCATCCCCACCCCCAGTGAGGCTTCCTGGACCTGAGAGGGGCCCTAGGAGCACGTGCAGTGACAGTGGTGCGGGGTGAGTGTGCTGCCGGGAGGGAGAGGGGGGCCTCTACCCCAGAGCTCACTGCTGCCAGCAGGGAGAGGGCTGAGGGGAGACCTCCTTTCTGGCCCCAGCACCGGGGCAACCTGCATGCACCCCAAACTCATCCCATGCCCTTCCCCACCCAGGAGCCCACATCCCCAGCCAGAGCCCTCACCCCCTGCACCCCAACTCTCTGCCCTAGCACTGAGCCTCTCCAACACCCCAAACCCCTCATCCCCAGCCCCAGTTCTCACCCCCCTGCACCCCTACCCTCTGCCCTAGCCCTGAGCCCCTCCCACACCCCAAACCCCTCATCCCCAGCCACACCCCACAGCCCTCATCCCTGCACTCCCTCCCTCCGCACCCCTCCTACCCCCAAACTCCCTCCCAGAGCCTGCACCCCCTCCCTCCGCACCCCCTCCCATCCCCAAACTCCATCCGAGAGCCTGCACCCTTCACCCTCTCCTGCACACATGCCCCCGCCCCAGCCCGGAGCCCACACCCAAACTCCATCCCAGAGCCTGCACCCCTACCCCCTTCTCACACACCCTCTCCTGCCCCCAAACTCCCTCCTAGAGCCTGCACCGCTCACCCCCTCCTGCACTCCCACCCCTGGCCCCAGCCCAGAGCCTACACCCCTCACTCCGTCCTGCACTCCCACCCTTGCCCCAGCCCAGAGCCTACACCCAAACTCAGTCCCAGAGTCTGCAGCCCTCACCCCCTCCTGTACCGCCACCTGCTGCCCCAGCCCGGAGCCTGCACCCAGCACCCAAACTCCATCTCAGAGCCTGCACCCCAGACTCCCTCCCCCACCCAAACTCCCTCCCAGAGCCCAACCTCTATCCCCTTCTGCACTCAAACTCCCTCCCAGAGCCTGCACCCCAATCCCCTGCCCCAGCCCAGGGCCTACACCCCAGACCTCCCCCCCCCCCACCTAAACTCCCTCCCAGAGCCTTAGGCAGGTGAGGGGAGGAGTTGGGGGGGACGGGTTCTGGGAACCACCAAAATTTCTACAAACCTGCCACCCCTGGTGATTATTCTATTTGCTGGAATCCGATCCTATTACAGGTATCATCCAGTGCCATTTTGTTGATCAGTTTTAGATCCAATGACTGTTTGGTTTCTCACAGCAACAATTACCACCCAAGAATGTGAAGAATTCCTGCCATAAGTATTCCACATGTCTTTCTGAGTGCTATGAAAATATTCTCTTTAATTAGTCACTGGTATAAAAAGGCAGGCCCTAGATGCTATTGGCATGTGATATGGGTGCTAAACATAAGGATATGGGTGCAAACTTTTGTATGAAATGAAATCTGTTCCATCCACACAAAGCCCATGTATTTTTGACTTTATGCTGGTGGAATGCAGAAGTTCTGGGAACATAAAGTCCATCCTTTCAATTCAATTAATTGTAAAAACAGGTATGATTTGTTGATTTAAGGACATTTACTTTGCATATTTTGACATCCAATGTTGACAGTTTATGAAGCTCTAACTTTTAAAATCTTAATATCTACTATTATTTAATAATTTTCCAGACCTACCTCCATAATCTCCAGCAACTGTGAAGCACAGATATTATCCATCAAAATTACATATATGAAAAATAAAAATATAAATAGGCTTGGCAGAATTCAATTTTTTTAGCACCCAAAAAGGTGTTAGATGCTTTACAAATATGCAAGACCAATCCCAACCCCAAATAACTTACTAATTATGCAGACAGTTACACATATGCTTAAATTTACACCAGGAGTAAACCCATTTAAATCAGTAGGACTTCTCATGTAAGTTAAATTAAGCTAAAGCATAAGTGTTTTCAAGATCAGGGCTTATATAGATAACATATAGATCTAAAACAAAAGAGACACAAGAAACATTTTTATTTGTTTGTGATGTGTTATATTTTCTTTACTTGCTCTATCTATTGTAACAGCTTTTGTCATATAGTTGAATTTCTACCCATTTGCTTTTTAGTGGCCAGTTAGTTTTCAGTCCTTACCTAATGTTTTATTTTTAAATCTTTTCTTCTAATCAATTTTTATTTATCTCTTATTCTATTTTCAGTAATCAAACTAATATTACAATTATTGGATTCATTTTAAGGACTGGATTTTACTTTCATTTTAACTTGTGCCATTCCATTCTAGTTTTATGATGTACAGGAAACAGTACAATCTACAAGGCAATCATCCATTCTGTCAGATAGGTTAGTGCAACCTTCATGACCATATATGGAAATAAACCTTCAGGTAAACACATAGGCTATCAGGTGTACTTGTAGCCCCATACAACTGATAAATTATAATCAGAATCTTGCTCTCACATCAAATTGGTATCTATAAGGCCCAGGTATTCATTCCACCAACCTGACTGCCCTTCTCTGAGCAGGTCTGATCATCATGCCATCCTCCACTGGGTCAACATTTCCTAGTGCAGCAAATGCTAGCACAGCAGCTGCACTGTGCGTTGGTTTATGATGGAGTGTACCAGGCATTCTGTGCCTCTTGCCAAAGACCTGACTACCTTAGTGTATCCTGCCCTCCGAAGTGGCTCTTTAAGAAGAGACGGGCAGTGAATTTGGCCCTTCAGGGTTTGCCTTGGGTCAGCTGCTGGAGGAACAAGAACTACTTAGTCCTCCTGCATCTAGAAGGACTAAGAGCAGGCAGAGGCCAACAAGGGCCCATCAGGCCAGATAAAAAAGGTTGGCTGCTTCTATTAAAGGTCAATTCTGTGTGAAGTCAGGCCTGGTCAGAGACTAAGTCTGACTGTACTTTTTGTTTAGGTCAATGAGAGACTTATGATTTATTTTGTGGAAAGTAAGGCTTAGGTGGCTCATCCTGAGTTAGACATTAACTGGGCTCCTGAAAATTAGGCAAGCTTATTTCTCAAGATGCCCCCTGGCTCAGGTGAGTCGGTGACATGGTTGTGACCCAGGGACCTCTTTGTACCAACTGGGAGAGGGCTCAGAGGTACGTAAGTGTTACACGGATGCCCTCTGCCTGGTGTCTACATACTAGTCTGCCAAGGAATGTCATGTAAGGCCTCTAATGAAAGTCTGTGTCACACTGGTCATGATAATTGTGAGATGTATGTGCAGATAGTGTGTAAGAAGATATGTATATACACATTGTAAAGTATGTTCTTAAGACCGTGTAGTTAAAGGGAGATCAGTCATGTCTTGAGACAAATTTCTCCAGACAGTAGGTGGGAGACACATATTTCCTTATCTAATGATTATGTTTCTTACAGTAGAAGTCTATTAACATACTAAATCAAATGCTAATTAGGAGCTTGCAGGGACTTCAAAAGAAAATGAGAAAGTCAGCAAAGGGAGATAGAAGAAGTGATCCTCGTCAAAAAAAAAAAAAAAGTTACTGAGCAACTTATTGTCTGTCTGGTCTTTGCTAATGGATACTGAAACAGGGATGGTTCTGGGTTTTGTGGGGCTCTGTAAAATGTAAGACATATGGAGCCTCTAGAAGATTTCAATAGCCCACATAGCACATTGGGATTTGAGTATGGGGCGGGTCACGGTTTCTTGCCATTAGGGGAATATTAGAGAGTTTTAGCAATAGGGCAGGGCAGACACAGGGACATTTGGCAATAAGATTACATCATTTGGAAGGAAATAGCAGGGGGACTTTGACAAATGGGAGAAACTTAGGCTCCCACAATTAATTGTTCATATTTTGTCAGGGGACTTGGTTGTGGTGGACTGTTGGGTAAGGCCATTTCATAGAAGAGGCACTCACAGAAAAAGCAGGAGTATCACATACTGGCATAATTGGCATATGCTAGTAACTGGCCCTGTCTTAAAATGAAATTATATATAATCCTGAATTTATAACACAGTGAAATGTTATAGAAATATATGTCATAAAAGCATTATTGTGATTTCACTGCGGGACTAGGAGGCTTGTACGGAAAAATACTTATTTAAGCACTTCTGTGTCGTAGTCGGGCTCTTATGTACCCTATGGCCTAATAAAATTGTGTTATATACCCTCTCTGGGCTTGCGATTGGAATTAAAAAAATGCTAATACTCTACCCACATTGGTCCTACAGTCCCAAAATAGCTAGATTTCCCCCTAAAATTACCAGCAATTAAACAGGTAATAATGTTGACATTTGAATTGCCACTGTGTACAAAGTTAACACAAATAGTGCAGTTCACATTTTTTTTCTATTATTTCTGCTTAGCTGCAGACTCAGGAAAACAGTGCTGCATCAGTTCATATTTGGAAGGTTATCTTCACAACCCTAAGGGCTGGACAATTGTTTTTTAAATTAAAGCTTAAATTCTGCAGAAATGTATATGCCTACCAGAAAATTGCAAATTGGATCTCTGGTTTAATCTGATCTCTGGTCTTTTCATTCCATAATTCAATGCCACATGGCAGGCACCAGGCAAAGCTTAGGGCTGCTGACTGCATACTGGGAATGACACTCAAAGGGGTTGGTATGTATGTTAAACTAGCAGCAAATACTGCAATAAATAATTTAAAAAATAAAGATTAAACACAATTGTGTGTTTGAAAGTCTTCTGAAATATCCCAGTTCCTTCCTATCATATCAAATAGGGCTTTGATTTTGAAAGGGTAGATCAAGCAGACAGCTATTTAAATCTAGCTGTATATATTGCATATCATGGGGGGGGGGGGGAGTGTGACCAGTTATGAATGAAAAGTGAACTCCCAACAACTTCCTGAAGAGCATTAATTTAAAACGATTCAGAAATTGGGACACAGGCACATCCATTTCATTTCCTTGTCTGTTTTACATGCAACATTCAAGCTTCAGAGCTGGGAAACTGGCACCAGAAACAGAAACCACAAAAGAGGATTTTATTTCAGCGTGTGCTTACATGCATCACCATAAACAATGCAAGCAAGAGGTTCATATGATTGAAAACAAATACAATAAAGACACTACGTCCCAATTAGGAAAGCAAAATCAAAACTACAATTCCCCCTTGCCTAGTCTCCTGGCTATTAATATCTACATATAGACTCACACACTGAGAAAACTCGTTCTTTGTCTCCATATCCTGCAGATTGACTATATAGGGCAATATATGATTCAAAAGAGCTCCGTATTCTCCATCATATCCTATTCACTCTATTAAAATATACCTTTAATTTGGTGTCTGGTGTGAGGAAGCATGTTGTCAAGGTGAGATCTGATAGGTCTAGTTCCTCATGATCAACTTGCTGCAAGCTCCTTTTGGGGGATTTTATTCTGTTTTTCATACTTTATGTGTTAAAGTCTGTTTGTTTAAAATGATTAAAATGTAAAAATAACCTGAATGTTTTAAAATATATTGAATATAACCTTCCCAATGAGAGCAGCAGCTGGCTGGCTAGAATGCATTGTAAAAAGCGTAAAGTTGTGCCGGAGATATTCTGGGAACCACATTAAATGCATCTTGTCAGCAAAGCCAAGGAACCTCCTCCCCCCTCCAAAAGGTGGCTGGAGGGCACATTTAACACAAGGGTTTGTCCAGACCCCTTTACCTGCTGCTGGTCTTGTATCAGTTCCTCCTCCTGCTCCGGCTCCGGCGTCTGTGCCAGCCGCGGCTACAATACTTGCTGCGAACTAGAAGACACCAGCTAGTAGCTACCGGGAGCCACCGAACATCCGCTGGACAGGCAGCTGCCGAGGCCAATCCTACTGCGTCCCTGGAGTGGGGCTCGGCTCCGAGTGGCGAGCTCCCTCCAGAGGGCTGGGCAGGACTGAGTGGCACTACCAAGGTGTCCGTGTCCAGTGTCTTCATTAGACAGTCTGTGGCTGAAGGAATTAAAATGATGGGGGTACCAAGAATCCCTGCCCTTGAGGAGAAAGATGGAGGGGGAAACCAGGGGCCCTGCCCTTGCTGGGAAATTGTGAGGTAACCAGGAGGGTGGCATGTTTCTTAGCGCAGGGGCATCATAGAGCAACAGAATTCACTGCTTTAAAACCCTCTTGAAAAAGAAGTATTAACATGGGATGATGCAGGGCAGAGTCCACGCCCCCCATTCCGGGCAGGGAGAAGGAGCGGGCTGGCTGCCTCCCCAATAGGAGCCCCGGTTTTGCGTATCCTTGCTCCGGTATAGTGAAGAATAGCGAGATGAGCCTATTATACAAAAATAATCGTGGGCCAGGGCGTCCCATACTGGTCAGCTCGCACTGAGGAACCCATGGTTCAGCGACCCCTTAAATCTGGTATCTAGGCTAGTACCCTGTTGCCCACACGCCTAAAGCCAGCCTTGAGTCTGAGTGAGAACTTTTCCTCCCCTTTATCTCCCGGGGGAGCTCCTCAGACTTGCGCTGTGCTGTGAGTCTGCTGGTGACTTGAAGGAACTTTCTCTGCATAATTATCCACGAGACCTAATTTTAGAGCCAAATTTACCTCAGACCTCTTTAATTACTAGACACCAATGGGGAAAAATAGCTCACGAAGCAGAAAAATGTTATTGATGATTACAAAATATGACTTCCATCTCACGAGGAACTTCCTGCATTCCTATTTTCCTTGTGACCGTTTTCCCTCCCTCCTTTTGTTTTACACACGTGATCCCTGAAAAGTTGATAGGTTGTTGTTGGCAGTGACAAATCTCTCGAGGGTAATTAAAACCTGGGATTGAAAAAACGGCTTGAGTTTTAAATCAGGTGAATAAATACATAGTACTTGTAAATCTATAATCTGGATTGAATGGCTTCAAATGTTGTCTGTACAATATTGGAGTGAATGAAAAAGATTGCCATTGCATTCAGTGTATTTGAGACAGAGAAATTGGGGCGCTGGCATCCCCGTAGCAATAAAAGACATTAAGGTCCCTGCATACTTGCCAGTATGCGGATTTGCGCAATTGGGGTGCACAAACTGCCTAGAGAATGTTATTTCTGCATTTTCATTTTTAAAACCCGAATGAACAACTCCTGCAGTCATCGCATTGCTGATCTGCAGTGAATTATCAGCGGTAGTTTAATTATGTATTTGTTAAAAAGTGTTTCATCTCCAGCCCTCAAAGTCTGCGCTGTAATACATTCATCACTGATCTCTCTCATGTATTGCTCTTAGCTGAGGCAAAGCTGCGCGCGCGCGGGGCGCGTCAGAGCAACAGACCAGCCTCTACCAGGGAGCAAGGAGAACGCGTTTACTCTACGGCCTGCTAGGAACTGACTGAGGCGTTTTGAGCCCAGCCGGGCACCGTCGAGAGCTCTCTCTCCCGCTTCAGATTGCAGCGCGAGCGGCGGCGTTTCCCAGTCAATGAGGCTGCTGCCGCAATGGCCGAGCAGGGGCTGGAGCTGGCCTCTATGATCCCAGCCCTCAGGGAGCTGGGCAGGTAGGTCTGCAGCGACCCCGCACAGACACCGCCTTTCCTCGCTCCCTTCAGGAGCCAGGAGTCTCCGGTCCGGCTGCGCCTGCTGGAGCTCCGACATGTCCCGTGGAAACCCACTCAGCAAACGCTGGGTTGCCACCGCTGGTCCCTAGACGAGCCTTATAGCAGAGCCGTAACATGACTTCCTTATGTACAGTGGCAGCTGGGTCCCCAAGCTGTGATGATGATTTATATGCAGCGCTATTAAAAACAACTAGAAATAACACTTTAAATATTATTTGAAACAAATATTACAAAAAATCCCCCATCATGATGGTTGAACTCCTGGCACAGTCCTCTCTGACCTCATCTACTCTCCATCTATTCTAAAATCTATGAAGCCCTGAGAGGTTCAGTGTCTGAACCTCTGACTATCTCTCTGCTGCTGTTTTTTTATTAACTTTGTCTTTGTGTTATTTAACTCTGCAAAGCTTTATGGACCACTTGTTTGTTTATAGGTTTATCTACGATGCTCACTCACTGCAATATCTTAGCACCTCAGACATGCTAATGATTTATCTTCACAACAATGCTATGATGTAGGAAAGTATTATTAGTACCATTATACAGAGAGGAAAATTAAGATGCAGTGAGGTTAAGTTGTTCTAAGTCACATGACAAGACTATGGGAAAGCCAGGAATAGAAACCAGATTTGCTGCATCCCAGTGCAGTACCTGACAATCCTGCTTCTCTCATACACAGTACAACCTTTTCTGATTTTAAAGACTTTTAGAAGGAACCAATGCTAAATCTGAAATTCAGTGTATAATATTGAATTGCTCAGACATTTTAAATAACTGGTCTTTTTTTTTTACTTTAAGATGAAAAAGTATTCAGGTGGTAATATACATTTTATAACTAGCTTTATTTTTAATTTCAGTGCCAGTCCAGAGGAATATAATACTGTTGTGCAGAAGCCAAGACAAATTCTCTGCCAGTTCATTGACAGAATACTTACAGATGTAGATGTTGGTAAGTAAAGCAGGTTTTTAGTGGCATATCCCTTTCTTTCAGTGGAACCCTGCTAATCTGCATTTTGTACATTCTCATCAAAAACTTGGTACTTTCTTCCTCTCACTTCAACACACATTTAGTAACAAAACTAGGTCTCATGTTCTCTTGATTTAATTATTTTTATAAAATATATAACAAAGTACTTACTAGTATAATATAAATTAGTATATTTAAACCTAAACTATAATTGTCAGAATAAACAAACAGCTATTATGATGCATTAAATATGAAGGCTTCTGCATCGTAAAATGTACTTTTGAGGTCCAGATCCTGAAAACCCTTACTTGCAGATAAGTAGGGCCCTACCAAATTCATGGTCCATTCTGGTCAATTTCACGGCCAGAGGGTTTTAAAATTGGTCAGTTTAAAAATTTCAGATGTTTACATCTGAAATTTCATGCTGTTGTGACTGTGGGGGTCCTGACCCAAAATGAGATTGTGGGGAGGGAGGGTTTGCAAAGTTGTTGTGTGTGGTGGGTTCCTAAGATTGCCACCCCTCACTTCTGTGCTGCCTAGGCAGCAATCTCTGAGCTTCCTGCAGTTACAGGAGGTTCCCGGAAGTGGAAGTGGGTAGGATCTCCCCCATGCTGCTAGGAGTACTCCAGCTGGGGGCTCCTAGCTGCTAGTCCAAGCCAGTGACAGATTAAGGTAGGGGCCCCTGACCAATTTGGGAGCCCCCCTAGAAAAATGGGTGCCCCCCAAAGAAGCCCTAGGGTGGAAGCCCCAAATGGGTCACCCTGAGCCCCAGCAGGAGCCCTGGGAGAAGGAGCCCCGAGCCCCAGCTGCAGAGCTGAAGCCTCGAGCCCGGACTGCCCTGAGCTGTGGCTAGGGGGCAGAAGCCCCAAACCCAAGCTGCCCCGAGCTCTGGCTGGAGTGTCAGGGGGCAGAAGACCAGAGCCTGGCAGCCTTGGCTGGGGGGAGGTGGAAGCCCCGAGCCCCGGCTGGCGCGGTGGAGAGGGGCGGAAGCCCTGAGTCCGAGCTGCCGGGGGAGGAAGCTCGGTGCCCGGAGCTGCGGCAGGAGTTGCGAGGTGGGGGTGCAGAACCCCAGAGCCCGGGCTGCCCCGGCTGCAGCCACCAGGAGCAGAAGCCCCCAGCCCAGCAGGAGCCACTGGGGGAGGAATCCCTGAGCTTGGCGCTTGGAACTGCAGCAGGAGCCATGCAGGGGTGGGGGGCACAGAAGCCTGGAGTCCAGCTCTTGGGCTCCTGCAATGCAGGAGTGAGGGTGTACCACCCTCATTTCTGCATTGCCTTTGGAGGTGGGTGTGATCTCCCCACCAAGAACAGCCATGCAGGGGAAGGGCAACTCCTGTCCCTCCCCAGCGTGTCTGGACTATCAGCTAGGAGTCCTGGGCTTCCATGAGCAAGGAGAGCAGATTTCATGGGGGAAGGGATGATTTCACGGTCCATGACATGTCTTTCACGGCCAGGAAATTGGTAGGACCCTATTCACATAAAAAGGATTTGCAGGATTAGTTCTTATGTCAATATTTGTAGTTAATTTTTTAATTTTAGAATGCTGTTATAATAAATATTAATACTTGTTAATTCATAGTGGAGCTCCTAGTTGTCAGTGGGAATTAACAAAGCTCTGCTGTTTCTGGAATACATGCATCCCCTTTGTCTTGTATTTATATAACAACTTTGCTGCAGATATACAAATAGATATTTCAGGGACATGATCTCATCCAATAGATTAGATATGGCTCTTTGCTTAATGAACTGGTCATGTAAGTAACACGCACATATGTGACATCCACTATGATGTGTTTGTTATTTCTTGAGACACATGAGGTGATTGAGATCTTCTATTCTATCTCACTGTTTTTCTACTAATAAAAAAAATCTGCTTTGAATGTTGCTTCTGAATACGTGGACATTATCACATAAATCCTCTGGTAACTTAATTGCTATCTGATCCTGAAAATTTTGTATAAATAACTTCTCCCCGGTCTTTTTCTATAAACCATGAGGATTTAGAAAAATCTGAGATGGTGTAGTGACGGGTTAGAGGTTTTTGGTTGGTTGTGCAAGCTAACTATGGGATAATCCAGGATTTCTTAATTATTTCATTGAATGTATTGGATTCAACAGGCTGTGGTGGTGGTGAGAGGGGCCTTACATTTCTTCCATCCTTAGAATAATTTTTACTGTGTTTTCTGCTTGGGTTTCTCTAACTTTCATCAAGTTTGGGTTGGGAAAAACAGCAAGTCTTACTGTTTGCCATTTTCTACTGTTTGTATATATAAGTGGTATTAAAAGAATTGCATTTTAATACACGTTGATAGTACCCATATGAGTAATTAAGACAAATATCTTTTGTACAATTGAATTCTTCATATATATTGATGTGACATACAGTATCTACAGTTGAGAATATGTATATTGTGAGCACGTAATAATGAAATATTCTCCTGATTTGTAGCCATACAAAATCCATATTGTGTTGCGCTACAGTAGTTCCCATATGGAAATGTTTCTTTCCTTGAAGTTTGAAGTTACTAAGGTGCAGTAGCAATGGGACTATTTATTTTCTTTTCAGTTGCTTTGGAACTTGTCAAGAAAACTGATTCTCAGCCAAGTTCTGTGATGCTCCTTGATTTTATTCAACACATCATGAAATCTTCACCCCTTATGTTTGTAAATGTGAGTGAAAATCACCAGGAAACTGAGTGCAGTTGCATAGGTGAGTTTTCTTAAACATTTTTGCTTAATTTAAGCACTGAAAATAACCTATTACATTTCAATATTATACCCAGCAGATTAAACAAATATCCGCGTCCCCATTTTTGCTCTCTTTCACGTGCTTGTTTTGCATGTTGTGAATTAAATGAATATTTGATAGCCTGTTTTAAATGTATGATGCATTAGATTTCTGTACATGTGGACTGCATAATACATATCCAAGGACAGAGTCTGACCCTCTTGTTCATCACTGTTGCTTGTCCATAAAGACAGTGGCCAGCTCCCATCTGGGAGGTATCCTGAAGATGTGGTAATTTCTTGGGTTTTGGCAAGCATGCTAAGAGGTGGCGTGCCAAAGAGACAGAAGAAGGATCTGCAGCGGTTGGGAGTGTATATTGAGACAGGCGTCCTGACCCAAAATCAGTTCCTCCAGTTGGAATTCACTTCCTCTTCCTGAATCCTTTTCAGCGAACGCCCCATTCCTGGAAGAAGCAATATGGAGGCAGGGTGCGGTTGCAACAGAGGCTAAGGGATGGAAATTTTCTTACATGAAATCAAGAATGGCTCTGTGCTGAAGAGTGGGCTAGTTGCTGAAAACTGGTGGGCAGTGAGGGTGATGAGGTTAGCTACTTGCCTAAGAGGAAGCAGGGAAGACTTAGGGTATGTCTACACTACGAAATTAGGTCGAATTTATAGAAGTTGATTTTTTAGAAATCGATTTTATACAGTCGATTGTGTGTGTCCCCACTCAAGACCATTAAGACCATTAACTCGGCGGAGTGCATCCACAGTACCAAGGCTAGCGTCGACTTCCGGAGTGTTGCACTGTGGTAGCTATTCCACAATTCCCGCAGTCTCCGCCGCCCATTGGAATTCTGGGTTGAGCTCCCAATGCCTGATGGGTCAAAAACATTGTCGCGGATGGTTCTGGGTACATGTCGTCAGCCCCCCCCCCCCCCCCCCCCCGTCCCCCGTCCCTCCCTCCCTCCGTGAAAGCAACGGCAGACAATCATTTCAAGCCTTATTTCCTGGGTTACCTGTGCAGACGCCATACCACGGCAAGCATGGAGCCCGCTCAGCTCACCGTCACCGTACGTCTCCTGGGTGCTGGCAGACGTGGCACTGCATTGCTACACAGCAGCAGCTCATTGCCTTTTGGCAGCAGATGGTGCATTACGACTGGTAGCCATCATCGTCGTCTCCTGGGTGCTCTTTTAGCTGACCTCGGTGAGGTCGGTCGGGGCACCTGGGCAGACATGGGTGATCCTGGCAGACCTCGGTGAGGTCTGTCAGGGGCACCTGGACATAAATGGGAGTGACTCCAGGTCATTCTCTTTTTAAGTTTCGTCTCATGGAGATTCAGTCCTGCCTGCAGTCGTACTGCACCGTCTTCTGGCGAGCACCCAGGAGATGACGATGACTAGCAGTTGTACTGCACAGTCTGCTGCCAGCCTAAGATGTATAAGAGAGATGGAATGGATCAAAACAAGAAAGAGACCAGATTTGTTTTGTATTCATTTGCTCCTCCCTCCCTCCCTGAATAGTGGTGGGAGGGATAGCTCAGTGGTTTGAGCATTGGTGTGCTGAACCCAGGGTTTTGAGTTCAATCCTTGAGGGGACAGTTGTGTGTGTTTCTCCTTGATGCAAACCCACCCCCTTTGTTGATTTTAATTTCCTGTAAGCCAAGTCGCCCCTCCCTCCGTCAGAGCAGCGGCAGACAATCGTTTCGCGCCTTTTTTCAGTGCAGACGCCATAGCACGGCAAGCATGGAGCCCGCTCAGACCACTGCCGCAATTATGAGCACTGTAAACACTACGCGCATTATCCTGCAGTATATGCAGAATCTGCAAAAGCAAAACCAGGCGAGGAGGCGACGGTAGCATGGTGACGAGAGTGATGAGGACATGGACACAGACTTCTCTCAAAGTATGGGCCCCGGCAATGTGGACATCATGGTGCTAATGGGGCAGGTTCATGCCATGGAACGCCGATTCTGGACCTGGGAAACAAGCACAGACTGGTGGGACCGCATAGTGTTGCATGTCTGGGACAATTCCCAGTGGCTGCGAAACTTTCGCATGTGTAAGGGCACTTTCATGGAACTTTGTGATTTGCTTTCCCCTGCCCTGAAGCGCAAGAATACCAAGATGAGAGCAGCCCTCACAGTTCACAAGTGAGTGGCAATATCCCTGTGGAAGCTTGCAATGCCAGACAGCTACCGGTCAGTCGGGCATCAATTTGGAGTGGGCAAATCTACTGTGGGGGCTGCTGTGATCCAAGTAGCCAACGCAATCAAAGAGCTGCTGATAACAAGGGTAGTGACTCTGGGAAATGTGCAGGTCATAGTGGATGGCTTTGCTGCAATGGGATTCCCTAACTGTGGTGGGGCGATAGACGGAACCCATATCCCTATCTTGGCACCGGAGCACCAAGGCAGCGAGTACATAAACTGAAAGGGGTACTTTTCAATAGTGCTGCAAGCACTGGTGGATCACAAGGGACGTTTCACCAACATCAACGTGGGATGGCCGGGAAAGGTACATGATGCTTGCATCTTCAGGAACTCTGGTCTGTTTCAAAAGCTGCAGCAAGGGACTTTCTTCCCAGACCAGAAAATAACCGTTGGGGATGTTGAAATGCCTGTAGTTATCTTTGGGGACCGAGCCTACCCCTTAATGCCATGGCTCATGAAGCCATACACAGGCAGCCTGGACAGTAGTCAGGAGCTGTTCAACTATAGGCTGAGCAAGTGCAGAATGGTGGTAGAATGTGCATTTGGACATTTAAAAGCGCTCTGGCACAGTTTACTGACTCGGATAGACCTCAGCGAAACCAATATTCCCATTGTGATTACTGCTTGCTGTGCGCTCCACAATATCTGTGAGAGTAAGGGGGAGACGTTTATGGCGGGGTGGGAGGTTGAGGCAAATTGCCTGGCCACTGATTACGCGCAGCCAGACACCAGGGCGGTTAGCAGAGTACAGGAGTGCGCGGTGCGCATCAGAGAAGCTTTGAAAACCAGTTTCATGACTGGCCAGGCTACAGTGTGAAAGTTCTGTTTGTTTCTCCTTGATGAACTCCCCCCGCCCCCCTTGGTTCACTCTACTTCCCTGTAAGCTAACCACCCTCCCCCCCCCCTTTAATCACCGCTTGCAGAGGCAATAAAGTCATTGTTGCTTCACATTCATGCATTCTTTATTAATTCATCACACAAATAGGGGGATAACTGCCAAGGTAGCCCTGGAGGGGTGGGGGAGGAGGGAAGCACCGGGTGGGGTGGGGAAGGAGGGAAGGACAAGGCCACACTGCACTTTAAAACTTATTGAATGCCAGCTTTCTGTTGCTTGGGCAGTCCTCTGGGGTGGAGTGGTTGGGTGCCTGGAGGCTCCCCCACCACGTTCTTGGGCATCTGGGTGAGGAGGCTATGGAACTTGGGGAGGAGGGCGGTTGGTTACACAGGGGCTGTAGCGGTGGTCTGTGCTCATGCTGCCTTTCCTGAACCTCAGCCATACGCTGGAGCATATCAGTTTGTTCCTCCAGTAGCCTCAGCATTGCCTCTTGCATCAGCTTGGTGACAGAAGGCCATCTATCATCTTCAGCCCGCCACCTGTCCTCGCGTTCATATTGTGCTTTCCTGGACTCTGACATTGTCTGCTTCCACGCATTCTGCTGGGCTCTTTCAGTGTGGGAGGACTGCATGAGCTCAGAGAACATTTCATTGCGAGTGTGTTTTTTTCACCTTCTAATCTTCGCTAGCCTCTGGGAAGGAGAAGATAGTGTGAGCGTTGA
Organism: Emys orbicularis; assembly: GCF_028017835.1. NCBI lineage: Eukaryota > Metazoa > Chordata > Testudines > Emydidae > Emys > Emys orbicularis. Next base: position 74,456,673 of record NC_088691.1, on the reverse strand, counting down.
AACATCAGCAGCTGGTGGAGGGAAAAAAAGGGAGAGTGGTAGTTAAAAAGACATTTTAGAGAACAATGGGTAGACTCTTTATTTAAAATGGGTTGGCAATTTAAAAGGAGGGGCTGCGGTTTTCGGGTTAACGTGCATCACAAACCCAACTAACCCCCCCCCCACACCCAATTCTCTGGGATGATCGCTTCACCCCTCCCCCCACTAACAGTGTGGGAACATTTCTGTTCAGCCACAGGCAAACAGCCCAGCAGGAACGGGCACCTCTGAATGTCCCCTTAATAAAATCACCCTATTTCAACCAGGTGACCATGAATTATATCACTCTCCTGAGGATAACACAGAGAGATAAAGAACGGATGTTGTTTGAATGCCAGCAAATACCGGGACCATACGCTGTGTTATGCAATGATTCCAGACTATGTGCCACTGGCCTGGCGTGGTAAAGTGTCCTACCATGGAGTACGGAATAAGGCTGCCCTCCCCAGAAACCTTTTGCAAAGGCTTTGGGAGTACATCCAGGAGAGCTTTATGGAGATGTCCCTGGAGGATTTCCGCTCCATCCCCAGACACGTTAACAGACTTTTCCAGTAGCTGACCTGGACAGAATGCCAGGGCAAATTAATCATTAAACACGCTTACTTTTAAACCAGGTATAATATTTACAAAGGTACGCTCACCAGAGGTCCCTTCTCCGCCTGGCGGGTCCGGGAGGCAGCCTTAGGTGGGTTCAGGGGGTACTGACTCCAGGTCCAGGGTGAGAAACAGTTCCTGGCTGTCGGGGAAAACGGTTTCTCCGCTTGCTAGCTGTGAGCTATCTTCAGCCTCCTCATCATCTTCCTCGTCCCCAAAACCCGCATCCCTGTTGCGTGCTACTCCATTGACGGAGTCAAAGCACAGGTGTGGGGTTGTTGTAGGGGCATCTCCTAGAATGGCATGCAGCTCATCATAGAAGCGACATGTCTGGGGCTCTGACCCGGAGCGGCCGTTTGTCTCTCTGGTTTTTTGGTAGGCTCGCCTCAGCTCCTTAAGTTTCACGCGGCACTGCTGCAGGTCCCTGTTATAGCCTCTGTCCTTCATGCCCTTGGAGATTTTTTCAAATGTTTGGGCATTTCGTCTTTTGGAACGGAGTTCTGATAGCATGGATTTGTCTCCCCATACAGCGATCAGATCCCGTACCTCCCATTCGGTCCATGCTGGGGCTCTTTTGCGATTCTGGGACTACATCATGGTCACCTTTGCTGATGAGATCTGCACTCACCTGCAGATTGCCACACTGGTCAAACAGGAAATGAGATTCAAAAGTTCGCGGGCCTTTTCCTGTCTACCTGGCCAGTGCATCTGAGTTGAGAGCGCTGTCCAGAGCGGTCACAATGGAGCAGTCTGGGATAGCTCCCGGAGGCCAATACCGTCGAATTGTGACCACACTACCCCAAATTTGACCCGGCAAGGTCAATTTCAGTGCTAATCCCCTCGTCGGGGGAGAAGTACAGAAATCGATTTTAAGGGTCCTTTAAGTCGAAAAAACTTCGTCGTGTGGACGGGTGCAGGGTTAAATCGATGTAACGCTGCTAAATTCGACCTAAACTCATAGTATAGACCAGGGCTTAGAGTAGCCATAGTGAAAGAAGGAAACTGTGCTGGAATAGGCTGTCAGCCATGGGCTGTGGCATGAGATGGGTATTTTGGACACCCTAATACAATTTATTGTGGCTAATTATATTCATCTCATCTTTGGTGGGGTGTGAGGGTTAAGTATAGTTGTTAGTGAAACATTATTTGTATAGTTTTCTCTAAAGAGTAAATCCTGTAGCATATGAATCACAATATTTCTTTTGTGTGTGTTTTTCTTTTTCTATTTAGAATTTAGTAATTGGATTATAACAAGGCTTCTGCGAATTGCTGCAGCTCCAAACTGCCATGTGTTACACAAGAACATCTGTGACGTCATCTGCTCTCTCCTGTTGCTTTTTAAAGTGAAAAGCTGCACTGTTTTTGAGGTGCTGACAAAGGATTTACTGCAACTTTTCCAAGATCTAATTTTCTTGCATGAAAGAAATATACAGAGGCAGCTTCAGAGGAACTTGTTAGCCTGGCCAGTGGTGGTAAACAGATTTTTAAGCAACACAAATGAAAATCTAGGTTATTTAACCTCAGCCACGTTACAATTGATGGGCATGCATGATGTGGAATGTTTGGAAATTACATTAATGACCATTCTGATTGACATTGTTTCTGATGTGTTTTTTGCAAGAGAGGACCTTATTCTGTGGGGGATAGGTTGCTCACTGTTGGAGTATGGTAGACCAAAAATTAAAGCTTTAGCCTTGAACCTTTTAATAAAATTGATCCAATTAGGAGGGCCACCAGAACAGCCTGCTGGCATTTTCTTCACAGTCTTTTTTGGAATCTTACAGTCAGTACTTGAAATGGATGTTGGAAAATTAGAACTCTTTGGAGAACCACTGTTACGCTTGGTGAGGACATTATTTCCTTTTGAAACAGATTCTTATGTAAATATTGAACCTGTCTACCTAAATATGCTGTTAGAGAAGCTTCGAGCACTGTTTGAAGCTGATGTGCTTAGACAGCTTAAGTCTGAAAAGTTGAAAGCTGCTTTGTGTCACATACTTCAGTATTTTCTGAAGTTTGTTCCAGCTGGATATGAATCTGCTTTAGAAGTAAGAAAGGCCCATATCTGTACCATCTGCGGAATTTTTGTTGATGTAGTTGGAAGTCAAGAAGAACAAGAGGTAGGTTAATCTGAAAAAATATTTGTTGTTTTTGTAATCCATCTATGTAAGGAAGAATACCTAGAAACTAAGTGTTTCAGAAATGCCTTAAGGTAGATTATTGGGTTACGGGTAAATCATGTCCTTCTTTCTGTTTCTGTAATTATATAATATCTAAATTCAGGCCCTGATTCTGCTATGTGATGTGTGTGGGTGGACCTTTATGCCTGCATGGAGCCACATGAAGCCAGTGGAGCTCCAGGCAGATACAGGGTCTTGCCCACACACATCATAATGTAGAATTGAGGCTCAAGATTGTCCCTGTCCTGAAGAATGTACAGTGTATCTCTATTTACACTTTAAAGTGTCTAGCACATTTTTTGAGTTCTATTAATAAATAGGTTGTTTTTAATGAATGCAGATTGGTCATCTTTAGTTATATGTAAAAGATTGAGAAATTAGATAATGTTTCTTCCAGCCAAGATGCTACTGATGTGTTTGTATGGTGGTTGGGGGAATCTTATTGAACTTATTAAAAAATTCTGTGAAATTTAGGAGAGGCTACAGATATCTATGTAGTTTATGACAGGACAGGATAACAGTATACAGGAGCAGATAACAATTTCATACAACCCTGGTAAAATTACCTGACTAGATAAAGACTACCTCCAGCACTGTAGTCTAGCAAGCAGGAAACCCGTGCTGGATTTTCAAGGTCTCTGTGCAAAGTTGGTTTCTAAACCTAAGTAGAGTACAAAAATAAATGGCATAGAAGTAACATGTTTCCCTGATATTTATTGTATAGCTAAAATAAGGGAATAAAACAGACTGAATGGATAATCCTGACTAATGGCTATATAATGTGAATGAAAGAGAACTAGCAATAGCAGTCCACTCTCAGAAAAGAGCACAGAAAGCTGCATTGGTATATGAAAGCTTTTGACACATAACTGAGAGGCATGAAAACACTTATTCACATAAGTACTTCTATGTAGTTTTATAGAGTTCAGTGGGATTACTCTTGTAAATTAATTTTCCATGTGTATAAGTGTTTGTGGAATCAGATTCTTGTACAGGAGTTTTTTCCGCTTTCTGGAGCTGACATAAACTTGTGAAACGTTTGTACAAAATATTGCCACCTCCCCATCTCTCTTGACAAAACAAGAAACAGCATACTTAATACTACTTTTGTGTGTGTGCACATTTGTCTGTTGTAGTATCTGGTGAGTCCACTTTATGCAGCATTAAAAACAGAAGGGCTGGAAATCATTCAGGAGCTTCAGTGTCAGAACCAGCTGGATACCTCTGATACAGATGGATGGAGCAGCAGTAGTGATGAAATTCCAGAAAAAAAGCAACGACTAAGTCTATCAATGAAGCATCCAAAGAAATCACCGGTGCCAGCAGCGTATGATATTTATTCAATAACTATCTTCTATAGCAGTTTGGTTAGATCTTGCCAGTTAACTGGATGGTGAAATAGTTGCATTTAATGTAATTCTTCTTGGCATCTTACAATGCAACACTTGCATTGGATCTACTTTTTTCAATTTTATTTTTCAAAGTATAAATATCCAGAGATCATTTTATGGATTAAATCATTATTTGCCAAATTTAATTTAAAATAAAAAAGGATACCATTTGTTGCTTAATACATCAACATCAAACAACCTTTGATTTTTTGTATAGCTATACATTAAAATAGCAAAATAGAGAGTATGTAATATTTTAAAATTGTCTGTTTCATAGTTTTTATGTGAGTTTGTGTAAGCCACACAAAACACAACATATAACCCAGTCATATTTGTTCTGGAATCCGAAATACTCCATCATAATATATAATCCACATGTATTTCATTTTCACTTTAAAAATATTTGTGTAGATATTCGTAATTTTAAAAACGAATACAGTTTTATTCCTATTTAAACTTACTCGTTATTTGTAGAATTGAATGATCACGTTTTAGATCCTGATGTTGCAATTAATGGACAAAAGAGACCATCAAAAACCCATCTCACCCAAGGGGCAACATTAAAGCACTCCATTGTTCTGTTTTCTCAGTTAGTTACATCTTTGACCCATGATAACACTTTTAGAAAAGATGATTGCGTCTTCTACAGCTCTTCATGTGTGGCTGACTTTTTCAAGAATAATTGACCAAAGCTTTATTCCTCATGAATTAATATTAATTTATGCTTCTGAAGTTGTTTGTTGTTTTTTTGGGTTCACTCAAAATATAAGAATTAAGTAGTCATTTTTCTACAGCTACATTCCTACCTCCAAAACTGGTTAGTTCTAGCATCATTTACAAGGAATTGTATGTTGCTGAACGAATACTTTTAAAAAATAATGTGGTTAATTACAGGCTTAGTCCCGTGAACATGAAAATGAAGAGCATGCTGTGGAATGCAATAAACAAGAAAGCTGCCTCCTTAGTATTTCTCCTGGAGCAAGATGCTCTGACATCAGACATTCTTCACATTGTAGAAGGGATTGCAGTAGTACTACGACTAGCTGCCCTGTGTACTGTTCATTGTTCTCAGAATTCTAACAGGTAAAAGTACCAAGTTGACCATCTATCTACTGGTGTCTTGTAAATGTGTAATTACGCCTTTGTAAACTTATGTAACATCTATAAGATTACCTGTGTACATATAGTAACTCCTCACTTAACGTTGTAGTTATGTTCCTGAAAAATGCGACTTTAAGTGAAACGATGTTAAGCGAATCCAATTTCCCCATAAGAATTAATGTAAATGGGGGGGTTAGGTTCCAGGAAAATTATTTTGCCATACAGTACAGTACAATAGTTGGGAGGTGCCCCCGCCTTACCCCACACAGGCACAGCCCACTGGCACTGGAGACAATGAGGCAGGCAAGGAGGCTGAAGGTGCTGTAGGCTAGGAGATGCACGTTGCTCAGCAGCGTCAGCTTCCCCTACTCTGCAAGCACCAGGGGCTAGGGGCTCAACCCTTGGCCCGCCCACGCCACCCCTTCCCCCAAGCCCCCACCGTTAACCTGCCTCTTCTTCCCTCCCTCCCCCTTTACTCCGCACGCCACATCCTCGCTTCTCCCTCTCCTGCCTCCTGCCCGCGGCAATCAGCTGGCTTGCAGAATTCAGGGGGGTGGAGGGAGGAGCGAGGACACGGAGTACAGACTCCCCCTCCCTCCCCTGCCTCCTGAATACCGCAAGCCAGCTGATTGCTGCGGGTAGGAAGCAGAGGAGGGAGATGTGCCGCATCCTCGCTCCTCCCTCCTGCCCGCGGAAATCAGCTGGCTTGCGACATTCAGGGGGCAGGAGGGAGGGGGGAGGAGCGAGAACTTGACGCGTAGGCTCCCCCCTCCCTCCCCTGCCTCCTGACCGCGGCGTTCAGGAGGCAAGGGAGGAAGGGGGAGCCGCCGCGCTGAATCCTCACTCCTCTCCCCTCCCTCCTGAACACCAAAAGCCAGCTGATTGCCGCGGGTAGGAGGCGGGGGGAGGAGGCGGAAGGCGCTGATCCATGGGGTCTGCTGGCCGGTGGGAGGCGCTGTGGGGGGGGGAAGCATAGGGGAGCTGATGGGGGGCTGCCAGCTGTGGACAAAGCAGGCAGCCAAATGGCGTTATAGCGAAGCATTGCACAACTTTAAATGGAGCATGTTCTGTAATTGAGCAGGGACCTAAAATCGAAACAACGTTAAGCGAGAGGACGTTAAGTGGGGAGTTACTGTATCTGCATGCAACTGCAGGAAAGCTGCCTGCATTTTGAATAGGAGTGTTTTCATAGATAGACTTTTGGTTATAATTTAGAAAAAACTCACAACATTACAACGTTCACATGATTTCTAAATCTTTTTCTTTAATAGCATGGATCATAAAGTTGCTCATATGTGTAGCTTAAGCAGTCATAAACGTAATGCTGCTTGGTCTTCAGATTCTGAGGTGAATTTACAACTGATCTGGATTTCTTCTGACTTCGTTGTGAGAGTAGTGACAGTCTGCAGGAACCTTTTAGCGTCTACTGCTCAGATTGCTAACCTGGAGCCAGTGATTGACAGAATAGTGAAAATCTTTGATGCTTTATTTTATATGCAAGGTGAGAAGCTGTTGAAATTAAAAGCTCTTTGCTGAATTCTGATACTTGATAAACTTAAAAATGCAGATAGAAGTTGGCTGGTTTGTTGTGATGGATGAATTTATTAAAGTTTAGACTTTGTGCCTGAGCTTAATGCTCCACTTTTCAATGTACAGTAACTCCTCGCTTAACGTTGTAGTTATGTTCCTGAAAAATGCGACTTTAAGCGAAACGATGTTAAGCGAATCCAATTTCCCCATAAGAATTAATGTAAATGGGGAGGTTAGGTTCCAGGGAAATTTTTTTCAACAGGCACAGACACACACACACACAACGTTTTAAACAAACAATTTAATACTGTTCACAGCTATGATGATTGTGAAGCTTGGTTGAGGTGGTGTAGTCAGAGGGTGGGGTATTTCCCAGGGAATGCCTTGATGAACTAGCACTCGGCTGAGCCCTCAAGGGTTAACACGTTGTTAAAGGCAGCAGGAGTGGAGGGGAGGGGAGACAGCATAGCAGACAGAGACAGACACGCACCTTGTGTGTGGGAGAGAGAAATGCACACTGCCCCTTTAAGTAAGCTGACCCACTCTTAAGTGCATTGTCTTTTTAAGTGGATCAGGAAGTTGAGACAGCAGCTGCTGCCCCTAGCTCTCTCTGTCTCTCTCCGTCCGTGTCCCCACCCTGCTCTATATGGAGAAGGGGTAAGCAGGGTGTAGGAGCAGGGGGACACCCTGACATTAGCCCTCCCCCTTCTCCTCCCCCCCCCAGTAAGCAGGAGGCTTGGGGAGCAGCTCCAAGGCAGAGGGCAGGAGCAGCACATGGCAGTGGGGGGAGGGACAGCTGAACTGCCGATTGATAGCCTGCTGGGCGACTGCTGCACAGGGAACTTAGGGGAGTGGGGAGCTGATAGGGGGGCTGCCGGTCCACCCTGGTTATATGCCCCCACCAGCTAGCTCCAGCGGGCTGCTCTTCCTGCAAGCAGTGGACAAAGCAGGAGGCTGCCAAATGACGTTCGAAGGGAGCATTGCACAACTGTAAATGAGCATGTTCCCTAATTGATCAGCAACGAAACAACGTTAACCGGGACGACTTTAAGTGAGGAGTTACTGTACACAATAGGAATCCTAGTTGCATTAAAGGCAGTTTCATCAACTGGGAGGTTGTGGGAAGACTTTTCTTTGTGGAATGCATCCGTCTTGAAAACTAATAAACTGTTTCCTTTTTCATTTGTGTGTGCTTCTGTTGTCTCTCTTCTTCTTTGGCCAAAACCGATGTGTGGACAGTGACTGTGCCTAAGAAATGAACTTTGTAGATGGTACTTTTTCACATAACTTTAGAATGTTTTGCTCTAATACATAATTGCTTTACTGTTTCATTTCTAAAATGCAGAATTCTGATAACATGGGTGGATTGGTACTATACTTCTCTTTAGGAAAATATAATGTATTCTACTCTGTAACTAAATAAAGTATAATATACACATCCATTTTGTAAGCCATGTAGACTAACAAATATGGTTTTATGTGGGTTTTCCCTAGGGAAGAGCCATCTTAATGATCAGATTCTTGAAAATGTATGTGGAATGTTATCTCTGCCATGGATATATGGCCATTCTGATGACTCTTCTTTCAAGCTGTCTCCTTTCAGCTCAGATCTTCTAGATCTGAGCCAACAGATTGCAAATAGTTTCTGTAAGTATGGATACCATATTAGAGCTCTTCTATGATTGCACATTTGTGTATTTAATATGCTGCATATACATTGCTGTTCCTTTCATATGGGCTTCATAAATCCATTTGCTAGTGACAAACAGGAAGCATAACTTGGTATGTACCAGGCCTTACCTATCAACTTATGTTCAACATAAAATTTCACTGAAGATTCTAGCCCATATGATTGTATGGGTAATCTTCTGAATGTGAACTGGTGCAATGTTGTATCCATGAATATCCAGTCAGTCTGACACAATAGAGAACAGTGAACTGGCCAACCAAATCCTCAAATCTGTATCTCTTTCCAGCCATATGTTGCATTTGAGAGGAGGCGTTTAAAGTGCCAGAAAGCTATCATAGAAGATTAGGGTTGGAAGAGACCTCAGGAGGTCATCTAGTCCAACCCCCTGCTCAAAGCAGGACCAACCCCAACTAAATCATCCCAGTCAGGGCTTTGTCAAGCCGGGCCTTAAAAACCTCTAAGGATGGAGATTCCACCACCTTGCTAGGTAACCCATTCCAGTGCTTCACCACCCTCTTAATGAAATAGTTTTTCCTAATATCCAACCTAGACCTCCGCCACTGCAATTTGAGACCATTGCTTCTTGCTCTGTCATCTGCCACCACTGGGAACAGCCTAGCTCCATCCTCTTTCGAACCCTCCTTCAAGTAGTTGGAGGCTGCTATCAAATCCCCCCCTCACTCTTCTGCAGTCTAAATGAGCCCAGTTCCCTCAGCCTCTTCTTGTAAGTCATGTGCCCCAGCCCCCTAATCGTTCTCGTTGCCCTCCTCTGGCCTGTCTCCAATTTCTCCACATCCTTTCTGTAGTGGAGGGCCCAAAACTGGATGCAGTACTCCAAATGTGGCCTCACCAGTGCTGAATAGAGGGGAATAATCACGTCCCTCGATCTTCTGGCAGTTCTCCTACTAATGCAGCCCAATAGGCCATTAGCCTTCTTGGCAACAAGGGCACACTGTTGACTCATATCCAGCTTCTCATCCACTGTAATCCCCAGGTCCCTTTCTGCAGAACTGCCGCTTAGCCAGTCGGTTCCTAGCCTGTAGCAGTGCATGGGATTCTTCCATCCTAAGTGTAGGACTCTGCACTTGTCCTTGTTGAACCTCATCAGATTTCTTTTGGCTCAGTCTTCCAAGCTAGCTGGTTTCTTTATGATTTATAAGGACTCCCAAGTCTATCTCTCTTTTTAGTAGTAAGTGCGTTAGTTGTCTCTTTAGATACCAATACATCACCAAACAGCTTCTGCAAGGACTGTGTCACCTACAAATATGGAATTATTAGAGGAACACCTCTGAACATGTATAAGCATGTTAAATGGTAAAAATAGAGTTGATGCAGTAGTAAGGTTTGGGGAAGAAGTTTCTTACAATGTTAACTTGGCCACACCGTATACCTTTGTTTTATGGCCTGTGTTAATTGTTAAGGCTGCAAGTTTGTCACGGAGGTCATGGAAGTCACGGATTCCGTGACTTTCTGTGACTTCTGCAGCAGCTGGTGTTGACCAGGGGCTGCCTGAGCGGCCAGCAGCAGCAGTTTGGGAGTGTGGGAGGGGGCTCAGGGCTAGGGGCAGGGGTGTGTGTGGCGTGCTTACCTGGGGTGGGGGGGCCCCCTGAAGCTCCTAGGTGGCGGAGGGGCGTCTTTGTGCTGAGCGCTGCCTGCCCCCGCAGCTCCCATTGGCTATGCTTGTGGTGGGATCAGCGGAGGAGCCCCTGCCTCTGCCACCTAGGAGCTGCAGGAACAGAGCCGGTAGGAAACCCCACCAACACCCCCAGCACCAGCGCGGGTCCCGGGTCACCTCCCCCAGCACCCTCAGTGCCCCCGGACCGCCTCCTCTCCCCTCCCCCCCAGCGTGGGTCCCGGGTCACCACCCCCAGCACCCGCAGCGCCCCCGGACCGCCTCCTCCCCCCCAAGCACCGCCACCCAAGTTTTAGTCATAGTGGGTATTTTTAGTAAAAGTCATGAACAGGTCACTGAGCCCATGAATTTTTGTTTACGGCCGGTGACCTGTCCATGACTTTTACTAAAAATACCCATGACTAAAACATAGCCTAATATGAGAACAATATGGCTAGGTTAACACTGCATGAGGGGAAAAAAATAGCTTATTTAAATGAGAGAGCAAAGATTAAAACAGAAGGAATGGTGTATATAAACCATAGCATATTAAGTCTGTTTGCGAAACCTGAGACATAGGTGTGCCTTGTATTAATTGCCTTAAAGAAATTGTCTCATATTTCTACAGTATATTTTCTTTCCACCAGTTTGTCTTGTTCTTTCTATCCTATTGGCAACAACAAAGAATTAATAGTATTCAAAGCCTTATGTAATGTTTGATTTTTGTTTTGTTTTTTCTCCCTCTTCTCCTCCATAGCACCTCAAACTCAGTCACACTGTGTATTCCTTCTGTCTCTGTTCCCAAAAAACATATGTTTGGATTGGAGAAAATGTGTTTACCATTGGGCACTACAGAGTCCCCATGAAGTCATCCGAGCTAGTTGTGTTAAAGGATTCCCTGTCTTCCTGCACCAATTAAGTGTGAAATCCTACAGCATAATTCCCAAATCTCTCTTGTATGTATTAGTGCTGCTTTCACTTTTCCGATTACATGCTTGAAAAAGAAAACTAGTGCAGGAATGTTAGTGTTGGTGGATTGTTATTTTATTATTTATTTATATAGCATCCAAAATGTACTAGGGATCTCTCAGAACATATAAAAGACACATTCTCTGCCCATCAATCTTAGTCTAGATCAGGGGTAGGCAACCTTTCAGAAATGGTGTGCCGACTCTTCATTTATTCACTCTAATTAAAGGTTTCGCGTGCCAGTAATACACGTTAACATTTTTAGAAGGTCTCTTTCTATAAGTCTATAATATATAACTAAACTATTGTTGTATATAAAGTAAATAAGGTTTTTTAAATGTTTAAGAAGCTTCATTTAAAATTAAATTAAAATGCAGAGCCCCCCAGACCGGTGGCCAGGACCCGGGCAGTGTGAGTGCCACTGAAAATCAGCTCGCGTGCCACCTTCGGCACACGTGCCATAGGTTGCCTACCCCTGGTCTAGATAAACAAAAACAAACATGGGGAAGGGGGTTCATTGTGCAACAAACTGTGAAAGAAGTTATGCTTGTGCCTCATAGCTTTTTATACAGTCCCATTCTGTTTTCTTTCACCTGTCCCCCTCCCATGTACCTGCCTTACCCTCTGCCCAATTTTGCACATGCAGCCTGCCTATTCCTGTGCTAGTATACCAGATTAAAGATACCTTCTTTCTCCATCTACATTCTACCCTGTCCACCTCCCTTGTAGATTTAGCACAGAGTTTGAGTCAGTGATAAAAAAGAAAAACAAATAGCCATTATAGAGAGCAACTATTTATGTAAACACTTTTTAAAATTTAACTTGTTAAATATATGGAAATTATTGAATGTATTGCATATAAATTGCAAATGACTCATTAAGTGATATACTGAAGATTTTTTTTCTTCTTTCATTACAGAGACCAAATCAATGATGTTTCTGAGTTAGTCAAGAAGGCTTGTGCCAGTATTGCTGGGAAATTAGCTTGCTGTCTTGCTGGGACATTTAATTTAAGTCCTCAATTAACAGAACCTGATATTGAGCATGTAACTTATGATATTTTATGTAGCAGCCTCACGGTGATCTCTGCTCATGAAAATACATGTTCAGTGAAAGCCTCCATTTTCAAGCCATTTTTTAATCTTCTTGAAAGCAAAGTACCTAGTTCAGTAAAGCTAGGTAAAGTGATTTTATTTTTTTTCTTAGCCTTCACACTCTTATGTAGTATACTAAAATTACTTGCACTGTCCTTTTTCGCCACCCGACTTCTGTGTTGTATTCCTTCTATCAACCTGCAACTTGTACAGTAGGTGAGAAGAAGAGTGTTTGCGTATGGTCTGACAACACAACTTATGTGTTGGTAAGTCTGACGTGTGATACCTCACCGCTGAGTGCCCTCAACTCGTGTTGAAGTCAATGAGGATTGTGGTTGCTTAGCATTTAGCACTAAAGGGCCTCTCCTTAATTGTTAATTTGTATCTTCTATTTAATACCTTTCACTAATTCCACTCTTTTTGGTCTTTTTTGTCTCCCATCCCATTTTCTCAATCTTTATTTGCTTTCTTTTAAGTATGTTATAAATTAATAGTAGACCTCCTTCCCAAATAGGTCAAGCACTTGACTTTTGAAATGGTGGATGAATATGCAAGCTTTCTGGAAGCACGAATATACAAGCTTTCTGGAAGCAAAGAGAAATTGTGCTCATGATATTTTCCATTGGCTCTAGCTGGCAGAAGCAAAAAAAATGAATGCTTGACATATCATATCAGCTTCTGTTCCTCAACCCACACAACTGACATCTTAATATTTTTATTGGCTAACGTACAGTCAGCATTCACAAAATAGTTATGGTGATGCACAGTGTAAGCAAACTACAGTAGCCACTTGTGTATTTCTGTACACCATATTGCTCAACAAATGTCACTATAGATATATAAACATGAACTTTCAAGCATGGTTAACTTAGTATCAGATGTTAGTTGTAGATGTTAAGTCCAATTAAATCTAATATCTACTGTAGTTACTCATTCTGTACCTTTCAGTAGAAGTCTAACATTTGATATAAATCTGAATTATAAATAGCCATTTTGTTTGACACTTTTTTTAATAGCTTTATGAAATATAAAACAGGCTGTTTGATGTTTTTGTATATTATTTTATCATTAATTATTCTGGTATGTTTTTAAAAGAATTAAACACTTATCTTCCTTTTCCTTCTTCAACCCATTTCTCTCTCCCTTAGCATTTATAGAGAATATACCTCATCTTTGCAAACATCTGGACTTTAGAGATGATGAATCGGATGTAAAGATTCTTGTTGGAGCTTTACTAAATCTAATGGAAGATCCAGATAAAGATGTAAGAGTGGCATTCAGTGACAATATCAGGAACATATTGGCATCCTTGGACTCCGAGGAAGGATTCATAAAAGAGGTGAACCCAAGACTTCTTTTCTGATGCCAAAAATGCAAAACTGTTACAACAAAAACAATCTTGTTTAACTAATATGTTGAATACTTTGTCCATTTCAAATTTGTTTTTTCAGCTTTTTGTTTCAAGAATGAAAGAGGCCTATACAAATGCTAAAATTTCAAGAAATAATGAGTTGAAGGATACATTAATTCTAACAACAGGGGATATTGGAAGGTACCTTTTGGTTGTATGTTTTATTTTGAACCATTCGTAAGTATTTTCGGTTTATAGTTCCGAGAAACTTGTTGCACAGGTGTGAATACAAGAATAATACTCTTCAGAGCCCCATCTTTGCAGATACATCCACACAGGCAGACCCTTGCATCTGTACTGAGCCTTGGTGTATTCACTAGGGTTCCACGTGGAAGGGTCTTCTGTCATAGGTCCAATTGTGTAGGGTCAGAGCCCAAGTGACAGTATTTTTTTTCTTTAGGAAAAGATAGCATTATAATTTGGTTTTGGAAGGATTCAATTTTTATTGAGAAAAGTTGATTTCACTGTACACACACAAACTGACAAATATTTCCACATATGATTATGGTTACGGTTCAGTATTTACCTTTTGGAATCTCATTGTCTACTATCACTAAATAATTCTTGTCTGACATCCCATAATTTCCTAAAAGTGTGAAAATTTAAATTGATAAAATAAAGATATTATCCTTCAAAATTAATTTTAAAAGTTCAATTCTGCCAAGCCTAATTATAATTAATAAAGACAAGTCCATTCAAAGAGTAAGTCTTTATACTAAATGATGATTAAATACTATATATTCATATTTGTTGAAATCATCTGTTCTTTACCATGGCATCCATTTTGTGTACAATAGGAGATTATATAAAAATACAGTGACAAATTGTATTTATCATGGTAACCTGCATATGTTAGAGGTAGTCTGACTAGTGTTGTAACTAGCATTTCATGCTAACAGTGTAATTTTTTTCTGCTCACTTTTGAAAGGGCAGCGAAAGGGGATTTGGTGCCATTTGCGCTCTTGCATTTGTTGCACTGTTTGTTGTCAAAGTCAGCATCCGTGGCTGGAGCAGCATATACGGAAATTAGAGCACTGGCTGCCGCCAAGTCTATAAAACTGCAAGCCCTTTTCAGTCAGTACAAGAAACCTATCTGTCAGGTGAGGAAAAAGAGTATTACTTTCGGGAGCACACATTATATTGCTAGGTTGCAAAGGAAAACATTGCCTCACAGATGTGAATTTGTGTGGCAATGTTTTCCTCATTCACTTTTAAAAGTGGTGCTGAAAGTAAAATTTAAAAAAAAGCTTTTGTTTTATGTAGAGTACAAATAGGAGGAGTTCTATTTGACATAATTTTCTAAAAGAAATTAACCTTTTCAAGGAAGACTGGGACTCTTACTTTTGACTGGGTTTGTGACACCAGCAGTGTCATTCTGTTTCCCTCTCATGTCCCAGCTCCCTAAGTATTGAAATAATAGAACCACATAATCTTTTGCATTATATGGCACACTTCCTCTACTTTTAAAATTGATATTACATTTGATCTTATGTTACACTCATAATGCAACAGTGATTTTTCCCACAGGTTATTTAAAAGGTTAAGTTCTTTTCAGTTTTTATATATTCCCAGAAGGCAGTAATGTAACATCAGTTTCTAGCTGGATGACATGCCACCATTAAGGTTTCCAAAGTAAATTTTTTAAACTACAACTTGAGTATCGTCAAATGTAATGATCCATGGTTTTCAGTTTTGGTCATCCTCAATTTAGTGTAAATAGAAGAAAAATGTAGACAGGAAGAAAGAGAAGCTAAAACTTTTATCCTTAGATTAAGTGCTTGGCTGTATATCTTTGTTGAGTGTGGATTTTATGTTCTGGAGGTGGAAAACTAATATTGAAAGTTATCTTTTAATGTTTAGTTTCTAGTGGAATCCCTGCACTCCAGCCAGATGGCAGTACTTTCTAACACTCCATGCCAGAGTAATGAGCTACAAAAACAAGAGGCTGCTCATCAGAGAAGGATGGCCCTGGACACGTTATCTGAAATTGCCAATGTATTTGATTTCCCAGACCTCAACCGCTTTCTGTCTGTGAGTTGATAGGTTTTTTACTTCTGAATTTTGTGAGCTTGGATTTTTTTTTAAATTTTAGTCCACTATCTTCCTGTAAATCTTGTAACTCTGGATTTGTTTCTTAACCCCCTCCTCCTCTAATTATTGGTAGCTATAAATTGGGATAATTTAGAATTGCTGCTGGCAATTTAAGCAGGGAGGAGATGTTCAATCCAGAAACTGCGGCATATTGAGTGGTTCAGAGTCTGAGGGGAGGCAAACTACCCAAGTATTAAACAAAAGTACTCATTTATTATTTATTGGCTTCTGCAGCTTCTGAGTGGATAAGATGTTCAATCAAAAGTCTCTGTTTTGAGCCCATTTTTTGAGCCCTCATTCAGGATATTTTTCCCCCTTCTCTCTAAGTAACCTTCTGTTCTTTGTTTCAAGCAGAAAATACCAAGATGCTTTGGTTAAATAACATCTTCATTTGTTGCCCTCCTTAATATAAACACTGCTTATTTTCTTTAAGGTCAAAGAGCTTATCTATATTGCCCTGCAGATCGGACTACAAGAGTATGAATAGCAGTGCACACCAAAGTTCTGCGCTGTAACTTCCCGTGTGGCTGCTGCAGATGTGAACTATAAGTTCCTAGTTTGCATTAATGTTGTCCTGTTTGAAGAGGACTACTTTAATATGAACTAGGAACATAGCCAAAGTTTTCACACAAGCTCAAACTTTTTTGATCAGCATCTGGTTTGTTGGTAGTGGGGAAATGTGCAACAGTTGGACAGGACAAAGTGTTCTGGCTGTGGTTTGTTTGTTCTTGTTTTCCTCTAGATTTCCTTTTGTTGAGAGGTTAACTAGACGAACTATACTTTCACTTGCCATTTGTATGGATTCATATCTCCTATTATTGCAGCCCTATGAAATTACTCTTTTTCCATTAGTCTTTCCATGACTAAGATATTTTCCTCTCTAGTATCCCTGTTGAGTCGCTCTCACTAAGTCAACCTTAAATCAAGATAATAGGTGTACAGGTATAATTTCATATTAGCATACCAAGATTAAATACAGATTTTTTTCTGTAAGTGTTGTGCTTTTAATTTATCAGCGAACCCTGCAAGTTCTACTGCCTGACCTTGCTGCCAAGGCTAGTCCTGCAGCGTCTGCACTTATTCGAACCATAGCAAAACAGCTGAATGTAAACCGAAGAGAAATCTTAATCAACAACTTCAAATACATCTTTTCCCACTTGGTCTGTTCCTGTTCTAAGGATGAGCTGGAGCGAGCACTTCACTACCTCAAGGTAACTTGAGCATTTGCCAGCTTTACATGTGCAGATTAGGAGCAATAATAGATGACAAGCTGGGGATATTTTTTCCTCTTTAAACACAATATATTAAATACATGAGAAGTTATTACACCAATTTCGTTTTCTAAATGTATTTTTTGTATATGGAGAATAGTTTTGTCAGCTTATAGTCAGTCCCTTTTGGTTGTGAACAAATTTCTTCTGAGCTGGCAGCTAAATTTAGAGCTCTACCTTGGAAGGTTTGAATTGTCTGTTATATGAATGTAAGTTTTTTCTTAGAGCTATTGGACTCAAAGGTTCTTTCCATAAGACAATCTACCTTGTATTGTATATCTTGAGTATAATAACATTTGTTTTTTCTCTGCTGTTGGTATTGATTTATAGAATGAAACAGAAATAGAACTGGGCAGCTTGTTGAGACAAGACTACCAGGGATTGCATAATGAATTATTGCTACGTATAGGAGAGCACTATCAGCAGGTCTTCAATGGTTTGTCAATATTGGCTTCATTTGCATCGAATGATGATCTGTATCAGGGACCCAGAGACATAACATCACCTGAGCTAATGGTAAGGAGAAATAAGTTACATCTGTTTTTAATTCAACAATCTCACTCTCCACTGTGAGGAAGGGGAAAGGAAGTGTAGTAAATTTTGAGCACCTCTTAAAAATTAATATATAAAAACCTGAAGAAATTTTAATATTTCAGTACCCTACATTAAATAGAACTTCTGTAATGTGGAGACAAAACACACAAATAAGTATAAAAACGCACAACCTGTTGAAGAAACTTCCATATAATAGAAGTAGTAGAACGGTGTCTGTGCAGCCAGTGATATTTCTGTAAATGCCTTTCTCAAAGTAAATTATATATATATATTGGAGGATCTTTGTTTGCCCTTTGGGATGTGTGTTAGGTTATCTTAATAGATTCCCTTTTTATTTTACCATAAAGATGTGCTTACAGTGAAATGTCTTTCCATTCACTTTATGCAGTCAGGCAAAATGTGAAACCTGACATGCTGTTCAAAAATTATTAATATGCTGTGAAACTTACTTAAACAAGGAACTATAATGGATAAATTGTCTCAATTTAATATTTAATCTCTAAATATTTCAGAATGTCTTATTGGTAAAAGTTTATTATTTATTTTTTTAGGCTGATTATCTACAACCTAAATTGCTGGGTATCTTGGCCTTTTTTAACATGCAGTTATTGAGCTCCAGTGTTGGCGTTGAAGATAAGAAAATGGTGAGTGAACATCAGTTTGAACTGTAAAACAAGGACAAGTATGCAGTGTTTTCAGGCAACATGATGGCCAACACAGTAAGCTGCCTTGCAAGGATTAAGTTGTTGCTTTGAAATTGGTATTAAGCTCATGGCAAAATCTGAAAATTCTGCAATTCTGAGGCAATACCTTTTAGCCATGAGAAACGTGCCAGGTTCTCTCTTAAGCAGCCCTTTCTGGCAGATGAGTGGTGCTGACCGTTTCTGTGGAGCTGCTTCCAGTTGAAATGAAATAACCTCTGCCTTGCCAAATCTAAAGGTCACCTTTGCATCTCTTTCCCGCTTTTGATATTGTAGAGTTCTTTTTGAGATACTCTCATCTTTACATTATATGGCTCTGTCCTTGCTTGATTTGCCTCTTAACTTAGGTGAACACTCCTTCCACCTTATCTATATTGACTCCTCTTCTTCCCCCTCTCTGTTGTTCCTAGAAGTCTGTCCTCCCATGATCTCTTGTCTTGCTTCCAGCCTGATGATTCTCAAATCTTCCTCTGGACCCAGACGTTTCCTCCATAGTCTGGGCTCACATTTCTTCCTGTCTTTCTGATATCTCCTGGATATTCTGCCACTCTCTCAAATGTAACAAGGCTAAAACATCTGCTGAGGTTTCGCAGCTATATACTCTTTCTCTGCCTCCTTCACCATAACCATTGACAGCTCCACTATTTTCCTAGTCATTCAAGCTCACTAATTCAGTTCCACTCTGTTGTTTTTTCCCCAACTAGTCTCTTGTCAAATCTTATTACTCTCCCGCTATAACATTTCTAAAATCTGTCCCCTCTTCTATCCCACTGTTGATTCATGACAGGGTTCTCTGTCTCTTTTGCCTGGACTGCTGTAGTCACCACTTCCTCTGGCCTTACTGACTCTTCCTTCAGTCTATCAAACATGTTGCCGCTAGAGTAACCTTGTTTTTGTTGTCACCCCTTGAATCCCTTTGTTGGCTTCCTGTCTATTTGAACATCAAGTGTAAACTTCTTCTCACTTTCTAGGTGCTGCATAAATCTACCCCTGCTTACATCTCAGCCTTTGCTTCACCTGCCCTACGTTCTGTCTCCGCTCCACTGAATCTTTCCATTCATGTCTTTTATGGCCCTTTTTGTCTGGAATGACCTCTTTGTGGCAAGCATCTTCACTCTGTGCCTTTTAAAATCTATATTTAAAAATCTCCTTTCATCTAATTTTCATGATTTACCTCTGAAGTTATTTGCATATTGTTCCTTGCCCTAACTTATTCCTGAATTTCTTCTTTCATGCTTCATACACGCTTAACATTCTTTATCTATTGTAATCCTCATCCTTCTCTTCCCTTTCTTTGTCATTTCTTATCTGTCTCTCTCGTGCCTTGAAGAGCTTACATTCTAAAGTAATCATATTTTTTTATTTGTTTAAAGTGCCATGCATACTAAGGGCACTATATAAGTATTAAACAATTCTCCAGCATGAGGACCTCTAGAAAGGGGGGGGGGAGTGAAATTTGGGGAGCCTGGAAGATTCTTTCCCTGCTTCTTAAAATGTGAAGGGAAAATTCATTATTTTCTGAATAGAACATTTTTATACAAAGGGAATTTATTACACATGCTTACAGAAGGTAATGCTTAATGGAAAGATTATGTGGATCTTGTGAAATGTAAAAAGAAAAATGTTGTGTTCTGTTTATACCATTTAGGAGAATGACCATGTCCAAAGTTTGAAGTTTTAAAGGGAAAAAGTAAAATGAATATTTACTTAAGGATTTATATTTCCATTCTTTTATAATAGAAATTTGCTAGTCGTCTGGTTATTGTTCCCCAGAGATTACATAAAGAAAGACTGTAAATTCTGTAATGGTGGAGGCTTATGGCTCGTATTCTTATTGTTGCAAACGATTTTCTTCTTTGAGAGAAGAATTCATTGTGATGCTTATATAATGGCATGATTACAGAATTATTGTGGACTTCCAGAAAACTTTATATGTCAGTATTTCCCTTTATTAAATTGCTGAGAATTCTACAAAGTACTAAAATGGAGGATGGGAGGTTTAGAAACCTTAGCTGCAGTTCTTTTTTGGTGTCCAGTGGCGGGGAGTCTCCCCTTCCCCTTCCCCCCCCATGATTTGGTTTGCTTATAGAGTCATTCCTTGCTTGTGGCACACAGGGAATTCTCCAAAGAAGACAAAACAAACAAAAAGGTTCTTTTCTCTCTCCCTCCCCTGAGACAGGGATAATCAGAATAAAAAAGAGACAAAGGTGGTGCAATCTTTTTTGTCACCCTTTTGGGGTTTGGCTTATCTGCAGGTATAGCGTCTTTAATCAGGGTTAGGATCTGCCTTCAGCCCTTTCTTTTGGGTCACTCCCACTTTAAACCTGGTCCATGCAGTCTCAGGAGTTGCAAGGTCTGTGACTGTCTTCTTCTATGTTGATCTGTCCCTTTAGCTTGCAGTCTCTGGGCACGTCTTCACTACCCGCCGGATCGGTGGATAGCAATCGATCTATTGGGGATCGACTTATCGCGTCTAGTGAAGGCGCAATAAAATTGATCCCCGATGGCTCTGCCGTCGACTCCGGAAATCCACCGCGGCAAGAGGCGGAAGCGGAGTCGACGGCGGCGCGGCAGCAGTCGACTCGCCGCCGTCCTCACAGCCGGGTAAGTCGACCTAAAATACGCAACTTCAGCTATGCTATTCATGTAGCTGAAGTTGCGTATCTTAGGTCGACCCCCCACCCCACCCCGTAGTGTAGACCTAGCCCTGAGATACAGCAGGCTTCTCCCTAGTCATCATCCCTTCCTCTGTCAGGCTTTGCCTTTTTAAGCTTTCTCTCTCCAGGCAGAGCAAACCTTTCTAGGTGTGCCTGGTTAGTGCTGGCTGAGCCCAGAAGAACTTGTTAGCCTTCTCTTATTAGAGGGAGGGTGTGCCCCCTCACAAATCCTAGAAAACTATTGGACAGAGTAACCTCCATATGTGCTATGTAGTCATTATAACCATAAGCTGCAAGGAGGGATGACAGCAGTAAAGCTTCTCTTCAACAGTTAGTGTTCAGCATTGAGAAGACCATGATCAAGGTGGTGACAACCACTATATTACTTTGAGCAGCAAAAAGATCTTGAAGAAAGTTCTGAAGTCTTGAAGATAAAACTGTTATAGGAGTATGAGACAAGCAGTATAGTGATGAATGAAAGTCCTTAATAATTAGCTGAGTAACTAAAATGAGACTGGATTTCAAATTCCAATACAAATTCTCTGCATGATGGCTGCCCTTCCTTTACAATCAACTCACTGAAATACTATAATAGTTGTATGTGATTGAAATCTCTTCAGGTCAAAGAGCCCTTTACATAAGAACATAAGAAAGGCCGTACCGGGTCAGACCAAAGGTCCATCTAGCCCAGTATCCTGTCTACCGACTGTGGCCAATGCCAGGTGCCCCAGAGGGAGTGAACCTAACAGGCAATGATCAAGTGATCTCTCTCCTGCCATCCATCTCCACCCTCTGACAGACAGAGGCTAGGGACACCATTCCTTACCCGTCCTGGCTAATAGCCATTAATGGACTTAACCACCATGAATTTATCCAGTTCTCTTTTAAACTCTGTTATAGTCCTAGCCTTCACAACCTCCTCAGGTAAGGAGTTCCACAAGTTGACTGTGCGCTGCGTGAAGAAGAACTTCCTTTTATTTGATTTAAACCTGCTGCCTATTAATTTCATTTGATGACCCCTAGTTCTTGTATTATGGGAATAAGTAAATAACTTTTCCTTATCCACTTTCTCCACATCACTCATGATTTTATATACCTCTATCATATCCCCCCTTAGTCTCCTCTTTTCCAAGCTGAAGAGTCCTAGCCTCTTTAATCTCTCCTCGTATGGGACCCGTTCCAACCCCTTAATCATTTTAGTTGCCCTTTTCTGAACCTTTTCTAGTGCCAGTATATCTTTTTTGAGATGAGGAGACCACATCTGTACGCAGTATTCGAGATGAGGGCATACCATCGATTTATATAAGGGCAATAATATATTCTCAGTCTTATTCTCTATCCCCTTTTTAATGATTCCTAACATCCTGTTTGCTTTTTTGACCGCCTCTGCACACTGCGTGGACATTTTCAGAGAACTATCCACGATGACTCCAAGATCTTTTTCCTGACTTTTTGTAGCTAAATTAGCCCCCATCATATTGTATGTATAGTTGGGGTTATTTTTTCCAATGTGCATTACTTTACATTTATCCACATTAAATTTCATTTGCCATTTTGTTGCCCAATC
Source organism: Emys orbicularis (assembly GCF_028017835.1). NCBI lineage: Eukaryota > Metazoa > Chordata > Testudines > Emydidae > Emys > Emys orbicularis. The sequence continues at coordinate 74,434,220 of NC_088691.1, read as the reverse complement.
ACTTAGTTTTGTGAGATCTTTTTGAAGTTCTTCACAGTCTGCTTTGGTCTTAACTATCTTTAGCAGTTTAGTATCATCTGCAAATTTTGCCACCTCACTGTTTACCCCTTTCTCCAGATCATTTATGAATAAGTTGAATAGGATTGGTCCGAGGACTGACCTTTGGGGAACACCACTAGTTACCCCTCTCCATTTTGAGAATTTACCATTAATTCCTACTCTTTGTTCCCTATCTTTTAACCAGTTCTCAATCCATGAAAGGACCTTCCCTTTTATCCCATGGCAGCTTAATTTACATAAGAGCCTTTGGTGAGGGACCTTGTCAAAGGCTTTCTGGAAATCTAAGTACACTATGTCCACTTACTATGTTTACTCAATAGCCTTGCTATTGCAGCTAATCAAGACACTATTGTATACAAATACAATAGGAATTTGGAAGTTGCTTTAATGGTTTCAAAGAAAATGGTGTGTGGTTTTAATTTTGACCATAAAGTTTTAAATTAATGTTAATTAAATTAATGATTTAACAACTAAACTCTTGTATAAAACTTTCAGCTGCAAATTATGGACAAAAGTTAACATCTAACAGTTAATTTCTTATTTCACTGTACAATTAATTTATCAAATATCTATTTTGTTCAAGAGAGCTTTCCTTATTTTCAGGCCTTAAGCAGTTTGATGTCTTTAATGAAGCTTATGGGTTCCAAACATATCAGTTCAGTGAGAGTGAAGATGATGACTACACTGAGAACAGGCTTAAGATACAAGGATGACTTTCCAGAGTTATGCTGCAGGTGAATTGACAATGTACTCAGACAGCAACTTATTTCAAATTCTGTGTATGGGTGTTCTGGTGTATACCTATAGCTCATGAAACTAAAATTATTTTAAATACTTAGTGTTTGCATGTCATGATTCACTTAAAATGCCCATATGCAGAAAAAAATATTTATTTTTTGTTGTTTTTCCTTTTCATTTAGATCATGGGACTGTTTTGTTCGATGCCTGGATCACGCTTACCTTGGCTCCCTGCTCAGTCATGTGATAGTAGCTTTGTTGCCCCTCATACATGTCCAGCCAAAAGAAACTGCAGCAATATTTTATTTTCTCATAGTTGAGAACAGGTATTGTGACTGGAAATATTTTGCATATGCATTAGTGGCTCAAGTATGATAGTGGGAGTGGTAGCAACCCTTATATTAAAACTGTCTAATAATGGTAAGGTTTTTTTGTAGTGTAAAGGTGTTTTTCAAGAGTTCTAACACCTCCATAACATGCAGCAGACTTTGAAATTTGGGAGCAGATGCTCCTGTGAGGTGTCTTTATGTTGGCCAAGCCTTAACAAATTTTCATGAAGTCACGTTCCAATCTGTTGAAAGATTGCCATTTTCCTGCCTGTGTATTTCTTAATACAGCTTGTTCCTGGCTTGCTGCCAAAATCCATTGATAATTCCATTAGCATTGCACATACACTGTCCCATTGTCTTGCCTCTGTCATTTTGTCTGTGGCATGCTATGACAATGGTGGTCACCCCTGTTAGTGCTGGTTTCCCCCATCAAACTGTCTTTGGACTAAGGGGAAGATGTACTGGGCTGGGAACCAAAGGCCCATGGGTTCTAGACTTGTTTGTTCCAGTGACAGGTGTTAATAATTCTGTGCCCTTCACAACCATGTTATTGAGTATGGCCTCCTTTCCCACTGAGAGGTCATACAAACTGGGAATAGAATCCAGGTCTCTAATATGATAGACCCAAGTCTTAGTAATTAGCCATACTATATTTCAGAAAAAATCTTCCAAATCTTAGTCAAGAACTATGTTGCCTATAAAACAGTGGTGGGCAACCTCCAGCCCACGGGCCGCACACAGCCCATCAGGGTAATCTGCTGGCGGGCCACCAGATCGTTTGTTTACATTTGCACGGCCACCCGCAGTTCCCAGTGGTCGCGGTTCGCTGTTCCTGGCCAACGGGAAGCACTATAGGTTAAGCAATCGTTGGAGCACATTGGTTTGCTATATTGGTTCACATTGGGTAGATATGTTTTGTGTGTGTTTTCCCAGAATGGGAAGCAAAACAAAACTAGATTATTCTCACCCTTCTCCCAGTTCCCAGGAGGAGGAGAGTTTCACCTCTCTGAGGGAATATCTACACTGCAGCTGGGAGGGTTGTTCCCCGCTTGAGTGAACAGGCGAGCGTTAGCTCTGCTTGAGCTATTTTTCTAAATGTAGCAGCGTGGTCAGGGGTAGCACAGATGGCACCTCAGGCTAGCTGCCTGAATACACACCTGCCTAGTTGTTTTGGGTACATACTGAAGCAGCTAGCCTGAGCCACTGCCCATGCTACCGCTGGCTACACAGCTATGTTTAGCACACTAGTTTAAGCAGAGCTAGCGTGTCTGTCTACCTGAGCTGAGAAGCATGGTCCCAGCTGCAGTGTAGACGTACCTCGAGAGGGATTGAGTGATGGATGGAGAAGCTAAAATGCTCCCACGGTTGGAAAGAATTATCTTTTAAGAGACCAAGTTGATTATGGGAGGGGGAAAGAACACTTATTTCAGATAAAGTCCAGTAGCCAGAGAAGTAATTTTTTTTTTTTTTAATTAGGTTAACTAATTAAATGAAAACTTATTTCTAACATATTGAATGCATTTTATCCTATTTTTCACCAAAGCTCTGTTCTTCTATTGTTACTACATTTTATTACTTTATTTTGATAGCCTTGTAAGATTTTCTGACCCAAATTTAATTTGTACTAATTTCTTTATCTTTGTAATATTTATTTTAAAAACAACACCACATTATTAGAGATGCAGTACAAGACTTTCTTCATGAAATATATTTTCTTCCTGACCATCCTGAACTGAAAGAAATTCAAATAGTCCTTCAGGAATATAGAAAGGTACAGCTTTAATATTTTTATGTACCAAAAGAATTAATGATGTAAACCCAGGTGTGGCAATATAGTATTGTATGTTATACTGATAATATATTATGGGTGAGATTTTTAAAGCAATCTAGGGAATTTAGCCAACACGTTTTCACTTAATTTTAATGTAATGGAAGATGTGTCTCTAAATCCCTTACTGTTTTGAAAATCTCAACCATTGTGCTTCTCTTTGAAGAGAATGCGTGTTCACAAAATGGCAGGCTAATACGGTAAAAATCTAGATATATGCATGTGTACATTTCGTAATTGAAATGAAGCATTATCCTTTGGTCAGTGAAGGAAACTGGAAACAGAGAGACTACTGGATTCAGTTCCTAGCTCTGCCACAATTCTCTGTATGATGTTGTGGAAACTGAAGTTAAGTTACTTGCCCAGCTATACAATGGAGATAATACTTATACAGATAAAGGAAAACTTGGTAATGTGTACCACACAATAGAGCCAGATTCTCATTGACACATTACACTCCCAGAGTAGTGTAAGAGTTAATATTTCTATAATTTTTGACTTCCCTGTATCTTATGTGCTTTATTTAATATTCTTCATAATCTTAAAAACACTTCACTCCTTACCAGCTTAGCTTTTAACAATGAATATCTTGTTAGAAAAACTACCAAATACTATCATATTTCAGAATATGAAATCCTAAACTGGTCCCTATAATATATCATCTTATAATGATGAATACTGTGAAGAAAACCATTGTTTTTTGGAATGGCCTTTTGCCCTTGATCCAAAATAGCCCAAATTTGTTATTTGCAGGGCACAGTGCAGGGCCTATTTCTTTTGCCTCGCCTTGGAAAGGCGTTACAAGGGGTGTGTGTGTGTGTGTGCGTGCGTGCGCCGGGCCGGGAAGAAGTACCTGTATGAAGAGTTACTGTTTGGTAGGAGTAGTGAGCTGATTAAAATAAATAGTATTTCATTTGGTAATGTGAAATTCTTGGCAGGGTGCTCAGGGCCTGTGTATGGGAACTCTTTAGTGTTCTAAATTGAAAGAAAATAAAACTAAAAACCTTCTGTCAATATGACACCTTTTATGAGAACAAAATTAATTTAAATATGTTTTCCTCCCACTGTGAGCAAACAAAAAATTATGGGGTATGGATATGGGTTTAGGAGACTTCTACTTTAAAAGGTGGCTGATGTGTATTTTCTCATGTTTTTGAGGTGTTTGGAGATTTTAACCATGTTCCTGATGTGGTTAATCATTGTGCTATACGCTGTGTATTTTTGTTCAGGAGTCCTCCAAAAGCACTGACCTGCAGCCAACACTTCAGCTATCCATGAAAGCTATTCAGCATGAGAATGTAGATGTTCGTATCCACGCGCTGACCAGTCTGAAGGAAACCTTGTATAGAAATCAGGTATAAAAAGCTGTTATGATGAATGCAGTTAAAGATGAACTATGATACTGTCTGGACCAACAGTATCATTTTCCTTTATCTTGGGATGCTGTTTTCTCTTACAATAAGCAGCAAGGTAGATGAGGTGTCTTTGTATTCTCAGTTTACCCATATAGATGTCCTTTGACTTCAGAATGGGTGAGGTGGTAGGTTCCCATCTAACTTTCTCTTTTAACAGGGTTTTCAAACCCTACTTTTTGTGTGGGATCCTTGCTGAATCAGAACTGAATGAGCTGTTCAGAAGTAAACACGTTCTCTTCCTCTAGTGCTAGCCCAGCATTGCAAGAAATAAATCAATCCAGAACTGAAGAGGGATTTTGTAATGGGACTGTTACTGGGAAAAGTAATCTGCTATTTTTTGTTCTGTTAAAGCGTTTTCTGGCTTAGCAGGCTGCGTTAACAAATCCATGATCAATTGCAGACTCTCAAATGTAGATTTTTCTTTTTTCTGTAAGAAAAAGTTTTCTTAAAACCTAATATGAAGGTATCTGCTCCTGGGCTTATCGTAGAACCATAGAAATGTAGGACTGAAAGGGGCCTCGATAGGTTATCAAGTCCATCCCCTGCACTAAGGCAGGATTAAGCATTATCTAGTCCATCCCTGACAGGTGTTTGTCTAATCTTGTTTTAAAAGCCTCCAATGACAGAGAATCCACAACCTCCCTAGGTAATTTGTTCCAGTGCTTAACTACAGCTGGGAAATTTTTCCTAATGTGTAACCTAAATCTCCCTTGCTGAAATTTAAGCACATTACTTCTTGTCCTGTCCTCAGTGGTTAAGGACAACAATTTTATCCTCCTGCTCTTTATAACAACCTTTTATATACTTGAAGACTATTATGTCCCCCCACCCCTCAGTCTTCTCCTTCGACTAAACAAACCCAATTTTCTTCTTCAAGTGATTGCACGTGTGCATCCCCATTCTAGGTGTATGCGTGTCCCGAGCACAGATGCCAGAAATTTTTCCTTCAGTGGTACCCATAGGGGCAGCTTGACCATCCTTTGCTGCCATGCGTTGGTATAAAGCACCTACGCCCTTTCAGTTCCTTTTTACTGCCTGTTACAGTCGCTGGAACTGCTAGCTTGCAAAAGCAAGGATCTCTCAGTGGTAGTAGTCATCTTCTTTCTGAACATAGTTAGTTGTAGTTAGTTTTAGTTCATTTTAGTGAAGTTCTGTAACTTCAGGTTTTTGCGAAATTCTTGTCCATTCCCTGGTGCCAAGGCGGTGCCTTGGTCACCGGGCCTTCTGCCACAAGGCTATGCCCCTGAGCGATCTGCACTCAAGCTGCTTAAAGTGCCTGGGAGAAGCTCATATTGAGGACCATTGTCAAATCTACAAGGACTTTAAGCTTTGCAGAAAGAAGGGTCCTCATGGCAGTGGCACTGAGACCTCCATTGGAGCCAGGCCAGTCAGACTCGGCACCGAGTGCCTCGGTAAGGAGTGCTCCTCCTACTGTACCAGAGTCTCAGCACCGATCACTATCCCCAGTGCATAGAAAAAGGCATAAGAAACAGCCGGCCGAAAGGAGTGATCCCTGGCACTGAAGACTGCCAGGCATGGGGATCAGAGTAGAGCTTGATCTCAGCCAAAACACTTCTCTACTTCAGCACCACAGACGTTGTCACCATTGATGCCAGCACCTATGCAGACACTGTCAAATCCGGTACAGGAAGAGCTGTCTACATCTGTGGCACAGCTAGGTACTAATACTGTCTCGATACCGACCACACTGGAGGCGTTTGCTGCTGCCAGAGACCTTCACTAGCTGTCAGTATCGGTATTGCCGGCAGTACAGAAGTCGATGTTATTGGTGGACAGGAGGGAACCCGCTGGGATTCTTCCATAGTTCGGTACTGTGCCCTTGTGTACCATCAAAAAGGAAACCAGCTATGCTTGCCACAGTGTGGACATCTCCACCATGGCACTGGTCTCTAGTACCGGTGGGAGTAGCACCACAGTGGTCACCAGACAGAGACTCATCTTCTGAGTTGGAGATTGGGTCTTACTCCTTCCATCCAAAGAACTGCTCTTCCCCACTCTTCCAGGCATTTCCACTTGTTTATGGTCCCAGGCACAGGAGTACCATCAAGTGGTTGGCCAGGAGCTCACTGGGGACCTACACCAGTCCATTGGCCCTTTTGGAACCTGTGGGGTTTTCCTCAGGTTTCCAAGGCTTATTCCAGACGCTCCTGTTCGGTGGCCTCGAAAAGAAGGGCGGCATTGTCCCATTGGGCAGCATGTGATCTGGATTCTGGTACCGAGTCCAGTACTGAACAGCAAGAGCCAGCTCAACAGGATCTAGCTGATGCAGAAAGAGAGGAAGAGCTTTCACGGCCAGTGCTGGCCGCCTCCTCTTCTCTAGACAAGGTGGTCTCAGGAGGGGGTATGTTGCCTCTCTCGGATGACTATAAAGCTCCCCAAGAGTTGTTGAAGAGGGTGGCCTTAAATCTGGGCATATAGGTGAAGGTAGTGAAAGAATCCTACCATAGCTTAGTTGACATTTTAGCTGCAGCAGGCTCTTCAAAAGTAGCCCTGCTTCTCAGTGAAGACATTATGGACCCTGTTAAGACCTTGCAGCAGACCCCTGAATCCCTCCCCCTCACTTCAAAAAGGGCTGAACGAAAATACTTTATTCCCACCCAGGGTTCTGAGTTTCTTTATACCTATATCTTCTCCTCCTTCCCTTAATCCCTGGTGGTATCTGCTGCCAATGAGAGAGAGACAAGGTCATCAGGGTGCAATCCCAAAATCAAAAGACTCGTAGAAATTATACTTGTTTGGTAGGAAAGTTTATTTTACCGGGGGGGGGGGGGGGGGGAGTTTACAACTCTGAATTGCAAACTAGCAGCTGCTGCTGGGCAGGTATGATTTTGACATGTGGGACTCTATGCAGAAATTCAAGGACTTACTCCCACAAGAGACCAGGCAAGAGTTCTCCTTGCTAGTGGATTAGGAAAAAATCGGTGGTGAGGGCTTCTTTACAAGCTGCTTTGGATGCGACTGACTCAGCAGCCAGGTCCATGGTTTAAACAGTTGCCGTGCGCAGGAGTTCATGGGTACAGTCCTCGGGACTCCTGCAGGAGGTCCAGCAGACACTTCAAGACCTGCCTTTCGAAGGAGCTTCACTTTTTTAAGAACAGACTGATGCGAAACTTCATGGTCTAAAAGACTTAAAAGCGACTCTTAAGTCCCTTGGATTGTACACCCTAGCTCCTTCAAGGAAGCACTACAGGCCTCAACAGCCTCTCCATTACTCTGTCCCAGCTGCCCATCAGGAGAAGCAGGGGTTTAAGGCGTAGGCCACCACCCCCTTCTACTTCGACATCAATGCCTGGGGTTCTAAGCAGGCGTTTTAATGGGACACTCGAGGACGCCATACCAGTTTCTGTGATGCCAGACCCCGTTTCTCCTTTATTTGCAAACCGCCTTTTCCTTTTTCTCAGTTCGTGGTCATATCACCACGGACTGTTGGGTGTTGAGCACGATGGAAGTGGATACACCCTCCATTTTATTTCTACCCCTCCTTCTCAGCCTTCCTCCTCAGGGACCCCTTTCACAAAGAGCTTCTGGTCCAGGAAGTTTAATTTCTCCTTCATATGAGAGCAGTGGAAGAGGTTCTGCAGAATGTAAGAGGGAAGGGGATCGCCTCCCATTATTTTCTAATCCCAAAAGCCAAGGGAGGTCTCAAACTGATTTTAGATCTGTGTCAGCTAAACAACTATCTTTATTTTCTTAAGTTCCGCATGGTCACATTGGCATCCATTATCCCCTCACTGGATCCCCGAGACTGGTATGCCGCCGTCAATTTAAGAGTGCCTGTTTTCATGTATCGATATATCAAGGACACAGAAGGTTCTTCAGATTCGTAGTGAACCACTCACTACCAATTCACGGTCCTCCCATTCGGCCTGTCTGCAGCTCTGCGGGTGTTCACAAAATGTATGGTGGAAGTGGCGGCTTTTCTGAGGAGGTTAGGGGCATAGGTCTACCCTTATCTAGACGACTGGCTAGTCAGTCAGTCAGTCAGTCCAGGGCTCAAATAGTTTCCAACGTTCGACTTACCAGATCATTTTGAATTCTAATCATGACCTCCAAAGCACTTGCGTACTCTAACAGCTTGGTGTTGTCCACAAATTAAATGTACTCTCTCAGCCATTATCCAAATCATTTATGAAGATATTGAATAGAACTTGACCCAGGACGGATCCCTGTGGGACCCCATTCTATATGCCCTTCCAGCTTGACTGTAAACCATTAGTAACTACTCTGAGTATGTTTTCCAACCAGTTGTGCACCCACCTTATAGTAGGTTTGTCTAGGCTATATTTCCCTAGTTTGCTTGTGAAAAGGTCATGTGAGACAGTGTCAAAAACCTTACTAATGTAAGATATACCACATCTGCTGCCTTCCCCCATCCACAAGGCTTGTTACCCTGTCAAAAAACAATACTAGCTTGGTTTTGCATTATTTGTTCTTAGCAAATTCATGTTAACTGTTTCTTATCACCTTATCTTCTAGGTGCTTACAAATTAATTGATTGATTATTCTCTCCATTTTTGGGTATGAAAGTTAAGCTGACTGGTCTAATTCCCTGGGTTGTCCTTTCCTCCCTTTTTATAGATATTTGCCCTTTTCCAGTCTTCTGGGAGCTCTTCTGTCCTTCATGAATTTTCAAAGACACTCACTAATGGCTCAGCAATCTCTTCAGCTTGTTCCTTGAGTATTCTAGGATGTATTTCATCAGCCCCTGCCAACTTAGACATCTAACTTGACTAATTGCTGGTCTACATTAGAAACTTTGATGGATTCAGCTATGTCCTCTGAGCAATGTAGTTAAGCCAACATATGTCCTAATGTAGGCAGCGCTAGGCTGATGGAAGAATTCTTTACTACAGTGATAGGAGAACCCCTCCCATCAGCATAAGAAATGTCTATTCTTCAAAGCTACAACAGCGCAGCCACAGTAGTGGCTTCAGAATAGATACTTCCAAGCCTGAAAGGAGAGGTTCTCCTGTCAGCATAGGTAATCAATCTCCCTGAGAGGTGGTAGCTAAGTTGACGAAAGAATTAGTCCATCAACCTAGCACTGTCTACACAGGGACTTAAACCAGCTTAACTATGCTGCTCCAGGATGTGGGTTTTCAAACCCCAAGTGCTGTAGTTAAAACAATGTAATTTTCTAGTGCAGACCACCACCATAGCTTAAGTCAGCACTTGCCCAGCTTGCTACCCCTTAACACCGGCCCTGGTTTTATATGCAGAAAGACCGTTGTTGTGGCACAGTTGGGCTGTGGAGTTTTTATAGCATGTTCGGGGGGGCCTCAGAAAGAAAAAAGTTGAGAACCCCTGCTTTAAGTAATTCTTAACTTGTTCTTTCCCTATTTTAGCCTCAGATCCTACCTGTTTTATGTTTGTCATTCGTTTACTACAAACCTTTTTGGTGAAAACTGAAACAAAGAAGGCATTTAACACTTCAGCCCTTCGCTGCATTTTCTAACTCAACCATATTGTGCACAAGTATAGTTACAAAGTGGTTGATGGGAATACATTCTCTCATCCATATGTACTCACTAATGCCAGAACTATTTACAGATGGGCATGAGTAATATCAAGGCATTTCCTCTAATTTATGAAGCCAGATAAGAGATTGTAAATTGTCCTTGTGTGTTATGACTTTTGTTGTGTTGATACATTAATAAATGGCTGTCAGATTAGCTCTCTTTTGTGGTGGAATATTGGGCTGTGTTATTTCTCATTAGAACAAATCCTTCCTGTAATTATGTGCAGTTGTGTGATTAACAAGTTATTTAACAAAATTAAATAGATAAGAATAAGATTTAAAGTAATGTGTGGGACAATATCTGTTTTGTTTAATGAATTGGAACCAGGCTCCATGTCCTAGTCCCCACAAATCAAATTTTTGTTTCTACAGTACCATAGAAGTGTGCGATTCTTTATAGATAATGAAAGACTTCGAGTAGGAGACAAACTGAGGGCCAGATCCTGTGTCCCTTATTCACACGAGTACCACCATTTACTTCTGATGTGAGTAAGCATTGCAGGTAGACGATGCAAGAATTGAGCCGTAAATTAAACAGAACAGGCAGGAGATGACAAACATAAGGGTTATGGAATGGTGAAATATGGAGGAAAGATGATCTTTTACTGTTGTTTCTCCATAAGATAAACTTTGCTATATCCACACTTATAATTGATTATTTGTTTTCTTTCTGTTCCTCTTTCAATTTCTTAGGAAAAATTGATAAAATATGCAACAGACAGTGAAACTGTGGAGCCAGTCATCTCCCAGTTAGTAACTGTGCTTTTAATTGGCTGTCAGGATGCAAACTCTCAAGCCCGACTGCTTTGTGGAGAATGTTTAGGTGAGCTGGGAGCCATAGATCCAGGTAGACTGGACTTTTCAACAAGTGAAACCCAAGGAAATAATTTTACATTTGTGGTAAGGAGCATTACATTGGAGTTTCTATCATATGATACTGTGAACTTTTGAAACTGCAATCAGAAGAGAAATGTTGTATTGAATTAAATAGTTGGTTGGGTAGTAAAATGTTGCAGAATGGCACAAATTGAAAGCATCAAGTTTTATTAAAAGCTGTTAATTGACTTAGGGTAAGCGAATCTCAATACTCATCCCTGGTGGTTCCACAAAATGCTCTGTTTAAGACATTTAAAATAAAGTTCTTGAGAGACTAAATCAGTTTATAATTCAATTAAAAACAAAACTTGGATACTTTTTCAAATCAGTGACGCTGGCGTTTCATTATACATGTAAACATTTCTGAGTGTCAGAAAACGGTTATGCTTCAGAGCAATGTCAACTCCGAAGGATGCATTTATAAAGTATTATGCAGGGACGTAGCTGTGCAGCTCTGGGTAACCTTAATTGGAGTCATGAGGCTCAGTCCCTAGGCACCATTTTGTAAAATTTATGTCTAAATATGAGACCAGTGGAGAATGTGGATGAACATTTAAAATAAATAATGTGGTTTAATGGAAGTAGAATGACATGGAGTGTATGGGTTTGTTTAACTATGAATGTCTTCATTATAAAATACATAATTTGTGGGTGGAGAAATTTCCTGAAAATTAAGCTCCTAGCACTATCTAGAGCTAAACAGTGCAGACAGCAATTGTGAAAGTTACTTGTACAGAAATATTATCTCAAATATGGATAGTAGTAGCCTTCTTTCTTTGTCAGTAACTCACTTCCATGAATAAAGATTTTGATTTGTGCTATATCTTGTAGTGATTTTGTAATGACTAATGTCATTTGTTAGGAATTGTTCAAGCATTTCAGTTAGGGCTAAACCCTAAGAGTTGCTGAAATCATTGGGCGTGGCAAAAGCTCAGTAGATGTTCTGCACCTTTCAGGATTTGACCATGAATTGAAAGTGAATTTACTGCTCATGGAAGTGAAGGACTAATAGTACTGGCTTGAGTTAGTCATGGTGTGGGCAACAGTCACCAAAACTCTCTCAAAATACCTCAGTTCTGAACATGCCTGCTATTCCAAACCTGGGGCTGTTTCATAGAGACTCGCAAGTCTATCAGTATTGTGGTAGTCTTGTGACGTGTACAGTTTGGGATTAAAACCATGCACCAATTAATTTTCAATCCATTTCCACAGAAACTGAAAATTTACTCTCACTGTGTATTGCATAGAGCTTTTTTCCTTCAGACTGGGATTTTCTAAAGGGTCTAAGTGAGTTAGGCCCCCAGGTCCCTTTGAAAGTGAATGTGAATTGTGGGCCAGATATCATCAAACATCAGCCTCCTTTCTCATCTAACCCCAATTTGAAACCGGGCTCCAAAGGTGATAGACTAAAGTTCTTTCTTGAGCCAGTAGCCAGCCTCTTAAATAAATTTGATTTTTTTGTTTGTTACTGAGGCTGGAGTGGAGGATCCAAATTTTGGCCATGGATTATTAATGGAACTAACCAGAGCATTCATGGCTTATGCTGATAATGTCCGTGCTCAAGATTCTGCAGCGTATGCCATTCAGGTAAGGCAGCATGTTTGTTAGAACATTTGTTTTTATTATTGAATGTTTTCTTTGTTGCACTGAAATGCAGAATCTGTACAACAAATATTTTTAAGGAACATATTTATATATTTGACCTTTCTAACATTTCACTTAAAATATTGGTGGGCTTAGTATGTGATTCAGGATACTGTAAGAGTTTTTAACTCCTCAAATCCCATATGGCTACTAGAATTTTGAGTAATTTGCAGTTTTAAAGATGGTATTTCTGTTAATACATTTTTAGGAATTACTATCCATCTATGACTGTAGAGAGACAAACACTGACTGTCCAGGCTCCAGGCTTTGGAGGAGGTTTCCTGAGCATGTTCAAGAAATACTGGAACCTCACTTAAATACACGGTATGTGTCATTGAAATAAATCTTTGGAGTACAACTTTTAAAATAAATCTTTCTCCAAGTTAACAATAATTTGGTTTTGTTTATGTGCATGCCACTCTTGCCAACTTCCCTGGAAGAGTGTGCATAGGTATAAAACTCAAATATAGCCCTATTCTTTCTGCATAATGCTAACTTGTCTCTCACTTGACTATTTAAATCCTTCAGTGACTTGCAAATCACAAAGAAAAATATTCTGTGCACAGATAACACATTCAGGCCTGGCAGTTTGTCCTCAGAGTGAGATTTTAAAAACTGCCATGAAATCATCCCTATCTCTGTTTTTCATTAAAGTACAGGTATGACCTCCAATAGGATTCAAGCCTTTTTACATACTGTATGTTTGAGATTTTTTGATTCTTACAAAAACATAGAAGCTAACTTCAACTCTTTCCTGGTTATTTGTGGACTGTGTCCTTTCTTCCACATAGGAAAACAGTACCCATTTACTAAACTTGGATTTTAAAATTACAGATACAAGAGTTACCAGAAGGCTGTAAACTGGTCTAAGATGAAGAAGCCAATTTACTTAAGCAAATTAGGCAACAATTTTGCAGAATGGTCAGCAACCTGGGCAGGTTATCTTATAACAAAGGTAATTGCAATGTGTGCTATATGCATTTGAATGAAAAGATAACTGGTGAGCTAGTATACTAATGTTTGTGGAGTATATTTAGTCTTCATCAAATCCTGTCTGTTAAAGAAATGAGGAAAAAACTATGGGCAAAAATCTCACTTACGCCCAATTCGATGAGATACTTGGTACGCTTAACATCCATTGCAATCAGTAGAGGCTAAGGATACTTGGCCCTTTGAGGGATTGGCCTTTTTGATTACAGGCATGGTTTTAGCACAAATTACAGCACTTTTTGTATCACCAAGGCACACCCATATAACCATCCACAGTCCTTATGTATAATATGAACTTTTTGTTTCTAGTTCTGTCACTTGTTGTGGAGGCATATTGGCAGCACCATAGTTAAGATTCTTTCAAGCTTTTGGCTTTAACAAGATCTTAACACCTCTCTGTAGATTTTAGAAAACTAAAAATGTAAAATACGTTATTAGTTGCCAGGAGCACTAATATCTCAGGTGTTTCTGAGAAGATATAAACCTCAAATCTCCTTCTCAGAAATGTAGGGAAGGAAGCCTGTCACATTTTTCATATCCCTGTAGTTACACAATCCCAGCACATAGAAACCATCTACGTTGTCCTCCTTTTCCCACCCACCCCCATGCCATCATATGTAGGTGATACATTCAAAACTTTGTTTTTAAATGAACCACACTAAAAGGGAGCCACCCTAACTCACCAGCTACAGTGGCTTTTTCTGCTGACAAAAGTATGAATAGATTTTGTGGCAGATCTCCAACCTTATCCCCGTGGGTCCTGCACTTCCAGGCAGTTTATGCTAGCATCAGAGGCTCATTGCAACCCTCCACGTAGCCCTTCTCTCTCTTTAGGGCCAGGGTACAGTCTACTGAGCCCTTTTCATCATAAGCCAGCAAGGAGGTTGGTGAGAGAACTCCCACAATCGCTGTTGTCCCTACGGGCTTATTCAAGAACAGTCGAGTCTCCTGTCCTGACGGGGCCTGTCTTACCTTCCCAGGAGGTGTTTCTGTAGTGGCAGGTTGGGGGGAACCCAGGCCCGGCCTCTACTCCAGGTTCCTGCCCCGGGACCCTAATGGCAGCAGCTGTTGGCAACTGACCTTTTACTGCCAGAGTTGCTACATTTCCCTGGGCCACTTCCCTACAGCTCCCCCGCTTCTCTCTCTCAACACCTTCTTCACCCTTACCTTAGGGCTCCCTTTCCAGTGGTTTCAGGGTGTCTGCATTACCCAGCCCTTCAGCCACACTTCCTCTCCCCTGCCTCTCTTTGACCTGACTGGAGTGAGCCCTTTTGTAGTATCAGAGGGGCCTTAATTAGAGTCAGGTGCTTAACAGCCTCAACTGACTCTTTGCAGGTTAATTGGAGTCAAGGGTTCTCATTAGCCTAATGGCTTCAACTGACTCTTTGCAGGTTAATTGGAGTCATGTGTCCACCCTAGCCTGGAGCAGCCCCTGCTTTGGTCAGTCAGGGAACAGAAAACTGCTTATCCAGTGGCCAGTATATCTGCCTTCTACTACTCTGCTGTTCCCAGCTGGCCTGGGTCTATCACAATTTATATCCCCATTCCCTTGGCATCTTTGTAGGACAGAGGAAGGGGTTCTACTTATGGCTGCGTGAAGAGCCCTGCTCTCCAGAAATTCTTTGTAGACACAACTCCACAATGGCACGCTAATACTAGTGTGCCAATCCTGAAAACATTCAGACAGTAGCAATGCTGATGTATTTCCCTCCCTATATCCATAGCTCCCACATACGATAGTCCCTCACTTTTGTAAGTATAAGTCTGATGATCTGTTTATGGTTCGTTGGACTGAGAGTATCAGGTACCAATAAATTGGATGGGATAATTTATCTTCAGCAGTAACAAGAACTGTATTTTTATACATTGTCTAAAACTTCCAACAATTCTGCTAGCCACATACGTTTTACCTACAAAAAACACTCTTCCTGAAAAATACAATTTTTGTTACAGGTGCGACATGATCTTGCCAGCAAAGTCTTCAGCTGCTGCAGTATTATGATGAAAAATGACTTCAAAGTGACGATCTACCTTCTTCCACACATTCTTGTCTATGTTTTATTGGGATGCAATCAGGAGGACCAACAGGAGGTGAGATGATGTTTTCCTGTACATTCTTCATAAGAATTAAAATTGAAGCAGCATAGCAGTATATTTGAAGGGCTCAATATAAGGAAACAATATAGGTATTTAACACTCTTCTGTATTAATAATATAAATGTTCAGCCAGGCTTTGAGTAAGTCTTAAAAGTTACTGCTGATAGGTGGTGCATCAGCTCTACAGAGAAACTATTTCCTCTGAGTAGTCTACTGTGCTTTGACCTCAGAAGCGGGGAGGCTATGTATCCAAATAGGGCTGCAGCAGCATCAGGAGCTAGAGTTATAGAAGGAGGAAATAGGCATTCCACACCCTGCCCAGGCAGTAAATTGGATTGGTGCATCTTCAGGGTGCTCTGTCCTCTAATTTCCCCTGACCTGGCCATGACTTTCATTTTAGGGGAAAAGCTGGTTGAGCACAAGTCCCCCTGTAGAGCAGAGTTCATGCATGTCTTGTGCCACAACCTTTCTGTGTGGACTTCTTGTTATTAGGAGCTCGCAGGCTGGGTTCCATTTCTGTGCGTGTGGTTTTGGGGGTTTTGTTTTGGTTTTTCCTGAGAGAAACTGGAGAATGAATCTGGCCCTTAATATTGCTGTAGAATATGTTGAAGAGGGAAGGCATGCAAGCCAAAATAGGGGAAGAACAGGTTAAAGAATATTTAGAAAAGTTAGATGCATTTAAGTTAGCGGGGCTTGATGAAATTCATGCCAGGGTACTTAAGGAACTAGCTGAAGCAATCTTGGAACCATTAGCATTTATGTTTGAGAACTGGAGGACAGGTGAGGTCCCAGAGGCCTGGAGGACAGCAAACATAGTATCTATCTTTAAAAAGAGAAACAGAGAGGACCCAGGGAATTGTAGACCAGTCAGCCTAACTTTGATACCTGGAAAGATATTGGAACAAATTTTTAAACAATCTGTTTGTAAGTGCATGGAGGATAATGGGGTTATAAGGAGTGGCCAGCATGGATTTCTCAAAAACAAATCATGCCAAACCAAACAAATTTTCTTCTTTGACAGGGTACTGGCCTAATGGATGGGAGGAAGCAGTAGACATGATGTATCTTGATTTTAGTGAGGCTTTTGACACTGTCCCACACAACATTCTCATAAGCAAGCTAGGGAAATGTGGTCTAGATTAAATTATTATTAGGTGGGTGCACAACTGGTTGAGAGGCCATACTCAGAGTCGTTATCAATGGTTTGTTGTCAAACTGGGAGGACATATATAGTGGTGTCCCACCGGGATCAGTCCTGGGTCTGGTACTATTCAGTATTTTCATTAATGACTTGGATAACAGAGGAAAGTATGCTTCTAAAGTTTGCAGATGACACCAAGCAGGAAGGGACTGCAAGCACAGAGGACAGGATTAGTATTCAAAATGACCTTGACAAATTGATCTGAATTCAACAAGATGAAATTCAGTAAAGGCAAGTACATAGTACTACGCTTAGGAAGGAAAAATCAAATGCACAACTAGAAAATGGCAAATAAATCGCTAAGTAGTAGTAGTGCTAAAAAAGTTCTGGGTGTTAGAGTGGATCACAAATTGAATATGAGTCAACAATGTGATGTAGTTGTGAAAAAGGCTAATATTCTGGGGTGTAGTAATAAGATTGTTGTATGTCAGACACGGGAGGTAATTATCCCAGTCTACTCTGCAGTGGTGAGGTCTCAGCTGGAGCACTGTGTCCACTTTATGAAAGATGTGGACAAATTGGAGAGAGTCCAGAGGAGAGCACCAAAAATTATAAATGATTTACAAAACCTGTCTTATGAGGAAAGGTTAAGAAAACTGGGCATGTTTAGTCTTGAGAAAAGAAAACTGATAAGTCTTCAAATATGTTAAGGGGTATTATAAAGTGCTGAGATCAGTTGTTCTCCATGTCCACTGAAGGCAGGGCAAGAAGTAATCGGCTTAATCTGCAGCAAGGGAGACTTAGGTTAGATATTAGGAAAAGCTTTCCAACTATAACAGTAGTAAAGCTGTTGAATAGGCTTCCAAGGGAAGTTGTGTAATCCCCATCATTCAAGGTTTTTCAGGATAGGCTGGACAAACACCTGTCAGGCATGGTCTAGTTTACTTGGTCCTGCCTCAATACAGGGGCTGGACTTGATGACTTCTCTAGGTCCCTTCCAGCCCTACAAAACTCTGAGAAGGGAATTGCAAATTAATCAGACTTAACTATGTTTTATAATCTTATAGTTAGTTAAGATGTCCCTACTTGCATGTTCCATTTCTGGGGAAACTACCATTGTTTTCTCTGTCATAAACTGCCAAATTCCTCGTGTGTGTATGTATGTATTTGGGGCGGTGGGAAGGGAATATTTTCTCACACACCCATACTTACATCTTGGTCAACAGATCTAGCAACATTTCATTAACCCCGATAAAAGCAAAAATAAAATTAAAACTAGCCATCCCATGATCCACTAACCAATAGTCATCTTGTTAGTCATTTTACTTAAGTTAGAGTGTGTCTAACTTGCATGGAAGCACCATTTACTTACCTATATTCTGAAGACACTTAGCTGAACAGTAATCTGTTCTTCATAAAGCTGTTCAAAATGCTTCACCATGCTTTCCTGTGTCTTTTTCCATGTATAGTACTTATTGGTACACTTTTCTTTTCTTTTCTTTTCTTTTCTTTTCTGTCTTTAGGCCCTTGGGGCAAGAACTCTATACTGCCCCAAAAACACTGCCAACACTTAACAAATGCTGTTACAATGTTGAATATTTCTAGGTTGACCTCTGTTTCATCTGTTGTCTCTTAATATTTTGCAGACTTTGATGAAACTAAAAACGTTTTGATTTTTTTCATATTAACCTCTGTGTAGGTGTATGCAGAGATCATGGCTGTTCTTAAACACGATGACCTGTGCACTAGAAGACTCCAGGATAGTGCATCAGATCTGAGTCAACTAAGTACACAGACAGTGTTTTCCATGCTTGATCATCTAACACAATGGGCTAGACATAAATTCCAGATGCTTATTGCTGAGAAAACTGTTAGTAAGTCAAGCAAAGACAGAGGGGATCTGAAAGGTTAGTGATGTTCTTTGTATTGTATATAAAAGGAATTTTGTATTCTTAAAATAAACATTTAGACACGTCCCTTCAAATTAGGACCACATAAGAATGGAACTTCGCTGCCAAGATAGTGTTAGACTATTGCTATGATTTCTTAAGTCCATACTACTGGCAATCTAACACTGTATCCCCTTGCCATCCTCATAGTGTTTTCTAGCTGCTATTTTGAGAAACCTATGGATTCATAAATTAAGAAACAGATGTTCTAAGACTTCTTCTTTTATCTTGAATTTATTTTTAGAAATCTTCTATAACACTTAAGTTTATATATGTGTATATATATATATATGATGCCTTGAAAATCTTAAGAACATGCAGCTACACTGCTTTTAAGAAATTATATTTATAGAAGAGAGACTCTTTATTCTTAATTAAATGATTAATTTGGGGTAATGGATGAACTGAACTTTAATCTTTAATGATAACTTTATAAATGAAACTTGGATGATAAACTTCTTAAACTGTTTTATTCCATAGCATCAAGTGAGGATTATGCAGAATATCAAAGTGTGACACGTTTTCTAGACCTCATACCTCAGGATACATTGGCTGCTGCTTCCTTTCGCTCTAAAGCATACACAAGGGCTGTAATGCACTTTGAATCATTCATCACAGAAAAGAAACAAAATATTCAGGAGCATCTTGGATTTTTGCAGGTTTTAATTAATTTTTGATTTCATTTAAAATGAATATGAAAACAGAGGTGGGCCATGTTTAGAGTTGTCAACACTTAAGGTTACCCCTCCCTTTGTCTTTTCTCAAAGATTGCAGATGTGGTTATGCTGTTGCTGTCTGAAGCAGCAATAGACAGTTATCTATCTTCAAGTAGCAAGGGCTGTTTCCCCCTGCTCATTATGTCTGCTTATGTGATAAGCTGGAGGAGGTTTCTCTTTATTAGAAGAAAACAAGAAAATTAAATAAAAATCTACAATTATCACTAAAATGGCTCCTTTTTTCAAAAAAGAGCAATTTTGTCTTTCAATGAACGTGACTCTCTTTTTAAAATAAATAAAAGCTAATCATGATTTACATAAATAAAATATTACAATTATGAAATCTTTTTGTAAAGTGAAGTAATTTATGCTAAAATAGAGGAAGAGTGCACACCGTGTGTATTACAAAGATGAAGAATTATTTTCAAGCGGCATAGTTAACTTATATGTTAGCTGAGTTCCTGTTAGAGTTCATTTCTTCTCATGGTTGAAGTTGCCCAATGATTTCCTAATTTGAAAAATAATCTAGAACACTCCTTCTGTGATGTGTAAGAGTCATATGCATTTGCAACTCTGTATTATACAACTTACTGCATAATACAGTACTTTATTTTATCCTTTGTGTAAGTTGCTTCAAATAAATTTGATATGGTACCCATTCAGTAACATGAGATTGTTGTTACTGAGACATATGAAAATTAATGACTGAATGACTGAAGTTCATGTGGAAGTTTGGCCAGCAAAATCTTCTAAGATGTCTAAAGATTTTATTGTTCAGTTATGTGATGTCTTAGAGTCATAATTTGTAACTAAGAACTCTGCTTTGGAGCAGTTTTACATGACAGTTAAGTAACATGCTTGATTCTTAACACATTATACAAATGTCTTGTTGTTGGCCTTTATAGCTGAACCACTGTGTTTGATTTATGTTTTCAATTGTAATATTTTCCATGTTCAAAAAAAGAAATTATATGCTGCTATGCATGAACCAGATGGAGTAGCTGGGGTAAGCGCAATTCGGAAAGCAGAGCCATCTCTCAAAGAACAAATCCTTGAACATGAAAGCATTGGTTTGCTGAGAGATGCCACAGCTTGTTATGACAGGGCTATTCAGCTGGAATCTGACCAGGTAAAATGAAAGTCACATTCATCATCCAACAAAAAGGTGAAAAAATATAATGATAGAGGCTTAGAATATATATGTAAAATATGAACATTTATAATGCTGCAATGACTGTATATGAGTTACTATAAACAATACTTGGCAAACTGGAGCAAGTCATTCTCTAGCTTCCAAACACCTTTAATTTAAAAGTGAAATTGAGATGTGTATGGGAGCGAGTGTGTTGATGCAACAGTGGCCCCTTTGGCCAAATGCAGGATTGCACCATAGTTTGCTTGATATGGCAGGGCAGTCAGTCGGTTCCCCTTGCTTGAGTCCCAGTGAGGTGCAGGAATTTTCCCTTTATTCTTGGTGGGGTCATGTGGTCCTGGTCCCCAGGGAGTCTGGAAACCTCAGTTCTCAAGTCTCTGAGAAATAAGTTGGGGAACCCAGGCCCGCCCACTCCATTAGGTTCCAATTGAGGGCCCTTAAGACAGACAGGCAGAATCAGGACTCCATAACTCCTGCTGTGCCCTGAGCTCCTTCCTACCTTTCTTGGTCTCTATCTCTGTAGGCTTTTCAGCCTGTTGATCCGATCGGCCCTTCTCAGGGTTCTGTCTCTGCACTGCTTCTCAGCAGCTTGCTGTCAGAGTTTTCCTCTTCCACCTGCTTGCTCCGCTGGCAGCTGCCCTGCCTCTCTGCTTCCTAGCTCTTTTATTCTCCTAGCTGCTGTGAGGCTGCCAGTCAGCTTTGGCTGGCAGTACCCGCATTAGCCCCTGGGTTGCTGGGCCACAGGAGTATATTACCCCGTGACAGTGAGTTTGTTACATTATTGTTCACAACTTTCCCTAGCAGTTCTCAAACATATGTACTAAAAAACAAGTTTTACTTTGTTCTGAAACACACCTTAGAAATTACTTATATCAGCTGAGATTCTTTTCCAGGGAGTTCTGTCCAAATTTGATTTTTTTGGTGTGAATTTGGTTATTCTTTTTAGCTGTGATAATTTAATTATTTAAACTTTTTTCTTTCCATGTCCTATTCATAACAAAAAAAATGTAAAAGAATAATGAAAAAAACAAAATTGATGTACATGCACCCAGAAGCTACCAATATGATATCTCTTGATTATACGCAATGTGTATTTTGATCTATTCTATCTGCATTTCTAGATCATTCATTATCATGGTGTAGTGAAGTCCATGTTAGGTCTTGGTCAGTTATCTACTGTAATCACTCAGGTGAATGGAGTGCTTGCCAACAGGTAATAATTTAATACAACCCCTGTTTGAATAATAAAAAGTTCTAATACTGCAGGTGTATCTAGAAGTGTGGAAATAGGATTTTATGGACAAAATGAAAACATTTAAAATTTCTCTAACTTCAGGGTTTCAACACTGTCTGAAATACTGCTACTTCCTTTGTGTATAATACTCAGTGCAGATAGATATATGCTTTAATTTATTCAAGGAAAAAAGAATCCTTCATTGTTAGCGTATTGTTGATTGTCACATACTTGTTCTTTCTTCTATGTTTTTTTTCCAATATACAGTTTTCCTTGCACAGTAATGAATTTTGACCAGAAAGTTCATCCTTTTTTTATCATAAAATATGTTCCTAGTAAAGTATATATACCATTTGAAGACTCAGTTTATGGGATGTCAATTTCAAATTACTATAAATTGATCACTTTTTTTTTTTTTTACTTAACGTTATTCATAGCAAGTTAACATACCTTTGATTTTCAAGTAATATAGGGGTTTTACTGTTTAAGAGTTAATTAGTTTATATAATGTAGAACTAATGCATTTTGTGCCAAGAAAATATAATAGCTATAGCACTGGCTGGTTTTGTACTGTGTTCTGATTGTGTGTACTTTTATAGGCCGGAGTGGACATCTGAATTGAACACATATAGAGTGGAGGCAGCCTGGAAACTAACACACTGGGATTTATTGGAAAATTATTTGGCTGCAGGTAGTAAAACTAGATGTCAAAATGAGAACATTTTTGTGCAATTATATATGTTCAAATTTGGCCAGCTTCAACCAGAAGGCATTTGTTGCAAATTTCTTGATCTGTGAAATATCAGCTGGTGTTAACTTTACAGTTTTTGTAAATTTATCTGATCCTTTATGACTGGGATTTTCAAGGGATCTTCAGGCCAAACACCCTTTAGGCTCCTTGGAAAATTCCACCTATAGGATTTCTAAAAGCACATATTGGCACAAATTGCTTGAAATCTCTTGGGAATAATAAAATATTAAAGTTGTACTCCTTTTTATGTTGTCATAAATTTTTTGAAATCTATTTGGACCAATTCTGATGAAAGTTTGTTTGATCAAGAATTTCCACTAAACATTTCTCAAATGTTACATTATTGACAGGCTATGACAGGGATGCTGTAACATTTTTTGTAGTTGGGGGTGCTGAGAGCCATTGAACCAAACTGTAAGCCCTGTATATAATGGAAACCACTTCAAGCCAGAGGGTGCAGTAGCACCCCTAGTTTCAGCACCTATGGGCTATGCCTGAGCAGCTAATGAAATGCATTTTCTGATTCTTTGTTCCCTAGATGTGAAGTCCAGTACTTGGAGTGTCAGACTGGGACAATTGTTGTTATCAGCCAAAAAGAAAAACACAGCAGCTTTTTATGAGACACTGAAAGTTGTTCGAGCAGAGCAGATTGTACCCCTCTCAGCAGCAAGCTTTGAAAGAGGGTCCTATCAGCGAGGATATGAACATATTATCAGGTATTTTGTGGCTTCTGTATAGCACTTCATTGTGTTCAAGAACTAAAGAACTCACTTTAAAATGCATGTATCTCATTCATGTAATCAACAGTAAGAACTCTTCATTTTCGATGATAAATGGTGCTGACCTATTGGTGTCTTGTGTTTTCTGACAACAGACACATATACAATACCAATTGCAAACCTTTCCTGATTGACTGAGATTTTGTGTTATATCTCCCCTGGAAATATTCATAATTTTTCTTTGTTGCACTCTCATCAGAAAATCAGCAAGCGAATTCATATATGCATGTCAGAAAATGAACACCTCAGACCAATTCCTGCCCTAAAAACACTACAGCTAAAACCTGAAATTTAGTCCAGTGTATTAACTCCACTAATTTCAGTGAGATTTTATATTTATACATCTGTAACTGAGAGCAGAATTTGGTCCTTCATTTCTAGACTCAACACAAGTAGAGATTATTTTCCTTTAAAGGCAGTTTAGTGTAGTTGAACTGAAGTTTAACTTAAAATGCTGTAGAAGTTGCATAAGAAAAAGGTTCAGTATTATCTTTTTATATCCTATACCTCCACATGGCAATGAAGATATTTGGCTTCATGCAAAATATACATTTTAACTTGCTTGCCAACTCAATTTTAAAAAAAATTCTGTTTTATGTACCAGATAGGTTTTATGCTTATATTGGAAGATGCCATTCAAAAGAATTCTACATTTCCAAATGCTCTTGACCAGTGGTCCCCAACCTTTTTTGTCTGGCGGGCACCAGATGATGAGCCACGGAGGACTGTGGCGGCGGACGAGCATCCACCGAAATGCCGCCGACAAGCGACAATGTCAATAGGCGTCGCCGCCGAAATGCCGCCGACAAGCAGCGTCATCCAGAGGCGTCCCCGAAATGCCGCCGAAAATCGGCAGCATTTCGGCGACGACACCTCTGGATGACGCTGCTTCTCGATGGCATTTCGGCGGATGCTCATCCGCCGGCCAGTACGCGGGCGCACTTAGACGCCCCGGCGGGTGCTATGGCACCTGTGGGCACCGCGTTGGGGACCCCTGCTCTTGACTATTCACAAGCCTTCATCTCGTCACTATTCTCACGTCAGCTATACACTCTCCAAACTTAGTCTACTAGTTAATGAGAAATAAGAACTATTTAAGTTCTTAACTTTGGAATTTCAACGGTGACAAAGATCTTTTACCATTTCTATAAAAGTTATTCTAATGGTGGTGCTATATTTTCATAAGAATTATTGCTAAAAGAAAATGGCTATAATTGTTTTAA
Source organism: Emys orbicularis (assembly GCF_028017835.1). Lineage (NCBI taxonomy): Eukaryota > Metazoa > Chordata > Testudines > Emydidae > Emys > Emys orbicularis. The sequence continues at coordinate 74,409,758 of NC_088691.1, read as the reverse complement.
AAATATTGCATTCATTACCCAGGTTACTCGATTTGCCATTGAAGTCAGTGAGAGTTTTGTTTGAAGAAGGAATGCGGGATTGAGCCCATACTTAGCAAACTGCATTGCTTCTGAGCTCAGTTTATTTGTTGTTCAGAGAGGAGGTTGTGAGAAAACAACAACCAGTTCACTAACTTAGATGTTCTTGATGTATTTTCTTTTAAGGAAGCATGGTATTTTGGAGTATTCATGTGGTCAGCTTTGGGAATGAAATGACAAATGCTAAACATACGATACATGTAACTGAAAATGGCAAACAGTTTCTAAAATACATTTCCGTATCCTTTCACCATAGGTTACATATGCTGTGTGAACTGGAACACAGTATTATACCATTGTTTCAGCAAATGGATGGTGACCATGGTAAAGAGTCTCTGAACTGGATTGCTCGTATAGAAATGACACAGAACTCCTATAGAGCAAAAGAACCCATCTTAGCACTCAGAAGGGCTTTGCTTAGCCTCAATAAAAGGTGAAGCTATGATTATTTCTTATCCTTCCATGTTGCATATCAATCGAATACTAGCTTTTCTCTTATTCAGTAATAGTATTGCACATAGTATTGCACATATTAGTGAGTTATGGTAAGAATCTACTGAAATTTACATTATAAACAAAAACAGCCCTGTTAAATTTCAAATACAAGACAAAAGCGGTGTTTTCCATGTGAGAGAGGATGCGATCAGCAGGGAAAAATAATTATTTCCAGACTTAGGGGGGATAAACAACAGAGAATAAAAGTATTATGAATGTTTATTTAAAGTGACTTTTTTTGTAATAAACAGTTTGTTAAGCTATTTGTGTTTTATTTCAATACATTATTATATGTATTTGAGATTGTAATGGCAGCACTTATAAGTGGAACTTTGTTTTGGAAAAAATCACCACAGACAGGATTACAGTGAACTAGTTGGAGAATGTTGGCTCCAGAGTGCCAGAGTTGCAAGAAAAGCTGGTCATCACCAAACTGCATACAATGCTCTTCTGAATGCTGGGGAATCCACGCTATCTGAACTGTATATAGAACGAGCAAAGTGGCTGTGGTCCAAGGTAAGCAAAAAAGAAATGAAATGATTCAAATTAAGATGCATAAAAGAGTAAAAGTAAGTATCTAATTTAAACAAAAATACAATAAATTTGTAATGTTAATGCATTTGTAAGAGTTATGAATTGACTCTTGAGTGCTAGTGGTTTTGAGAAATGCAATTAAAATAAATGTAGTAAATTGAACTGCAGGTGCAACTGAGGAGGAGGTCAAGCATGCAGTAAATGGAAGTTTCTAAACTTAGTTCCTGGACAAAATGAAGAAAATTGGTAGATGCTCTAACTTTTATTATTGAAACTAGTATTTATCAGTGACTTAATGGATGACAGTAGGTGGATGTTTCAGTAGAGAAAGCTAAAGGGATTGTTGGAGCCTCGTTTGTGCAATCATAAACCAAGGCTTTTACTTACCTGTCCCCAAGATGTTACAGCTGTGAACATAACATTGTTTTTTCTTGGTTAGTAAAAGTAAGCTGTTCTGTTTCTTTAAAATAAACAAACAAAAGGCATATGTTGAAGAATGTTTTCCCTCTTTCTCTAAGGGTGAAGTGCATCAGGCTCTCATTGTTCTTCAGAAGGGAGTTGAATTATGTTTTCCTGAGATTAAAGCAGCATCTGACACCAAAAGTCAGCTAATCCATGGTCGGGCTATGTTGCTGGTTGGCAGATTTATGGAAGAAACTGCCAACTTTGAAAGCAATGCAGTTATGAAAAAATACAAGGTGAAAACAACACAGTATTTAGTAATCATATATTCATACATAATTTATTATGTACATTAAAGTAGAGCCTAGAGACCTCAAACAGAGATATAGTCCTCACTGTTAGGTGCTGTATGAACATGTAGTAAAAAAAAGACAGTCCTTGTCCTATGGAGCTTACAGTCTAGGATAATTTAGTTAAACCTCTTGATACATAAGTTTGTAACTCTCAACAAGAGCTAAACCTATCTTTGGTGTCATTGAAGTCAATGGAGTAATATGAGGAATAATTTTGTGGTTTTTTGCTAATGGATTTAGGGGTTGGAATTTTTCACCGGTATGTCATTGGGTTACTTTGAAGGGACAGCTTGGCAGATAGTGCTCTCTCACTGTCCAGTGTAGAGAATAATGTCTATTGATCCTCCTTAATCTTACTGTGGGAGTGTCATGGAGGTGATGCTACCACCCTCTGGAGAGCTAGAAAAGAGCACAGGGCCCAATAACATCATATTGACTTGGAAAGAAGAGTGTTGCCTACTGAATCACCAGTTTATCAAACATTTTTTCTAATGCTTGTCTAAATACAAGCCTGCTCAAGGTTTTACACTTGAGATTTTCCACATTCATATTTCTGTCTTACTACAGAACTAATAATAATCCTGTAGCTAAATCATTTAGAAAAGTAAGCATAGAGAGAGTCTCAAAATCAAATTCACACTGCTCTCGACATGGAAAGCAGTGGAATCCCAGCATTGGGCTATATTTTTGGAGTTGCTGAGCTATTTGGTACACCTCACCTTTGTTCTACTCCAAGTGGCAGGACGAGCACAGCTGAATCTTACCTTTAGTGCCACCCTATTCCTGCAATATTGCTTTAAAAAAAAATTAAAAAGTGTATCACAAACTTCACTGTCAATAGCTTTGTCATTCAGATCACAAGTTGTTTATGGTACTAAATAGACTATGAAGTTAGTGGCCTGGAGAATCCAACCCTATATGCTAAATGTATGGAATTAAGAAAGGAAATTGTAGGCTGACTCTCATAGTCTTTGACTGAAATCTTTTACCCAGCATGTCCCAAATTGTCATGAGACACAGAAAAAAGAGGGGGGAAAAGAAAATTCAAGAAAGCCAGAATATGTCCCAGTTGAAGTGGCTCCTGTCCTGCAAGACTGGCTGGGTTTGGCTCCCCATTTCAGGCATTGCAGCCTGGCGCATGGGGTCACAATGCCGCTCACTCAAATTTAGCCTGGCTGCCCGCCATCGGGGGCTGGGCCAAAACTGAGCGGTGCTGACACGAACCTGTGCGCCAGAGGCAAGGTCACAATGCCCAGAGCAGGGAGCTGAGTCACCGCTGAGGGGTGAGTGCGGGTGGGTTCATTCTGTAACCCCCCAACCTCTGGTGGCAAGACCTATTTTTTGTTGTTCTAATTTTCTGACCCCTCCCCTTTCAAAACTTTGGGGTGGTCGCATTAATGGAGGTGAGCCCAAAGGAGGTCACGCCATGAAAAATTTGGGAACCATTGTCTTAGGCTATGTGGTAGTCTCCAATGAGAAGTGAGAGAAGCTCTTCTGCCAATAATATATAAAATGCTAGAAAAGGTACTGTTGGGAACAATTCAGCATTGTCAGACAGAAACTGGATGACTTAATATACTCTTTCCCCTCTAACTTCTGTGACACAATTCCCTGCATTTATTTGAAAGATCTTACTTTTAGAAAAGAAATAGAGAAGCAATGAACGATTCTGGTGTTTCACTAGTCAAAAATGGGGAAAAAAAGCAGTCACGTCCTGTCTGTAGTGAAACACTTGGTTATGTTAGTTTTAAATAAACTATAATTTCCCCTATTGGGAATATCCTCAAAGATCTTTTAGACAGACAAGGTGTGTGAGGTAATATCTTTTATTGGAACAATTCTGTGGTGAGAGAGACAAACTTTCGAGTTCCACTGAGATTTCTGAAGAAGCAGCTTGTCTCTTTTACCAACAGGTGTTGTCCAATAAAAAATATTACTTAACCCACCTTGTCTCTCTAATATCCTGGGACCAATACAGATACAACAACACTGCATACAAGGATCCTTTTGTGCTGTCTTGTCACCAAATCAGGGAGGTGGACCAAAACCAGACACAAATGATTGATACCTCTCTCCCTTGTACCTTGTATAGTCACTTACACCTGTGCAGAGTGGATATAAAGCACTACTGATTGGTGTGATACTCTTTTATACCCACTTTGTACAGAGGTAAATAATAAAAGTTTTCTGTCATAAAAACAAAACCTGTCTTATTTTAAATCCTCTTCCAAGAAAGATAACTTTTTTTTTTCATTTTTGTTGCAGGATGTTACTTTTTTCTTGCCAGAATGGGAGGATGGACACTTTTATCTTGCTAAATACTACGATAAACTGATGCCTATGGTAACTGACAACAAGATGGAGAAGCAGGGAGATCTGATTAGATATATAGTTCATCATTTTGGAAGGTTAGATGATATAGTGTCTTTGCTTTGGTCTCTTAGAAAGAGAATTATATTGATAACATAATCAAACCAATTCATTTTCCAAAAATTGTTCTTGTTTTTGAATGCTAAAATTTATGTATTTCTGTCTGACTTCAAATTTTTCTGCAATAATTCTTAAGAAGAAGCATGGAATTGTAGAAAAATTATTTTATTCCAGTTCTGTATTAATTATATATTGTATTAATTTTGTTAGTTAAAGGGAAATTAATTGTTAGATTCTTATGTTTTCATCCATTTAAAATGAGCTGGTGTTTGCTGTCTCAAAATGAAATGAGACAAGGCTAGCCGTTACTAAGTTGATGATTATCTTTGTGCTTTTGATTGGAGCAAGTTTCTAAGTGATAGATGCAGATAATTCCTGTGGATGTGAGTTAGTCAGCATTATATGTTACAGTAACAGACATTACAAAAGCCTAAAATAGACATATAAACATCAGAATAGATATGTACATCACTTTAAAGCTCTACGTTTGTTTGCACATTCTTAAATATATGGTATAAAAGGCTGAATCTTAATTATAGGTGTGGATATGTAATTGCAGGTCTTTACAGTATGGAAACCAATTCATCTATCAGTCAATGCCAAGAATGTTATCTCTGTGGCTTGACTTTGGAGCAAAAGCATATGAATATGAAAAAGGTAGAACTTTTTAGTACTGTTTTTCTGCTATGTTACATTTTCATAAAAGGATGTAGAAAGAGCTGTGAAACCTGTATAAAATTCTGTTTTTTTGGCTTGTATACCATGCATTTTGAAATGCAGCCAAAATGACCCAATCCATTATATGGACTAAAACAAGAAAGTGCCTAAGGTTATATGCACAAAGTATATAACTGGTGAACTTTAAACTCTTTCCCAAAAATTTGCATAATTTAAAGCAAAAAAAGTTATACATTACCAGATGTCACCTAAAAGCATTTTACATGTGATTATAACCCCCTCAGAATTGAATTAATAATTGCAAACGTTTGTTAAGCATGCAACATTAATTTCAAATTAAAGTTGCCAAAAGTAAGGAAACAGAGAAAAATAAATATGTTGCATGTACCCTTTCACCAACATCAAGCCAGTTCACTGTGAAAACATTTGCAGTAAAGTGTTCAATTTTTTCACCTTTGCAGGACTCAGTAGCTGAAGGAGTTTTGTTCAAACTTAAAACCAAACCAAAGCAAAATCTTTTCCTTTGGGCAGTGTCCAAGCATGCAGCATTTCTGTCCAAAAGTCTTTCTTTGGAAATTTCACAGCAGGCATGGGGTGAGACACAAAAGGGGCTGTTCTGGCATATGCCAGCTGATATGTCAGTGGCTGAATGTCAGCATGAGATTTTTCAGAGTGCAGTAGCATTGCAACCACAGCTCCTCCTATTCCTGATATCTGCTGGGTGCTGTAGTGGGTGAGGTGATATAGGAACTCGTATGCCTGCTCCACACTTTCCAAGGACTCTTTTCTCCTCCTCCTCTCTTCGTCTTGCCCCAGATACACACACCAGAATCTCTACCTGGAGAGATCTGATGGCTTTCAGCCCCCTGTGCACTATTCTGGGGAAGTAATCTGGCTTTGTGCGTTAGCATTAATAGTGGTTTTATGGCCTTACCTGTAGCATTTTTTACTACCAAGTACACCTCTGTTGCCGGCACAGAGGGCCCGAGGACAGCAACAGCGGGGTTCGTTGCCCGGTGTGCTTCGCGCCAATGAACACACCAGGGTGGAGAAGCAAACAAAGTTTATTTGAGATCTCAAAGTGGTGCAAGGAGACAGTCAAGTTTCAGATCAAGCACACCAGCATAAACAGTTTTTCTCTCTTTATACATTTTACAACTAAGCCCCCCCCTTCTCCCCTCCCTTCTCTCCCCCCTTCCTTCCCCCATTCCCTCTCCCTTCTTCTACAAAAGCCATGTTTATACATTCAAGCAATTAAATCATTCTAGCGGCTATAAATCTAACTTGTTAGTAACACTTCTCTAAACCGTTATCTGGTCCTGTTTCCCCTTGATTTATCATCTCCTCTCCAGTCAGAAACATACAGGCCTCGTTATTACCGCTTGGTACCAGTGTGAGGGGGGTTGTAATTGATAACTGGCTGTTTACACATTCCATGCATCTAGCTTTTGAGGTTGATTAGAGTTAAACATGGAAGAACTTTGGTTCACTCAGGCCTAGTGACACCAACACCTCTACCTCGCTATAACGCTGTCCTCGGGAGCCAAAAAATCTTACCGCGTTATAGGTGAAACCGCGTTATATTGAACTTGCTTTGATCCACTGGAGCGTGCAGCCCTGCCCCCGCCGGAGCACTGCTTTACTGCGTTATATCCGAATTCGTGTTATATCGGGCCGCGTTATATCGAGGTAGCGGTGTATTGAAATACTATAATAAAATCCATGTTGGCAATCCAAGCTATGTAGCAAATATGCTATAAATCACTTACTCTTGCACATACCCCAGTAATGTATGCCATATAGAAAATATAGTTGTACACAAGCCAGTTAATTTAGTTTGTTTTCAGGGACAAGAAATGGGGCTGAGAGAAGCAAATAATTTTTCAACTTAAAGGCTTGCTTATCCATGACAGTGGGAGTTCCCCAAGCAAAGCAAATGTAGAATTGTGCACTGAATTTGTGTATAATACTCAGAGAAACTTTAGGGTGAAGGATTTTTGTTTAAAAAAAACAAAACAAAAAATCATTAACAAATGAGCGTAGTTCTTTAGGTTTGTAGCTTGTTTTTTATAAACTTGCAGTTCAGAGAAATATGACTCTAAACTTACTGTATTGTGTTTTTCCAGTTGGTCGTCCGGATCGTGTACAGATGAGAAATGATTTAGCTAAAATAAATAAGGTGATTACAGATCACACAAATCAGTTGGCTCCTTATCAGTTTTTGACAGCATTCTCTCAATTAATCTCCCGAATCTGCCACTCTCATGAGGAAGTCTTTGTTGTTCTGATGGAGATTGTTGCCAAAGTGTTTCTAACCTACCCTCAACAAGCAATGTGGATGGTGACAGCTGTATCCAAGGTAATTTGATAAGGATAGCTGTATTTTTATAAAAGTTCATACAAAATCTATCTACAAGAGAGAAATTTGAATAACCTGTTTACTGTATGTTTAAACGAGGTATTTAAATGGGCAGCTACTGAGATATAAGAATGTGATATTCTGCCCCATTTTGCACGCCACAAAGATTATAATTTCATTGTGTTATAAATTCAGAGACTATAGCTTGAAAAATGTAGAGTTCAAGAATCTCAAGGCTTTTTTCTGTCACTTTAAGCAGTTTTGTTTTTTTGATACTTTTACTACCTGGTGTGAAAATATGAAGTCTTGAAAAGCTGTGGAATTTTTAATGAAACTTAATACTGAATATCTTTGATTTGTGCTCCAATTTGTTAAACTATCTGACTTTAAATATCCTGCAAAAAATACAATTTGTCAATCACTTCAGGATTGTGTAATGGAGATTAGGTATATAGGTTTAGTAAATTTTAACTTTATCTTCTTTTGCAGTCCTCTTACCCAATGCGTGTGAACAGATGCAAGGAAATCCTAAACAAAGCTATTCATATGAAGGCATCTTTAGGAAAATTTATTGGAGATGCAACACGCCTGACAGATAAACTACTAGAGCTATGCAACAAACCGGTACTTGTCCAAAAAACAAAAGAAACAACAAAACCAACCAAACATATAAAAACAAGACTTGCAGATCAGACATAGCAATTAATGTTAAATAAAATGTTTTTAAATGTGCTATGCAAAATATTTTTCTGTAGCTTGCATCAACTAATTAAATTAAATAGTCTCTGAGTAATTCTGTTAAATTGGGGTATCTTGTAAAATGTTCTGTTGACATCTGAAATCTATTAGACAGGAGGAAATAAACATTTTGGAGCTAAAACTTAAATAGCGAACTAATATGATTGTTTTAAATATTTAAGTTTTCTAGGAAGATTGCCTGTCAATTTTGTATAGAGAATTCTTTTCTAAATAAGCATCTTATTTATATTAACAATATTTTTGAATTATGAGCCATTTTTATGTTGCTTGTATGTTCCATTACTTATGGTCAGTGATTTTTTCCCCCTCCAATAACTTTTAAAAGATTTTAGCTCAAAAGAGTAGGCTATCTCTAGTGTTAGTGGTGAACCCCTGAACTCGTTAATTGGGATAAAATTCAGCAACTGCATTTAATGAAACTAAGTGGGAGAAGAACTAAAATATAGAGACATCATAAAAGTTAAGTTACCCTATTCTAATGGACCACATTTTAGCACAAATAGAAATCTTGAAACATCGTATATTTTTTCACTGTTTGGTGAAAACTATTCCATAATTTAAAGAGAAAGATAGTGATATTATTATGAGGACTTATTCAGTATTTTAAGCAAAATGTTTCTTGATTGATTGATTTTTATTTATTTTAGGTTGATGGGAACAACTCAACATTAAGCATGAGTGTTCATTTCAAAACACTTAAAAAGCTAGTAGAAGAGCAGACATTTAGTGAGATCCTCATTCCTTTACAGTCTGTAATGATACCAACTCTTCCATCGATTCCTGGCACACATTCTAACCATGACCCTTTTCCTGGACGCTGGGCCTACATTGCGGGCTTTGATGATACGGTAGGGTTACCATATTTCAGCAAGCAAAAAAGAGGACGGGAGGAGCCCCGCCCTAGTCCCGCCCCTGCCCCTCCCACTTCCCGCCCCCCTCAGAACCCCCAACCCTCCCCCCGTTCCTTGTCTCCTGACTGCCCCCTCCTGGGACCCCTGCCCCTAACTGCCCCCCAGGACTCCACCCCCTACCTAAGCCTCCCTGCCTCTTGTCCCCTGACTGCCCCCTCCTGAGACCCTCCCCCCATCCTAACTGGCCCCCTAGTACCCTACCTGTACCCTGATTGCCCCAACCCTTATCCACACCCCCACCCCCAGACAGACCCCTGGGACTCCCACGCCCCATCCAACCACTCCCCACCCCCTGACAGCCTCCCCCAGAACTCCCGACCCATCTAAACCCCTCTGCTCCCTGTCCCCTGACTGCTCCGATCCCTCTCCCCACCCCTGCCCCCTGACAGCCCTGCCCCCAGAACTCCCAGCACCCCCCCCCCCCGCTCCTTGTCCCCTGACTGCCCCCTCCTGGGACCCTTGCTCCTAACTGCCCTCCAGAACCCCACCCCCTACCTAAGCCTCCCTGTTCCTTGTCCCCTAACTGCCCCCTCCTAAGACCCTCCCCCACCCTAACTGCCCCCCAGGACCCTACCCCCTACCTGTACCCTGACTGCCCAAAACCTTCTCCACCCCACCCCAAAAGCCCCTCCCGAACTCCCGACCCCCCCCCCCCGTCTCTTGACTGCCTCCTCCAAAATCTCCCTGCCCCTTCTCCTGCCCCCCTTACCCTGCCGCTCAGAACATGGTGTTGGGCTCTGTGCGGAACCGGACACGTGGCTGCGCTCCCCAGCGCAACACACAACCCGGTCCCTGCCCCCGCACAGTGCTGCCGGAGCGAGGGAGCAGGGGAGAAGGAGAAGTGGGGGGAGGAGGAGCTGCCGAGGCCCGATGCAAACGGCCCGGCAGGCCGGCCGGCTCAGAATGCGGGGGAGGAGGGGCGGGAAGGAGGAGCTCTACAGCTGCTCCGGAGTCCAGCCCGGCAAGCTGCGGGGGAAGGGCTCTGGCTGCCAGAGCCCCATGCGAGCGGCTGACTTTCCTGCAGCCCTCCCAGCCGCGCCTCGCTCTGCCTGGGGGGGAAATCCCGGACATTTTTAGTGATTTGCAAATTCCCCCCCGGACGCTATTTTTAACACAAAAAGGAGGACATGTCCGGGTAAATCCGGACGAATGGTAACCCTATGATACGGTAAACCTCTTCTCTGCTCATAGTTTAGATGTCATTTTAATAAATTGCAGCTAAGTTGACTTTTCTACTTAATTAGCTAGAAGTGAGGTGGTGAGAATGATGAGAGGTTTCTTAATAATTATATTTACTGCTCAAATAAGAGTGCATACTAATTAAAAGGAGCACTGAGGACCAGATTGATGGCTAGCTTTTTGGTACTACAACCTGAAAGAAGGGCACTGGTACTAAGATCAAGTTTTGGCTAGGGTCAAATGAGTTGTAAACTAACTAAAATAGGAAGTGCTAGCACAAATGTGGCTGTTAAGATTCCCAAGACTTTGTTGAAGAATAACCACAAGATTTAATGACTACTTCCATTTTTCCTTTAGGTGGAAATCCTTGCATCTCTTCAAAAACCAAAAAAGATTACTTTAAAAGGTTCAGATGGAAAAACCTATATTATGATGTGTAAGCCAAAAGATGACCTAAGAAAAGATTGCCGACTCATGGAGTTTAATTCCTTGATTAATAAGGTTTGAAGATGATTTTGCAAATCTTCTCTATGCTTGTTGACTAGAAAAATGATAAAGTAATCAACAAATAAAAGTATTTGACTCCCTACATCCTTGAAAAAGAAATCTTTATGGGAAAAAATATTACTTCAATTAGTGCCCAATCCTACAAAGTCTTGAATGCATTCAACTCCCACTGATTTCTGTGGGAGTTGAGGATGCTCACAGAATTGGGACTTTATTCAAGAAAACAATAGTCTATGTAAAATTTGGAGGAGTTACTTGTTATCTTTCTGCCCCTACCCTACCCTAACCCTGTCTACTGATAATTGTTTCCCCTTTACACCTCCCTCTTACTGAGGATTTCTTCATTGCTAGGCAATGATGGGTAGATAAACAGTGATTATGGCAAAACATTAACAACTACGGAAAGAGACTATTTTTATCCTAGTCAGATTGTCTTTTTCACTAGTTCACCTAATGTTAATATACTATATTTTCAGTGAGGTCAAGGAAAATGGTAGTGGCTCTGGAATACTAACCTACTAACTAACCCAGACATTCTATTTAAAGGGTTTATTCAGCCAGTGATCTTTATTGTAAAATCATTATTTATTTTTTTTGAGGGCAAGTAGGGAGGAGATTTAAGAATTCTATTTACTTTTGATTTACTGCAAATGTGGAATTTCAGAATTTAAAACCCTAGATTATGGTGGGGGAAATTTAGATGTAGACATAAGAGTGGCCATATTGGGTCGGACCAGTGGTCCATCTAACCTAGTACCCTGTCTACTGATTGTGCCAGATACTTCAGAGGGAATGAACAGAAAAGAGCAATTTTGAGTGATCCACCCCCTGTTGTCTAGGCCCAGATTCTGGCAGTCAGAGGTTTTTTAGAGAGCTCTCCCAGCGCTCTAAAAAAAACCCACCTCCACGAGGGGCGTAGCTACCAGCGCTGGTGCACTGACTACACTGGTGCTTTACAGGGCTGAAACTTGCTGCGCTTAGAGGGGTGTTTTTTCACACCCCTGAGCGAGAAAGTTGCAGCACTGTAAAGTGCTAATGTAGACAAGCCGAGATTTGCTTAAGAGCCATTGGTGAGGGATATTGTCAAAGGTTTTCTTAAAATCCATGAACACTACATCAGCTGGATCACCCTGTTTCACATGTTTGTTGACACCCTCAAAGAATTCTAATAGATTGGTGAAGCATGATTTTCCTTTACAAAGGGAGTGTCTTCCCCAACAGATCGTGTTTGTTTCTGATAAGTCTGTTTTTTACTATAGTTTTAATCAGTTTGCCTGGTACTGAAGTTAGGCTTTATTGACCTGTAATTGCCAGTTTTGCCTCTGGAGCCTTTTAAAAAAAATCATATTACCTTAGCTATCCTCCAGTCATCTGGTACAGAGGCTGATTTTAAGGGATAGGTTACATACCATAGTTACTAGTTCTGCGATAGTTTCTTCTGACCTCTTAGGTGAATGTGGTCCTGGTAACTTATTACTGTTTAGTTTATCAGTTTGTTCTAAAACCTCCTCTATTGACACCTCAATCTGTGACAGTTCCTCAAATTTGTCACCTATAAAGACTGGCTTAGGTGTGGGAATCTTCCCCGCATCTTCTGCAATGAAGACCGATGCAAAGAATTCATTTAGCTTCACTTCAATGGCCTTGTCATCCTTCAGTGCTCCTTTAGCACCTCAACTGCCCAGTAGCCCCACTGACTGATTGGCCAGCTTCCTGCTTCTGATGTACTTAAAATTTTTCTCTTCAAATTCTTTCTTGGCCTGCCTCCTAATACTTTTACACTTGACTTTCCAGGATTATGTTCCTTTCTATTTTCCTCAGTAGGATTTGATTCTCAATTTTTAAAGAATACTTTTTCGCCTCTAACCACCTTTTTTGCTCTGCTGATTAGCCATGGTGGCATTTTTTGTCGTCTTACTGGTTTTGGGGGTTTTTATTTATTTGGGGTATGCATTTAGTTTGAGCCTCTGTGGTGGTGTTTTTAAATAGTCTACATGCCGTTTGCAGGTATTTCACCCTTGTTACTATTCCTTTTTATTTCCATTTAACTAGCTTCCTCATTTTTGTATAGTTCCCCCTTTTGAAGCTAAATGCTACTGTGGTAGTTTCTTTGGCACCCTTTTGTCCCCCTACCCCCGGATGTTTAAATTTAATTACATTATGGACACTATCACTGATCAGTTCAACTGTCACCTCCTGGACCCGATCCTGTGCTCCACTTAGGACTAAATCAAGAATTGCCTTTCCTCTTGTGAGTTCCAGGACAAGCTGCTCCAAGAACCAGGCATTTATATTGTCCAGAAATTTTATCTCTGTATCCCTGAGGTGACAGTCAATATGAGGATAATTGAAATCATCCATTATTATTGCGTTTTCTGTTTTTGTAGCCTCTCTACTCTTCCAGAGCATTTCACAGTCTCTGTCACCATCTCGGTCAAGTGTTTGGTAGTATATTCCTACTGCTATGCTCTTATTGTTCAAGCATGGAATTTCTATCCATTGAGATTCTGTGGTACAGTTTGATTCATTTAAGATTTTTTACTTTATTTGACTCTACGCTTTCTTTCCCATATAGTGCCACTCCCCCACCAGCACAGCCTACTCTGTCATTCCTATATATTTTGTATCCTGGTATTACCATGTCCCATTGATGATAATCCTCATTGCACCAAGTTTCTGTGATGCCTACTATATCAATATCCTCATTTAATTCCAGGCACCCTAGTTCACCATCTTAGTATTTAGACTTCTAGCATATGTATATAGGCACTTGTACATTTTGTCAATATTCAGTTGCTTGCCTTCATGTGTTATATTTAAATGGGACTCTTTTTTATGTTTGACTGTTCCTCACTAGCTCCTATGTGTACTTTATCAACTTCTTTCCTATCTTTTTACTAAGATATAGAGTTCCTCTTTTAATAAATTCATCCCTAAGGGATGTCTCCTCCCAAACCATACGCTTCTCCACACCTGTCAGCTTTCCCCCAGCTCTTAGTTTAAAAAAATCTTCTACAACCTTTTTAATTTTACATGCCAACAGCCTGGTTCCATTTTGATTGAGATGGAGCCCATCCTTCTGGTATAGGCTGCTCCTTTTCCAAAAGGTTCCCCAGTTCCTAGTAAATCTAAAACCCTCCTCCCTATCCCATCATCTTATCCACACATTGAGACCCTGCAGTTCTGCTTGTCTTTCTGGCCTTGTGCATGGAACTGGAAGCATTGCAGAGAATGCTACCTTGGAGGTCTTGCGCTTTAATCTCTTACTAGCAGCTAAACCTTAGTATGCCGCATACCATTTACCATGTGGTTCTCCTGGTCATCAGAAACACAACTATTTATATTTCTAATAATCAAATCCCCCATTATTATTACCTTGCTCTTCCTAATAACTGGGGTTCCCTCCCCAGCGGGACAAATTGGTTAAAGTTATCAGTTTATTTTGATCTTGTGTTTGTGATGATATTTGGTAATGTTATTTATTTATTTTGTTTTATAAATAGTGCTTAAGAAAGGATGCCGAGTCACGTAGGCGAGAACTGCATATTCGAACCTATGCAGTTATTCCACTAAATGATGAATGTGGGATAATTGAATGGGTGAACAACACGGCTGGCTTAAGAAATATCCTGATCAAACTGTACAAGGAGAAGGGTAAAAAAACTTGTATATAATAATTCATGTGAGGGGGACAGACAAAGAGCAATGAGATGAAATAAAGTAGAGATACATACGTTGTTGTCGCGGGGCTGATACACCTCATCACCCCGGGGGGGCGTGGGTCGGGGTGCATCACAGCTCCGCTGTTGAGTTGGAAGGGCTGTCCAACGTCTCAGGGCAGCGTGGCTTCGTGGCCTTAGTCCTTAATACGACCCTTGCTCTCAGGGCAGTGCGGCCTGGTGGACAGAGTCTGTAATACAGCCTTAATCACAGGGCAACGGGGCCCAATGGCCAGAGTTAATACTTCAGCCCCTTGCTGTCAGGGCAGTGCAGCCTAGCGGTTAGAGTCTGTACTACCGCCCTTACTATTGGGGCAGTGCAGCCCAATGGCCAGAGTCGGTGATACGGCCCTCTCTCAGGGCAGTGCGGCCTAGGGCCAGAGTCCGTAATACTGGTGAGCGGGACCAGCACCCTGGGGTGGGTGGTGGCCAGGATAGGGGGACCTGGGCCCGCCCTCTTCATTGGGTCCCAACCCAGGGCCCTATAGGTGGCGGGGTTGCCCACCACCAGCTCGGCAGAGCTCCAAACAAAACACGCCAAGCCTTGGTCCAGTTCTGTAACTGTTTCCCTGCCAAACTTCCCTGGGTTGCTTCCTACCCAAGTGTCTGGGGTTCTCTGTCTCAGGGATTCTCCAGTCTCTCCCCTCTCTGCAATGTCCCATGCCAGTGTGTCGGGGTCCGTCTCTGACTGGCTGGCCTCCACGTCTTGGAGTGCAGGCGGTCCTCCCTCAGGAGCTAGCAACACACCTCCTTCCCCACGGAGGTCAGCCCAGACTGAGCTGCTCTGCTGGGTTTTATATCCTGCTTCCAGCTGGAGCATGCCCAGCAGAGCTGGGGGAGTGTGGCCTCCTCAGCTAAAAGAGAAGGGTTAACCCCTGCTGTACCAGTGCGGGGTTGATACACCCCATCACACGCTTATAGAAAATCTTTTTAGATTTATAAATTTTAGGCAAAAATGAGCTCTGTGATGCATTATCTTACTTGGCTATACAGTACCTCTCAAACCTGGAGTTATGTGGCTGATTTATGCTGCCTTTGTTTGGATGGGATTGTAGCTCTCAGTAAATGAGACAGAAAGCAAGTGATCAGACCCCAAACTTCTAGACAAAACTGAGCTTTAGAAGGTGTGATAATTTCATTCTGCTGCCGAGCTTCTCTTCTAATTCATAACAAATGGGTAATGGCTCTCATCTATGGACTTTGGAGATGTTCCAGTGTTGTTGCTAGAGGCTCCAGGACTAAGCCCTGACCTTCAACTGAAGCCTCCAGAAGGAATTTCCCATTTGTTATGAATGAGGAGAGAAGCTTCTAGCAGAAAGAAAATTATCTTGTAAGAAATTTCTTTATCCTGTCCTGAATGCTGGGAAGATGCAGCAGATATTATTTCGCCATTACCAGCACACCATTGGCAGATTTTTTGTTGTACTCATAAATGCAAGAATATCTAAACTTGCTATTAATGTTTTTCAGGGCATCACAAAGATAAACCTAATGTGGCTTTCTTTTAGTGCTGAGAATTTAATCTTCTTAATCCATTCTTATGTCACTAGTACTGCTGCTGAAGCTCATTGTCATTAAAAGGAATATGTGTACAGTACTGAGCAATAAAATAATGCTTGGCTTTTCTTTTGTCTTAGGCTTTATGTCCACTCTTAATTTTTGCTTGTCATTTTTATTATACTTGTTTTTAATCTTTATCATTTATCAAATTAACTGCCACAATGACTTTCCAGTGAAAAATCAGAATCCTTTGCTTTTCAACAAACTTAACTTTACATTGAGCAGCGTCATAAAATCATAGTTGACCATTGGAAAAACTTTTTTTTAGGGCTGTCAATTAATTGCAGTTAACTCACATCATTAACTAAAAAAAATTAGTCGCAATTAAAAAAATTAATCACAACTAATTGCACTTCTAACATAGAATACCAATTGAAATTTATTAAATATTTTTGGATGTTTTCTACATTTTCAATATTGATTTTAGTTACAACAAAGAATACAAAGTGCACAGTGCTCAGTTTATATTATTTTTATTACAAATATTTGCACTGTAAAAATAATAAACAAAAGACATAGTATTTTTCAATTCACCTCATACAAGTACTGAAGTGCACTCTCTTTATTGTGAAAGTGTAACTTATAAATGCAGATTTTTGTTGTTGTTACATAACTGCACTCAAAAACAAAACAGTGTAAAACTTTAGCGCCTACAGGTCCACTCAGTCCTACTTCTTATTCTGCCAATCGCTCAGACAAACAAGTTTGTTTACTTTGACGGGAGATACTGCTGTCTGCTTCTTATTTACAATGTCACCTGAAAGTGAGAACGGGTTGGCATGGCACTTTTGTAGCCGGCGTTGCAAGGTATTTACATGCCAGATATGCTAAACATTCATATGCCCCTTCATGCTTTGGCCACCATTCCAGAGGACATGCTTCCACGCTGATGATGCTCATTAAAAAAATAATGCGTCAATTAAATTTGTGACTGTACTCCTTTGGGGGGAGAATTGTATGTCTCCTACTCTTTTTTACCCGCACTCTGCATATATTTCATGTTATAGCAGTCTTGGATGATGACCCAGCACATGTTCGTTTTAAGAACACTTTCACAGCAGATTTGACAAAACGCAAAGAAGGTACCAATGTGAGATTTCTAAAAATAGCTACAGAACTCGACCCAAGGTTTAAGAATCTGAAGTGCCGTCCAAAATCTGAGAGGGTCAAGGTGTGGAGCATGCTTTTAGAAGTCTTAAAAGAGCAGCACTCTGATGCTACAGAACTCAGAAGCTACAGAACCCAAACCACCAAAAAAGAAAATCAGCCTTCTGGTGGTGGCATCTGACTCAGATGATGAAAATGAACATGCGTCAGTCCGCACTGCTTTGGATCGTTATAGAGCAGAACCCATCATCAGCATGGAAGCATGTCCTCTGGAATGGTGGTTGAAGCATGAAGGGAGATATGAATCTTTAGCGCATCTGGCACGTAAATATCTTGCAGCGCCAGCTACAACAGTGCCATGTGAATGCCTGTTCTCACTTTCAGATGACGTAAAGAAGAAGCAGGCAGCATTATCTCCTGCAAACTATAACAACCTTGTTTGTCTGAGTGATTAGCTGACCAAGAAGCAGGACTGAGTGGACTTGTAAGCTCTAAAGTTTTACATTGTTTTATTTTTGAATGCAGTTTTTTTTGTACATAATTTTACATTTGTAAATTCAACTTTCATGATAAAGAGATTGCACTACAGTACTTGTATGAGGTGAACTGAAAAATAATTTTTTTTTGTTTTTTAGTGCAAATATTTGTAATAAAAAATATAGTGAGCACTGTGCACTTTGTATTCTGTGTTGTAATTGAAATTAATATATTTGAAAATGTAGTAAACATCCAAAAATATTTAAAATAAATGGTATTCTATTGTTGTTTAAAAGCGCGATTAATCACGATTATTTTTTTTAATCGCTTGACAGCCCTACTTTTTTTCTACTTCATCTGGGTCAACCACACAGCACTCAAAATTTTCTGAGCTGCAGATGACAATAGAGGCTTTGTCTTTCACATGTGTCAACTGGCATGATTGATGGATCCTAGGGATTTTATTGTGGAAGGGAATTTGTTTACTTCATGTAACCTGGCTCAGCCAAGATCTGAATTTGTAATGTGCTTGCACAGCTGCCTTTTTTCCTGAGTTGCCTGAGTACTTTTTAAATATTAATTTAATTAAAACAGTAAAACCTCTTCTAATTTTGGTATTTTAAGCTACACTTGATGAACTCTAAATAGTAGTTGGGGAGACTATATAATAAGACTTGGTTTGTTACATCTGATTGAAATCTTTTACAGGAGTCTATATGACTGGAAAGGAGCTACGGCAACACATGCTTCCGAAGTCAGCACCTTTATCTGAAAAGCTGAAAATGTTCAAAGAAACTCTTCTGCCCCGACATCCTCCTATTTTTCATGAATGGTTTCTGAGAACATTCCCTGATCCTACTTTATGGTCAGTTGCTGTGATCATGTTAGCTTAATGACACTAGTTTATTTTCACAAAATGTAAATGAAGATAAAGCAGACAGAAAATGAAATATGTACTAAGCAAAATAAGACTGGAGCTTTTCACATAGAGCACAAAAGCTATTTAAAAGCTCTAAATTGTCTAAAAGGTTGTGCAAGGGCAAGTGATCCTAGGTTTTTACATTGGATCCTTATTTTCTGTAGGTACAGTAGCAGATCAGCCTATTGTCGTTCCACTGCAGTGATGTCAATGGTTGGTTACATACTGGGCTTGGGAGACCGCCATGGTGAAAATATTCTTTTTGATTCTTTGACTGGAGAATGTGTGCATGTGGACTTCAACTGTTTGTTCAATAAGGTAGGAAATGTCTTGCTGATCTTGCTTATTTTTTAAACACTTGTAAGTTCAAAATCCACAAATCTCTCCTGCTTTTTCAGTATTTCTTTTATTTTGAGACTCAGAATATCTATCATGATATTCATATATCATTGTGTTTCCTATTCAGATGCTTTAGAGTATATAAACCTATATAGCCAATGGAAAAAAAAATCGTACACAAAGGCATTATTGTTCTATATGCCGTGATAATTAAAGCAGTCTTTTGTTCAGGCAGCATCACGAGCTTTCTTTGGATGCACTAAAATGTCAGCACACGTCAGAGTACTTGCTCGATGTTTACAAAACATTCCAATTAGTCTTTCTTTCTTTCTGTCTGTCACTGCTGTTGTGAATAATGTAGTTTTGTACATCAGTCACTCAAAAGAGAATTTGCCGAGGAAGAAAGTGGTGTTTTCTTTTTAACTGTGGCCAGAATGGGTTTTGGTATTTCTATTGGACAATCTAGTTGGTGCTTGGCTTAATTCAAAAATATGTAATATGGGTCCTGTCAGGGCCGGCTCCAGGCACCAGCCCACCAAGCTTGTGCTTGGGGCGGCACCTGGAGGGGGGCAGCGCGGCGCTCCGGCTGCCGGGGAGAGTGGGGCCACAGCCGGGCTCGCCGCCCTCCCCCCGGCGCTCTGGCCGCCCTCCCCCCCCGCGCCCTCCCCCCGGCGCTCTGGCTGCCGGGGGGAGAGCCGAGCCCCAGCTGGGGCTCGCCGCCCTCTCGCCACCTTGCCCCCGGCGCTCTGGCTGCCGGGGGGAGAGCCGAGCCCCAGCCGGGGCTCGCCGCCCTGCCCCCGGCGCTCTGGCCACTGGGGGGAGAGCCGAGCCTCAGCTGGGGCTCGCCGCCCTCTCGCCGCCCTGCCCCCGGTGCTCTGGCCGCCGGGGGGAGAGCGGAGCCCCCGCCGGGGCTCGCCATCCTCCCCCCCGGCCGCCGGGGGGAGAGCCCCACCGGGGCTCGCCGCCTTCCCCCCCCGGCGTCCTCCCCCTGGCCGCCGGGGGGAGAGCGGAGCCCCCGCCGGGGCTCGCCGCCCTCCCCCCGGGGCTCCGGCCGCCCTCTGGGGGGAGAGGGCGGCCGGAGGCTTTTTTGCCTGGGGCGGCAAAAAAGCCAGAGCCGGCCCTGGGTCCTGTTCAGCTAGTTGCCCTGTTAAATCTTCAGTGCCAACCATTTGGCCTTATTGGTCCTATTCAACCTTGTTTTTAAAACAAAATGTTTTGACTATGTATCTATAAATTATGAGAATAGTGAGGATTTTAAAACTATCATCAGAACTTGCCTGAGGTGGTGGAACAAAGATAAAATTTAAATCTTGAAAGCTGGTGTATGATTTAAAACAGAAAACATTAAAGAATTTTTGGTAGTTCTCATCAATCTTGCACCAAAATCCTAGTCTTTGTCACCTTTATTATTCTATATCCCATATCAATCCTTTGCTCATGCCAAATTTTCCTAAATGGTGAGATGGACTTGTGATATGGCCAGATGTCTGCTAGCTAGGATGAGACCTCCAGAAGCAATGCTGACATAACCCAATTCAATTCTATGCCAGAATCACCTGAATTTGGTTTACTCTAATGGCAAAAGTTAGGCAAGATAAGTTAGTTGTTTGGCCTGCAGTGGTCTGACATACAATTTGGAAAAGAAACTTGATAGAAATAATAAATCAGAAAAACTGTTCTGAAGTTAACTTCAGATTTAATTAACTTTTTATTAATTTGCAGGGGGAAACTTTTGACGTTCCAGAAATTGTACCTTTTCGCCTCACTCATAATATGGTCAATGGAATGGGTCCAATGGGAACAGAAGGTCTCTTCCGAAGAGCTTGTGAAGTCACAATGAGGCTAATGCGTGATCAGAGAGAACCTCTAATGAGGTACATAGCAATCCGTATTTAAGAGGTTTTTATAATAAAATTATCTAGTTTATGATATAAACTTGAAATGTTAACTGCTGGTCCCTGAGCCAGTTATTTTGGAGAGAGAAAAAACTTCTCTTCCAGTAACACAGATTGAGTCTGACATGCACTTTATGTATAAAACTGTATAGCTAGTCAACACATTTTGTTAACTATAGAGTTAATTTCTAACTAGTAATAAGAAAAAGTACCAAGGTTTACTGTGGATAGAAGTTTTACCGTCTTATACTAAACTTCTGGTTGTTCTCAAAATATAACTTTTAGTTTTTATTTACCTCAAATTGTCTCTGCTTTAACCCTCTTCTGCTTAGTTCTTTTGAGCTAGATCCTCAGCTGCATTGCTCTTCTCAGGTACTGGGGGAATCCTTGGCTGCCTGTTTGAGAAAGCTGTAAGTCACGGTGACCGAGGTCCCAATGGGGGCCAGCTATGATCACTCAATTAGGGTGAACTGCAAAGAATGGGGCAGACAATCCCCATAAAGCTGGTGGATATTCCACTACTTAGATTTACCAAGACAGCATAAAACAGCTTCTTTATTACCTTACTCGTTACTCAGAAGTCCAAACAACACAATTCCCTTAAAGTGATCCAGCCTCAGGCCTCCATCCAGATACCCATGTCAGATATGATGAAAATTTCTGTAAATCTTATTTCATCATATAAAAGAAAAGGTTCTGCCAATCCCAAAGGATCGGACACATTATCTCTCAGGTTAATGAATGTTTCACCTCTTACCCAAATACACGCTACAGCCAATTCTTATTAACTAAACTAAAATTTATTTAAAAACAACAGAAAGAAAGTATGGTTAGAAGATCAATATATACATCTAGACATGAGTTCAATTCACTGAGGTTCAGATTCATAGGATAGATGGTGAGCTTTGTAATTGCAAAGAGTTCTTTCAGAAATAGTTCATAGGTTATAGTCCAATGTCCAAATCTCATATTCAGGGCGAACCAGCATAATGGGGACCTCAGTCTTGTGACTCAAATTTCCCCTGATGAAGCCTAAGCAGATCTGAGATGACAGAATCAGGACCCAAGGATCTTTTATACAATTTCATGTCTTTTGAGTGGTTGGGAGTTCAAAAGGTAATTAGCATGACTTTGAAGGAGGTCCATCACCGGTATTTAGGTATAGAATTAACATAAAGAAGTTTGCTTGTTCCTCCACCATTCACAGATTATTTGTTATACATTTCAAAGAGAGATGAATACAGAGATATCCCAGGTTTACAATTCATTTAAATGATAGGATGTTCTTTTGACCTCTGAATTATCATTATCTCCCCACATGTCTTTTGAGGGTTATTTATTTTGCAGGATGTTTAACCCTTTCTAGCCATGCGTCACAGTCACCTAGTTCAGGGCAAAGAGGCTTGCAAAAGATCTGACCCATTATCTGCTGCTACTCTGGAGTGTAAAACTGAAACTTTCTTAGTAGCCTTCTCACCCTGAGAGTGAGTCCAACATTTTTAAATTTCTAAACTTTTGGCTTGAGTGTATGGTCTTGCTCCAGTGACACACATCCTGAAGTTGCCCATGTTTCAGTGTTGTCTGTGCAGGATTAGTTATACATTCCAAGTCCAAAATAAGGATAAAATACCTTCAAAACAGATACCATGAAGTCCATCTTGCACCATTACCCAATGGAACAGCAAAAACAAAGTTACCTCGTACCAGGTGACTTTCTAAGGCACAAACAAACTGTACTGAAAACCTTGGATAATTTTCAATGGTTGCATAAGTCAGCGTGGAGATGATTCTTAGTGCAGGTTTCACTGTATTGTTTTATATATTAAACAGTATGCACCTCTATCACAAGTGGCATAAAAATTTGGCTGAATGCTGACTCCCACATTTTTTCAAACTGAAGTCCAGGCATAGGGGATAAATGGAGACCATTGATTTGACGACAGGTTTTCTTCAGTTCTCTTTAACAAACGTTAATTTTGTTTGTGGTGGTATTGTTGCATGTTAAAAGAATCATTTAATTTTTCTCTAGAAAACATTATGTAAAAGAGTTTCATGTGTTTTTTAAAGCTAGCAACAGATAGTAGTAATCTTATTGAAAGAATTTTTGGGGAGCTATGAAGGGTAGCAGTTCTCATTAAAATGGCAATTTTTATATTTAATATTCACTTGGAGCCAAACGGTGGAGTCCTTCGTTATACAAAATGTCCATTAAATAAACGTTAGTTTTGTTTGGTTAAGGGCACCAAAATTTGATCCATTGTGAGTTGAATCCGTGATGCGCAGTTGTGATGACAGGCATAGAGTGTCTTTATTCCTTTGTGCTTGTATCCCATTTCTGAGCATTTGGCCTGCCAATATTTAGATCATGATGGATTAATTGTAATACAGACTAAGAGTCTGTAGAGGATTCGTGCTTAAATTGGATGTTCTATAATCTGCTTTTACTTCCTGGAGTTGTCACACACTTGCTACATATTTCACTAGACTGTTCATTAACTTGAGAACACATTTAAGATCTTTACTCAGAGAAACATGGAAGATAGCTCATGTTCTGAGGGCTGTCAGTTACATTACTGTTCCACTAACCTATCCAGACGAGTAATAAAGCCATTATTTTGACTGCCTTCTGAAAGGTATGCTGCTCTGTTATTTTAATTGCAAAAGCTGCTGTTAGAGGATACAAGATCAGATTCAAAAGAATAATTGTGTTGTTTATGACTGCAGTCATGGACAAAGCTAACCTTTATGAAATTACCAGTAGTGATACTGTGGAGAGAACTGTAAAGGAAATAGACTCTTTAAAATAAAAGGAGGGGCTTCATTAATGTTTTTCCTTCCTTTAGGAAATAAAGAATTACAGATGATTAATTATGAATATTAAGCAGTAATGTTTTATTTTAGCAAACAGAAAAAGTGTCTTGCATTTTAAAAATTAAAGTTAATAGTCAAAAGATTCTATTTAATTTTTCATGGTCAAAAGAAGTTTATAACTAATCCTTTTCCCACATAATGAACACTTATTTTGTTTGTATGT
The DNA here is from genome assembly GCF_028017835.1 of Emys orbicularis. Taxonomy (NCBI): domain Eukaryota; kingdom Metazoa; phylum Chordata; order Testudines; family Emydidae; genus Emys; species Emys orbicularis. The sequence continues at coordinate 74,386,023 of NC_088691.1, read as the reverse complement.
TTTTAGTGTCTTGAAGACTTTTATCCACGATCCCCTTGTAGAGTGGAGTAAACCAGTGAAAGGTAATACAAAAGCACAGGTGAATGAAACTGGGGAAGTTGTCAATGAAAAGGTCAGTTGCAAGAAGTTTGATCTACTCTAGAACTAACATTTCATTATTTTATATTTCACAGTATCATCAATTGTTTTGTTCTAATTTATGCAAAGCTTTACTTTCCTGGGTTTTTTTCTTCTAAACCTATTCCAGCTGTTTTTTATTAAATATCTCTGCTGTTGTTTAATCCTTAAAATATGAGACTGATATTTCAATAAAAACCTTCATGAGACCTACTGTACCTTTTTCGCATCATTCTCTAAGGCTGTGTCTATACTGGTAAAATTAGGACCCATAAGTGCAGCTCCATCTGTCATGGAAGCTGTAGTGTAGAGAGGGCTCATGCATTTTTACCAACACGTTATCCAAAGCTACTAGATGACATGGTGATGATGCCACTTGAGCCCTGTCTGTGCTATGGATTCCACTGTTTCTACCATCAGTGTATCTTAACCCAGTAGAGCACAGTCCCCTCCAGAGTCTGGAATGGAACCCAGTCTCTTGCTCAGAGTCTGGAATGGAGTCTCTTGCTCTTTTAACAACCTAGCAAGTTACACACATAAAACTACATTAAAAGAACATTATTAGGGAGTGCCAGCTCTGCAGTAGTTATGGTTGAGCAGCATTGTCTGTTCAAAGGTCCACTCTTCTAAGTACTGTAAAATTCACATGCTTACATGGATTATCTTGAAAATTTCTGTGCCTTATGGGGACACTGGCTAGAGTTCATGATCTAAATTTGGATAATGTAAGCAAGAGATTCCAAGATATGAGATCTTGGGGGGGGAGGGGAGGGTATGTGAGCAGCATCAAGCATGTAATTAAAATCTGTATCATAATGGGGCTGAGTACGTATAAGGGGACTGAAGTAAGTTTGTACAGCCAACTTTAATTCTGGCATTTCCTAACTCTTAAGAGCTTGACCTTACAGTCTTATTGTTCTTTTAATGTAGTTTTTTGTATGTTATACAATATACAAGATAAATGAATGAGTGATCTTATTAAGGAATATATAGCTTCTTTCAGTGTAAGTGTATGTGTATGGCATAATAGTTGTGTGTTTTGCCTGTTTTCATTGTTGAGAATTAGTCAAAATACTTTATTTGGCTCAAGTCTGGTTCATACTTGCAGACTCACTTTTTGACATCAGAGGAAAACTCTTCCAATCTGGCCCACATTAGATCAGTCAAAAAAAACAAACAAAAAAACCCCACCATTTTCAGGTAAAAAATTGCTTTTCTGAACGTAATATGTTTGAATGTTTTCTGGAACATACTTTTTTGACTACAGTTGACTCTTGGCCTCTGTGTTACTGAGCCATATACATACTGTGATAATGAAAGGATTTATATAGAATAAACCACATTTCATTGCTACCTGTTTCAAGAGGTGGTGCAATAGCTTATTCAATCTTTAATAAGGTCTTGTTGTAAAAGTAATGCTAAGGCTATAGCTTGCCCAACAAGCAATCAGTCCTTTAGAATGATTTACTTTGTTCATTTTCTTCAAACTATTTTCAGAAAAAGTTCATAGATATTTGTATATTAAATCTGTTTATGTGGGATCTGGAATACATGCTGTAATTGTCCAAAATTTTATTTGGAAGAACAGGAACTGTTTCTGTTACAGATGTGACAAATGTATGGACATGTGAATTTTAAGTTTTCTTTTTCCTTGTCATAGGCCAAGACTCATGTCCTTGACATAGAACAGCGGCTACAGGGTGTGATTAAGACTAGGAACCGGGTAAAAGGATTGCCCTTGTCTATTGAAGGGCATGTTCATTACCTTATTCAAGAAGCAAACAATGAGAACCTGCTCTGCCAGATGTACATGGGCTGGGCTCCATATATGTGAAATACTGCCTTCACAACTTATGCTGCTATAATTTTTTTTTTAAACAAAACGTTGTTGAATTCTTTTAGTCACTGTAATATTTTCTACAATTACTACTTTTGTTGATTTCTGATTTTGTGCATATCTATATTGCAACTTAATATGCAGTCTATGTAATATATACTATATAGTTGTAGTACATATGCTGTGTATGTTGTATACATATATAAATGCACTCATTGCATTGTATGAGTTTGAAGGTACATACATTTATACATAGATATTTGTATTTATGGAGACTGTTTTATGTATACAGAATACAATAAATGAACTACTAAACAGAATATACAGTCATCTCAATGATGCAGGTGTGTGGTTTCCTGTATACTTGCATTCATCTACAATATTTATGAATGTGTATGTATACTCCCACATCTAAGCAGGGTCAAATTAGTTTTATAAAATGTTTTATATATATTTTTTAAGGGAGGGAGATAAACTTATTCTATTTCTAATTAATTTCTTTTGTAGGAGACAAGAGTTGATATTAAAAAAGAGAATGTATATAAAATGGAATTTTATATCAACATGGTTGAAATGGGATTTTTAGCTGTAACTGTATTCATGTACCTATTTCAGAGGGGTTTTCCAAAACTAGAAACTTTTTTGCAAGATATTCATTCTCACCTAGGTTTCTGTGAAGTTTTGCTATTGCTCATGGGAAGCCCTCAGGCATTTCAAACTATTGTATCAACTAGTAGCACCTGTTTGACCTATTTTCATTCCTCTAAACCACCCAGTAGAGCATAATATGGTGTGTGTCACCAAGAGGCAGGTTTATAACACACAAACTCCTCCAATTGAAGACAATAGCATTTCCTGATTTAGCCTTCTGAAGTGACTGAGATCATTCATGCCCTTAATTTCCTTCTTTTACTTGTACTTTCTTGTTTTTACACCCCTCCCCTATGCTAGAAAACATCATTTTGTGCACTCAACCCCACCTTACTTTGAGAAAGTCCTCAGCCCCCACAGAAACACTTTTTATAGCCTTCCACTAAGAACCCAAATAGAATGAAATGTGTTATACTATGACCATTATTGCCTCTGAGCACCATTTGAAAATAACACTCCATCTCTACTGTTCCCATTTCCCACCCCCACCAAAAAAACCCCACCTAGAATTACAAGGTGCATACATAATCTGAATTAAAGTAATCAAATGGCCTGTATTCTAATTCCCTGCTCTTTGCATGTGTATTATCTAACTTAAATTAAACTCTTTGGGGCAGAGATCTAGAATTTGTCTATGAAGTGTCATGAACATATATGGTGCAGTAGGAGTAATACATTATAATGGAGAGAATCATTCCTTGGGATCTGTGCACAGAATAGCCCCTCCACGCACGGCTGGATCTCCATCCTTCTGAAAGTAAAGGGATTGAGGGGCCTTTGTGTTACTGTCCCTTCACACCATAGAAATCTTTTTGTTGGTGGGGAGGGGCAAACTCATGTCCACCAACATAATGTGGGGAATCTGCCAAAATGTTAATGTATCCTGAAGCTGCACTAATGTCCTTGCCCCAGCCTGCCATACTGTGAAACCCAATTAAGGGAAAACGTAGAGAAGTGGTTAGAGGAATCTTTAGCACAGTGACTCCATTGCTGCAGAAAGAGCAGCCCCTCAGAGTCATTGCTCAGGCACAGGACCCCCTGCTTTTAGCATCTGGACAGAACCCCTTGTTTCCTCCACTGTTGGCAAATCTATTTCGCATTGCTTTCTCGTAGGTTTTCCCATGTGAAGCAATTTTCCAGCCCCTGTTATTTCCCACTCAAGTCAGAGACAGTTTTTCTAGAAACAAAAGTAAGTAATGTGTTTTTGAATATATTCAATTTTCACTGATGGGAGAAACAAATGTCCAGAGTGCTTCCTAAATCAGTAACAAAAGAAAGTATTAACTGTGCGACACGGGCTAGAAAATATTGTGGCAAATCTAGTATATAATTTTTGAAAGTTTCTTCTGTTAAGAGGCAGGTATACATGTGTAATAGTCCTTTATGTAGCAGCTATTGTTCTGCAGCCAGATGCAAATAGTCATTCCTAGTTAATCTGAATTTCAAATAGGTTGCAATGCCCCTCTGAATTTAAATACTATGCAGAACTGTAAATATCTTTTTGCCATTGTTCTCCTGGGAACCTGGACGGTCATCTAAAATAAGACAACATTAAAGATGATGCTGAAATGGATTAATGCTGTCCTATGAATACATTAGCTTGCCCAAACCTGCTTCCAGGTATATTTGTTTTTAAAATGCCATCACTTGGATCCTATGCTGGGTAATTTTTGTACTACAATAAGGTGGTGATGTATGATACATCAAATTGAAATGTAAATAACACTGTCGAGCTAAAGCTAGCTTGGAGGTTCTTATACTGTTTTACATATTCTGATTAAGATCTATACGTTTGAACTAGAACTATAGTTAACTATGCAGTTTCTACCCAGTCCCTTATGAGCCCTGTTTTTTCTAAATACCTATATCCTCTTCAGTATTGCCTTATTTATTTGTTCCTTCTGTTTCTCTACTTTCTCTTTTTTAATTTTTAAAGGAATTTGTGTGTTTTTCAGATGTTTCCTTCTCCATTCTCTGCTTCTTATGCAGTCATCCCCAAAACCTTGTGTACAGATGCTGGTTTCTTCTCTCAATTCAATATCTCATCTCTCCCTGGTACCCTTCATCCTTGGTATTTCCTCCTTTCCCTTCTAATTCCTCTTCTGTCCTCCTTAAGGTGGCCAACGGAGAACCCTTCTGGGTAGGTTGGTGAAAGGGTAGCCTCTTCCTGGGAACAGAAACCATAAGGCCAAGTGACCAAAAGCTACAGGGGAACCCACTGTGCTGTAGTCACAGCACAGAGTGATGCTGCAAAGCTGTATTTTCTGCTGGGCATGAGCCTAGCTGATGCCTCCATGATATCAATGTAAAAGGTGCTGTGCAGCACTCCGCACAACTGTGCAGGAGGGAAAAGGAACTTCTGCACACAACTGATGACCAGTGCCTATGATAGGAAGAAGCTGGAAACAATCCCACTGTGACAGCTTGGACCTCCCATCTGGGATGCCACCTGATGTGCTAGGGTCCCACTTGTTCTGCCAGTTCCACCAACCTGGGTTTCTTCACCCTGTCTTAGCTGGGCCAGGCCCTCAAGCTTTCTCCGGCATACACACAGGTAGGCACACACCCAGCTGCAAGTGGACACAGAGACACTGAGATTAGCTCTGTGTGGGAGGAATCAGCTTGGACATTCACATGCACACCTCCTTTGGGGTATAAACCCAAAATAATAATGTCTTGCACTGTAGAGAACTCTATACAATGTAAGCTCATAAATTCACCCCCTCCCTCAATGTGGAGGAAGATATGCACAACTTCTTGCCCCAGTTTTAAATTATAAATTGCACAAATTGGGTTTTATAATAAAAACAAGTTTATTAACTACAAAGACAGATTTTAAGTGATTAAGGGATAGCAAACAGAACAAAGCAGATTACTAAGCAAATAAAACACAAATACGAAGCTTAAAATCTTAGAGACTGGTTTCAAGAAAGTAATTTCTCACCCTAAATGTTGCTTTTGGGCAGAATGCAGGTTAGCTACCCTGCTTGCAGCTTAAATCTTCAGAGACCAGATCCCTTTTCCAGACAGGGCTCATCTTCCCCCCGGTGTCTTTCGTCCTTTCTTAGATCTTTCCAGCTGTCATCCTGGGTGGGGATTCAGTGAAGAGTGAACCAAGATCAATTTACTCCCCAGCCTTACTTAGAATTTACATAAGGCCGGAATCTTTTGTTTCCCAGTCTTGACCTCCCCCTCCTTTTAGTGGAAAATCACTAGAAGTCCAAGATGGTGTTTAGTACCAGGTGACATGACAACATGACCAAAGCAAGGTCCCGGGACACTTCTCAGGGCCAGCACATCCCTTGGCCTGCGCCGCTTCCCGCAGCCCCCATTGGCCTAGAGCGGCGAACCGCAGCCAGTGGGAGCCGCGATCGGCCGAACCTGCGGACGCGGCAGGTAAACAAACCGGCCCGGCCCACCAGGGGGCTGACCCTGGTGAGCCGTGTGCCAAAGGTTGCCGATCCCTGGTGTAAGTAACTCAGTGATCCAGGAAACCTAATGGGAGCCTTCCAGTCCTTGGTTCATATCTAGCTCAGCTCCTTATTTAGATCTGCCTTGCAACATTCTGCTCCCCAGGCCTGATCTACACCTGGAAAAGTTTTGAAAAGCTTCTTGATTGCTAATGCTGTTTTCAGCATCCTGTTTATTAGCTCTTTTCCCAGCAGGGTGAGATAGCATGGTGCTGAGCACAGCAGCTGTAACCATTGAGTTACCTGCAGCTGAGCTCTTAGCATTGCTTAGGCCTTTGTTAAGCAGGGGAACAGTTTCAGGTGTTTCCCTAGCATAGGCAAGCTCCACTCAACCAGGGTGAGTGGGGTTTGGTTTTGTACAAGCATTGTAGGGGAAGGTGGATGAATGGCACGTGGGTTTGTACATTTTCATACCAGTTTTGCAAGGCTCACATAGATCATTGTCCCTATGGCAGCGCTTGGCTGATGTCTTGCTATGGGCCGCTAAAGAGCCTTGCCCGCTTATGGACCCAAACTTGTCAGGGCTGCCCAGAGGATTTAGGGGGCCTGGGGCAAAGCAGGGGAGTTGCGGCACTTGTACTCACCCAGCGGCGGTCCGGGTCTTTGGCAGCATTTCGGTGGCGGGGGGGCCCCTCAGTCGCTCCACGTCTTCGGCAGCACTGAAGGACCCGCCGCCGAAGACCCGGAGCGACTGAAGGGTCCCCCGCGGCCGAAATACTGCCAAAGACCCGGACGGCCGATGGGCCAGGGCTCGCGGAGCCCCTATGGGGCCTGGGGCAAATTGCTCCACTTGCCCCCACCTCTGGGCGGCCCTGAAACTTGTACCCACTGTGGGGTGCCTGCTGGTGGACAGATGTCTGTACCTCAAACGTCCATACCTCACCTTTGCGACTCACTAACCGCAGCGCCGGTGTAGTGGCACAGGAAATTCTGCCAGGGAGCAGTTTGAGTTTGGGCTACTACACCGGCGGTCGAGGCAGAGAGGGTAGGGTCTCTCACTGACGCGGTGGCCTCTTGCCGCCCCGAACGGGCTAACCCCGGCAGGTCTGCGCTATCCCAGCGCGGAGGACGCACCGGCACATTCGGGGTGGGGTCACTCACGAGAGTCGGGGGCGCCCGGCTGGCAGGCTGCGCTGGCTCGTCTCCCTGCGGGTGGGGGGAGGGAGCGAGCTCCTGCACCTGCCCGCAGGGCTGCCCCAGCGTCGGCGGGGGACAGAAGGTTGTGAGGAAAGACGCTCTGTCTCTGCCTCAGTCTCTATGGGTGGAGTAGAGCCGCTCTGCGCCGCTCTCTGTGGTGGCTGGGCGGCCTGGCTGTCAATAGGACGCGCCGGAAGGAAGCCGGCTGTGGGGGAAGGGCTGTTTGGGTTCGGTCGGGCTGGGATAGGCGGCGGCCATGGGGGTCCCCAAGTTCTACCGGTGGGTCTCGGAGCGGTATCCCTGCCTCAGCCAGGTGCTGAAGGAGCATCAGGTGAGCGGCGCTGGGCCGGGGGTAGCGGGCTGGGGGGTGCGCACCCGCCTTGTCCCAGCCGCTCTCCGGGTACGGGAGGGTGTCCCAGTGCTTCGCCGCAGCCAGCTCACAGCGGAGGGCGGCCGGGAGCCAGCGCGGGCCCGGCACCGCTAACGGTTCCGGGCTCGTGCCCGGCTCTCTGGCGCTGCGCTGACCTGCCTCGTCCCTGTGAGGAGCCAGGCCGCTCCCGAGGGTTCCCCGCAGGCCACGGTGCCAGGGAGCGAGCTCTGAAGCGGGCCCCGCTGACACGCCTCCGCAAACACAGCTGCTGGGAGGCTGGGGCAGGTGCCAGCCCTGCCGTTATGGGGAGAGCAGTGCCTGCTAGTCGCCTTCCCGCTTACGTTCGTTGATTTATTTTCCTTTCCCGGAACACGTCTAGGACTAGCTCAGCAGCTGCTTAGTTTGGCCTTTTATAACACGGCATAATAAACTTGCTAGCAACCCCTCTAGGTACGTTTGGAAGGCGCCTTTCAAAAGATAGAATGCAGCTGTTTTGCTTGACAGCATTGCTTGGATGTAGAAGACAACATCATGGTGGGGTTTTTTAAAGTGCTTAGCCTTGGTCCAACTCTGCTTCTATCTAAGTAATTGAGGGTGATCTAAAAGTAAATAAAGTAGACATCTAAATATTATATGATTAGGAAACGTGGACATATATTGCTGTAGTCAGCATGTTGATGTTTATTAGAATAGCTACATATTATTTTAAAGTAAATTAAAGAGAGGTTGAAAATCATATAGTTAGTGGGTGGAGGGCTTGTCTATGCATTTAAATTAGTTCAGAATAAGGTAGGAATTTAAAGCAGATTAACTGTTCCTGATTAGCTCCATGTCTGGATGCCTTTATTCCAGAATAAGAGTGCTTTATTCCAAATCATGGTAAACTAATTCAGAATAAGGCATTTTTATTCTGGAAAAGGAGTATCCACACATGGAGCTAATCAGGAATAGCTATTCTGGAATAATTCCCCAAGTAGACAAACCCTAAGTAGTTAGAAAGAGGAAAGAATGGAAAACAGAAAAGAAGACTTTCAAAGATGAAAGGACAATTAAACTACTAACCTCTTGTCCTAGATCAGTGGTTCTCAACATTTTTATCATTTAGGGCTGCATATGCAGCTCTCTGTGTTATATGGGCCACATCCACACAATATATATACTACCTGTATGGCCCTGAGAATGTCACATGGGCTGAAGTTGTGTGCTGGTTGGGCCACAGGTTGAGATTCACTGCCCTAGATAAAGGGGCAGTAATATCCTAGTCTTCGAAATTACCAGAGTCTATGCTGGATGCTCAGAGGGGGTTGAAAGCATAAAACAATGTTTGTTAACGATGCTTCATCATACTCCCAGTCAACTGTTTGTTCATTTTGACTTTATCTGCCCAGAGTTGCACCAACTTAACATAAGGTGTGATTTTAAACTGTTTAGTTAAACCAGTGCGGAAGGCTTTGTAGACACTCTTATTTTGGTTTTTATGAGGCTGTCTACAATTAAAAAAACTTTTCTCGTTTAGCTATACTGGCAAAACCCTTCTAGTGTAGATACAACTATACCACCAAAGAGTACTTCTGCTGGTATAGTTTATTCCAGTTCAGTGAGCAAAATAGGCTATATTGGCTAAAGCACCCTATTTTTATCAGTATAACTGTCTACGCTAGGCCTTTTGATAGCGTGCCCACAAAACTTTTAGGTGTAGACCTGGCTTTATTTTAGTTTCGCTTAAGTCATCGATTAATAACAGGTTTCAATTAAACTGAACCTGGCTTCCACAGGGAGCAAATGTATGTACACTCAAGGCCCTTGATTTCTGTTGCATCATAATTGTTGACACTTAAGCCTCTCCTCATTTAAATGTGGTTCTGACTAAACCAATTTCTAACATAGTTTAGCCAGAAAGTGTAGACAGAACCAAACAAAGTTTAAAATTCAACGTGGTTCTTAAAGTAGTTCCTTAACATAGCCTAGTGTAAGTGAATCCTTTACTTAAAAATGGTTTTAAATGCCTTTTAAAATAAAGTTGCATTCCCAACTGTGGGACAAGCCTCTTCGAAAACTGATTTTTAAAACTACATGAACTTTAGAGCACACTAAAATATTGCACTTAAACAAGAAATTTTGGTCTCAGGACAAAAATTCCAAAATAAGCTCCCTGCTGAATGCAGGCAGAGAGCAAGGAACATGTACAACACACATTCTCAGAAAGCTGCCATGGATAGGGCTCACATTCAGCTGTGCATGGGTTTAATGGTCACAGCATGTCCACTTGAGTCATCCAGTTACTGTGACAACAGATTGCCAAAAAAATTTCTGGCTGTTGACTCTGACAGAGTCTTGCTACATATGCGCATTTCAGTCTCTTTGGTTCAGCAATTGAGCACAAGCCGACCTGTAGATACAGACTCTAAGATTAATAACTTTTTCAGTATTGCTTCCCCAAAGGAACATTGAATGCTATGCATTAGCTAAGAAGTACGCCAAGTAACTGAGATCAGTTGAGTGATTAGTAAAGACTTCAGCTATGTCTACACGGCCATGCAGTTTAGACTATGGAGGTCTGAATAGGAATGTGCACCAAAGTACTGCGCTGTAACTCCTCTGTTTAGATGTTGCGGGCACGAACTAAGAGGTTCCTGGTTCACATTAATGTAGTCTTGTTTGAAGAGGACTACATTAACGTGAACTAGGAAACTTTTAGGAACCACGAGGTACAGCAAATTTCAAGACAATCCAAGTAAGCATGTGGTGGATTTTAGAGCACTTAGAGTAGTCTGCTTTTAAGCAGAAAACCATGTAGTTATGCCTTCTTTGGGGCTGTACTGTGTAAGTTGTTTCTTTGAAACAGTAGGATAAAAAGTGTATCGTTAGAATGGTCTTTTAATATAACCAGCTAGCAGCTGTTGAAAATATACAGTGCCTTGTCTGTACTAGACTTAAAGAACTTGTTACTGTGTTAGCTAACACGTGCTAACATCATACCTTCAAATCCTGGTCGAGACAACACCTAAAAAGTACTGTTAAAATGTGTTAGTTGACATGTTCTGTATGAAAGAGAGGCTCTGTCTGAAGTAGATAAAAAAATGTTTTTATAAGCCAATGCTTGAACTCTGAAATGTTAGCACAGTGCCCCGTGTATCTACACAGTCATTCTGGTTATTTATAACTAATTTTTGTACCACTTTTTTTCCCAGTGTCAGGGATGTTGCTTTTAACTATAGTCTCGCTGAACAAAAAGAAGCAGTCTTCACTCAGCGCTCTTAATTACTAGGTTTATTCATATTCATATCAGTGTGTAGAATTTATCATCTGATATCCTTTATGAAGGCCCTAGTGTCCTCCTAGAATAGAAACTCAGCAGCAGCCACTGCTAGCAGAACCAGATGGAATAGGGAAAGGTACTAGCATGAACCTCCTTGCTCACCCACCCCTTCCTTTGTGGAGCCAGCCTGCAAAGCACCATCACAGCATAAAGTTGGTTGTGGGAATACAGTCCTTTACAGCCTGGGGAGCCTTGTTGATGTCAGCAATTCGAGACTCCGTGGGCTTTTTTGTAGGGTTAGGAGATTGATTCTTTGTGGGGTCAACTTTCATAGGCTGATTGACTCTATATAACTTTACCACCAATCTTAAGGCTCTTTACATGGAAAAAAGTAGGAATAAAGGAAAACTCTGAGTATTTTATCCATCATTCAACCAAGAGATAATTCCATGCGTTCAAGGAAAGAAAATTAACTTTTAGTACCCCCAGAATTCCTTATATATCCAGAGAGACTATGTTTTGATCTTTTTGAATCTGGCAGAAAGACTGATTTATGAAATGTTCACCCTTGGTCTATTTTCTGGAACCGGAAGGGGAGGTGCCTTCTACAGATTGACAGTTTCTGGTGATCAGTTGGCTGAGTGCAAAGTCAAGAACTGGAGCAAGATGGACCATTAATTTTTGATGACCAGAACATTTAGGGCTTTAGTAATCAATAATTTGGTGCTCTCTGTATTGAATTTGCTGAGGCATTATGCATTACCAAGTGTGGACAGGTTGACTGAGTAAAGCCTCCGAAGTCTAATTGACTCATAAAATTTATTTTATCTTCTTTTACCATCAGAGCAATAAAATTTTTAGTGTTAGTTATTTGATTTTGGTTTTATTACTGCTACTTCCTTTTGAACTCTCAAACTAAAAACATTCTGTAGGAGGCAGAATGATGTCATGTTAACTATATCATAGTTTTCCATAGTTGTTGGAAGAACGGCATATTCTGCATATCTTTTAAATAATTGGCAAGTACTGTGTGATTTTTTCCCCCATTCAGTTAATCACTACAAGGAGAAACTGTTCTGTTTATTTCTTGGAACTATTCACATTTTTGTCTTTACACATTGTACAAATACATGTTTGCCTAAATTAATATTGTAAAGTGTTCTTCCCACTATTTATCTTCATTGCAAAAAGATGCAGGATAATTTGTATTCTAACATTTAATTACAAAGACTATTATGAAACTGAATTCAGACTGGACATGTTTCACTATTTTATATTTGCTACAGTCCAGCAACATGCTAGTCTACTTGCTATCCAGTGTGTACAGTATTTTAATAGAGAATGAGCAGGTATTACATGCAGATAGAAACCATTAAACATGAAGGCCTGATTCTCTTCTCTTGCTGGTGTCAGTCAGGAGCAATTCTGTTGAAGTTGAAGGAGTAATATTGGTAATATTTTTTTCACTTCAGCAGGTGGGTATTGTAGTTTTAAGAATGTTTGATAGAGATCTTGTAGGTGCTTAAAACTACAATACCCACCTGCTGAAGTGAAAAAACAGATTGACAGAGCCAGACGAGTACCCAGAAGTCACCTCCTACAAGACAGGCCCAACAAAGAAAAATAACAGAACACCACTAGCTGTTACCTTCAGCCCCCAACTAAAACCTCTCCAGCGCATCATCAAAGATCTACAACCTATCCTGAAAGATGATCCCTCACTCTCACAGATCTTGGGAGACAGACCTATCCTCGCTTACAGACAACCCCCCAACCTAAAGCAAATACTCACCAGCAACCACACATCACTGAACAAAAACACTGACCCAGGAACCTATCCTTGTAACAAAGCCCGATGCCAACTCTGTCCACATATCTATTCAAGTGACATCATCATAGGACCTAATCACATCAGCCAGACCATCAGGGGCTCGTTCACCTGCACATCTACCAATGTGATATATGCCATCATGTGCCAGCAATGCCCCTCTGCCATGTACATTGGCCAAACCGGATAGTCTCTACGCAAAAGAATTAATGGACACAAATCTGACATCAGGAATCATAATACTCAAAAACCAGCGGGAGAACACTTTAACCTGTCTGGTCATTCAATGACAGACCTGCGGGTGGCTATTTTACACCAGAAAAACTTCAAAAACAGACTCCAACGAGAGACTGCTGAGCTGGAATTGATATGCAAACTAGATACAATCAACTTAGGATTGAATAAGGACTGGGAATGGCTGAGCCATTACAAACATTGAATCTATCTCCCCTTGTAAGCATTCTCACACTTCTTATCAAACTGTCTGTACTGGGCTATCTTGATTATCACTTCAAAAGTTTTTTTTCTCTTACTTAATTGGCCTCTCAGAGTTGGTAAGACAACTCCCACCTGTTCATGCTCTCTGTATGTGTGTATATGTATCTCCTCAATATATGTTCCATTCTATATGCATCCGAAGAAGTGGGCTGTAGCCCACGAAAGCTTATGCTCTAATAAATTTGTTAGTCTCTAAGGTGCCACAAGTACTCCTGTTCTTTTAACAAATTCAAAATACTAGGAGCTGTATGCAAACAGTTTAAATACATGTGAAGGTGAGACATACTTTTTCTCTGTGGTTCTCTTATCTTCAGAAGAGTTCATAAGTGAGAATACTAGAATGATGTAAAATATTGGGCCAGCTACTCAAATACTGAAGAAACAAGCAAGGGTTTGTTTTGTTTGAAGGAGAGGAAGGGGGAGGGGGCACTACTGGACAGGGCTACGTTGTTTCTTCTTCTGTTTGCTCTTGCAGAAAACGTGATAGAAGAGAGAGGGCATAAAAGGCATTTTCTATGTAAAACATAGATGATTATTTATAAATTTCATCACAGCATGCATCTTCATATGTAGAAAATGTCATCTGCTACCCTTCCATATGTTCTGCTTCATGTGAAAAGGGCATGTGGATCACCAAGGTTTTGCAGCTTTTTAGAGTGCTGTCAATGCAACACACCATCCCTTGGGACTAGAGAGCTGGTGTCTGTGTGGATGTGATGGACTTTGGGCGTGCAGTTTTATTCAGACCACAAAATTAGTTCCTTTATTAGAGAGACTAAATGCCATTCCAGGAAGTGCAGAGAAATAATTAGTGAGCACCATACATCAGCTGCATTCTTATACATTGCAGATCGAGCTCCATATCCAACAAGACTGCTAGGTATTGCTAGAGATTAGAGATGTATTACCTCTGTCTTAAGCCTGCCTCTACCTCTTCCTTTCCTCCATGCTCCCCAGTACTCTGCTTCTCCTAAATCTAGAATTCTGGATTATAAACGCAAACCCAGAAACGTTCCCCTAGAACAGGGGTAGGCAACCTTTCAGAAGTGGTGTGCCGAGTCTTCATTTATTCACTTTAATTTAAGGTTTTGCGTGCCGGTAATAAATTTTAACGTTTTTTAGATGGTCTCTCTCTATAAGTCTATATTATATAACTAAACTATTGTATGTAAAGTAAACAAGGTTTTCAAAATGTTTAAGAAGCTTCATTTAAAATTAAATTAAAATGCTGATCTTACGCTGCCAGCCTGCTCAGCCCGCTGCCAGCCTGGGGTTCTGTTCACCTAGGCCAGCAGCGGGCTGAGCGGGGCCTGCAGCCGGGACGCCGGCTGGCAAGGGGCTGGCAGCCGGGACCCCAGACCTGGGGGGGGTTCAGGGGTCAGGGCAGAGGGCTGGGTGTGTGTGTGGGGGGTTCAGAGGTCAGGGCAGAAGTCTGGAGGTGTGTGGGGGGTTCGGGGTGAGGGCAGAGGGATGGGGGCTGTGGGGGACGGCAGAGGGCAGTGGGGGTGTGGGGGGGTTCAGGGGTCAGGGCAGAGAGCAGTGGGGGGGTTCAGGGGTCAGGGCAGAGGGCTGGGGGTGTGTGGGGGGTTCAGGGGTCAGGGCAGAGAGCAGTGCGGGTGGGGGGGGTTTCAGGGGTCAGGGCAGAGGGCTGGGTGTGTGTGGGGGGGTGTAGGGCAGAAGACTGGGTGTGGGGGGGTTCAGGGGTCAGGGCAGAGGGCTGGGGGTGTGTGGGGGTACAGGGCAGAAGGCTGGGTGTGGGGAGGTTCAGGGGTCAGGGCAGAGGGCTGGGGTGCTCAGCTCGTGGGGGTGCTCCCAGCCCCCTGCCCTGAGCGGCTCATGGCAGGGGGCTGGAAGGGATATGCCCTGTTCCACCCCCTTCCCCAAGGTCCCGTCCCTACCTCTTGTCTGCCTCCTCTACGGAGCAGCGAGCACTCTGCCACTCATCCCCCTCTCCCTCGCAAGGGCCATCAGCTGATCAGCGCAGGGAAGGAGAGGAGGAGGGGCAGGAAAGCACCACGCTGGGGGAAGAAGCGGGGGAAGGGGGAAGCTTGGCTGCGGCAGGACCAAGCTTCTGCCTCCTGCCCCCGCAGGGGAGAGCAGTGGGTGGGGGGGCTGAGTGGGGCTGGGGGCCGGGACCGCGGCAGGCAGCAGCGTGCTACTCAAAATTGGCTTACATGCCATGTTTGGCACGTGTGCCATAGGTTGCCGACCCCTGCCCTACAAGTTATTTGGCCCAGGTGAGAGGATGGTTCAGCAACAACACAACAGGTCATCACAGGAAGTGAGGAAACTGTCCTACTGAAACTGCCAGGAGTACTTATGATTAGGAGTACTTACAAATCAAGCAGTAGATATGTGTACAGAATGGGTATATGTTTTCTTACAGACTGGCCTTGTCTGTATTATGTTTTTTGGACAAAAATATGATGGTACTGTTGCCCTTTGGTCCAAACAGTTAGCCAATATTTGGAGCCGTGCTGCATTATTTATACGAGCAAGATATTTCTTTGGTGCAATTCTGTTTATTTACAAAGAATGTACACAAAGTGCCATTTTCCTGGAAATAGTAGGAACAAATGGCAGACAGCTTCCTTGCTCACATTTTGAAAGCCTGCCTTTTCCAGAGAGTCCTGTGCCCCAAGGAATTCTGTCTCTGCTCTCTACTCAAGGCCATGGTCTCTACATATCTTCCATTGTCTGCTGGTTTTCTGGCAGCTTTTTCCTTCTGATACAGTCTGCTGGACCCAATCAATGCCCTAGCCCCTATTTTTACAATCAGTCCCCAGGAAAATGCCTTGGCTCACACAGCTCAGGTCCTGCTGTGCTTTTCCTGCCTTGGAGGGCAGCTTCTATTGTTTCAGCTATCACTGAAGAAAGGGAACCTTTTCTAGGTCTGTGATTGATAGGTGCTGTTTACAGTACTAACATAACTTGATATCCTAATATTATATGTGACTTTTTTCTAGATTCCAGAATTTGACAACTTGTACCTGGATATGAATGGTATCATCCATCAGTGTTCACACCCTAATGATGACGATGTTCACTTCAGAATCTCAGATGATAAGATCTTTGCTGATATTTTTCACTACTTGGAAGTATTATTTCGCATTATTAAACCAAGAAAGGTTTTCTTCATGGCAGTTGATGGAGTGGCTCCAAGAGCAAAAATGAACCAGCAGCGTGGGAGACGTTTTAGGTGAAAACATTTTAATGTTGCCCTGTTTATAAATCCATAGGACAGCACATTTTTATGAGATTTTTTAAATTTACAAATTGAAATAAGTATTAAATACATAGTTTTAAATGATGCTTTTGACTATAGCATTGTTTGGGTTTTGTTAAATAATAACTGGGCAGTCATAAATCAGAACTGAGGATTTTTTGCCAGTGCATTTGAAAAAAACCTGTATACCAGGGAGTACTTTTCATCTTTTGCTTTTGAAGCGAACTTGCAGTTTGCACAGCACTACAGAGGCTAGTATAAATCATCTCCTATTGGAACCAATGGCTTAGAACAGGGGTTCTCCAACTTCATTGCACTGTGACCCCCTTCTGACAACAAAAATTACTGCATGACCCCAGGAGAGGGGAGCAAAGCCCAAACCCCACTGCCTTGGGTGGGGGCCTGTAACCTGATCTCCGTTGCCCAGGGCTGAAGCCAAAGCCTGAGCCCCACCACCCAGGGCTAAAGCTCTCAAACTTCAGCTTTGGCCCCAGGCGGTGGGGCTCGGGCTTTTGCTTCAGCCCCAAGCCCCAGCAAGTCTAACATCAGTCCTGGCGACCCCATTAAAACGGGATTGTGACCCACTTTGGGGTCCCGACCCACAGTTTAAGAACCCCTGGCTTAGAACTTTGAGTTTGTAAAATTTGTGCCTTGGTCATTCAAAGGAGCATGGACCCAAGAATGGTGATCTAGCACAGCATGTATCTTTTGGGAACAGAAGTTATAGGTGCTGCTTCTTTTTCCATCTTTAAGACTGTTTTTCTATAAATCTACATATTCCAGTTTATCACTGTGCAAAGAAGCAGTAATAGGGCTGCTTTTGGAATCTGTGAATGCCATCTTAAAGAAGCCTTTGTGGTCACTGTATATAGTGAAGTTTTCCTTGACAGCCAGTGTGGAGGAGGGAAAGAGACTGAGGTTTGAGAACTAATAAAATTCTAGTCTCTAGTAACATTGGCCATCAGGCTAGCTAAATAATGTAGTTTACATCTAGATCATATACAGTAAAGATCATTAAAATCTTGATGTTTACTGCTTGCCCTAGCAGCTTTTGTGAACTTTGGGGACAGCAGCCACATTGACAGGGCATATTGGAAGTTGGAGATAGGGCTGGCCATTTCCTCTTTTTGTTCTGAACAACTGATACTACAGTACTTCCTTTTCTTCACCAGTGGGTGCTATGGGGAGTTCCATTCACTGTAGACTGTTTCTCTTCAGGTTTCACCTGCCTCTTACTGTTGTCACTAGAAGGGTAAGGAAGGAAGCCAGAGGTTTGGAGATGTGAGGAGACCATTTGGGGACCATTGGGAGGACAAGAAAAACAACTGGTGGGGCAATAGGCAAGATTGGCATGGGGTTGAGGAGGAGATGAGAGAGAATAATTGTGGCTAAAAAATAAATGTGAAAAGAACAAATAAGAAAGCCAGAGGGTTTTAAAGAAAAATTAAAACATTAAAAAAGGATAGAACAATATCAGGAAAAATGTGAAGGAAGACAGGTGGGAGTGGGGAGGAAAGCATCAAGATAAAAATGAAGAGATTGTCCACAAATTATTTTCTCTTCTATGTCCTTTAATTCTGAGGGGGGAAAGATTAGCTTAGTCAGTATTTTGACACTTGCCATTTATCTGCTGCCAGCTGGTTCTCTTTTCCTCCCATTGGCCCCCAAATGGTCTTCTCAGCCCTGTATATATTACTAGTATATGTGCAGCATACATCTTATCCTTGCTGTAGAAAATTCAAAACAGCTTCTTTATTTTCTATGTGCACTAAAAACAAAATTAAAAGACTGACTAAGAATTACATTTTCTTTTTAATTTATTTTAAGAAGGAACTCTACATTTAATTTTTTGAGGAAAAAATAGTGTACATACAATGCTGTAAAATTCAATGGTTTTTTTAGGTCAGCAAAAGAAGCAGAGGACAAAATAAAGAAGGCTTTAGAAAAAGGAGATGTTCTCCCTACAGAAGCCAGGTTTGACTCCAATTGTATTACACCAGGTAGGAAAATGTGCTGGTTACTTACAGGAGAATTGCTGTGATTAATCATTTTGCCTTTCTGTCATCTGATTTTTCAATAGGATTTGTTCTGCTAAATCACTTGGGCACTTTTGAAAATCCCACCCAAATTTAATATTTAAAACCTGAAAACTCTTCAAAAGTACTCCACCTTCCACACTTTGCAAAAATGAATTGTTTTTTCTATCACTAATCGCTAATATCCCTCATAAATGTATAAATGGAATTTTGAATAACTCGTAAAATGACAATGTATCAGAAGATGTAACTTGTAGATTTCTGTTACTAGGGACTGATTTCATGGCCAGGTTGCACGAACATCTGAAGTATTTTGTAAATATGAAGATTTCCACAGACAAATCCTGGCATGGCGTAACTGTCTACTTATCAGGCCACGAGGTTATTGTGTTTATATTACTGATTTTTTTTTTTTTTTTTAAATAGTATTTTCAGAATAGTGTTTACTGAATTGTTTTATCTTTGCATTTAGACACCAGGTGAAGGAGAGCATAAAATTATGGAATTTATCCGATCAGAGAAAACAAAGCCTGATTACGATCCAAACACAAGACATTGTCTATATGGTTTAGATGCTGACTTGGTATGTGCAAATATATTTTATACTTATAATGACAAAAGGCTATTATGTGTGTGACTTGGGCATCTATTCAATATTTTGTTGGAATATATGACTATAATACATTATTAAACAAAAAACTTGACATTTATGGCAAACTAAAAATTTACAATGAGGAACCACGGAGCATGGAAATATCCTGACACTGGTCACTTCATGAATAATAATAAAACCCCTTCTTAATCTCTTATTTCCACAGATTATGCTTGGATTAACAAGTCATGAGTCACATTTCTCACTTTTAAGAGAAGAAGTCAGGTTTGGTGGCAAAAAATCCCAGAGGTAAACTGCTTCTAAAAATCTTATTTATAGGAAGAAAGGAGATCCAAAAGATGCAGGGTTGCTTAGAATATTTTCTTTAAATGACTGCATATTTAATCAGTCAGGTAATTGTTGTATTTTAATTTGATTATGGATGAATATTATAAATTCATATAAATTTATTTTATAAATCTTAATATTTATGTTAATATAAATATTTTCTATTTGCCTGAATGAACAAATAGAAAAAAAGTCTGCAATTTGGTTCTTGTGGAACCTAATACCAACTGAACTGCTAGAAAATCCTGAGAGCTATAGTGCACCACATCGTGCCTCTGGCTTCGTGCCCTAGGGCACGCAGCTCATACTATACTGATACTATTTCCCACAATAGATTGTTCTTGTTCTTATAGATTCATTCATTTAAAAAAACAAAACAAAACACTAAGGACTTGTCTACATGGGGAAATTGACCAGAATGGCAATTGAGGAGTAAACTATTCCAGAATAGCTCCCCTCTGGACATTCTTATTCCAGAGTATAGGAATACCTTTTCCCAATTTCCTTTAATCTACAGATAAAGGTAAATCAGAAGAAGGCCCCTTCTTCTGGTATTAAAGTGTCCACACGGGAAGCTATTCTGATCACTATCCCCATGTAAACAGATCCTAAACTTCTTGGTGGTGGGGTGGGCCGGAGAGAGAGAGAGAACATGCTATCTTGTATGTACAGGAAAGCTCTCAGATACTATGGTAATGAGAGCCATGTAAGTACCTAAAGAGATACATAGCTCTTGTTGATGTGCTCTAGCCAAGAACCCAAAATAAATTCCAGTGCAAAAGGACTGGACCATGCTTTATAAAGTTTAAGGCCAGAAGAGACCCCAGATCATCTAGTCTGACCTCCTGTATATCACAGGCTCCAGCACTCACACACTAAACCCAAAAAGAACAGGAGTACTTGTGGCACCTTAGAGACTAACAAATTTATTAGAGCATAAGCTTTCGTGGGCTACAGCCCACTTCTTCGGATGCATATAGAATGGAACATATATTGAGGAGATACATATACACACATACAGAGAGCATGAACAGGTGGGAGTTGTCTTACCAACTCTGAGAGGCCAATTAAGTAAGAGAAAAAAAACTTTTGAAGTGATAATCAAGATAGCCCAGTACAGACAATTTGATAAGAAGTGTGAGAATACTTACAAGGGGAGATAGATTCAATGTTTGTAATGGCTCAGCCATTCCCAGTCCTTATTCAATCCTAAATTGATTGTATCTAGTTTGCATATCAATTCCAGCTCAGCAGTCTCTCGTTGGAGTCTGTTTTTGAAGTTTTTCTGGTGTAAAATAGCCACCCGCAGGTCTGTCATTGAATGACCAGACAGGTTAAAGTGTTCTCCCGCTGGTTTTTGAGTATTATGATTCCTGATGTCAGATTTGTGTCCGTTAATTCTTTTGCGTAGAGACTTTCCGGTTTGGCCAATGTACATGGCAGAGGGGCATTGCTGGCACATGATGGCATATATCACATTGGTAGATGTGCAGGTGAATGAGCCCCTGATGGTCTGGCTGATGTGATTAGGTCCTATGATGATGTCACTTGAATAGATATGTGGACAGAGTTGGCATCGGGCTTTGTTACAAGGATAGGTTCCTGGGTCAGTGTTTTTGTTCAGTGATGTGTGGTTGCTGGTGAGTATTTGCTTTAGGTTGGGGGGTTGTCTGTAAGCGAGGACAGGTCTGTCTCCCAAACAAAATGAAACCAAGGTATTACAGCCCACAGGAGACTAAACAGTTGTGTATCACAAGCAGAGTATAGGAGGGACTGAGGTGCACCAAGGCCCCCACAATGACACAGAATTGATTAAGTGGGCTATATCCAGATGATCCCAGCAAGTGACCTGCACCCATGCTGCAGAGGAAGGAGAAAACCCCCAGAGATCACTGCCAAAGTGGTCTGGGGGAAAATTCCTTCCTGACCCTACATATGATGATCAGTTAGACCCTGAGCATGCGAGCAAGAATCACCCAGATTAGCACCTGAGAGAGAATGCTTGGTGCAATCTTAGAGTACTAGCCCACCCTGTCCAGCATCCCATTTCCTTTTGTAGTCATTTCTGATATGACAGAGGAAGGAGACCAAACAAGCCCAAAGCCCAACCAAAATAGAATCATAGAATATCAGGGTTGGAAGGGACCTCAGGAGGTCATCTAGTCCAACCCCCTGCTCAAAGCAGGACCAATTCCCAACTAAATCATCCCAGCCAGGGCTTTGTCAAGCCTGACCTTAAAAACCTCTAAGGAAGGAGATTCCACCACCTCCCTAGGTAACCCATTCCAGTGCTTCACCACCCTCCTAGTGAAAAAGTTTTTCCTAATATCCAACCTAAACCTCCCCAACTGCAACTTGAGACCATTACTCCTTGTTCTGTCATCAGGTACCACTGAGAACAGTCTAGATCCATCCTCTTTGGAACCCCCTTTCAGGTAGTTGAAAGCAGCTATCAAATCCCCCCTCATTCTTCTCTTCTGCAGACTAAACAATCCCAGTTCCCTCAGCCTCTCCTCATAAATCATGTGTTCCAGCCCACTAATCATTTTTGTTGCCCTCCATTGGACTCTTTCCAATTTTTCCACATTCTTCTTGTAGTGTGGGGCCCAAAACTGGACACAGTACTCCAGATGAGGCCTCACCAATGTCGAATAGAGGGAAATGATCACGTCCCTCGATCTGCTGGCAATGCCCCTACTTATACAGCCCAAAATGCCGTTAGCCTTCTTGGCAACAATGGCACACTGTCAACTCATATCCAGCTTCTCGTCCACTGTAACCCCTAGGTCCTTTACTGCAGAACTGCTTCCTAGCCATTCGGTCCCTAGTCTGTAACAGTGCATGGGTTTCTTCCGTCCTAAGTGCAGGACTCTGCACTTGTCCTTGTTGAACCTCATCAGGTTTCTTTTGGCCCAATCCTCTAATTTGTCTAGGTCCCTCTGTATCCTATCCCTGCCCTCCAGCGTATCTACCACTCTTCCCAGTTTAGTGTCATCTGCAAACTTGCTGAGAGTGCAGTCCACGCCATCCTCCAGATCATTAATGAAGATATTGAACAAAACCGGCCCCAGGACTGACCCCTGGGGCACTCCACTTGAAACCGGCTGCCAACTAGACATGTAGCCGTTGATCACTACCCGTTGAGCCCGACGATCTAGCCAGCTTTCTATCCACCTTATAGTCCATTCATCCAGCCCATACTTCTTTAACTTGCTGGCAAGAATACTGTGGGAGACTGTATCATAAGCTTTGCTGAAGTCAAGGAATAACACATCCACTGCTTTCCCCACATCCACAGAGTCAGTTATCTCCTCATAGAAGGCAATTAGGTTAGTCAGGCATGACTTGCCCTTGGTGAATCCATGCTGACTGTTCCTGATCACTTTCCTCTCCTCTAAGTGCTTCAGAATTGATTCCTTGAGGACCTGCTCCATGATTTTCCCAGGGACTGAGGTGAGGCTGACTGGCCTGTAGTTCCCTGGATCCTCCTCCTTCCCTTTTTTAAAGATGGGCACTACATTAGCCTTTTTCCAGTCATCCAGGACCTCCCCCGATCGCCATGAGTTTTCAAAGATAATGGCCTATGGCTCTGCAATCACATCCGCCAACTCCTTTAGCACCCTCGGATGCAGCGCATCCGGCCCCATGGACTTGTGCTTGTCCAGTTTTTCTAAATAGTCCCGAACCACTTCTTTCTCCACAGAGGGCTGGTCACCTTCTCCCCATACTGTGCTGCCCAGTGCAGCAGTCTGGGAGCTGACCTTGTTCGTGAAGACAGAGGCAAAAAAATCATTGAGTACATTAGCTTTTTCCACATCCTCTGTTACTAGGTTGCCTCCCTCCTTCAGTAAGGGGCCCACACTTTCCTTGACTTTCTTCTTGTTGCTAACATACCTGAAGAAACCCTTCTTGTTACTCTTAACATCTCTTGCTAGCTGCAACTCCAAGTGTGATTTGGCCTTCCTGATTTCACTCCGGCATGCCTGAGCAATATTTTTATACTCCTCCCTGGTCATTTGTCCAATCTTCCACTTCTTGTAAGCTTCTTTTTTGCGTTTAAGGTCAGCAAGGATTTCACCGTTAAGCCAAGCTGGTCGCCTGCCATATTTACTGTTCTTTCTACACATTGGGATGGTTTTTTCCTGCAACCTCAATAAGGACTCTTTAAAATACAGCCAGCTCTCCTGGATTCCTTTCCCCCTCATGTTATTCTCCCAGGAGATCCTGCCCATCAGTTTCCTGATGGAGTCAAAGTCTGCTTTTCTGAAGTCCAGGGTCCGTATTCTGCTGCTCTCCTTTCTTCCTTGTGTCAGGATCCTGAACTCGACCATCTCATGGTCACTGCCTCCCAGGTTCCCATCCACTTTTGCTTCCCCTACTAATTCTTCCCGGTTTGTGAGCAGCAGGTCTAAAAGAGCTCTGCCCCTAGTTGGTTCCTCCAGCACTTGCACCAGGAAATTGTCCCCTACACTTTCCAAAAGCTTCCTGGATTGTCTGTGCACTGCTGTATTGCTCTCCCAGCAGATATCAGGGTGATTAAAGTCTCCCATGAGAACCAGGGCCTGCGATCTAGTAACTTCTGCTAGTTGCCGGAAGAAAGCCTCATCCACCTCATCCCCCTGGTCTGGTGGTCTATAGCAGACTCCCACCACAACATCACTCTTGTTGTTCACATTTCTAAACTTAATCCAGAGACTCTCAGGTTTTTCTGCAGTTTCATACCAGAGCTCTGAGCAGTCATACTCCTCTTTTACATACAATGCAACTCCCCCACTTTTTCTGCCCTGCCTGTCCTTCCTGAACAGTTTATATCCATCCATGACAGTACTCCAGTCATGTGAGTTATCCCACCAAGTCTCTGTTATTCCAATGACATCCTTGACTGTGCCAGGACTTC
Organism: Emys orbicularis; assembly: GCF_028017835.1. Taxonomy (NCBI): domain Eukaryota; kingdom Metazoa; phylum Chordata; order Testudines; family Emydidae; genus Emys; species Emys orbicularis. The sequence goes on along the minus strand of NC_088691.1, from coordinate 74,361,757 downwards.
CAGTTCTCCCTGCTTGTTTCCCAGGCTTCTTGCATTTGTGTATAGGCACTTAAGATAACTCGCTGATTGTCCCGCTTTCTCAGTCTGAGACAGGAGTCCTCCCCTCTTGCACTCTCCTGCTCGTGCTTCCTCCCGGTATTCCATTTCCCCATTTACCTCAGGGCTTTGGTCTCCTTCCCCCGGTGAACCTAGTTTAAAGCCCTCCTCACTAGGTTAGCCAGCCTGCTTGTGAAGATGTTCTTCCCTCTCTTCGTTAGGTAGAGCCCGTCTCTGCCTAGCACTCCTCCTTCTTGGAACACTATCCCATGGTCGAAGAATCCAAAGCCTTCTCACCGACACCACCTGCATAGCCATTCGTTGACTTCCACAATTCGACGGTCTCTACCCAGGCCTTTTCCCTGCACAGGGAGGATGGACGAGAACACCACTTGCGCCTCAAACTCCTTTATCCTTCTTCCCAGAGCCATTGAGGAGAAGGAAAAAAAAAACAAAAAAATCTTCCTGACTGTCTGAAGCCCTTGTGCATTTATTCCCTTTACATGGAATTTAGGTGTTGCATAGGGCCTAGTTCACCAACCTTGCATAGGGTTGGCTTTCACCCAGATAAACTTCAGAGGGAGGGTATTTTATATTCATAGCCTACTCCCAGGCCAAAATCAGCAGTGTGTGTATGTGTGCATCCACAGGCTTGTCTATGACGGGGGATCCCCAGCAATATTAATACTTATGAGTTATGTAACCCTTCTTATATCCAGAGCACTTCACAGATATTATCTAGTTAATCTTATCAGATCTTCAAAGTAGGTAAATAAAGATTTTTCGCATTTTACTTGTGGGAAAGTTGAGACACAAGTTATATTGACTTGCCCCAAATCATATACTGAGTCAATGTCAGAGCCAGGATTAGAGCGCAGGAATTCCCAGTTACCATACCTATGCTGAATCCACTGGACCACACTCGCTTTTCCAAACTGGGCATCTCCATTTTCTTAAAAGCAGACTTCTGCAAACACTTATGTGCTTAATTTTGAAGTCACTGCCAGTATTCACATGCTTAAAATTAAGCAAGAGTGTAATTGTTTGCTGGATTGAAGTCTGAGTCTTTGCTGCTTTTTAGAACATTTCCTGGGTAGCCAGTAAGGCAAAATTATATTATTGAAACAGAGTCTTTGTAAAATGCAATTAGTATTTATTTGCTCCTGACAACAAGTACTCAGACATCATAATCTTTAGCAATGCAGCCAAATACATAATAGCTGAGTACTTATTTTTGGATAACTATAGTGGACTATTATATACATCAGAAATATTTATAAATAGTTGATTTCATGTTTTGAATAATTTACAGAGCATGTGCCCCAGAAGAAACCACATTTCACTTACTGCACTTGTCATTAATGAGAGAATATATTGACTATGAATTTTCACCAGTAAAAGTAAGTATTAATGGAACCATGGGCAAAAGACGTTAAAACTTTGTATACAGACTTGATCATAAAGCTTTTCTTATTTTTTAGGACAAGATTTCCTTTCAATATGACATTGAAAGGATAATAGATGATTGGATCTTAATGGGGTTTCTTGTAGGCAATGACTTTATTCCTCATCTACCTCATTTACATATTAATCATGATGCGCTGCCACTTCTTTATAAAACATATATGGCTATCCTGCCAGAACTTGGAGGTAAGTAATTTAAAAAATATATTTAAACAGAAACATACTTATAGTTCTGGAACAGAAATCAAAGGAAAGGTTAAACTGAAGTGTTGCTTATATAGACCTTACTAGTATAACAATATTGTTTGATAGTACTTGCTGAAGTGTGAGCTAGTCAATTCTTCTTCGAGTGCTTGCTCATGTGTATTCCACAGTAGGTGTGCGTGCGCGCCACGTGCACCGGTGCCGGAAGTTTTTCCCTTAGTAGTACCCGTAGGGGGGGAGCACCGCTGCGACCCCTGGAGTGGCGCCTCTATACCGCGCTATAAGGGGAGCCGCGTGCTCCCCCCACCCTCAGTTTCTTCTTGCCACCAGTGAAGGTGCGTTGGAACGTCTTGCTCCAGCTCTGCTGCAGCCTTTCCAGTTGATCTTAGTGGTACCTTTAGCTAGTTATTAGTAGCTCGTAGAAAGTAGTTTTTCAGTTGTTATTGTGGGCCCGGGGTATGTCCTGTGCCCCAGGCTTCAAGTCGTGCGACTCCTGTCGCCGTTCCATGCCAAGGAGTGATCCGCATGCTGAGTGTCTCCGCTGTTTGGGCGAAACTCACGTGAGTGAACGCTGCAAGATCTGCAGGTCTTTTAAGCCACGAACTAAGAAGGAGAGGGACATCAGGCTTCGCGCTCTCCTCATGGAATCAGCGCTGGCTCCAACTCCGGTACGCCGAGCGGACTCGGCGCCGGGCACCGCATTGTCGATGCGCAGCAAAGCCCCCTTCCCCAGTCGGCACCGCTCCCCTTCCAAGAAGCAAAGGAAGAGCTCGACTTCGCAGCGGCGCTGTGAGAAGGAAGGGGGAGAGGCTGGTCCCGCGTTGGGCAGCCCTTGGTTCCCCCCGGGCTCGAAACCTCCAACTCGTGCTGAGCGGAGTAGCCCGGCAGCGTCGACACGCACCTCTGTTGCGGTCCCGATCCCATCGACGCCGGAGGCTCTACAGGCAGCTCGAGACATTTTGAGCTTGCCGGTGCCCGGGGTGCCACCGGTGGCGGGCCCCTGGTCTCGAGGCAAACCGCTGCTGGGTGCGCGACAGGCCTCCCAGGTACGGTGCAGCTCTCACTCTGAAGACCGCTCTCTACCCCGTTCTGCACGCAGCGACAGGTCCACTCGCAGCTCGCGTTCACCACCCTCGATGCCAGCCAGGTTACCCAGTTCGGTGCCGCCTGGGCAGGAGTCTCAGGGTCCTGCCACGCCATGCAGCAGCCGGCGTAGGCACCGAGATAGGTGTCAAAGGCGCTCCTCTTCACGACGCAGCTGTCGCAGCCGGTCTCAGCACGACCGACGTCGACGCTCCCGCTCAGTCAGACGTCACACACGGGGCTCCCGCCGCGTGTCACCAGCCCACGGCACCGCAGCTCCAGGCGCCGAAGCGAATCTTGGAGCAGTACTTCCGGGGGGTACCGATCCTCGACGTCGAGGTCCCGGTCCCGTGGAAGACGGCATCGCTCCCACCGCTCCTATGGTACCGTTCGGTTGGTGGTGACCTCGGCCTCGGCACTCAGCCACCCTCGCTGGGCCGTACTGATCAGCCGGACCAGATAGTGCCACCTGGCCCGCAGCATGGATAGTGGCAAGGGGCCCTATGGCAGGGACAATGGTGTCAATGGGCAGCCGCTGATGCCCACCCAGGCGGTAACCCGTTCGGTGGCCGGGGCATCCGAGGCCCCGTCGGCCTCGCTATCTAGGCTATGGCACAAATCGACAGATCATGAGTCGTCAGCTCCGCGCTCGGACTCCGACCTGGGGGTTGATGCACCGGCTGCGGCCCACAGCCCCGTGCCGGCCTCCTCTTCTGCACCGGATGATACCATCACGGCACCGCCCTCTGCTCCACAGGAAGACTTCAGGGCGCATCAAGACCTGCTAAAGTGGGTGGCATCGAGCCTCCAGCTGCAGGCCGAGGAGATGGAGGGCCCATCCGATTCCCGCTTTAATGTACTGTCCCCCTCGGTGCCGGGCCGTGTGGCTTTACCCCTTCACCAAGGAGTAGCCAACATCTCCAATGCCCTGTGGTTAACTCCTGCCTCTCTGGCCCCGATTTCCAAGAAGGCTGAGAGGAAGTATTTCGTGCCGGCCAAGAACCATGAATACCTCTATTCTCACCCGGTACCTAACTGCCTGGTGGTGGAATCGGTGAACCACCGGGAGCAGCAGGGCCAGCCCACGCCCACCCCCAAGAATAAAGATACCAGGAGACTAGACTCTTTTGGTAGAAAACTTTACTCCTCTTCCAGTTTCCAGCTCAGGGTGGCCAACCATCAGGCCTTACTGAGATGATATGATTTTAATTGATGGGAGTCCCTGCCAAAGTTCGAGCCACTCCTCCCAGAGCAGGATAGGAAGGACTTTAAGGCATTGGTGGACGAGGGAGCAACGGCAGCCAAAGCAGCCCTGCAGGCAGCATCGGACGCGGCGGATACAGCGGCTTGCTCGATGGCCTCCGCGATCTCCATGTGCAGGGCGTCGTGGCTCCTCCTGTCCAGGCTTTCGGCGGAGGTTCAGTTCCTCATGCAGGACCTGCCGTTCGATGGGAAGGCCCTGTTTGCCGAACAGACGGACGTCAGGCTGCACGGGATGAAAGACTCTCGTACCAACCTGCAGACCTTGGGCCTCTACGTCCCTCCGGCTAAGGGCAAGGCCAAACTGCAGACGTCAGCTCACCCTACGCAGAGCAGATATGAGTCCCCTTACAAGAGGCCGAGAGACCAAAAGCGCCAGCCTCAACGACAGTCCCGCTCTGCCCCACAGCCTGGGCCCTCTAAGGGCAAGAGGCAGGGAAAGAGGTGGTTTTGACTATTTGCAGGGGGGCACCAAGGCAGTTGCCATGGAAACTCCCCCACTAATAAAGTTTGTGTTCGGCAACCATTTGTCTGCCTTCCATGGGGAATGGTCACGAATAACCTCGGACGACTGGGACCTCAACACCATTTCCAAGGGCTACACGTTGCAGTTCAGTTCACCCTGCCCAACCACCCCCCATCGCTGGTGGGCTCGGGGGACCTGGAGCACATTCACCTCCTAGGTCAGGAGGTGGAACAACTACTACATCTGGGGGCAGTGGAGAGAGTGCCAGTAGAATTCCAGGGCAGGGGCTTCTACTCCCAATATTTCCTGATCCCAAAAGCGAAAGGGGGTCTCAGGCCCATCCTAGATCTGCGGAATCTCAATCGTTTTATGGTCCGCTCCAAATTCCGCATGGTGTCCCTGGCTTTTATCATCCCCTCCCTGGACCCGGGGGACTGGTACATGGCCCTGGACCTTCAGGACGCGTGTTTCCACATACATATTTTCGAAGGGCACAGGCACTTCCTCCGTATCCTGGTGGGGCCCGACCACTACCAGTTCACAGTTCTCCCATTTGGCCTATCCACAGCGCCCAGGGTATTCACAAAGTGTATGGCGGTGGTAGCGGCCTACCTCAGACGAGAAGGGGTCCAGATGTTCCCATATCTGGACGATTGGCTTCTCAAGGGCAACTCATGGTCTCAGGTGAGGGCCCATGTGGACCTGCTCCTGTCCACATGCGCCAATCTTGGCCTGTTGGTAAACGAGACAAAATCAACGCTAGTCCTCGTGCAGTGCATAGAATTCATAGGGGCACAACTGGACTCCTTAAGGGCCACAGCCTCTCTCCCAGTGGGCAGGTTTGAAACCCTCAAAGGTCTCGCCTCGGTCACGACTTTTCCGGTGACAACCAAGGGCGTGCCTTCAGATCCTAGGGCACATGGCGGCGTGCACGTATGTGGTCTGCCACGCTAGGCTCCAAATGAGGCCCCTCCAGCTATGGCTAGCCTCCCAGTTCTCCCAGGCCCGGGACGGTCTGGACAAGGTCCTCACGGTACTGACCCGGGTAATCGCCTCCCTACAATGGTGGTCCTCCCCGGGCAACATGCTCCAAGGGGTTCCTTTCCGGAAGACGGCCCCGTCAATAGACCTGGCGTCCAATGCGTCGGACTTGGGCTGGGGAGCCCACATAGGGAACATGTAAACCCAAGGGATGTGGTCAACCTCAGACCTGTCCCTTCATATAAATGTCAGGGAGCTCAGGGCGATACGGTTGGCGTGTGTAGCTTTTGTCACGCAGCTTCGCGGCAAGGTGGCCAGAGTCCTTACGGACAACACTGCCGCGATGTTCTACATCAACAGGCAAGGCGGGTCACGGTCCTCGGCCCTCTGCCGGGAAGCTCTGAGACTGTGGGAATTCTGTATAGCCCACGACATCTCCCTGAGGGCTTTCCACCTACCAGGCGCCCGCAATACACAGGCCGATCGCCTCAGCAGGGTTTTCTCCCCCCATTACGAGTGGTCTCTCCACTTGGAGGTCACTCACCGGCTCTTCCGAGAGTGGGGAATTCCCCACGTGGACCTGTTCGCGACCCGCCAGAACCAGCGTTGCCCCCAGTTTTGTTCCGGGGGGGGGGGTTGGGGAGGGACGCGATCTCATATGCCTTCCTCCTGCAGTGGTTGGACCAGCTTTTCTGTGCTTTTCCACCGTTTCCCCTTATAGGCAAAGTCCTAGAAAAAGTGAAAACAGACAAAGCGTATCATCCTTATCGCCCCAGCCTGGCCCCGTCAACATTGGTACGGGACCCTACTGGACCTACTGGCAGCCCTTCCGAGGAGGTTGCCGCTACGCCCGGACCTCCTCTCCCAGGACGAGGGCCGCCTCCTTCATCCCAATCTGGCCACTCTCCACCTGACAGCATGGCTGCTCAGTGGCTAGACGAGGAGAGGAGGTGTTCTGAGGAAGTCATGCAGGTCCTCCTGGAAAGTAGGAAGCCGTCCACACGCCGGACGTACCTGGCGAAGTGGTCCCGATTTTCCATGTGGGTGTGGGAGTGGGGAGTCTCCCCATCGTCTGCACCGCTCCAGCTTATCCTTAGGACCCAAGGGCTGGCACCCGCCTCTGTCAAGGTACACTTGGCGGCCATATCGGCCTTCCACCCGCCGGTGCAAGGGCACTCGGTCTTCTCCCATACTATGACCTACTGCTTCCTGAGAGGCCTTGACCGTTCATTCCCGTATGCTAGATCCCCTGTACCGCAATGGGACCTAAACCTGGTCTTGTCCCGCTTCACGGGGCCTCCCTTTGAAACCTTGGCCACGTGTTCCTTGTCTCACCTCTCATGGAAGGTAGCCTTCCTTGTAGCAATCAAATCGGCCCGACGTGTCTCAGAGCTCAGGGCCTTGACCTCGGAACCTCCATATATGGTCTTCCACAAGGATAAGGTCCAGCATCACCCACACCCTGCATTCCTCCCGAACGTGGTCTCCGCCTTCCATATGGAACAGGACATCTTTCTCCCCGTGCTCTGTCCCAAGCCCCATTCCTCCAATGAAGAACGCCGCCTTCACATGCTCGATGTGCGTAGGGCACTGGCCTTCTACCTGGATCGGACTAAACCGTTCCGAAAATCCTCGCAACTCTTCGTTGCCTTGGCCGAGCGTATGAAGGGGCAGCCCATTTCCATCCAGTGCCTTTCTCGCTGGATCACCTCGTGCATACGCACGTGCTATGATCTGGCAGGGGTTCCCCCGCCACCGATCATCAGAGCACACTCAACGAGAGCTCTGGCCTCGTCAGCTGCCTATGTAGTCCATGTCCCTATCCAGGACATCTGTAGGGCTGCCACCTGGTCTTCAGTTCACACATTCACTGCGCATTATGCAATTGTCTCCCAAACTAGGGATGATGCCGGGTTCGGCAGAGCGGTACTGCATCCCGGGAACTCGTAAACTCCTACCCACCTCTAATGGATATAGCTTGGAATCACCTACTGTGGAATACACATGAGCAAGCACTCAAAGAAGAAAAGACAGTTACCTGTTCCGTAACTGGTGTTCTTCGAGATGTGTTGCTCATGTCTATTCCACATCCCACCCTCCTTCCCCTCTGTTGGAGTTGTCCAGCAAGAAGGAACCGAGGGGGGGTGGGGCGCGTGGCTCCCCTTATAGCACGATATAGCGGCACCACTCCAGGGGTCGCAGCGGTGCTCCCCCCTACGGGTACTGCTAAGGGAAAAACTTCCAGCACCGGTGCACGTGGCGCGCACTCACACCTACTGTGGAATAGACATGAGCAACACATCTCAAAGAACACCAGTTATGGAACGGGTAACTGCCTTTTTTTTTTTTTTTGTATCTGATTCCATGGGTATTAACACTTTTTCACAGCATTACTGTTTGTTGCTATTGGCCTGGCAAGAATAAAAAAAAGATCCAGAAAAAGTATGGGAAGGGGCAAAGACCGCAATGATATGAGTGATGTCTCGTATCGCTTTTTCACCGATAAATCTTTGAGCTACCAAAACTTTTTGTCACTTGCCCCAGAATGCTTACATGATACATCAGTTTTATTACTGATATCTTATTATTTTCAAGATTCCTTTTTATGGGAGAGCTATATTTACTTTTTCCAATGTGGCTGTCACAAGTTATGAAGTCTATCCATAAACTGTAGTTTTTGAGATTAATTGTTTAGTGGGTAGCATGGAGAAATCACAGGTAAATATGTAGACTTTAGATGAGAGTATTGTATCCAATCTGTATTGGGAGAACAAAGAAAGTATAGTATAGCATCTTTAAAATATTAAGAAATTGCAGAGGGTTAATGGAGTTTCAGGCCTGTAGTGGGACAGTGGATGGAGAAAACTGGATGGGGTATTGGGTGAAGAGAAGGAGTTTTCTATGGAAACTAAAATATGAAAGATTGTAGTGTCTAGGCTTCAGTGGGAGAATATTCAGGTGGGAATGTTCAGTTTCAATCCTATATGCACTAATTGGTCATCAGTTAACAAATTATTATGAAGAGTTTTAGAATGTACATTAACTTCAGTTGTTTGAAAGTAAGGACAGTTAATTTTGTTGCTGTTAGATTTGATTGACATCCTCAGCAGATGTGTTAGAAAGCTTTGCAATTTTACTGGAGAAGATTTTATTGGGTGTCTAAAAGGGGGGTATTATTGCACATAGAACTTTAGTGTAAGTCTTTAAATACATACATGATTTTTTCCCCAATAGGCTACATTAATGAAAGTGGGCATCTGAACTTACAACGCTTTGAGAAATATCTTACAAAATTGTCAGATGTAAGTAACCTTTATTTGTACTGTGTATATGTTATAGGGCTGCCCATCACTATAGTGTCTGAGTGCCTCATATTTTTAAAAATATGCAATCAAAATACAGTCTTCATAGCGAGTTCAAGCCTCCTATTTTGGACAAAAGCTGAAGTGCATTCACCCAAGGAGCTATCTCACTGCTGCGTAGAAGATTAAATCTATAGAACTCTTGACAATTGGCATCAGCTAAGAATCTGCCCCTGAATCTTTTACAGAATGACTCTATGGAAACTTATATTAGTTGAGGATCTGTCCCTCAGTTTTACATAAAAGCCTTATTTAAATATGCCTTGAACTTTAGCCAGGAAAGCACCATACTCTAGCTCTGATAAACCACTAGATGGAGCCAATTCTGTAGATGAGGACCCTGCTGCCAGTTGCACTTTTGTCACACAATCCAACCAATTGCCATCTGATCTGATTGTCATAATAGATTTTGGGGAGAGAGGCAGAAAATTAAGTAATTGGCTTTAGATTATAACCATTATCTTATATTGCACCTGAAATCAAATGGGGAATCAGTTTAGAGTATGGAAGTGTTAGATGCTCACAAAGATGGGCAGCAGCAGTCTGCACTAGCTGAAGCAATCCAGGTGGCTTTCAAGAGCCAGTCCCATTATGGTACATTGCAGTAATCTGTCCTAGAAGTGACAAAAGGCATGGACCATATCAACGTGGATAAGGTGTTATCTGCACATGAACATTTGACCCAAAAACTATTGACATTCTATAATGTACCTAGACATAAGATGGTACATTATCTCACATGGGTGAGATTCCAGAGGACTGGAAAAGGGAAAATATAGTGCCAATCTATAAAAAGGGGAATAAGGACATCCTGGGGAATTACAGACCAATCATCTTAACTTCAGCACTCGGAAAGATTCTGGAGCAAATAATTAAGCAATCAGTTAGCAGACACCTAGAAGATAATAAGGTGATAAATAATAGCATGGATTTGTCAAAAACAAATTGTGTCAAACCAACCTAATAGCTTTCTTTGACAGGGTAACAAGCCTTGTGGATAGGAGGGAAGTGGTACATGTAGGGCACTTTCCCTCCCGGGCTCCGGCGGCGCAGGGTCCGGAGGCATGGGGGCTGCCCGAAGCCGGTAGCGCTCGGGCAGCCCGGCTCTGTTTAAGAGCCGGGCTGCCCGAGCGCTACCGGCTTCGGGCAGCCCCCATGCCCGGCTCTTAAACAGAGCCGAAGAGTCGGGGAGGAGCAGAGCAGCCGCGGCTGGAGGCTCTGCTCCTCCGCTGACTCTTCGGCTCTGTTTAAGAGCCGGGCTGCCCGAGCGCTACCGGCTTCGGGCAGCCCCCCCTGCCTCCGGACCCCGAGCCGCCGGCCTGGCACTTCCCCTCCCGGGCTCCAGCTGAGCTGCTCCGCTCCTCCCCTCTCAGACTTTAAGAGCCTCCCAGTCTTAAGTATCTCCCAGTCGATTGACATCTCCGGCGGCACAGCGGAGCTGCCGCTAAGACAGGCACCCTGCCTGCTCCACGCCACACCCGGAAGCGGCCAGCCCAGCCCCGGGGGGTGTCTCCCTCCGCTCGCTGCTCCTGCATGCAAGCACCGCCCCTGCAGTTCCCATTGGCCGGGAATGGAGAACTGTGGCCAATGGGAGGTGCGGGGATGGTGCTTGCAGGGAGGGGCAGCGAGCGGAGCCACGTGCCATCCCGTCCCCCATTCCCCCAAGGGCTGCAGGGGCGCGTTGGCCCTTTCCGGGAGCGGTGTGGGGCTGGGGTAGGCAGGGAGCCTGCCTTAGCGGCAGCCACGCTACACCACCAACCGGGAGCTGCCGGAGGTAAGTGCTGCCTGGCGGGAGGCTGCACCCGAGCTCTGAGCCCCCTCCTGGAGCCAGCACCCCATACACCCTCCTGCACCCTGAGCCCCCCTCCTGCATCCCAAGCCCCAGCCCTGATCCCCTCCTAGAGCCAGAACCCCGTACCCTCTGCCCCAGCCCTGATCCCCCTCCTAGAGCCAGCACCCCATACCTCCTTCTGCACCCCAACACTCTGCCCCAGTTTGGAGCCCCCTCCTGCACCCAAACTCCCAGAGCTTGCACCCCTCATCCCCTCCTGCACCCCAATGCCCTGCCCCAGACTCAGCCCAGAGCTCTCTCCCACACTGCAAACCCCTCGGCTCCAGTCCAAAGCCCGCACCCCCTCCCGAACCCCAACCCCCTACCCCAGCCCAGTGAATGAGGGTGGGGGAGAGTGAGTGATGGAGGGGGGCGTGGAGTGAGTGGGGCGGGGCTTTGGGGAAGGGGCGGGGTAGATCCTGGGTTGCCCTTAAATTCAAAAAGTGATCTTGGGCGTAAAAAGGTTGGAGACCACTGGTCTAGGTAATACTTAGTGCTGCCTTGAGTACTGGGGACTGGACTAGAAGACCTCTTGAGGTCCCTTCCAGTTCTGTGATTCTGTGATATTGTAGGATGGATAATATAATTCAAAAATCATCTAATTTCTTTAAACTGTTTCAGGTTACAAGAAAAAGAAAAAGTAGGTTTTCAATATACATTTTCTGCCTCTATAATAAGAGGTAGTTCATGTTAGATTGCCTCCGCTCATGGGTTAAACATTCATGTGCAGATAACATTTTATGTAATCTAATGCAGCTCTTACAGATGACAAAAATGGCTTGCATTTTCTGTTTCATATGCTACAGTGTTCATTCAGCAATAGTGTACATTGCCTTTAAAATAATTTTTCTAAATTTACTTTAATCTCTGTACACAGTTTGATCGTGAACATTTCAGCGAAGTCTTTGTAGACCTAAAATGGTTTGAAAGCAAAGTAGGCAATAAATACCTCAATGAGGCAGCTGGTATCGCAGCAGAAGAGGCAAGAAGCCATAAGCAAAAGAAACAGAAGGTTGGTATTTTAAATGTACAGCTCTGAAAATGTAGAAATACTCAGCTATTTGTCAAAACATATGAGTAAAGATCTGTTAAATTATTTTTAAAATCTCAAACTGTTAAATGTTGTGGTATTTTATATTTTTTACTTCTGGCTTTTTAGAAATCCGAAATGATGGAAAAATTTAATATTTGTTGAGCGATATATCTGTCTTATACATACTTATACATTCATACGCACTTTCCATTGCCATTTTTCTCAAATTAAGCACATACTTTTTAAAAAAAATAAAAGAAATCAGTGTGTCTTTCCATCAGCTGCTATTGAACATAATTCAGAGGGAGAAGTCATACTGTGAAAGTTAGTTTTGGCAGCTCAGAAGATGGGTGTGTCAGTCAGATGTTTGATGCTGATTAAGTAAATAGCTTGCTCCATCAGAGCTGATATCTTAGATTTTACATCAAAATGGCAATGTTGTTTTAAAGTCACTTAAAAGGTATTACCTTCTTTCTCTTTCACTAACTCTTTCCTCTATTTTTGTCTATGTCCCCATCCTCACAACTCCTAGTTTCCATTCTGTCTGCCCCTCCTATATGCCTTCAGCAGCAGAAGTGGACCACTCTTATTTCTGCACAGTGGCATTTTTCCAGTGGTACTGACAGTAGTAGCAGCAGCAGCAGCAGCAGCAGCATGAAACTCAGCTGTGATCAACTCCGTCAGTGTACTTAACTCTGCCACTCACTAGTACTGTTTCAGTTTTGTAAGAGTAAGCCATATGCTTTAAAATGCATATGTTTTAATCTGACTAGCTGTACTCTTGGATACTTTCTCATCTGTCATAGGTGTGGAGGGTAGCTGTACAGTAGTAGATAACCTTTTTGATTGATCCATAAAATGTCAGTGACAGCTGCTCAGAAGGCTAATTTCACGGCTACTGTGGAAAAGTGGCTAGATTAGGGGCTGATGATGTCGCGGGCACCTACTATAAGTGAAGAAAAATGTAGCACCCAAATGAAGACAATAATTGGCCAATGTGATCAAATAAATTCCATCTGCCCCCCTTTTTTAGAGGCTTTTTAATCAGACATAGATATTAAACAATATTTAAAAGGGTTTTTCCTCATAGTTCCTTTAAAAAAAAAAAGTGTGTGTGTGTGTGTGTATGTATGTATGTATGTATATATAAAGCATTTTTGAAAAACAGTTATAGGGCAAAACAAGTGCAACTCTTTTGGTGTTTGTTTTAAAAAGTAAAAAATTACTTCAGCATTTTAGTTTTTAAGTTGCACATTAAATGGTAATGTGTTATGTTACCTACATATTGCCATGTATTTCTTGTTTTGTTTATCTCAACTGTGAATTCATAATTTTAATAGGTTCAGGAAAACTCCATGTGTTTGGCTGCTCTAGAGAAAACTGAGGATGGAATTATGACTTCTAAAAGTAAGTGCAAAGTATTATGCAGAATACATACAGCAGAACCCTGATGATCTGTACAAATATTTGGGAAACCAATTGTGAATTGGTAAGGAAGTGAAAACAAATACAACTTAAAAAAATAACAGCAATATATTTTTTCCTAGTAACCTATGTGGGTGAGGACAAAAATAATGGATTTACTTTTTTGCTTGTGCGTTTGTTTTAAAACTAGTCCAAAGCACCAAAGCATAGGATATGTAATTTTTTTCATTTATAAATTGAAATATATTGGTCAGTTTATAAAAACAATGAATTTTTAGTGATATTAGAAGTCACTATTAAATCTTTGCTATATTTTGGTTCAAATTATAAGTGTGCAGATTATTATTTTCTGACAGCATTTAGCCTGCTCCCATAAGTTTTTTTGGTCACAGAGCACATAGTGGCAAATTGTATAACTTTTACAACCTTTGACCATTTGCAGACTCTTAATCCAGTAAGGTTTTGGACTGAATGATACATGTTTTATTGTTCATTCTCTTCCTGTACAGAAAGGAATATTTCTCTTCAACTGTGAATTCAGGAATAAAACTACAGTAACAATGTCAACACTGAACAGTCTGAAATCTTTTGGCTAAGAAATGAATGTTAATCCAGTCTCTTTATTGGCTTCATTTCAGATGCATTGGAAGATGAACAAGAAGATGAAGACCTCTTTGAGACTGAGTTCAGGCAATACAAGAGAACGTATTATATGACTAAGATGGGTGTGGAAGTAGTTTCAGAGTAAGTCTATACTGAGCTTGCTTTCACTTTTTAAAATACAGAAGACAGGTCTCTTAAGATATGTCTACACTGCAATTAAAGATCTGTGACTGGCTGGACCAGCTCTGGGACCCCCCCACCTGCAGAGTCCTAGAGTCCGGGTTCCAGCCCAAGCCCGGACTCCTACACCTCAGTTAAACAGCCCCTTAGCCCAAGCCCTGCGAGCCCAAGTCAGCTTGCATGGGTCAGCTGCAGGTGTCTAATTGTATGTTGACATACCTTCAGTATCTGGAATCTAAGGCAGCATATCCAGTCCTCAGGAAAGGAGTTCTTGGTGTTAAGCTATAGCCATGACACTTCTTTTTGTATCAGCCAGAGGTATTAGTCAACTGAGAAGTTTGCCATGATAAGCCCTCCTGTGCCAGAAGGAAGATCCATTGATATGACTCCAAAAGGGGCCCAGAAGACCGTGTAGTTGCTAATTGTTCAAGAAGCTTTCCCTTGAATCATATATTAGAAAAAGTAAATAAACAAGGGAAAAAATCAATACGTAACATTTCTTTCTCTTTTAAGTGACTTCCTGGCTGATCAGGCTGAATGTTATGTCCAGGCAATACAGTGGATTTTGCACTATTACTACCATGGGGTTCAGTCATGGAGCTGGTAAGAGAATGAATGTCAGATGAGAGATCCTGACTTGTGTTGGGATCAAGTGAACTTTGAGTAATATATTGACACCATTTAATGCAGGGGTAGGCAACCTATGGCACGTGTGCCGAAGGCGGCATGCGAGCTGATTTTCAGTGGCACTCACACTGCCCAGGTCCTGGTCACCGGTCCGGGGGGGCTCTGCATTTTAATTTAATTTTAAATGAAGCTTCTTAAACATTTTAAAAACCTTATTTACTTTACATACAATAATAGTTTGGCTATATATTACAGACTTGTAGAAAGAGACCTTCTAAAAACGTTAAAATGTATTATTGGCACACGAAACCTTAAATTAGAGTGAATAAATGAAGACTCGGCACACCACTTCTGAAAGGTTGCCAATCCCTGATTTAATGTATGTTTGTTTGCCTCTGTACTGTATATGTTGCAGTACTGAAATTAACTCAAATTACTTTTTTTTCTTCTGTAGGTATTACCCTTATCATTATGCACCTTACCTATCAGACATTCGCAAAATCAGTAAACTCAAAATCCAGTTTGAGTTAGGAAAACCTTTCATGCCATTTGAACAGCTTCTAGCAGTACTTCCAGCAGCTAGCAAAGATCTGCTACCTAAATGCTACGAGGTAGGCTTTATAATTTGATTTTTACCAGTTTTATCATATACTGCGGACCCTCTCTAGAACGCGCATCCATATAGTGCAAATTCGGTTATAGCGCAGGACCACGCATGGATCCCAAATTTACTTACCATCATTGGAATCCATGGTAACGTGGTCCCCGCGTTAACACGGGACCACGCATGGATCCAAAACCCCGCGTTAATGCGGGGGTCCGGTTTACCTATTATTTTTTTAAATAAGCAACTTTCTTCTGCTATCTTTTCTGTTCCTGTTGTCAAACTGAGCTTGACATTTAGATTGTAATTATATGATTTTAAAGCATAACATTTACTAAATTATTCTAATACAATCTTTGGATGCACTATGTAATTTCTGAATGAGGCAGTTAAACTATGAGTTCATTCCAGTTTAGCCTTTACTTTGATTTAACATCATGCCTCACCTGTTTTGTCATCCTAGACTGAATCTTAAATTGTCTATGAAAATATAGCCAGACTGAATTCCCCTGTTGTATTGCTTTCTGATTTTCTAGCATTTGATGACTAGCGAAGATTCTCCAATCATAGAATACTATCCTCCAGACTTTAAAACAGACTTAAATGGAAAACAGCAAGAATGGGAAGCAGTAGTATTAATCCCATTTATTGATGAGGTGAGTGCTTTCAACTCATGAAAAAAAATGTGTAACCAAACCCAGACAAACTCTTGCATAAGTTACAGTTAAGATTGTAAATAAATAAGTTTTAAATTGGCATATGATTATTAGGACATTGAAAAATGTAAACGTGTTGCCTGGAAATTCACAGTTAACCTTAAAGTTTAAAATATAATGTTTTTAATTCAGAATACTGGTAGTTACATTTCTACAAGCAACCTTCGCTTTGGAAGGAGTAGTAATTTAAACTTGAAAAATTGGCTTTCTCTGATTGTTGGCATTGTAAGTATGTGGCTTGTTTTAGTTCGAATTTTTTTTTCCATAGACCCCTTATTTTTTCATAAATACACCAATGTACAAAAAAAGCAGCTTGGACAAAGTCTATATAGAAGAAAAATCACTTGATATGAACAAACAGTAATAGGCAGAAGACTTTAAAGGGAAACATTTAAAATTTCAATTTGGTTCAAAGTATCTGTCATTATTTTTAAAGCAAAGGTAAAAGAAATAAAATGATCAAGGTTTTTTTTCGTTTTCTTTCTTTTTTTTTTTTTTGCATACAAGGTAACAATTGACAGTATATCAGTTTGTATGAAATTAAGATTGAGCCGGTCAAAGAATGAAAGAAATTATCATCATAATAACAGGAATACCCAGAAAGGAAAATAATAAGTAGAGAAAGAAGCCGAGTAGAGTCATGAAGGCTCAGGTCCTGCACTGAGAACTGGAGGGCTTTGCGTGGTTCTCAGAGCACGATTAGGGGCCTTGATGAGTTTCTGAGATATGGGGAGCAAATGACTGTTCACATGGGGACTATTATATGGAAGACCTAGGGGAATATAATGATTATACATATGAGTATCTGCATCTACAGTAGTCATTACACAATTTCTGTGAGGTTCACAGCCTGTTACCTGGCATTGTCCAGCAGAATCTGTTCGGTTTTTGTTGTGTATGTTAAATTTAAACTGGAAGAGGATGAAGTGAATTTTACATTATGGCAAATTTGTGTCCAGTTTTCATGCCCCAGACAGATTCCAAGTTAATCATTTTATTTTGTTCTAGATGGGAGCAGGATAAAAAGCAGGAAGCACTTATCCGCTAGTTATGTTGGCCAGCAAAGTGCAGATATCCACCTGCCTTGGAGATAAATTCTTGAAGTGAGAAAGCTGGGAGGATGATTGACTTGAATAGCAGATGCAGTTTTTAAGTAGAGTGGGAAGCTTGAGTCAGGAAGATTATACTTTTTTTCCTTTGAAATATTTTTGATGGCTCATCTCACTTTGACCACGAGTTTTAAAATATTTAATTTAATAAAAAAATTAACTACCAGTGGAATTTTTAATTTAGAAACGATTGCTGCAAGCCATGGAATCTTGCAACAAGTGCCTATTGGAAGATGAGAAGCGAAGGAATACTCACAGTGAGTGCCTAATGTACTGGTATGACAAAGACACAGAGTTCAAATACCTGTCACCATGGCCAGAGAAGTTCCCTGCTATACAAAGATGCCACACCAGGTAATTCGGTAGTAATTATTCTATAGTGGATCAACCAAAAAATATTTGGATAACCTGTTTTTAGAATTTTGATATTTTTTCCTAGCATTTTAGTCACAGCATCTAACAATTGGTACAGAAACAGTAAAAACAGACACTTAATTGTGCTGCCCGTGATGAATGATAATAGTCATAGTTGCTAAAAGCCAGAGCAGCCACATTTTGCAAAACAAATTAACCAGACACTAAACCACATGCCTTACGCAATGGTCTGCAGGTTTGGTGACTCTCAAGGCACTAAGGGAAGCAGATTCCCAAGGTGGGATGCTCTGAGAGCCTTGCTACCAGTCTTATGAAGGTAAGACCCAGGATATGACCTCAAGAGCGTCCCAGAGAATCTCAACTGTGACAGTGAGGTATAGGGTGAGGACTGTGAAGAGAATGATGTAAATACCTGGGTAGAGGCGGTTCCTCAGCAGGCCAGTTCTAAAGCACTAGAGTGCTAAAGATTATCACTAGCATTTTGAATTGTGCTCAAACAGTGCAGAGGGTTGAGCTCAGGTGTTAAGTGATTTATTTGCCTCACTCAGGAAGCAGACAGCTGTACTTATGAACAGGAGCTTCTAGGTGATCTTCAAGGATAGCCCTAAGAAAAATATTTTCAATAGTCTAGTTTGGAGGTAGTGAAGCCAAGGGAGTATTATTGTAAGGTTCCAATTAGAGAGGAATGAAGATCCTTAGATGATGAAAGGTACCGTGTGCCACCTTTACTATCTTAGAATTTTGCAATAACGATGACTCTAATAAGACTTTGAGTCTGTAAAATATTTGGTTAAAAGGCAAGTATTACACTCTCTGAACAGTATGTATATACTGTTTACACCTATTGCTCCTATTTCTTCCTCTGGCCAGCAGACACTACTTCAGTTTTATCTGAACTGAGTCATGGCAAGCTGCCTTTCATCCATATCCCTATTTTGGTCGTGCACAGAGAAAGAAATGAGCCAGTAACCTCTCTGGTTGATGAGCAGTCAACACAGTTGAGTATATCAATGACACAGAATTGAGTCTCACTCTCCTAGCACCTTTACATACTCATTGAAAAGGTGGGATAACAAGATTGGACTCCACAAGTGAGGGCCTATAGGGAGGCTTTTAGTTGCCCAACAATACTTTATGGGACCTCAGTGTGTGCGCACACCCATTGAAGGACTAGTACAAGATTCTGCAGGCTTGTTGTCCATGCATCACGGTTAATTAAATTAAGAGCTATTAATAGATCTAATAAAATCAGCATGAATTCCATACCCTTGTCTATTGTTAGAAGTAGATAATCCATGGATAACTGTCTTTGTTCCAGTCATAGTCAAATACAATCCCAACTTGATAAGATTCAAAGAAATTTCTCGAATTAACTCATCATCACTTCTTGATAACCTTTTAGAAAAGTCAGAGATGATGGCAATTACTGAAGTTGTTAATATCCAAAAATGGTTTCTTGAGCATGGGCCTAACCACTGCTTGTTTAAGCATGACTGACAGATGGCTCAACAAAGAAGCCCATTTTTTATTATGATTATTAACATCTCTTTACTGGCTTTAATTATCCATGAAGGACATGAGATCATGTTTAAAGAGAGATTTTTTTAGGAAGAGTTTTAAAGTAGTTTTCTCCAGTACACATGTTGAGAACTAACTTTTCCTTGATATCATGATATTCTTTGTTGAAGTTGTTTTAGTAAATACATTGTTTTTATTAATATTTTTATTTTCTAGGTATAAAACAATATCTTTGGATGCCTGGCATGTAGAAATAACCCACAATAAGATAACTAAAGTTAACACGAGCGCATTGTATTTTTGTGGGTTTCCTACTCTAAAACATATTGCACATAAGGTAAATGATTACTATACTTTGGCATTTCACCCCAACTATTTCACAAATTATTAGGGAAAGATTTGACATAGGTTTTGTGTGCTGTCTTTCTCTCACCTAGTTCTGTCTTAAAAAAAGTGGGGTACAAGTATTCCAGCAGAGCAGCCATGGTGAGAATATGCTGTTAGAAATCATATGTGACAAGGATTCAAAAGAGCCGGTAAGTATCTCTCTTTCTAATGATAGTCTTAATTATGCACTATATTAGTTAAATATGCCCAATGAGAAGTTAAGGTTAGGTTATTTATATCACCTTCTGTGTTGTGTTATCATAGGAGAAAATCAAAGGAGAAAAATACGTACAGTGAAACCTGCCCTAGGGACCACCTCTCATAGGCAACCCCATGTGTTAAGTAACCAATTTAAATTGTTACCAAGATATTTGGTATAATTTTGTTCAGTCCCTGTTAGGCAAGCAGTAATGCTTGGTTTACACATGGAGCTTTGCATAAATGTGTTACACTCTAATTTTTGCAAAACAACGTATGAGGTAAATAAGTTTCCCTTGCATTTGTACAGAGGGAGAAACTGTGAGGCAGACAGAGGCTGTTACATGCCCAAGGCCAGAGAACAAATCACTAGAGAAGCTGGAATTAGAACTCCTGGAGTTCTTGTGTCTCAGTCCCAGGCTCAGACCTTTAGGTCATATTGCCTTCTCATTTCTACTAGTTCTTCAAGTAGTCTCATGACAGGTTTCACTGTACATTTGGAGATGGTTACCTATATAAGCTCAAAGAAAAAAACTTTAATAAACGGCACTGTAGTCAATAGTAAAAGAGATTAAATGATAAAGGGTAGGGTGGGGGAGGAGAAATTAGGGTGATTAAATGTCCTTGGTTAGTGGGAATCTGTTGGAGGATTTGGATTTTGTCCCCATTTTAAAATATTGGAAGTTACTCTCTCTAATGCTAACTGGAAGGGTATCTACACAGCTCATGAAAGTGAACCTCCTAGCCTGGGTCACAGACTTGGGCTCGTGGGGCTTGCACTACTGCGCTAAAAATAGCTGTGTAGATGTAGCGGCTCAGGCTGTGAAGCTTGGGGAGGATGGTGGGCTTCCGTAAGTATACAATAAGTATCACAATCCAAAGTGAATGTGTTAAAAGCTCTTAAGGCTTTTCATTGTGTATCACTGATATCACTTTCAAATTAGAATTTTTTATTATAGTCAATAATGCTTTCATGTTAATTTCGTGTTTTATAGACACATATTGCAGTAATTTTATTTGTTTGATAGAATAACTGAAGTAGAGTAACTTTTGTTTTTCAGTCTGTAGAAAATGTAGCCAGTTTGGTGCTTGGGAAGTCTGTTTTTGTTAACTGGCCACACCTTGAAGAAGCCAGAGTTATTTCAGTGTCAGATGGAGAAACTAAGTAAGAACAATTGCATGGAAAGTTGTCTGCCTATGTTACTCATTTACTTTCCCAAATGTTCCAAAGGCTACACAATAGTCAAACTATTTTTTAAAAGCAGTGATTCAGAGTGCACTTAGATTAAATTACTTATTTAAAAGGGGACAGAGCATCTCAGGGCAGCAGCTAGAAGAGGAAGCTCTGTTTAACATGGTTCTTGGGGCTTGGATAGTTCTATGGAGGCACAGATCTCCATTGTTTCCCTCAAGATCTGTGGGACAAACTCCATGCTTATTCTAATGGGAGAGGCTCTCTCTCACAGAAACCTGGACAGAATAATTTGAGGGAAACTGCCAGGGGAATCTCTTGGCAGAGTTTTCCTCTCTGCACACCCCATGCAGGTTTTTCACAAGTGTGGGGGAATCTGGCCTGTTAAGTGGGTTGATGTGGAATGGAAACCATCCTATAAGTCTTCCAATACTTGAAAAAGAGCAAATATATTTTCTAACTAAAATAAGTGCATTAATAATTAGTAAAGTGCAGATCTATCTGTTGAAGTTAATTATACACTTATAATATCTTTAAGGTTTTACTTGGAAGAGCCACATGGAACACAGAAGCTTTACCTGGGAAACACTGTGCCACCAACTAAAGTGGCATATGTTGGAGAGAAAGAACAGAACATCTGGTTGAAAGAAGTTCAGGGGATTTCAGAACAGTAAGTAGTTAGAAAATTAAATTTTGTAATTTTACTGTTTAAAGCTCAGCTACTTTTTGTTGCTTCATTATGGATTTAGTTAGAAGATGGCAAGCTAGTGAATGAGGGTGTTGAAAGATAAGAATTTGGGGTGAAACATTAAACACAGTCACTTAATAATTACTTCTCCCATAATGGCATCTAACTTTGTAAACTGAACTGTTTTTTATTAGCAGTGTTGACTAATAATTCTCCTGACCGATCCCCTCCATTATTTGTTTGAAGGAAGAGTTGAAACACCCACTTCTCTTCCTGTAGTTGCAGCAACATTCAGTGATCCTTCCAGAGGTTCCACCACTCTGGCTTCATTCCATCTTCATTGCACTCTGGGGCTTCCCAAGGCTTTCAGAAATGCATGCATTCTCTGCATATGAGGGAATCCGGCATGCAGTGCAATTTGAATGAATCCACAGCAGCAGAACCCCCTGTAGAAGTTACTGAATCCTACTGCATATTTGCTGTAAACATTGGAGAGGGAAGTGGGTTTGTGATCCCCATCCCACTCTGAAGATCTTTGGAGCACAGTAGGTGTCCCTAGGAGGACTGTTGGACAGGTCTTTCAACTGTGTGGGGTTCAGGTGCCCATGCAGCAGCAAGATGATTAATTGTATACTGACATGCAGGGTGGATCAATAACATTGACATCTTTGGTATCGTAATTTAAATTTTTCCATTTTTTCTGGAGCCCAGTGCCTCCCACAGTTCTTGATGTCTGGACTGCTCTACTCTCTTTGAAGTTCATGGAGGTGGAGCAAAATTTTGGAACCGCATGATCTGGCCACACCCCCTCAGTTCTTGCTTGCTTCCAGTTTCTTTGCCTCTGTGTGGATGGCAGTTTTTTCAACCTTTACATCTGCCCCAGGGGTTTCTGGTCAAAATTTGGTGTAGTGGTGAGCAGCCCTTCCACCCTCTCCTCTGCCCTGGGCCAGTTTTTTAGCTGGATGTTGGAATCCCCCAGAGCCTCAGCTGCAATGCCTCCCTGCTGGCTCATGTGCACATGGAGGTATGGAAGAGCAGCCTAAAAAGCACTGAATGAAATCCAAACAGTGCTCCATCTGTGAGACTGCCCTCCCAGGCTTGGCAGATACTGTTTTGTGCCCAGTCTGCACCCAGCCTTCCGTTCCTAACTCTATTAGGTTCCAGAGCTATGAGTGGGACAGTCATGTAGGATCCCCTGCCCACCAGAGCAGATGAGACTCTAATATGGTGTGATGGACTCAGACCAGAAGGATATAAGAGAGTAGTGGAAGGCAGGTGTATCAGCCTCAGAATGAGCAGGTCTTTGTTCCCTGGATAGCCAAACAAAGGCTACTCCAGGCCAATCAAGACACCTGACGCCAATTAACCAGTGAAGGCCGTTAGGGTAATGGAGATAGCTGGAACCAATTAAGGTCCCACTCATACTGCTTAAAAGTTCTCCTTTCCAGTTCTCTCAAGTGGGGCCAGGTGAAAGGAGCTGGAGGAGAAGAAGCATTGCTGAATCCTGAGGTAAGGGTGAAGCTGGGGAAAAGGGGACCATGGGGAAGTGGCCCAGGGAATCAAAGAGGTGTCAGTGGTGACTGGAAAGCCGCCAATAGCTGCTACCATTACGGTTCCTGGGCCGGAACCTGGAGTAGAGGGCGGGCCCGGGTTCCCACCTTCCCCCCCCTGCTCTACAGAGATCCCCTTGAGAGGGGAAGCAGACTTTGGTCCAGGCAGGAGGCTGAACTGCACCTACTGAGCTCTAAGGAGCAACAGAGACTGTGGGTATTCCACCTTCCCACCTCCCATACTGGCCTATGATGAAAGTAGCTCAATAAGCTGTGACCTTTGCCGCTATACTGAGAAAGGGAGGTCACATTGAGGGCCTTAGCGAGCTTCTGAGGCCACTGAATCCGCCTGGAAGCACGGGACCCACCAGTACAGGCTCGGAGCTTGGTCACAGTGGGGAAAAATGGACCTGGAGTCTATGGGAAGAGTTGGGAGAGTGTTCAAGGATGAGGAGGATCCAAGTCAGATTACTCAAGAGTTAAGTTCCAAGGAGCCCTTGAAGACCAGAGGAGGCAGACTTCCCTTCCCAGTTTTCCCACAAGGAGGGCCCTGGAAGCATTCCCCCTCTCCCTTCTGGGAGGGGATGGGATCCAGGAGGACTCAAAAAGAAATATCACAAGAGGACTTCAGTCCCTCAGCAATCTAGCTGCAAAAGGCCTATCAAACCTGCGATGGAGCTCATATGCTCTCTAAGTGAGCTAAAAACACTTTAAAAAGGGGGGGGGGGCAAAGAAAGTGAAAAGGATGAAGAAAAAGCTTAAAGGATCTCGGAGTTATGAGTCCTCTGATTACTTTTCCTCCTTCCCCTCCTCCACAGAGGATGGTAAATTGTCAGGCTCTGATTCCAGTCAGGACCAGGGAAAGACTCAGCAAAGGATTTTTCCCCTCTGAGAAATTTGAGACCCTGTGCAACATGGTTGTTGTATCCACTATTCAGATTCAACCTGAACAAAATACCAAAAGTAAGCCTCTAAGGAAATTTTTCCCCTTGAAAGCTTCACCTGATGCAGTGATTCCCCTACACTCCTCCTCCAAGGAAGTAATCAGGGATGAATGGGGTAAGCCAGACACAGGCAAGCACATTAACAGAAATGATCTTTGGTTCTATTGGATCCAGGAATCAGAAGTCTCAATTACTGAGATACCAAAGGTTAACAGTGCTGTAGCATCCCTGGCTAACAATATGGTTATCCCTTCAGAAGAGGAGTTCTATCCTAAGGACCCCACAGATAGAAAAATGGAGGCCCCTCTCAAAAATAGACTGAGGCCTCCTCAGCCTCTCTCAAGGTGTCCCTAGCAGCTACTTATGTTGCAAAGCATCTCCCTCCTGGCTAGAAGATCTCAGAGCCCTCAAGAATAGATGACCTTGACTTCAGCTCTATTTTAAAGAAAGTTTCCCCGGCAACAGCATTCATTGCTGATGCCTCAAAGGACATGATGGGATTATCAGCCAAAGCCATGGCCTCCAGCCCCGTGACCAAGCACCATCTATGGCTTTGTCCCTGGAAGGTGGATAGCTAGTTGAAGCAGGTGCTGTGCTCTGCTGAATTCATGGGCGGCCTGCTTTTTGGAGAGAAGCTAGATAAGGTGGTGGTGGACAGTGCCTCAAAATCTAAACAGTCTCTTCTGAGGCCACACGATGCCTTTGAGAGACTATAGACTGGCCTTCTGACAAAGGCATTTGTTTCAGCCTTCATCCTGGCAGAAGTATCAGTGACGAGAGAGCAGGTTCTCCAGAGAAACTATGGCTTGGGAGAAAAGCCCTGAGCTCTGCCACTCCCAAAGCCTCTTTATGACACAGACCGCATAGGTCTCTGCCCAGAGTTGAAACTAGGGGACAGGATTTCCCATTTCCTTCAACCATGGAACCAGTGGGTCAGGAAGACTGAGAGTCAGGGATACTTCCTCAAGTTATGGGGTTTACCCCATCTGTTTTTCATTCAGTCTGCCATCTTGAAAAGCATGGTCTAATCCAGAATGAGATATTTCACCTCCCGGATGTGGGAGTAATAGAGTGTTCCCTCAGAAGAAAGATTCTCAATGTTCTACTCCAACTTCTTTATTGTTCAGAAGCATACAAGGGGAATCTGAGCCATTCTACATCTCAAAAGGCTCAACAAGTGGATGAAGAGAATGAAGTTCTGGATGGAAATCCTAATCTCTATGGTGTTATCCCTGTCCCACTGGGATTTTCTGACTTCAGTGAATCTGGTGGATGCATACCTCCAAATCCCAATCAGACTGTGCCATCGCAGGTTCCTAAGGTTTCCCTATAGCAGGAAGCAACATCAATATTGAATGCTGCCATTCAGCTTGTCCTCAGGCCCCCTCTCTCCTTCTTCCCAGTCTTCACAAAGAAGTTGGTGGTAATCATACCCAGACACAGGTCACAGGGGATCCTTCCTGCATGACATATTCATCAGAGCTCCACCTTAAGCAACAGCACACAGAGCTACGTCCCTGACCTTGAATCTCTTGCAAGCACATGGCTTTATTATCAGCATTGAGAAAAGCTCCTTGATTCCATCCACCCAAATAACTCACTTGGGAGTGGACATAGACAACTCGTTAGCAAGAATATGTCTATCTCTAGAGGTTCCAGAAGATTCAAGATCTCCTCTCATTGTTTTGGAACTGCACTTGAGCCTTCAACAGTAGGCCTCCTAGTATTGTGCATAGGGATCATTCCATGGGCACAGTCACACATCAGGCACCTTTAAGGCTGCATCTTAAAAGTATGGGACTACTTCCCAGAATGCATGCAAGAATAAGTGATATTTCCAGTGCTGGTAATCAACTCTTTAAAATAGTGGTCTGCCCAGGGCAGTGTCTGCAAGGACATGCCCATATGCATGGGGAGGGATAGCTCAGTGGTTTCAGCATTGGCCTGCTAAACCCAGGGTTGTGAGTTCAATCCTTGAGGGGGGCCATTGAGGGAACTGGGGTAAAAATCTGTCTGGGGATTGGTCCTGCTTTGAGCAGGGGGTTGGACTAGATGACCTCCTGAGGTCCCTTCTAACCCTGATATTCTATGATTCTATGCCTTCCTGATCCCCTGATCCTCACAACCAATGTCAGCCTGGTGGAGGACTGGCTGGGGGGCATGCCTGAGATCCCAAATAGCTGAAGGTGTCTGGAACCTGGAGAAAGAACCCACATCATAAACTTCCTAACTAAGAGCAGTCAAGCTGGTGGTATGAAGCTTCCAGTCTGGCCTAAAGGGGAACCACATTCTGATTCAGTCAGATAACACAACCATGGTTGCGTATGTGAACAACCAAGGAAGAATAAGAAGCCCAGCGCTACATGCTGAAGCAATGCGAATCATGCAGTGGGCAGGGCAGTCTCTCCTCCCCCTCGGGGAAGTTCACATAAAGGGAGACCTGAACCAGATGATGGACTTGCTTAGCAGGCACAAAGTGAACAACTCTGAGTGGTGCCTGAATCCAACATGGCCAGAATTCCTGCATTTCTTGGATTTGATTTGTGTTTCTGGCACCAGCTGCAAAATTTGGTCCAGATAGAGGCGTTTATTTTCAATACTCTTCTAGAAGTAAGAAGCGTTCCGATAACTTTGGAGAACAGACCCAGTGATACTAGTGCTTCCCTCTCAATAGCCAGGCTGTTAGATGAAACCAGTTCAGGTCTGGATGAAGCACAGGACCTTGTGAGGAGAGGCCCTATCTCTTCGGAACCTGTAATGATGAGCCCAATTTCAGCTTTATCAGGTCAAAAAACTGGGTCTCCTCACCAATGTGGGGTCTTAGAGTTAATCATCAAATAATTCGGCCTGTCCTCAACTGACATATTTGCAAATCACATACCCACAAAGAGATCAAAGTATTTCACCAGGAAAGTGGACACTAGATCCATGGGGACAGATGCCTTATCATGTAGACGGTCACAAGGCCTCCTTTATGCATTTCCACCCTTCCCGTTACTAGGGAAGGCAGTCCAGAAAATAAATCAGGAATAGGCAACAGTAATATTTGTAACCCCACATTGGCCGAGGAGACTCAGTTTTTGGACCTGATAAAGCTGAAATTGGGCTCACCAATACAGGTTATGAAGAGATGGGGCACTTCCTCACAAGGTCCTGTATTTTATCTCGATCTGAACTGGCTGCATCTAACAGTCTGGCTATTGAAAGGGAAGCGCTGGTCTCACTGGGCTGTTCTCCAAAGTTATCAGAACGCTTCTTACTTCTAGAAGAGTATTGAAAGTATACTCCTTTATCTGGACCAAGTTTTGCAGCTGGTGCCAGGAACATGAAGAAAATCTAAGAAATCCACGAATTCTGGCTATCTTGGATTTTCTCCAAGAAGGCTTTGACAAAGGTTTTCAATCCAGCACCATTGTGCATCAGGTGTCTGCCCTTAGTAGCATGATGTTTGCAGAATCTGTAGGTTCTCTGGCAGAGAACCTCTAGGTAGCCAGATTCCTTACGGCAGTCCAGTTAGCCAAGCTGGCTATTAGACCTCATTTTCCCAAGTGGGCCACTTACGTTGAGAGCCCTGACAAACCATCCCTTTGAACCACTGACATCAGTGTCAGCATTTTCTTTATCCATTAGAACTTGCTTTCTGTTACCATCATGTCCACCAAACAAATGTTGGAGCTGTTGGCGCTCTCTATGCAGGAACTTTACTCCATGTTTCTTGAGTACAAGATGGTGCTCAGAACTCTGGAATCATTTATCCCAAACGTGAACTCTTCTTTCCATGCTTCTCAAGAGTGGTTCTCCCTTCATTCTTTCCAAGGTCACAACATCCCACTGAGGAGAGGATGGCACACCTTAGATGTCAGAAGGGCTCTGAAAATTTACCTCAAATGTTCAAAGTCACAAGGAGATCAGGGGCCCTGTTTGTATCCTTCTATCCAAAACACCAAGGTCTCAGAGATGCCATGTATTCTGTTGCTAGGTGGATTAGATTATGCATTGTGGAAGCATACTAGGTATCAGGGATTCTAGTTCCAGAAGGGGTCAGGGCACGCTCTATGCAATCCCTGGCAAACTTGTGGACAGAAAGCTAATGCAACCACAGCAGAAATTTGTAAGGCAGCCACCTGGTCAAATGCTGCCTCCTTTATCAATCACTAGAAGGGGGACTTCCTGTCTTCTGCAGCGGCGTCCTTTGGCAGGAAGGTGCTGTAGGCAGTGGCCTGGAAATGATTTTGCCCTTTGAGTAAATATTATAGATGGGAAGAGATACGGTTTTTCCTTTTTCTGACCTTTTCTATTGCCTCCGTACATCTGCTTGCTGCTTCTCAGACATCAAGAATTGTGGGAGATGCTGGGCTGCAAAACAGAAAATTTCTTACCAACAATTTCCTTTCCACTAGCAGAGTCTCCCACAATTCTACTCATCCTGGATGGCTCACCAGTCAAGGGTCAGTTATTAAGTGGAATCATTACCATATGATAGTCTTCCTTGGTCTAATGCAGCGATTCTCAAATTGTGGGTCGGGACCCCAAAGTGGGTCGCAACCCCATTTTAATGGGGTCACCAGGGCTGGCTTAGACTTGCTAGGGCTTGGAGCCAGAGCTGAAGCCCGAGCCCCACTGCCGGGGGCCGAAGCCTGAGGGCTTCAGCCCTGGGCAGTGGGGCTCAGATTACAGGCCCTCTGTCTGGGGGTTGAAGCCCTTGGGCTTTGGCCTCGTCGCCTGGGGCGGTGGGGCTTCGGCTTTGGCCTCTTCGCCTGGGGCGGTGGGGCTCGGGCTTTGGCTTTCGCCTCCCACCAGGCTTTGGCAGTGGTGCAAGGAAAATCCATGTCTTACCGGTACAGGGGGGCACCAGCTAAGGGGGTACGTGACCGTCCATGTGACTCCCAAGCCGCAGAGCCCCCACGCTCTCTCCGTCCCCTCCTCACATCCATCCCATGTTACCTGGGCCGTGGGGGGGGTTGGGCTCTGTCCTCCTCTGGCTGCACGCAGGGCAGGGTTTGGGCGGGGGGGCGGTACAGCCGCCGGAGGAGCTGCCAGCTTCTGCTCCTTTCCGCGCTGCTGCCCCTCCCAGCGGGGAAAGGAGCAGAACTCCCAGACCCGCCCCCTGCCCTTCCAGGCACGGAGCTGCGTCTCCATCCTTCCTCGTACTGCAGCAGCAGCCCTGCCCGAGGACAGGGCTGAGGGGGGCAGAGCTGGGAGCGGTACAGCCGCTGGAGGAGCTGCCGGCATTCTGCTCCTTTTCCCGCTTCCCCTCCCAGCGGGGAAAGGAGCGGAACCCCCAGCCCTCTCCTCCAGCAGGGCTGCTGCTGTGTCTTTCTGGTATGCCGTACCAGCTATAAATAGCTTGCTGGTACGGCGTACCGGAGTGTACTGGCCTACTTGCACTGCTGGGCTTCGGTCCCCTCTCCTGGGGTCGTGTAGTAATTTTTGTTGTCAGAAGGGGGTCACAGTGCAATGAAGTTTTTGAGAACCCCTGGCCTAATGTATGTAGTTATTTTTGTCATCTTTGGAATATTTGTTAATGATGGTAGCAAGTTTTGCAATTTGTGAATAACTCATCTGGAAGCAAGCAGGAGATGAGGGGGTGTGGCAAGACCATGTGGCTCCAAAACTCTGATTCACCTCCCTGAGCTGCAAAGAGAGGAGAGTAGCCCAAATTTCAAGAATTGTGGGAGGACGCTGCTAGCAGCAAGGAAATTATTGGTAAGAAATTTTCTGATTTTATCCCCATATCTTGGGGCTAATAATTCTAGGTGTTCAGATAGTACAGTGAATGACTCACATAGGATCTAGAATAACACTTTAGCCTCAGAGTTGTTAAACCTGTATATAGTTCTTACTTATAAAACAGGAAACAATTATTTAAATATTCATAATTTCAAGAATAATTTCTGTTTGGATTTAAATACATTGGTTAAGGCCACCATAAAGGTAACTTCCTTTTTGTGTTAGGAAGTTCCATGTATTTAAATCAAAATAAATGTTTTCCTTTTTTTTCCTTTAGCTACCAGAGGAGAAAAGGAATAATTATAAATGAAACCTCAGTAGTTGTATATGCCCAGTTACTCACTGGTCGTAGATATCAGCTAAATCCAAATGGTGAAGTTTATTTGGAGAAGCAGTGGTCAAAACAAGTTCTTCCTTTTGTTTACCAAACTATTGTCAAGGTAAATATTCCAAATACTCTTAATCTTTTCTTCTATAAAATTTTCCTTTCCATTAGGAAAGGATTAGAACTGTGGGTCGGGACCCCAAAGTGGCCAAGGGCTGGCATTCCTCTTGCTGGGGCCCAGGACTGAAGCCTGAGCCCCAATGCCCGGGGCCGAAGACCAAGGGCTTGAGCCTTGAGTGTGTGTGTAGGGGGCCCCTCAGGTAACATGCCCCGCGCCTGGGGCTGAAGCCCTTGGGATTCGACTTTGCCCCCTCCCACCAAGAGCGGTGGAGCTCAGGCTTCGGTCCCCCCCTCCTGGAGTCGTCTAGCAATTTTTGTTGTCAGAAGGGGGTTGAGGTGCAATGAAGTTTGAGAACCCCTGGATTAGAATGCATACTTTAAAACAGACAAATAACAAAAGAGTTAATCAGCAACTTAATTTTATGGTAATAGTGCAGCCTTTCTAGTCCAAAAAGTATATACTTTGTCAAAAGCAACATTAAATGGTATATATTTTTTCATTTAAACTCCCATTTCAAAAGTGTTGGGAGCTAGACTGAAGGCTCTTGTCACAAAAGTTGTGACCCTACTGCATATTTTAGTTTGATTGCCACGAACTTTTGGGAGGACATTTTGAATAAAATACAGTAGTCATCTTGGACCATATGTAGCCCAGTAGCTTTATGTAATTTCACTGACAGTATTACTTTCAAAAACTGAGTTGATGTATATTTTAGGTAGTGAGGTTAGCATGAAGGAAATAGTTTGTAGTTTACTTTATAGTGATTGTTCGATATTTGGTAATAAATATCTATTTAGCAGACCTGTTTAAAGAACATATTGGGATTGATAGATATTTTAACACCATAGATTTTATCTTCTTATTTCATGTAGGATATCAGTGCTTTTGACTCTCGTTTCTCCAACATCAAAACCTTGGATGATCTGTTTCCTCCTGGAAGTACAGTCTTTATGCTGGGGACTCCTTACTATGGCTGCACAGGAGAAGTTAGTTCAAACATTTATTCTTACAAGATTTCTTTTCTTACAAGCCTATAAATATCAAGGGCCAGATTCTCTGGTGCTGTGTGGCAGAATCTAGCTCTGGAGTCAGTCTAACCAACCCAGGTTGCTTTACTTTGGTGGCTTAGTTGACATGGTTGAGCTCCTGCCTCTCCCCTACCATGTTGCTAACGTAACAGGGAAAAAGGAGCATAACCAGAATGTCCCATCAACATCATGATCATCAGCTATGGTTTTGTTCCTTTGGGTCTCTTTGCAGTCAGCCTGATAGCTGTCCTAACTAAGTGCAATAGGACTGGCCCTGTAAAGAAGCTGCACCAAGATCTGAGGAGGGCAAAGTTGAGCTTTAAGGTGTTTTTGCCCATCCCCACACTTGACCTATGGTCTATACAGATAAACTGCCCAGTTTATCTATACAGAGTATAGACCCCAAAGTCTGGTGCCAAGTCTGTTTTTAAATGACCTCTTTTTCTAAATGAGAGAGGTAGTATTTGTCTACCATCTCTCTCATATATGGCAGACAAACACACACATATACGTATATATATATATATATATATATATATATATATATATATATATATATATAATAAAAATCTATGCAGTGAATTTACACATGTAGCTTAGGCTTCTCACAGAAAGTATAAGTCTAGAGTTTTTACCTCAATTATTCCAGCAGAGAAGTGAATTAAGTTTATTAACTTACTTTGTTTTCTACCAGGTGCAGGATTCATGTGATGTTATCACAGAAGGTAGAATTCGTGTAGTTTTCAATATCCCGTGTGAACCCCAGCTTGATTCCTTAATACAGAACCAGCATGTAAGTATTTTTGTAAATCCAGTAAATACTTAAATATTGTGTCAGATATTTTTGTCAGTGGCAAATTTCCTTCACAGATCCCAATTGTCTTTTGTGCCGCAATCCATATCCTTCTGTAAAAGACTGAAGTACTAAAACATTCTCATTCAGGGAGACTATCTTAACTAATATATTGTAAGGCTGAATACAAGGTCTGTTCAGATCATTGAACTGCACTCTTACCGTGCAGTTCCATACCCATGTCCCATGGTTTGCATCCTCTGTGGGATGGTCTAGTTCTACTAGAATCTGGCTGCCAGTTGTGCTGCTCCTTTATGTGTACCAGCATCTGGTGACCAGAAACAATATTTCCGGGCAGTGAGAAACGGGGATCACCATGTGCTTGTAACTTTTTTACTCACATGATTGCATTGGCTTCACTTTCATTTCTGGTTGCCATTAACACCTTAAACTGCAATATTTAAAACATTGGTCTGTTCAGGAGATCTAGTCATTGTGACAGTTAAGGTCAGCTGGGTGACTCTGGCAGTTAGTCCCTGAATTTAGGCAGTTCATGACAAGACAGCAGGGTTTTTTCAGTTGATGATCCTTTCCTTGGGAACTAGTTCCCATTAGTGATCTGTAAGAGCCTGAGCTGACAAGTTTCAGAGCAAGACGCGAGATGTTCTCGCTTGGTTTAGCTCAGTGTTTTTCAAACACATTGAGCTCAGGGACTATATTGTATTTTATTACTCAATATTTATAATAGCTCCCCAAGGTCCCAATCTAGGTGTCTGCCTCGTTCTGCAGCTAGACACTCTAGCAACACAGTCCCTGCCCCAAATAACTTTGTAAATTCCTCTGGGCCTGCCCTGGGATGGGAAAAGGGGAAATGTTCATCACTTATCTTCTCCTCTCTGGATCCTCAGACCAATGGAAGGGTCTCCTGCAGAGTTCTGGGAGCTGGTTTCCTTTCCTCTCCTCCCAACCCTTAGTGCAGGAATAGCAGAGAAATATATAGGGTTGGAAGGTAATTTTTAAAAGGAAATAAATGGGCTTTTAAAAATAATTATAGTACTTTATTGCCTCTATCCTGTCCTAGTATATAGTAATATATTTTTATTTTTAAAGAAATATTCTGTGAAGTACAATCCTGGATACGTTTTAGCCAGTCGTCTTGGAGTGAGTGGATATCTTGTCTCCAGGTTTACAGGAAGCATATTTATTGGAAGAGGATCCAGGAGAAAGTATGTTTGACTGTAATAAATTTCTTTGTAATTAAAACTC
The DNA here is from genome assembly GCF_028017835.1 of Emys orbicularis. Lineage (NCBI taxonomy): Eukaryota > Metazoa > Chordata > Testudines > Emydidae > Emys > Emys orbicularis. The sequence goes on along the minus strand of NC_088691.1, from coordinate 74,328,658 downwards.
TCAATTATGCATGTAAAATTGTAGATTATATGCTGTGGTAGATTCCGCCTAATAGCAATCCTGATATTAGTAACTTCCAGTTAATGGGAACATTTTGCCAGGAACCAATCCCATCCCATTAACATCAGTGTTGATAGGATTAGGATATTGGCACTGGCATGCTTCTTATTAGCAACTTTTTTTAAAGAAAGGCCCCACCTGCAGGCAGGTTTGCGAGTCTATAGGCAGGGAAGTACGTATTGAGATGTGCAGAGCACTCCCTGCAGATAGGTTTATGAGGCTGCATCCAGGAATGGAAGGGCTGGGGCATGCCTTCCCTCGCTGCAGCACCGCAAACCTACCTGTGGCCGGTGCTCATCGTGTCCCAGCGCTTCCTTCTGGGGCTGCAGCCCAGCAAACCTGTCTGCACATGGGACTGTATAGGAGGTAAGAGGCTGTGGGCTGGGCAGTAGTGGGGAGAGGAGTTGCAGCCCAGCAAACCTTACTGCACATGGGATCATACAAGGAGATAAGGGGCTGCAGGCTGGGAGGGGAGGCCATAGGCAATAGCGGGGAGGAGGGCTGCATCCCGGGTGTTGGAACTGCATGATATCTCTCCTTGCACTCTCCAGGCTATGCCCTGCCAGGAGACTGCACACAGGGAAGGGAGCGCTGGAGCATGCTAAGCCTTCCACTTATTAGCAACTGCTGGATAATAGCAACTTTTGGCTAGCAGCCAAGGGGTTGCTAATAAGTGGAAGCTACTGTAAACAGAATTTACTATATTGATTTTTCTTATGTTTTCATCCTATTTGACATCTCAGTATTCATAAATTCTAATGGGATCTGTGATATAAAATTGTATTGATAGCGTATTTGATATAAGCAATGTTTTCAGAAAGATGCACTCTTCAGTTAACGGAAGCTTAGTTTGTTAATTTTCTGAATCAGAGCTTTGTTCTGGTTGTTTAATTGTTTTTTTTTTTTTAAACTAAGAATTGCTTAGATTTACTAAGTACCAAAAAATTGTTTAGTTGCAGTGATATTCTAATTGACCATTAGTAGAATACTGCATCAGATTAAAAATTGAAAAATCAAATTAAAAATCCCAGTTGAATCATACGTACTCCTATACTTCATATATTTTTTTGGATTCTTCTCTTGGAGACACCTTCAGTATGTTAAATCTGCAGCAGCACCTAGGAGGCTAGTAGGTTGAGACCATAATTCTAGAGGATGTTGTTCTGAGTTTATGCCGCCCAATGCTGTCATGATGCCCTTCCTGCCTCAATCAGAAAATGAGGCCCAGGCTGGAAACTGTACATTTGAAATTGCTTTATTAAAATTTTAAGAAAAATCAATTAAAAAAATAACCCTCAACTGGGGCATTAGTATAAAAGACTTTTCCGTCAAGTGAATTTTGGGTGAGAATTTTTCTTTAAATCCCTCATCTGTAAATATATTTCACCCTTACAACCAACCTTCCAAAGCAAGGAGACCCCGAGAAGACTATATTCAAAGCCCGTTAACAGTTCTTAATTGGCTAGAAAGATTACTGTTGACCAACCCAAGATACCTGAGCTACTTCAGGCCAGGCAAAATGCCTCTAAAGTGTGTCCAGCCCTTGGTAGTGCTGAGGAGGACACCAGGGTGGAACTAGGACTCTATTGGAGTTCCCTCTTGTAGTACAGAGCACTAACTCTATGCCACAAAGTTGACAATCTTTGTTTGTTTGTAATTTGTGTATTTATTGACAGGTTTCAGAGTATTTATTTGTATATATGTATTTATTGAATAACAGTTAAAAATATGCAATTGTATACAACTTGTGAAAAAGATAGTAATCCAAAAGTCACATGATATGCTTTCCTAAAACTCAAAACACCTGCTTCCTGTTACATCCCACAGAGTGATTATAGCCAACTCTTATACAGCACTTTTCATCAGTAATTCTCAAAGTGCTTTACAAAGTAGGTCAGTTTCATTAGCAGATAAAGATGTTATCAGAAACAACTTTTCTGAGGCTCAAGTCAGATGTCAGTAGTTTTTCCTTTACAAAACGTAATTTTTTGTTTTGCAGTCCACATGGAGACCACAAGGCAAATGTGGGCTTGAATCTGAAGTTTAATAAGAAGAATGAAGAGGTCCCTGGCTATACTAAGAAGGTTAGAAATGAATGGATGTATTCTTCTGCAGTGGAGCAACTTCTTGCTGAGTATTTAGAAAGGTAAGAGTTGAATAATAATGTCATATTTCTGAAATTATTGTACTGAAATTGTAAATGGGTTTTATTCACTGTGCAAAAGTTTATTATTGATGACTCTGGGACTGGAGGTAGGGTAACCCAAATCCTGGTTTAATGAGAAATAAGTGCATCAAATGAAGTATTTTGAGGTGTTTCTGACTTTTAGACTTAAAACGGACTATAATTGAACATGAAATAGCAAAGGAACAAACTCAGCAACATTATTAAGAATGTCATGGAAGATTCTTAAAGCTAAGATTAAAGAAATTGAAAGAAATGATATTTTCCTCATATCATCAGTGTACAATCTGTACCCAGTCATGGCTTTTTCTTTGCTGTGTAGACACACACTAGTTTTCTTACATTTAGAAGTTACTTTGGAACACTTTCTATTTGAAGAGAAGAGATGGCTATAATTCAGGATCTGTGTTTCAAAATCAGATGGTGACAACTGTAATAAGACATTCTGCGTGTGGGAGGTGTCTAAATTATTTCATTTTGTTGCATAGAATATTGACATAAACACATATTGCTCCAGTGTGCTGGAATTTGAAAACACCTCATATTATAATAGTTACACTGCATAGGAAATCCAGTTTTATTGTACTGTCTATATTACCTTCTGGAACCACTTTGAAATCAGTTTATATCCCATTGTAGTCTCTCCTGATTGATGAGGAATTAAAAACTAAAATGAAGGAGGCTAGTGTGTGGAAGTGATCTTGTGGAGGAGACGAATTAAACTTTCATTTCTAGACCAGTGCTGTTGTCATTCAGCATGTAGTACACATGATATCTCACGGATTTATATTCACAGTGAAAGATCACTTAGTCATTGTCTAGCCCCTTAGTAACAGCTAGAGGCTGACTACAATTATGTAAAAATGACTGCATAAATGGAAAAAAATAAACAGCCTAAAAAGCAAAATGTTAAGCTATCATGTGGGGCTTTGGTGACATCCCAATCCATCCAAGTTCCTCTCCAGTAACTTGTCATCATTAGAATCCCTCAGCAACTGTCTGTCTCTATAACGTAAGTTTATTTTATGGAGAAGGGGATGGAGCATGTGGGATCTTCCAATTTCTTCTTTATTCCCATGTCATAGAGATCCAGCCTTTTAACCAAAGAGGACAGGACACAGGCCTTTCTGGAACCCATCAGTACTGCTTCTGAGGTTGCATGATGGAGTTGGGTGGACTTAGAGAAAGGGAATGTCTCATTTTACTTCTAGTGTGTTCTGAGTCCTCGCAAGAGATGATCTTGGACAGAACTCTGATTTTGCATCTTTAGTCAGCATATTGCACTGCCTATTTGGCCAATAAAACTCTGTACATTTATGAAAAGCTACTGCACCCTGGATTCCAGATTATTTTGTGTCTATTAAGCACTTGTTTTTGACTGTGCTGTATGTGAAACTATATCTCTTTTATTATTAGGGTCCCTGAACTGTTTAGTTATATTGCCAAAAATAGTCAAGAAGATATATTCTATGAAGATGATATTTGGCCTGGGGAGGACGAGAATGGGTGAGCAATGTTTTTTCATTTTGATTAAATAGTATTCTATATGACAAGTTCCAGATATTGACCTCTGTACACTCAAAAACTGCTGAAGTCGCAAAGCAAAGAAGGGTACAATTATTTCAGTATTTTTGGAATCATCCAGTCCAAATACTAGACTAGAAATTTTGCTGTAATAAAAATGTGCAGAAATTCTTCAAGTACTGAAATATCTGCAGGCAGGGAAACTGCCCAACCTGAAGATTGGTAGACAGGAAACTGGTGGCAAGAGGGATTTGACAGTACTGAAAATGGCTGCCACCACATAATGGTGGCCTTTTTAAATAACTGAAACCTGTCTTTTTCTTCAGGACCAGACTCATTAAAGGATGATTTTGACAATTATCAGGATATTACATATGTCGTTTCTAGAGCCAGCTATTTATCACACCTATACCTCATATTTGTACAGTTTAGTTCTCTATGGTTTTTAATTTTTGCTTTTAAAATAATCTTCATGGGGTGTTTTTAATGATTTTTGTTTGAAAATCCAGATTTTTAGTCTGGAAGATAGAATTTCAAGAGTCTGCATTTTAGTTTATATTTTTGAAGCCTCAGTCTATCATGGTTAATTTTTTTGTCCCTATACTAAACTCTCGGAGCACTACATAGCAGTGTTTGTTATGACTATATCCAGTTATAAGATGTGCCTACTACTGTAGTATCTGGTGACATTATAAATCCAGAAACTGCGTATAGTCCACAATAATATATAAGCCTTCAACAATTATGATCAATATGTAATTTTTTTTATATAGTGCTGAGAGAGTTCAAGAAATTGTTGCCTGGCTAAAGGCGCATCCTGTCAGCGCTTTATCTCGTTCATCTTGTGACTTACAAATTCTGGATGCAGCTATTGTAGAGAAAATTGAAGAAGAATTAGAGAAGTGCAAGGTACTGAATTTTTATAGATTTGACTAGTGATGGACCAAAAAGCAGTTGTTTTTATTGTCCAAGTACTTTATTCAGATTACAGAAAATGGTTTTTCTGTGGCATGGCAAATACTACAGAGACTATTGGAAGAACTGTAAGCTACTAAATTGCATCATAAATTGTCATAGCAACTCAGAAAAGGGCCTCAGCAGTCTGTCTACTCTTTGGTTCTTTTCTCTCTAGTTAGTTAAGTCAGATTTACTCTGAGCTCCCCTGACTGTGAATGATTTTGGGAAAAGAATCTGTGTCCAAAGAGGTCCTGGACTCCTCACAATGTCTTCCAAACACAAACCCAATCTTCCATTCTGTTTCCCAAATAGTTTCCCTTTGATCCGCAGATAACTAGGAGGCAGTCTCCTCCAGCCTCACAGGTCTCTCTCATCAGATCTATTCAAGTAAAAGAGAAAATAAAACAAAAATAGGCAAGGAAGTATTAAGTGTTAAATGGGTTATTAAGTCCCATGATGTGTAGCAAATCCCCATGAGACAAGTGGTTGATATTCTTCCAGATTGTGTAGAAGGATCCAGAAGCAAAAGTGATATTAACTTTGGGTTTGTTTTGGGATTGGTTAAATAATTTAAGCCATGGTTTAGAAAGACTAACCTGACTTCTTAGATCCAGTTACTTGAAAGTATTTTTTAAATACAGTGTTTTGGCATGATTCAAAGTCTTGAGAACTGTGTCTCCTCCTTTAATACCGGAAGAATGCCTGCAGTACATTTTCATGGAGCACATATACATATATTTTCTTCCGAAGTCCTACTGTATTCTGATCCCTGTTCTGCTTGCTTGCTCAACACATCAAAAAAAAATCCCGTATGTTTTCACTTCAGACTGATAGTGGGCATTTTTTATCTAAGACATTGCAAAACAATGGCATAATTTTTCAGACTTCTTACTTAATTGTTTTTAAAATTCTTTTGTCCCTTTCCTTTAGCAAAGAAAGAGTAACAAGAAGGTGCGAGTGACGGTGAAACCCCATTTGCTGTATAGAGTAAGTCATTTGAGGGCTGTTAGTTTTTATAATAAAATTAAACATATGTAAAATAAATATAACCTGGACAAACTTCATGAACTTTCAAAAATTATTATAGGGCACTTCACTTAGTAGGGACAGGATTAATTAAGGTGTCTCCTAGAAAATCAGTTTCAGTGTGGAGTTACTTAATAACAATGACTGCTGCATAAATGGGACAGAAATTCAATTATCGACTCTCATGTGGTTTGGTAGCATATGTCTTTTGCCTTCTTCTGTCTGTTTGCTGATTCTACAACTTTCATTCCCTCCATAATTGTAATATATGTAAAAAGAATATTAAATGCCTGTTTTGCTCTTTTCATGGCACCTGTATGCTCTAGGCTGCTTTGCTGGGTATCTCACAGCTGGTGGCACAAGAGAAGCTGAACATTATTTCTGATTGTGCCTTCCGTCAACTTCATGGGCTCATTCAGTAGCACTGAGTAGCACTGCAGCTTCCTAGTTAGCAATATTATTAATAAAAGGATGTTTTCTGATAATTGTAACTCTCTACCTGGTTGTTGAGAGAACAGTTCAAATTGTTTTCTGTGTCCTGAAAACAATGTAATCATTTCAACTTCTTTAAGTTTTAAATCCATGATTCATTTGTTATTAAAATCAGAATAACTTATATCTTTATATTTTACTAGAATTAATATAGTATTTTGGTTAATGTCAGCCTTTAGAACAACAGAATGGGGTTGTTCCAGACAGAGATGCAGAGTATCGACTGTTTGACCGTGTTGTCAATGTGAGGGAGAACTTTTCTGTTCCAGTTGGTCTTCGAGGTACCATTATAGGACTTAAAGGAGGTAATGTTTTCCTCATAATAATGATCATATTTTAGCTATAAGGTTGTCATGAAAACAAACTGCTGTAAGCTTTTATTCTTTTTCATTTAATTGTGAACAGTATTAATAAAGAGTCAGATTGGCGATGAGGCACAATTAAAAAATAGAAATTTGGTTTGTAATGTACCATGCGGTCGTTCCACTTACTGTGCCATCTGTGGGTTCTCAGGCTCAGTGTAACAGCAAGTGCAGAAGTCTTTTCTGCACTATTGCTGCAAAATGTGGAGAGACAAGGGGGAGGATTGGAAGGTGGCCATTGGATCCAGGGTTTAAAGTCTCTGTCCCCACCCCCAAGAAGAGAGTTCATGGTTGTGGGGACCCTAAAGCTTGTTGCAGTGGGAGGTAAGGAAGAAGCTACTCTAGGATTATATTCAGGTATTTGGATTCAGGATCTGAATATTGTGGTCTTCCCCCATTAGAGCAGGATCAGTCGTTTGGTAACTTTCATGTGACCAAAGGGTCAGTAATAGGGGCTGACAAGCGATTAAAAAAATAGTCGCGATTAATCACGCAATTAATCGCACTGTATCATAGAATACCATTTATTTAAATATTTTTGGATGTTTTCTACATTTTCAAATATATTTATTTCAATTACAAAACAGAATACAAAGTGTACAGTGCTCACTTTATATTTATTTTTGATTACAAGTATTTGCACTGTATAAAAACAAAAGAAATAGTATTTTTCAATTAACTTAATACAAGTACTGAAGTGCAATCACTTTATCATGAAAGTTGAACTTAAAAATGTAGAATTATGTTAAAAAAAACCTTCATTCAAAAATAAAACAATGTAAAATTTTAGAGCCTAGAAGTCCACTCAGTCCTACTTATTGTTCAGCCAATCACTCAGACAAACAAGTTTGTTTACATTTGCAGAAGATAATGCTACCCGCTTCTTGTTTACAATGTCACCTGAAAGTGAGAACAGGCGTTCTCATTGCACAGTTGTAGCCAGCATTGCAAGATATTGATGTGCCAGATGCGCTAAAGATTCATATGTCTCTTCATGTTTCAACCACCATTCCAGGGGACATGCGTCCATGCTGATGACGGGTTCTGCTCAATAACTGTCTGAAGCAGTGTGGATCGATGCAGTTAATTTTCGTTATCTGAGTCAGATGCCAACAGCAGAAGGTTGATTTTCTTTTTTGGTGGTTTGAGTTCTGTAGTTTCCTCATCAGAGTGTTTCTCTTTTAAGACTTCTGAACGCATGCTCCACACCTCGTCCCTCTCACATTTTGGAAGGCACTTCAGGTGCTTAAACCTTGGGTCGAGTGCTGTAACTATCTTTAGAAATCTCACATTGGTACCTTCTTTGCGTTTTGTGAAATCTGCAGTGAAAGTGTTCTTAAAATGAACAACATGTGCTGGGTCATCATCCAAGACTGCTATAACATGAAATATATGGCAGAATGCAGGTAAAACAGAGCAGGGGACATACAATTCTCCTCCAAGGAGTTCAGTCACAGATGTAATTAAAGCATTATTTTTTTAACGAGCGGCATCAGCATGGAAACGTCCTCTGGAATGGTGGCCGAAGCATGAATGGGCCTATGAATGTTTAGCATATCTGGCACGTAAATACCTTGCAATGCTGGCTACAAAAGTGCCATGCAAATGACTCTCTTCACTTTTTGGTGACATTGTAAATAAGAAGTGGGCAGCATTATCTCCCGTAAATGTAAACAAACTTGTTTGTCTTAGTGACTGGCTGAACAAGAAGTAGGACTGAGTGGACTTGTAGGTTCTGAAGTTTTACATTGTTTTGTTTTTGAATGCAGGTTTTTGTATGAAGTGAATTGAAAAATACAATTTTTAAATCATTTTTACAGTGCAAATATTTGTAATAAAAAATAATATACACTTTGATTTCAATTACAACACTATATGAATACTATATGAAAATGTAGAAAAACATCCAAAATATTTAATAAATTTCAATTGGTATTCTATTGTTTAACAGCGTGTTTAAAACTGCAATTAATCACAATTAAATTTTTAAATCACAATTAATTTTTTTGAATTGTGTGAGTTAACTGCAGTTAATCGATAGCCCTAGTCAGTAACATTGTTTGGTTTAGATGTCATATGCTGTCATTTGAGCATGATGTTGGAATGCTCTCAAGAAAATGAGAGAGGTATGCATTTGGTTTTTGGTTTTTCTTGGGGTGGGAAGAGCAGGCAGCGGCTTTGGAAGATGGTTTCTCGAATTTTCAAGAGCATGAGAAAGTTGTCTCCAGTTACATTTGGTCCTCTACCCAATGAAGCTGAAGGGATTATTTAGGAACTGAGATTAATATTTTGTTGACTCTTCTCACATCTAATAAAGTCTTGTGGAGGAATAAAGATAAAATGACGGAACAGATAAAATCCATTTGGAACAAAAAAAATTGCCTCAGATAGAGTGGAGAATTTAGAGAGTGCTATTTGTGAATAATATAGCTCCATTAGAGTGCATAGTGCTTTATAAACTCCTAATGATATGTACTGTTCTTCATGTGTGTTTTGTAATCTAAAATAAGTACACAACTCTTCTGGTTTCTCAAGAATCCAGTCTAACTGGCTGAATGGGAGGGAGGGATTAGAGAAAGTGTAACAGGTTTGTCCAGCCTTTCCCACATGTATATTGGCCCTGGTTGTAACAAGTGAGGAAGAAAACTGACAGAATTTGCTTATACTCCAAAGTTTCTGACAAAGTGATAGAAAACTTCAATTAAAAAAAGAATTTGAATTTCTAGAGAGGAGACTTTCTAGCAGTGTGAGAGAGTTCAGTTAAAATTCTCCAGTTAAGCAGCACATCCAACTTAAAGCTCCTAGTAACATATCTAGGAGCTTGTCTACACAAGTTATTCCAGAATAAGGTAAAATGTGAATTTGAAGCAGAATAGCTATTTTGAAATAGCTCCATATCTGGACACTCTTAATTCTGGAATAAGCATGTTCGCACAGAGTTAATTCTGGCCTAACTCCATGTGTAGACAAGCCCTACAGTGAATGCTTAAAACGTAGTTTCATTTATCAGTCACTTCATGTGTTAAGTAGCTCTACCCTTGAATGTAGAACTACTTAGTCTTTGGCCTTAATAAAGGACAGGCAGTAAAGCCAATGAGAAGGAACATATACCAGAAAAGAGGGGAAGGCATATAGGAGAAGAGACAAAATTGGAGAGACAGACAGTAAAACAGAGGGACACAATAGTGGTGGTCCGAATGTTTTTATCATACATAAAGTTCCACTAAATATTTACTCCTATGGGCATTCTGCGCCAAAAAATAAAAAATTCTGCAAATTTTATTTGTAAAATAAATATGGAAGCTCCAGCATGGCATTGGGGAACACAGGCCACTGGCTGCACAGAGGTGGGAGATCACTGTGCAGCTCCCCCACCGGGACATGGATTCGACGGGGAGGCTGCACCCAACCCTGACACAGCACAAGGACTGGGCCTTCACCAGAAACACCCCAGGGCCCTGCCCCTCTGTGCCAGGTGCACCAGGTGTGGGCACGCAGGCTCAGCAAGGCAGGATCCAAGTGTGGAGGGGCTTAGTGTGGGAGGTCCAGCTGTGGGTTGAGAGGATTCTGTGTGGGGCAATCTGGGTATGGGCAGCTCAGTTGGAGATCTGGGTGCGGGGGGGATCTGGATGCACAGGGGCTTGTTGGGGAGGTTCTGAGTGCAACAACAATGGGACTCTGCCAGGGGGTCCAGGGGAAGGTGGTTGGGGCTCAGTGGCGGGGGGGGAGAGTCTGGGTATGGAGAGGATAGGGCTCGGCAGGGGAGCTCAGTGCGGGGGTCCAGATGCTGGGGGAGTTGGGCTCAGTGGGGTGGGGATCCAGGTGCAGCTGGTTGGGGCTCAGTAGGGTGGGGATCCAGGTGCGGGTGGCTTGTTGGGGTGGTCCAGGGGCAGGGGACGTGGGTCTCATTGGGTGGGTGGAGGGGAAGTTCTGGGTGGGAGGGGGTGAGGCTTGGCTGGAAGGTCTGAGTATGAGGGGGTCTGGATGCACGGGTTGGGTGGATGGGGGAGCAGCTCCCTGTACAGTGATCCCTCCCCGTGCAGCTAAGGAGAGATGGGTGCAGGAAGCGATGGGGTGGAGTTTGCAGAGCTTCGTACAGCTGGAGGATAAATCTGGGGGTGGGTCTGACACGTCCCCGGGTGCCATGCAGGGGAAGAGGAAGTCCCGCTGGGACTAACAGCTGAGCCTGGTGCAGGGGAGGAGCCACCCACCAGGTCTTCCCCAGTCCCACCCCCTGCTCCACAGTGATTTCTGCCAGCTGCCCTGGGCACCTGAAACATACTGCTGGGGAGGGTCGCAAGACTGCTCTTGTGGCTTCCCTTTGCTTCTCCATCAGAAAGTCATATTTCTGCAGGGAAGCAAAGAAATCTGCGGGGGACATAAATTCTATGCATGTGCGGTGGTGCAGAATTTCCCCAGGAGTAAATATTACTCACCTTAAAGTAGAGCATACATTCTCAACCTGTGGTTTCGATCTAGTCTTCTCTTCAGTATTACTTGCAACCATTCTTCCTCAGATACCAGAATCCCTATAAACCAGTGGTTTTCAACCTTTTTTCATTTGCAGGTCCTTAAAAAATTTTGCATGGAGATGTGGACCCCTTAGGAAATATAAGACAGTCTGTGGACCACCAGGTTGAAAACCACTGCTATATATCTTTGGCACCTCTTTTGAGGGATCTGGATGAAAGGACTCACCTACGCAGGCAGTCACTACATGAAAAAGTTTGAGAAACAGTGGGGTAGATATTCCTCTAGTCTGGCACTTTTTAATAGTCACTTTAATGAAATTATAATTAAATTATAAAACAGTATCTCCTCTGTTTAGTGAGTATATACAAGTGATATCCTCTGCTGAGAGCCAGTTTCAAAACTGTTGGTCTCTGGTTGCCTGGATGTATGGATTCACCTACTGTGTCTCTTTCCAGATGGTTTTATATCCATAAAGCTTCTGTGCCATTGCCCATACCATCATTGTACAGAGAACAAACTACATATTCTGTGTTTAAAAAAATGTGCAACAAAAATAAAATCAAGTAGGCCCGATATATAGGGTTAGCTATTTAGAGGAAAGAATGTTTCCTCTTTTGATCATTAAATACCCAAAGGAAAGTACAGTTGTGTGTTGGGAAAATAACAGACTATTAGGGACTGCTATCAAAATTACAACTCTAGATCACTGCTACTTATAGTTGCTTATAGTAGATTTACAGTTTATGCATATCCTAGAGGACAATCACACATGACCTTTTTTGAGGAGTTTCCAAATAACTGAATGAATTTTTATATATGGGGCATAGGAATATTTAAGATGTCACTCTAATAATAATTTAGTTTTATGTCTTCTTCATTACCACTATGTGCAATTAATGGTAGACAGGCAAGTAGGCTACTTTCTGACTGTGCATGTCATTATTTTCTACAGCAAGCAGAGAAATGGATGTACTCTTTGAAGTGTTGTTCGATGAAGAATTCCCTGGAGGCCTAACAATAAGGTCTGTGTTTGCTCATACCGATTTTGTACCCTTGTGAGACTGAATTGAATTTAAATTACTGGCTTTTTGTTGATGTGTGTGAGTGTTTTTAAATACCTCATGAGAACTTTGACCAACTCCATTTAGAGGCAGTTTTGCTTCTGTAATGTATGTTTTCAGTATTTTTGTCCCTCATTCTTTGACTAGAGACAATTGCATGAAAACAGAATCTGTCTCTCTGAAGAAGTGCTTATTACTCCTGATACTGACATCCCCAAGTGAAGTTCTTAGCTTTTCCAAAGCAACCACCCTGATGCCACACGCAAAGGACTAGAGAACTAGGCTATGCAGATGTGCTTGCAAATAGAATGTTTTCTAAAATATACTATTTATTATTATCTGCATGTCTCTAATCACACTGGAAATAGATTTTGGTTTTATAATAGTGCCTTTCATGCTCAGGTTATAGTATCTGAAAAGTACTTTACAAAACAGGAAGTGACTTTGATGCTGGTAGTGGGGCAAGTGTAGGTGAAAACAGCAGTCATTATAAGCAGTACCCTATATATTCTGCAGCAACAGAATTCACCTATTTTACCCTGCCACAAAATTTTGCTCTAATCAAAGCTTTCAGGTTTAAACAGAATGGGCCAAGACAGAGGTTCCCCTTCACATGCTCAGGCAAAAGAGCGCTCTGCCAAGAAGGTGACTAAAAAAGCAGGCTTCAGCTTCCCCTCCTCAGAAATCCACCAAGAAACTGCATTCTCCAACTCGGCAGACCCCATCGGTACCCAACTATACCGGGCCTTCCACCTCCGAGGTAGTGGGACCATGCGGTACTGTGGGTACCGCACCAGCAAAAGACCCTAAGTGGGCTAATTCGGACAAGGGCAGCAAAGGGAAAGCAAAACCCTCTGCCTCAGTACCATCAGAGCTGATGAGGCACTCAGCGCTGAGCAGTTCGAGAGCACTGCAAGCTACGGTGCCACCTTCTGCCTCCACGGCACACAGAGCGCGATCCTCAGCACTGCACCACAACTGCACCCCAGATATCAGTACCACCACTAAAGCCTTCATAGGTACCGATGCTCTTGGTACCTCAGCAATTCCTTTGACACAAGGATCTCCTGGTCTCTACACCAGAATCTCCTCTTCCCAGTACCGACATCACTCCAGCATGCTCGGTACCGAGCCATCTTACTGCACTGCCCAGATCTGCTCCTCTCTTTTCAAGTGATGAGGATGATTAGGATGAAGGGGAAATCTACGCCGCCCATCACTCCTCGCCTCCTCATACATCTGCCAGACCATGTCCATCATAACAGAGATTATCATCTGGGATCTCAAACTCAGAGCTAGTACAGACGCCCATGGATGCCACGACCTATGACTTTCCCACCACAAGTGGCCTTACTGGGAACCATGGGCAGCATACCGAACACAACACCACAAGGCTTCCAGCCCACCCAGGGTGAGGTCAAGACATTCCCCTTCACCCTCTGTACCAGGACCCTCCGAACCTCCAGAAGAGGTGGCTGAGGAACTGGAGGAGGCTTCAGACCAAGAAGCTGCACCAGCAGCCAACTTTCTCATTCTCTTCCCCCGATGAAACCATCATGCCCCCACCTCCCACCATATGAGATGATTTTAAACAATTTCAGGAGCTCTTTAAGAGAGTGCCAGATTCCTTGGACATTCCACGAGAGGAGGTGCCTGACTCCTAGCATAAGCTGCTGGGCATACTACACACATCAACTTCCTCCAGAATCGCCATACCAATCAATGACTCCCTCATGGACCCAGCCGAAACCATCTGGCAGACCCCGCCAACTGTCCCATCCACCTGCAAAAGGGCAGATAAAAAGTATTATGTCCTGTCTAAGGGAGTGGAATTCCTTTTTTCACACCAAACTCCCTGGTGGTGGAAGCAGTGAATGAATGGGGCAGAAAACACCACTCCAGAACCACCCCGTACTACAGGGACTGGAAGAGACTAGACCTTTTTGGTTGTAAGGCCTATTGATCGGCAACTCTACAATTTAGGATCACCAACTATGAGGCGTTAATGGCCAAGTACAATTATACAAACTACTCAAAACTATTGGATTTTATTGAGTTTCTGCCTGAAGAAAAGAAGGAACAATTCAGGGCGACCATCTCGGAGGACCATCTTCTTGTTCAAACAGCCTTTCAGTCTCACTGGACTCGGCAGACACAGCGGCATGTTCCATCACCCCAGCCGTAGTCATGGGATAGCTCAGTGGGGGGGAGGGATAGCTCAGTGGTTTGAGCATTGGCCTGCTAAACCCAGGGTTGTGAGTTCAATCCTTGAGGGGGCCATTTAGGGATCTGGGGCAAAAATCTGTCTGGGGATTGGTCCTGCTTTGAGCAGGGGGTTGGACTAGATGACCTCCTGAGGTCCCTTCCAACCCTGATATTCTATGATTCTATGCAATGCGCATCCTGGCTCCACCTTTCTCGGTTTCCCAAAGAGGTACAATCAACGGTCAAGGATCTCCCATTTGAAGGCCCCAAGTTATTTGCATCCAAAACCAATGAATCCCCTCACACGTTGAAGGACTCCAGAGCAACGCTGAAATCCTTGGGCATATACATGCCTAAGAATAAGAAAAAACAGGACAAGTATGGCTCAGCACAAAGATTCCGGTCTGTGCCTTATGCACAACCTCAAAGACTGAAGCAGAGACCTGAAAGATGACGACAGTCCCTGTCCCAGTCTTTGACAGCCCAGCAAATACTTCAAGACAACAATTTTGGTTGAGGGCCCGAGATACCCACAATTTCAAGTGCTGGAAACACCCACCACCTCCCATCCATTCATTCAGAGACTGTCTGACCCCATTCCATCCAGTTTGACAGACTATCGCGTCAGACAGATGGGTATTAGAGATCATCGAGACTGGCTATTCCATCCCATTTACCTCGGTGTCCCTCCCCCACACACACCCCCTCAATCCCTGTTCATCTTCAGGTACCCCTCTAATGAACATCTACTGTGACAGGACATAAACCATCTCATACACCTAGGTGCAGTAGAATTAGTACCAACACAACATAGAGGGAGGGAATTTTACTCTCATTACTTTTTAACCTAGGGGGAAAAAAAGAATGATGGAGGCCCATTCTTGACTTAAGGAAACTCAACAAATTCATGAAGACCCAACACTTTAGGATGGTCACATTAGCAAGCATAATTCCAGCACTGGAAAGAGGAGACTGGTTCTCTGTCCTTGACCTCCAGGATGCATATTTTCATATAACAATACATTTCTCACACAGGAGGTTCCTCAGGTTTGTTCTAGGAGCCAGCCACTTTCAGTACAAAGTTCTGTCCTTCGGACTGTCCACGGCCCCACGGGTATTTTTGAAAGTTCTCATGGTGGTGGTGGCTCACCTATGCAGACAAGGGGTCATAATATTCCCCTATTTGGATGATTGTTTACTCAAAGCATTGATTCAACAAGGGGCACTAGAAGCTACTTAAAACACAATAGTTCTTTTCACATGTCTAGGCCTACAAGTAAATGCACAGAAATCAGCATTTTCACCAGCGCAGAAACTGGAGTTCATCTGGGCCTACCTCAGCTCTCCGGAGGCTACAGCCTCACTGCCCCAACAACAATTCACGGGGGGACGGGGGACGGGGAGCCCTTATGGCACACTCCCCCATGCACAACAGTCTTCAAAAATAAAGTTACTTAAAGACCACATCCCAAGTTCTTACCTAAGGTTGCCTCTTCATTCCATCTAATCAACCCATTCACCTCCCATCTTCCCAAAACCCGATGGGAATAAAAGAGAAGCAGCACTTCACACCCTGAATGTCGGAAGGGTGCTAGCCATTTACATCGAAAGAACAAAGACTTTCACAAAGTCACCAAAATTGTCCTTTCCATCACAGAACGATCAAAAGGAAATGCCATATCTAAACAGGGGCTGTCTAAATGGATCTCCAGATGCATTGACTTTTGTTATCACCAACAACAGCTACAACCCCCTCCAGGGACTCTCATACACTCCATCAGAGCTCTTTCTGCTTTGATAGCCTTCCTTAACAATGTCCCCATTATGAACATCTGCAAAACAGCAACCTGGGCATCCTCCCATACATTCACACAACTTTATGCCATAGAGCAGAATTCATCCTCGGATGCTTTATGCGGATTATGATTTTGTCATCTGTCACGACTTCAACTCTGAAGCCCCTTCCTTCCACCGAGGGGCACTCTAGAGTCTCCTAAAGTGGAGCATCCACAGGGATACTGCTAGAAAAAGAAGAGAAGGTTACTTAGCCTGTGCAGTAATTGAGGTTTTTTGAGATGGTTATCCCTGTGGGTGCTCCACTACCCTTCCTTCTCCCCTCCTCTTCAGAGTTTTCACACTGGATACTCTGAGATAGAGAAGAAACTGAGGGGGGGGTTGGTCGCATGGTGCTATGTAACCAATTGAGGCGGTGCAAGACGGGGACAGCGCATGTGCAACCCAACCAGGCACTGGTACTATAAATCTGCGATTACAAGCACAGGGGTGCGGAATCACCTAAAATAGAGCACCCACAGGGACAACCATCTTGAAGAGCCTCAGTTACGGCACAGGGTGAATAACCTCCTACAGTTATGCTCCTGTAACAGGCTCTTGCCTCATCCATTTTCAGATCCTGCTGCTGCCTCAATGTCCCCTTTTCTGCAGCTAAACCAACCAATGCTTTTTGTTTATTCTCCCCTTCTCTAGTCTGGTTTATTAATATAAAATAAATGTGCAGTGGGGCACACTCCCAGTTTGGAGCACCCCCTTGCATCCATGCTTAATGTCACCAGTATCCTGAGCTGAAGCACCTCTTGCAAGCTGTCTGTCTCTCACATGGTCTTCTGTGGCTCAGCCTTTCTGCCAAGTGACATAAAGTTCAACCCCCTTTTGGGGTAACTGAAAGATCCAAATGAAAATCCAAATAATTTTTCTGCTCCCTTAGGCTACTGAAGTTTTCTGCTTCCACTTCCTAATCTCAGGGCTTCCTCCTACAGGAGACTACTGTGCTCCCTGTGAATCTCTTCCAGTTGTTGTAGGCCCTCACCACCAGAAGCCTACTCTACCCCCTGTGGGTTTCTCTCCATAGAAGAGTCTATGCAGATGTCTCCTCTGCAATGTCTCCCTAGATCTTGTCCCCTTTCCATGCCCTTCCTGAGCTCCTAATTCCCTCTAAAATATTTTGCTCCTTCTGCAAGTAGCTCCAGACATGCCTTTCCTTATGGCTGGTAGGGACAGCTTCTTCCCCAGTCCTTCCTGACCCCAGAACCCCTCTGGGTTCCCTGCAGCTCTCTTCCCTTCACCCTTGTATCAAGCATTAGGTCCCAGCTCTGCCAGCCCACTCCAGACTCTGACCCTCTATGGAGAGATCTCTTCTAGGTCTTTCCTACCCTCTGGTGGTTTCCTACTTTGAGGGAGCAGGCAACCTCGTACAGAAGTCCTTGCTCTTGGGCTACCCTGTGATCCAGGTCACCTAACCCAGCCACCATCCCAAATCATCCCCTGAGAGGCAAAGTAGGGACAGGTGGGGCTGATCCCAATTTCCCTTTAAGGGCCGGCTCATTCTATTATGGATCCCAAATTCATATTTAGGTACTTAAATCAGTAGTCATATTTTCAAAAGCACTGAGTACCCTACAACTTCCATTTTAGGACACTTTTTTTAGGAAATTGTGTGATATAGAAGTTACTAGAAACCAGGACACTAATGTTTTGTGTTTTGATTCTGGTGCTGGCTTGAAGTGTGACCTTAGGCAAATCACTTAATATCTTTGTGTGTCAATTTATCGTCCTGTAAAATGGTTATAACAATAGTGACCTCAAAAGCATGCTGTGATGATTAACTAATATTTATAAAGTGCTTTGAACTCATTGCTTGAAAGGGGCTATGTAAGCTCAAAGAGTAGTATTATGTATTATATTTAACTTGGCTAGTCACCAAAGGCAGGCAGGAGGGAACATCATATGGTTAACATCATAGCCAAAGGACATTACTGCAATTTTAATACTAGGTATGGTCCCAGGTCTTGCTATCAGTCTTGAATCCGTGGCCTTTTAGCCCAGAGGCAAAAGTACTATTAACTGAGGCATACAGGCAGTGGACAATCAACAACTTAAAACAATTATCTAACTTGTTTTTCTCTTTTTTGTTTAGGTGCTCACCTGCTAGAGGTTATCGTCTGCCAACAAGTGCCTTAATTAACCTATCTCATGGTAGTCGGTCCGAAACAGGAAATCAGAAACTGACAGCCATAGTGAAACCACAACCAGCTGTGAATCATTACAACTCATGCTCATCTGATTCATCATCTGTATGCTCACAAAAAGTGCATCTAGGAGGTCTCAACCATTCTCCACGTTCCCTTTTTGTTCCTACTCGAGTAAGATCTTTCTCTTTAGTTTATATACAATCCTTTTTCCATAGAAATGGAGTTAGTACTGTGGTTGGATCTTCATTGATACTGACAGAATTTTGTATTTTTCATGGTTATGTTTAGACAGATTTTAGTGACTCAGTAATATATGGAGCCTTTTACACTAATTCACTAACACACTAATTCAGATCCATCCAAAATTCAAATTGCCCAAAACCTTGGTCCCTCTGACAGCAGTTTGATGGCCTTTGTGAAAGAAGTTGGTAGCTTCAGTCCAGTTACTAGTGGGCAAGTGTCTAAAGTAGCCTTTCTATTAGCAACCTTGGCAGAAAGACAACTATCTTCTTTTTTCCCACCCCCATCAATAGTGATTGTTCCTCTGGATCAGGATTGTATCCCTGCTGAGAATAAATTGAAGACTTAATTTTCCTGTGCTATTTTGTACCTTGGTGAGAATTCAGTTCATTTTGGAAATATAATACACAAGAAAAATGGCATGAATAAGACTGAGTTGTCATAGGCCTAATTTAACTATTTTATCTTAATGAGCAGTTTCTTTAAAGAACAATGAGAGTTTGAGGGATGATTTCTTGTTTAAGAATTTTCTCATAATGTAAATCTGTGGAAGAAAAATCATTCTACAAAATAACTTAAACAATGAAACACCTCTTACCTACTTTTTTAAATCGATGATTTAGCAACTGAATGGAAGACAGCATTACAATCTCAGGGCTGAAAATCAGGGCAATTCCATTTCACTACAGAAAGGATCATTTTTGGGCAGCAATCAGAAACAAAAAGTAAGTGTTATGATTTGTTATTGGGTATTAAAAATCCATATTCATTTTATGTGCAGATGGATTTAAACCTTTTGAAAACATTGGTGCAAATATCACTCACAATCAAACGGAAAATTAAATTGGTTGTTGTTTAGCAAAGTATACTTGCCAAAAGGAAGTTATACACTATCCTGATCATCACAGTATAAAAAGATAATGGATTCAAATGAATACACAGTAAGAGTTAAGCTGTTGCTGTGAGTATGGCTGGATTTCCAGCTTGCTTGTTAGTATTTGTAATGGCTCACTATTTACAGTTGTGTCCTTTTGCCATGGCTTTACAGATTTTTAGCACTGCCAGACTACCCATGTCAAACACAGGTGTTTTGTAATCCAGATTCAGACTGAGGCAGCCTTTAATGAGTCTGTAAGGAAGTGAGTGTATTACCCCATTTCAGTATGGATTGATTTAAATCAAGGCAATTTAAATCATTATTTAAATCACCAAGTGGAAAGCCTTGAATTAAATCAATTTTAATTAACTTTTCCATTTGTACTTCAGTTATTTTCTAAAGAATGGTGCATTGTCATTGATATATCCATTAAAATGTGTTGATTTACAACTAAATAGAGCATTTTTGCTAGATTTGGTCATCTTTGTGCTACACTATCTGTATTCATTTATTTAAGCAATTATATAGCTGCTTATTTTTAGATTCTTATTGTACATTTTAGATAAGAAAATGGTGAAAGATATTTTGCTTATTTACTAGATAATTAACTTTTTGCTAATGATTTATGGTAACTGGAATTTAATTAAACATGCAAAACAGCATATAAAATTTATTTTTATTAAACAAAACCTTAACTTTTTTGGATCCATAAACTTCTCTTTTTGAAACATGTTTCACTTTTCCAACTAAATGATTTATTAAACAGAGGGAGTAACTGTAGTCAGTGAATTAAACTGACTATTTCAGGTCAGCCTGGGAAAATTTTCAAATAAGTCTAAGTGAAAGTGGCTGGAGCTTAAGTTCCTACTTACCTAAGTCTCTTGAAAATGAGACAGTCTCCTAAGTAACTTAAGCTGATCTGTTGTGCCATATGTATAAAGCTTGACCTCAAGAGTTAGAATTTTTCCCCTGATTCTTTTTTTATATAGAAAAGGAGCATTTAACTCAAAGTTTTTGATAGAGGCTCATTGATTCAGAATATTTATTTTTATTTAAATGATTTAAGAGATTATAGTAAGTTTAAGCCTTAACATATTTTATATTTAAATCAGATTTCATTTAAACAGGTTTATTTTTAAAAAGAAAAATGTAGTATAATTTAAATGACAAAATTAAAAAAAAAACTGATTTAAATTTAAAAAAAAAAAATCCAAAAAAATCTTTGATTTTTTTATACGCATCTTCCCATTTAAGCCATAAGATCCTCTTAATAATTGTTGTTTACATATTTGAGCCCCATTCCTACACAAATGCATGTATAACTTTACTCAAGTGAGTAGATCTGTTGGATGAAGGTTTGCAAGATCAATGCCTTAGCAATGAAACAGATAATGGCCTGGGAACATGCATGCCTTTGGAAGAAAACTTGAAATGCATTTTGTTATACTCTTTCATTTTAGTAATATTTAGAGGTTACTGGTGAAGGGAAAACATCAAAACAAACTAATCCCATTTTAACATTTTTAGGGAAACACTTAGGGAAAGTCATAGTATAAATATTTGTGGCCTAGTTTTCAGAAGTTACCAACACCTTAAAATTCTTTTTGAAGTCATTGGGAAGGGCAGTTGCTCAGTACCTTTGAAAATCAAGCCTTAAGAATTTATTTGTATCTCTATTGATGCAAAAGTTGTATTTATAGGTTTTTTTAAAAATATTTTGCCAGGCTCAGAGTAAACAAGATGATGAATTTTGCAGCATTTGGCAATCACTGCAAGGGTCTGGAAAATCTCAACATGTTCAACAAAATATGAATGAAAAGGTTAGTGTATAACTGACATTGTGAGTAACATTTTCACTGAAGTTCCTTCTGTTTAGAGAGAAAATATGTTATGTATGGACAACGTAGAATATAGAGTTATCTCTTCATTGTCACTGAATTCATCACAAGGTTAAACATTTTTAGGCTAATATCAAAGATCAGACTAGCTAGTTTTGTGTAATATGATAAAACTTTATTAAAAATTGTAGAAAGAGGTGATGACCTCTTGTAAAGATTGTAAATGATTGTGTGTCTGTCTTCTGGTTAATATTAAATGTGTGAATATTTCAATTCCTAGGGTGCAATCCTACCTCAAGAAACAAAGCCAGGAACTGACAACCAGTTGTACAAACCAGGCTTCAATGAGAGTACCCTTAAAGGCCAGCAAAGAAAACAGGAGCCATTTAAAAAGTGTAAGTACTATAATTAGAAATCTAGTTTTGAAAAACCTGGCTTGTGTTTCTGATTGTTTATAGAAATATCTGCAGAGTTTCTTTGCCATCAACGTTTTATAAACAAATGGTTTTACTGTAATATTTTGGTCAAATCCTGGTCCCACTGAGCCCAAATGGACCAGGATTGGCTGTTTTTAAGCATATCTGACCTCTCTACAAATTGACCCACATTATCAAACTTATAGAGGATGTTTTGCATGTACAACCTTTGGAAGCAAAAGTAAACATGTTTACTAGACACGAGTAAAGCTACATAAGCATTATCACATAAATTTAATGTTTGCTTTTTTTATCCTGTCAAGAAAAGTGCATAGGAACAGTGAAGTTGGAGTTAACAAATATTTGATACATAAACTCAAATATAATTCTGATTTAAACTAACTGGGGACATATAATGGTTTCTGGAGTCAATTTGATTATTTTCGTATCTTTTAAAAGCAGTTAAAAAGAAATGGTCCTTTGCGCAGCTGATAATGTAAACTAATTTATTTGTAGTTAAAGAAGATTCTAAAGTTCCAAGAAATGAAGGTCAAACACACAAAATATCAAATAAACAGGTATATTTCCTCTTATATTGAGAACATGTATTCCAATAATTATTTAATTGTTTTTATTACTATTTTCTAGTTCGTCATTTTACAAATTTTCTCCACTGAGCAGCTCAGTGAATTCTGCTGCCAGCTATCAGAAGGTTCTTGTATTTGTGGCAGTTTTTATCCTTTAGAAATTTTATATAACATTGTACCATTGTTCTTGGAGCCTTTACAGGCAGAAAATGAGAGGTGATGCTTTTGTCAGACATGATACATATTATGACATGTCATTCCAAGACTGATGCTAGCAAGCATGTCAGAAGTTTTTTTAATCTCTTCCATTGTTTTCATTATTCTGCAGTTTTTCTGGCTTCGGATGTTTAAAGCTGATACTATAATTGCAAAACATAGATGTTATCATGGATTTTCCATTAGGGTGTAGTCCATTCAGATACAAGAATGATAGCTTGTGAAATACAATTTGCAGATTATTTTCAGCTGATCTACATTTTAACTGTGAGGTGTTAGTGTGTAATAATCAATATTGCAATTTCTTTCAGAATTTTGCAGGAGCAAATAAATATAATGTTAAGCTTTTGAAGAGGAATGAAAGTCCAAATGTGCCTGTAATTCAGAAGGCTTCAGTTGATGAGTCCTGTATAGCTGGGAAGGTAAGAGTTGGCTCGTTAAATGTGAGCATGCTTCTGACTAGTTTGGCCCTTTAATGCTTAGAGGGATTGGCAACCTTTCAGAAGCGGGGTGCCGAGTCTTCATTTATTCACTCTAATTTAAGGTTTCGTGTGTTTATAACTAAACTATTGTTGTATGTAAAGTAAATAAGGTTTTTAAAATGTTTAAGAAGCTTCATTTAAAATTAAATTAAAATGCAAAGCCCCCCGGACTGGTGGCCAGGACCTGGGTAGTGTGAGTGCCACTGAAAATCAGCTCGCGAGCCGCAGGTTGCCTACCCCTGGCTTAGATACTTTCAACTTGGAAGTCAATCTATGCCCACAATCCCCATTGACTTGAATGGAGTTCCACATATAGAGAGCCACATTAGGATCAGACACTGACAAAACTAAATAGCCCGAAGTAGACTTAATCTTTCTTTAAACCAGTTATTTCTGGTCATGGCATTTATTATTTTAAGTACAAAGTTTTACATTCATTTTTTAGTATCTTCTTACCTCTCTTCCTTAGAAGGACTATGAACTTGAAAATCTTCTAGCATCTTTGAAAATTTCCAAAGAAAATGAAGTGCAATCATCTTATCCAAAGGAAGAAAGAGTCACCAATGAAGAACATCTGTCTCCACAGTCTTTTGCTATGGTTTGTGTATTGTGGGAGCCATTGGGTGACAATTTAGCATTTGCTTTCTTAGCTTCTTATACTTCTGTTTACAAACAAAACTACATATTACTTTATTAAACATAATGATATTTAATTAACTTTTATTAAAGCAAATAACATATATAGTTAATCGTAAAATATTACTTTTCAGGGAAATCAAAAGTTGCAATTTTGGTTATCATTATGCAGTATTTTTTATTCACTTTGAATAGTGCTATCTAAACTTCGTTGGATTACTGAATATTTTCTTCTTTTCTAAAGAAAGGAACACAGATGCTCAAAGAAATTTTGAAGATTGATGGCTCTGACATAGAAACCAAGAATGAAACGAAGCCACTGATTAATGAAGTTCCTGCTTCCTCTGCTAGGCAGGATTCCCATGGGGCTGCCATGCAGCATAGACAAACAAAAAAAATGGGTATGTACATATACCAGCTAATCCTCGACAAAATAGGCAAAAGAGCCTTATGTTAACTTATCTCTACAATTAGTAAAAAGATTGCTATTGATACTGGTTTTCAGGATCAAACAGTAGAATTTTCCATATTTTCTATCCCCTTTTTACAATTCAGCACTGGAAATCCCTACACTACCCAAGTAATCTCTTGAATGCGTAGTATTAAAGTCAGACATTCTGAAAATACCAGGAATGTATTCAAATATACTTGTGTTGTGGTCAAAGACCCCCACGCAGTCATTTTAGTTCAAAGACTCAAGCCTGAGGCCAGTTTATTGACATACATACCAGTGCACTGGGGTGTAGTCCAGAGACTAACACCCTGAGCAGCAGCTCGCAGGCTGCTTTATTTCGTCAAACCGCAAGCAAAGTACAAACAATAGTCATGAGTTAAGAAATTAGGGTTGGGGTTAGTCCCTCCCCCAAACCGCGAGTTAAGAAAGTAGGGTCGGGGTCAGTCTCTTCTCCCCCCCCCCCCCCCCCCCCGGTACCTTCCTTATTAATTTTCCAAGAAGTGGGTGTTTATTTGGGTAGAGGGGCGCTTGGTGGTTTTCCCCAGGGGTGGTACTTGGCACCAGTTTGGGTACATTTCTCAAGACACGTTATTTTCCGGGGTCTTTTGGTTAAAGATTGGGGGGGTTCCATGGGACGCCTAAAGAGGATCTATGATTGGCTATTTTTGCAGATAGCTGGAATTGGAAAATGTTGCAAATAGCTGTAGCAGCAAGGATGATTAACTCTTTGCAAAAACAATTTCTTAATGTAAGCGGATATTCTATTTTTCGAGCGATTTCATAAACTTGCGGTTATTATATTGCTAAAGCAGTTTCTTGCTGCAGCTTTTAGCATTATTCTGTGTTTCTTTCCTTCCTTCCTTTCCCCTCCTCTGGTCATTACCTTTGACCGAGTTTGGCAGAGAATCGTGTTGTTCAGGCTTTAGGCCTGCTCTACTCTGTGTAAAGGCCATCAGCATAACAGATCTCTGTTGGAGGGTTTATTTCGGGGCCCACAGATTCAAAGCTCTGGCTATCAAAAAGAAGCCCCCCCCCCCCCCTCTATTTCCCCACACTTGCTTCTGTGTTGGTGTTTTAGAATTGTCATTTTATATTTTTGCCTGATACTATTTTTTTCTTTCTTTCTTTCTTTCTTTTTTATAGCTGCTTACATGAACAAGCCTCATAGTGTAGGAGGCCCTCATAATGCTCAGGTTTTGGAAACTGGAGGTCACCCTCTCCTTGGCCCACAGTCTGCGTTGTCTACCCCAGTATCTGAACTCTCTCGTATTTGTTCCCTGGTTGGAATGCCACAACCAGATTTCTCCTTCCTCAGAACACCACAGGTAAGGCTTGTTTTATAGGTAGAACTACAGGCCGATGGAGTAAGCTGCACACATGTAAATCATGCCCTTTGCTATGAATTTGCACTAATAACTAAAATCCCAGTGTAGATGAGACCTTAGTGCCTCTTGTTTGGTTTGATTCATTTCCAAAAATAAAATACTAAAAACTATTGTATTAATTTATGTTAATCTGTCTTAATTTTTAGCTCTTCTGTTTGCTTGCATATAGTGATGACAAAAAAACTTTCATGAAAAAAATCTATTTTATGTTATTTTCTTAGACCATGACAGTTTGTCAAGTAAAATTATCCAATGGCTTATTAGTACATGGACCTCAGTGTCACTCTGAAAATGAAGCCAAGGAGAGAGCTGCATTTTTTGCATTACAACGATTGGTGAGAACAGTGTATTGTATAACACCTAGTATCTTTGTCTTGTTTTATTGCATTGAGCCTGTTATAATAAATTATTCTCTCTTAACTAGAGCTCTTTAGGAGTGAACTTTTCTTTGCCGCCACCTCCACCGGTGTTTCCAAATTATCAGTCCATGGGAGGTCCTGTACCACCTGGATCCATTCCTCCAGTCTTCACCCAACCCACTGGTAGGTATTTGAGTAATACACTTTTTTCAAATAATTGAAAACTTGACTGTAATTCTAATAGGATTTTGTGAAGATGGGTGACTTCTAGAGAACACCATTTTAGGTCCTGCTGTATGTAAATGTACCTCTGAACCTCCTTGAAAATGGAAATTCATGAACCTCCTCTCCTGGACACACACACTAAAAACAAAGAATTCCACACCTTAACATTTGTTCGGTTGTTCTTCTCAGGACATATGTCAATGTGCTATCTATTGGTTTTTCTCCTGAATACAATGGGAAGCAGTCTAGAACTGTTGGTCCTGGTCAGCAGGAGGGAAGACGCATCTACTTCTAGGACCTGCCAGAAAGCTCTGCTTTTGTGATTTCCCCTCCATATCATCTCAACAGTTCTCTAGTATTTTCTCCTATAGCTAACAATCATCTGTGAATTGGCAAATCAAGCCACTCTTTGTCATATTTTTTGGAACCAGCTCTCCTGAGTCTTTTCAGTACTTCCCTGAGATACTATGTAGGAAGCCTGCCACCCTCTGCCAAGCAATGTCGTGATGTAACAACCCAAGAAAGCCTGCTGAAAATTCCCATGGTACCATTAATGCTCTGCTATTTTTGTAGAGTGTAAGAAGGGTTGTGACAGTAGTGACCAGCAATTAGGCAGTTAGCAATAGTGTAGGATTCAAGTTCCCCAAGCAGGCACTGCTCCCCCACTTCTCCTCAGTCTTTGCATTGTTGACTGGATCCAGAGAGAGTGCATTCTGCCCTCCTCAGTTGTAAAACAGGGCCTTTGTGGTGAAAGAAGCAAAGTGAAAAAATATCCTGGAGATACTCTGGGTTTGGAGAACTCCCCACCCTCCTAAAAGGAAATAATAGAAACTAAAAGTTGTTTGTTGTTTTTCACAGCTAATATGATGCCTCCATCATCTCACATGTTTGGTCCAATGCCATGGAGAGCTCCAGTGCCTATTCATGGCAAATCTTACTATCCTGGTTCATATCCCGGGAATATGCCTCTTGCAGGAACTGTACCAGTTGGTACTCACAACCAGTTTATTCCTCTACAGGTAAGCATGACAGGAATTGTCTCGAGATCATATTTTTATAAAAGATGTTAAAAGTATTTATATACAAGCTGAAAGCCCATGCTATCACATGGCTGTAACTTGTAAAGTCAAGTGTATACATAAGTTGAAAATGGCCGAGAACTTAAAAACTGGTCCGTATCAGACCCTGAATGCCAGTGATGTTTCAACATGGTGATATTCTGAACAAAGAGAGCTCTCAACCATGCTTGTAGCTGTTTCCATGTCTTCACACTGACTCCACAATATTCTAGGCTTCAGGGTGACAATCGTGTAATCTTATAATAGAGATATGATAGCTGCAAAGACACTCCCATGATACATTGTTTAGTTTTAGAAAATTATTAAACTGCTCTATATGCATTTTTATAGTGGTATATTTGCAGTTTTGTGAGACTACATTCTTTTAAATAATATTTATTTGATTTAAAGGTAACTAAAAAAAGGGCTGCTAGCAAGAAAAATTTCGAGTTCAAAGAATTCCAGAGCTCCCTTCAAGCTGTACCACTAAAGAATGAACAGCTAATGTATTCTGACACCAAGCTCATTCAACAAGATACTTCAACTCCTTTAAAATCTCCTCAAGCTGTTCAGTCTGCTGTTTCTTTTCAAGACAACGTAGCTACTCCAGGCGTTCCTCATAACAAATCAACACCAAACATTTCTAGCAAACGAAAGCCAAGAAAACTGGCTGTCAACTTTGGTGCACCAAAATCTTCAGAATAAATACTGTAGCTAGATTGATTTTATCTTTCCTCTTCCCCCAGTGTTTTTCGTATATATATAAAATTTCATATATATAAAATTTATGATTTTTAAGGATAGATATAGAGATATAGATATATATATCCTTAAAAAAATCATAGTGCTATTTAGAAAAATCAACCATTTTAAGTATGATTTTATTTTTCCTCTTACCCCAGTGTTTATATCTCCTTTAAAAAATCATAAAGCATTATTTTAAAAAAATAAGTATAATAAAGAGTGAAAGACATTTCAGTTGCTAGGCTTTTCCAGGCTGTTGATAAATACATATAAAAATTATGTTAAAATTTGATTAAAGATCTTGACTTAAACTGATAAAAGCCAGAAAATCCTGAATTAAGGTCACCACACGATCCATTGGTGCCTAGGTCTCTGAACACTGGCTTACATTCTATAGCGGGTGAGCAGCAATAATATTAGAGTGGGAATCCTAATTCAGAATTGCCTTGCTTTTGTGGTGGGGTATGGGGCACTGAACATTGCTTAACATGAGCTTTTGTATTTTAACTCCTTTTTTATAAAATAGAGAAGGCTTTTATTTACTTGTAAATTTCGTATTTATTGGGTCTCTAGGTCCTTCTGATCTGAAGGAGTGGAATAGAACTTAAGTGTGGTGGCACTGCCAGATTTGCTGTCACTACATTCATTTCTAGGTTTCATACCAAATGGTAGCAGTTCTAAAACTCTCAGATGTTAGACATCATTGCATATCTAGAATTATTGTTACAGGATGAATTTTACAAAATGGCAAAGTAGATGGGTTGCTAACAGAGAAGGGGAATAAATTAATGGGAGACAACTGGCTTATAGAATACAGGAAATGCAAATTGACTTGCAAACAGAAGTTCTCACTTCAAATTATATTAGTAAAGTTGCTAGTTATGATTCATTTTAATATCTGACTCCACTTTACTAGTTAACCAACATACATCTCCACTACACATCCACATGCACTTCTTCATGGACTCCAAAAACCACAAAAATCCTGAATTTTTCTAAATTATAAAAGGAGTAGAGTGCAAAGGTATTTGTATATATAGCATGTTAATCAAACTCATGCTCATCCTTTGAGCCAATTTCTCCCATCTACAGTTTTCACCATAGAGTGAACTTTGTAATCTGGCAGTTTCTCTTTTCTAAATTATTATTTTTTTGTTTGTTAGCTGTCTTTTAATAGATATTTTAATTTCATGATAATATATGGTGGCAGAGGACACACTAAATTGTCATCCTTGAGTTAGAGTTCTAAGCTTATTCCCTAATAACATCCAGACAAAAAAAAATTGATTTACCTTTTTGGAGGGAATTATCACTTTAACTAGTAATATCTTCATTCTTTATGTATCTACTCTATCTAAAAGAAAGAAAAAACTGAAAGGGCCCTGTACTACCTTATGATCCACGCATCCATGCAATTTTCATTCATCATAACTGAAAATTGTATGGATCCAAAGCAAAACTTGGTCTGATGTCTCTTCTCATTTGGCGCACTCTGCAGATGTTGGCTGGGTCTGCACCACCATTTTTACCTTATTCTTGTCTGTCCTGGTGAAAATACTTTTCCTCCAAACCCTAGAAGCATTAGTGATGTGTCAGACTTTAATCAGTGATTCAATACATTGTCTCTAAGCAGACTTCATGCAGCACATGCAAGTGTGCAGAATTTTCCTCGGTTTCTTGTCTTGCTATTTTGCCAAGGTAACATAGCTTCACTTTCCTATAGTAGTGTCCAATTTCATCTCACAGATGTTTCTCTTGCTAAGGTTTTTGATTCATTTTCCCAAAACTGTTTTTGTCTCCTCTCTGCTGTCCTTCCTTTCAGGGGTCTTTGATAGCTATTGCTATTTCTGTCCTGCCCATAGACAGTGTGTTCTCTCAGAAATTTTATTCTGTCTTTTTTGGCCAGATATTTGTCTTCTGGGCCTCTGATACTCCAATCCTTTTATAGTAGTCTGTACATAATCATAAAACTCTTCTGGTTAAGCTGGATTGACTGTACCACAGAGATGACAGATTCTGTATGTGGATCCAGTATATTTAAACTCTGATTCCAGAAATCATGTAGTTTCAGATTATTTTTATGTCGTGCCTTGTTAGTCATTCAAAATCCCTGCACATCTCCAGGCTAGAAAAGCAAACTGCAGGTCTTTACACTGATTAACTTTTGTACAACTTTTTTTAAGGAGATAGTGAGTCTCTCAATAGCAGCTAGCTCCTACTTAGTCTCAAAGGTTCATCTGTATTCTGCTGTGTTGTGTGCTTTTCCTTAAATCTAATGCTTTCCAATGTGAGTTCATTCTTCACAATGTGAATTTTAAGATCTTTAATTATTAAATTGATTGAAACAATTTCTTGTTTAAATTAACTTAGATTTATAGGGTTCAAAATCCTGTTTCTCAGCGGCAACACCTATCAAAATATATTTACTCTGTCGTATTTTTTGAGATTTGCCTTTTAGAGGATCTTAAGGTACATTCCACTAAGTTGACCTTCACAATGTATCGCATCAACAACATTAGGGATGATGTTGGCATAATACTGATGCTGGCATAAATATTTTTAAAATGTTGCTTCTCCTAACTAGATTTCCAGACCCTGAGTTCCCAGTCTTTTGTACTATTATTTGATCTCCAAGGCGCGATCTTTTGAAAAACTCCCATTATGGAGAAAACTGCATTATGTTCTGCTAGCACACCTACAAACCTTCCTAAGAGATTCCAATCTCCATAAAACCTTGTTTTTCAGTGTTATCCCCAAGATGACATGGCGAGTAGATGCTGGGTGCGGATACTAGAGTCTCTGTTGAAATACTGAATTACATAGTTTATAATGTCCTCTTGTATCTAGATAGCCAGATATGCAGATATGTAAAGAATGATTTGTGAAGGAGACTATGTCAATGCCAGTATAAATAAACCATTTTTTTTCATGAAATGGTTACTTCTTTCAAACCAGGAGCTGAATTTTTTCCCCAGTGCCACTGAAACTGCCATATTAAATTTCTATACATAAGTTAAATATTTGATTCTGTATCTGCAGTGTATTGTATTAGTCCCTATTTCCTAGTTACCCTTACTGTCCATTTTATCTGTATTTATGGGTTCTGTAATGTCCACTACCTGGTGCCCAATCAACTTACTTTAGCTTTCACATGTTCTGTTACATGTGATACATACATTGACCTATGCCATATCATCTATTATTTCAGCTCTTTTGTTTTATATTCTATGTCAACTCTGTAATTATGTTTAATTCATACAGGTATAATTTTAAACATTCATTTTTCTCATAGATATAAAGTATTTTGTAAGTACTGGAATTTTTCATTCGATCTTATACAGAGCAGTATTTTATTAAAAATCCAGAAGGGAAGACTTTTATGTGTGCATTTTTGTAGTTTGATTTTTTTAAAATAACTTTTCATTGTTTATCTGCCAAGTGAAATGTTTTCAATTTGCATATGAATGGATATGGAATGTATTTTTTTGTCCTGTTTAGTGTTAAGTTGTGCATCTGCAGATTTCTAGCATGTAGTTGCATAAAGGACTGTGCAAACATATTTTAAAATATGAACTTAAGATACACTGAAGGATAAAAATTATTCATAAGAGTTAAATGCTATATAGAATTTTAATTCAACAGAATAATTTTATAAACCTGTTCGTTGTCTGCTTGGATTAAATATTGAAACTAGAAACATTATTTATCTTAAGTGTTTTATATTCAAGTGCCTATTATTTGGGAACAACCCTGCCCTTAATCCAAAGTTCCAGAGTTGGATTAAACTTGTTAAAAACCAAATTGCTCTGATTCCAAAAAGCAGCAAGCTTCCATTCTTCTTCGAGTGATTGCTCCTGTGTATTCCACAGTAGGTGTGCGTGCTCGCCACGTGCACTGGTGCCGGAAGTTTTTCCCTTAGCAGTATCCGTAGTGGGGGAGCACCGCTGCGACCTCTGGAGTGGTGCCGACATATCGCGCCATAAAGGGGGCTGCGTGATCCCCCCACCCTCAGTTCCTTCTTGCCGCCAGTGAAGGTAGTCGGAACTTTGTGCTCCAGCTATGCTGCAGCATTCTAGCCTTAGTGGCCACATGGCAACATGCACCTCAGTGGTGCGACATGCCAGGCTCCGGATGAGGCCCCTCCAACTCTGGTTGGCCTCCCGCTACTCCCAGGCCAGGGACGGCCTGGACAAGGTTGTTACGGTGCCGCCAACGGTGGTTGCCGACCTCCAATGGTGGATCCTCCCGAGCAACATGCTCCGGAGGGTATCCCCTTCTGAGAGCCCTCTCCCTCACTAGATCTAGTGTCGGATGCCTCAGCCCTGGGGTGGGCAGCCCACGTGGGGGACTTCAGGACCCAGGGTATGTGGTCACCGAGGAACTGTCCCTGCACATAAATGTCAGGGAACTCAGGGCAGTGCGTCTGGCGTGCGTGGCTTTCCGCCAGAACTTACAAGGGGAAGTGGTCAGAGTCCTCACGGACAATACCACCGCAATGTATTACATCAACAGGCAAGGGGGCACGCGCTCCAAGGCCTTATGCCAGGAAGCCCAGCTCCTGTGGGAGTTCTGTATAGCCCACAACATCCTCCTCCGAGCGTTCCACCTATCCGGCGAGAGCAACATGCTCGCAGATCGCCTGAGCAGGGTGTTCTCACAACAACACGAGTGGTCCCTGCACAGGGAGGTGGCAGAATGGATTTTCCTTCAGTGGGGTACTCTCCAGATAGACCTATTCGCCACTGCCCAGAACCGCCTGTGTCCCAGGTTCTGCTCCAGGGTGATAGAAGGCGATGGGGCCATGACGGACGCGTTCCTGCTCAATTGGTCAGGGCCCCTGATATACGCCTTCCCGCCCTTCCCCCTCATAGGCAGGGTCTTACAGAAGGTGAAGTCAGATGGGACGAGAATTATCCTGATAGCCCTGGATTGGGCCCGTCAACATTGGTACGGGACCTTACTGCAACTCTTGGCGGCCTCCCCCTCGCAGGCTGCCACTCCGCCCGGACTTCCTCTCCCAGGAGGGAGGTCGTCTCCTCCATCCCAGCCTAGCCCCGCTCCACCTGATAGCATGGCTGCTCCGTGGCTAGATGCGGAGGAGGGGAGGTGTACCGAGGCTGTTAGACGGGTCCTGCTTGAAAGAAGGAAGACGTCCACACGGAGGGCCTACCTGGCTAAGTGATATCGGTTCTCCTCATGGGCGAGGGAGAGAGGTTTCTCCCCCGCATCCGCTCCGCTCCAGCTGGTCCTGGACTACCTCCTGTCCCTTAGGACCCAAGGGCTGGCTCCCTCCTCGATCAGGGTGCACCTGGCGGCCATTTCGGT
Organism: Emys orbicularis; assembly: GCF_028017835.1. Classification (NCBI taxonomy): domain Eukaryota; kingdom Metazoa; phylum Chordata; order Testudines; family Emydidae; genus Emys; species Emys orbicularis. The sequence continues at coordinate 74,295,482 of NC_088691.1, read as the reverse complement.
CTTCCACCCTCCGGTGGCGGGACAGTCAGTGTTCTCTCACCACATGACTTCCAGGTTTTTAAAGGGTTTGGACAGAGCGTTCCCTTATGCTAGACCCCCAGTTCCTCCTTGGGACCTGAACCTGGTGGTGTCACGCCTCACAGGACCTCCCTTTGAGCCCTTGGCCACTTGCTCCTGGTCCCACTTATCTGAGAAAGTGGCGTTTTTGGTGGCTATCACCTCAGCCCGCAGGGTTTCGGAGCTTAGGGCGCTGACCTCGGATCCCCCGTACACTGTCTTCCATAAGGGGAAGGTCCAGCTTCGCCCGCACCCGGCCTTCCTGCCAAAGGTGGTCTTGGCGTTTCATATGGACCAGGACATTTTCCTGCCAGTCCTGTGTCCTAAGCCCCATTCATCCAATGAGGAACGACGCCTACACATGCTAGATGCGTGTAGAGCGCTGGCCTTTTACTTAGATCAAACAAGGCCATTCCGGAAATCCCCTCAGCTTTTCGTTGCTACGGCCGAGCGCATGGGGGGCAATCGGTTTCCACCCAGCAGATCTCCCGCTGGATCACCTCGTGCGTTTGCACCTGTTATGACCTGGCAGGGGTTCCCCCGCCTCCTATTGTTAAGGCGCATTCGACGAGAGCCCAGGCCTCATCTGCGGCCTATGTGGCTCATGTCCCTATTCAGGACATCTGCAGGGCTGCTACATGGTCCTCTGTCCATACTTTTGCATCACACTATGCGATCGTCTCCCAAGCAAGGAACGACACCGGATTTGGTAGGGCGGTGCTCCGCCCGGGCAACCCTTAACCTTTATCATTTAGAACTCCTACCCACCTCTGTCAGGTATAGCTTGGAGTCACCTACTGTGGAATACACAGGAGCAATCACTCGAAGAAGAAAGGACAGTTACCTGTTCCGTAACTGGCGTTCTTCGAGATGTGTTGCTCCTGTCTATTCCACATCCCACCCTCCTTCCCCTCTGTCGGAGTTGTCTGGCAAGAAGGAACTGAGGGTGGGGGGCCGTTGGCACCACTCCAGGGGTCGCAGCGGTGCTCCCCCACTACGGATGCTGCTAAGGGAAAAACTTCCGGCACCAGTGTACGTGGCGAGCACGCACACCTACTGTGGAATAGACAGGAGCAACACATCTCGAAGAATGCCAGTTACGGAACAGGTAACTGTCCTTTTTACTGGAGCGGTTTCTTGATGTCCCACCACTAGTCATTTAGGAGACCAAAGCATGACTTTTCAGTGATGATTGCCAGTCAGTTATAAATGAAACACCTTCAACTAGCTATTGAGGATCTGCTTGAGCTTCTGCTGCTAGTTAAGAGCAGCAGTCAAAAGATAACACTTGATTTTGTAAAATAAATTAAATTAGGATATCTCCATTATCTCCTAGAACTGGAAGGGACCTTGAAAGGTCAGCGAGTCCAGCCCCCTGCCTTCACTAGCAGGACCAAGTACTGATTTTGCCCCAGATCCCTAAGTGGCCCCCTCAAGGATTGAGCTCACAACCCTGGGTTTAGCAGGCCAATGCTCAAACCACTGAGCTATCCCTCTCCCCTTGTAGTGGGAGAACATAGTAACAGGGCCCCCACATAAGCTGCTGTAACCCTGTAAAGCCTAGAGATGACTGAAAGGCCATGAGGAGCCCAACAGCCAAGAATGAGAAGTTAAAGGTTTTTTCCCCCAAGGAATACAGTATATGATCTCTTGCCATGAAGGCACCTGGAAAAGTAAATATCAGTGACATCACATTCTGGTATAAAGCCATTTCCCATACTCGGCCCAGAGAGCTCTGCAGATGTTTTCCAGTCAGAGCAATGTAATAATATTCCCCTCATCTGTCAGGCAAACCCTTGAACAAAGTAGACAGAACATGCACTGAAGATAGAAATTGAGATGCATGTAAACTCCTTAAAGAAAGAAACATATAGTTGTTTTGTTCTTTGAATAAATAACAAGTTGCTACATAAAATGATCAGTGTCACAAACCTCAACATTTTAAAACAAATTTTAAACTTTAAAAGCCTTAACAGGCAATTGCATTATTTTCTTTCATTCTTATTTTGTGGGGGGAGGGGGAGAATTCTCTCCTTTGAGTGCTTGTCCATATGTATTTCATTCATAGTACATGTGCCCCAGGTGTCAAGTTTGAATTCGTTTAGCCAACAGTGTCTGTTGAAGCTGTGCCTGTGTCCTGGTGTCCCAACCCAAGGACATAAGGGTGTGGAGTGGGCCCAACTATCCCTAAGTTCCATTTTGCTGCTTATGAATGCAAGTAGATCAGGAGGTGGCAGCACACTGCCTCTCATGAATCTGCAACCCTAGGCAGCTGCCCAAAAATCTGCCCTTCGTTAGGCACCTGCCTAGTTCATCTATAGCTAAAGCAGCCCCCATCCAGAAGAGACTTCTTGGGAGTCACCAAAAATGAACAGTTGTAAAGTAACTACATTAATGTTGGAAGGGAAATAGTGTGAAGTGTGCTTTAATTGGGGTTATCATATCTCTGTGAGAGATGTGTTCTGTATCTTAAAAAATAGAGACAAAGAACACTAAGGAAGGAGTGAATAAGGAGAATGGAGAAAATAGAGAGGGGAAGTGGAGGAGCATTTAGGGTTCTGTGTAAATCCTCCGCTTGTAACTCAAATGATCAGATGGTAATCTATCCCTAAGGGTGAAGATTACCGTAAATGGAGAACATACCCTTTTTTGGATTACAAGAGAAATAGTCCGAGTGTTCATGGGGAGAGTATAGGACCTTGGGGGTCCAGCAAAAGCACAGTTGTTTGGGGTCTAATTTATATGCTATTCTGGTATTTTTGGATTTAAAGAAAAGGGAATGCAGGAAACAGAGAGAGGGAACTGGGGAGGTGGAGGGAAATTATTACAAGAAATACAAAAGTTTACAGCCAAAAGCCAAGCCATATTCAGGCACGCAAATGCAACATAATTAGAAACAAGAGAGACATGGCCACACAAGGCTTCATGCCATCAAACAGCTAAAGAATCAGAGTTTCAAGTTTTTCAGCAAAGTGAAATAGTTATCAATGGTTCTTCCTTTTAAAGTAACATCTTTGAATGTCAAAGGACTAAATAATGACACTAAAAGGAAAAAAAGACCTGGCAGAACTTTAAAATAAAACCCACAAAACACTCTCAGATTATTTTATTTCAAGAAACTCATTTTCTCAGGAGGGGCAAATTATTACCATGAAAAGTAATTGGTTTGCAGCAGACTTTCTTTTTGCTTCAGCCAAAGAAAAGAAAAGAGGAGTGGGTATCATATTTTCTAAACCTGAACTTTTTCAGATTAAAGATCAATTTAAGGATAAGGAGGGATGTTTCGTCTTATTGAAGGGCACAATTGCTGGATTATTAATAACAGGGGGGAAGTTATACTTGAAGGAGACTTCAATTGCACACCAATTCCTCACAGAGGCAGATCTGGTTTAAAAAAAAAACAAACGAGGATATAAGAAGCAGGTGCAGCATTAATTTCTCTGTGCTAACAATTCAGTCTCTCAACTGGAGAGAAATGCACCTAGGGGAAAGAGATCACACATTTTATTCACACCTTCCTCAGTTATATACTAGAATAGATTTTATTTTAGTCTCTGAATCCTTAATGAACCAGACAAGAGCTGCAGAACATTCATGCACTACTGGGAATAGTCTTTGATAGCTGGGATGAATCCCAAAAATCACTTTTTTGGAAAATGAACTGCTTGCTTCTCCAAGACAAAGATCAGGTTGCAGCAATAAGAGAGGACATTGTTCGGTACTTAAAAATAAATGCATAGATTCCAAGACCAGTAGGGACCATTATGATCATCTCATCTGACATCTTGTATAACACAGGCCATAGAACTTCCCCAAAATAATTCCTAGGGCACATATTTTAGAAAAAATCCAATCTGGATTTAAAAATTGTCAGTGATGGAGAATTCACCATGACCCTTGGTAAATTATTCCAATGATTAATTACTCTGTTAAAAATTTACATTTTATTTCCAGTCTGAATATGTCTAGCTTCAACTTCCAGCTATTGGATCATGTTCTACCTTTCTCTGCTAGATTGAAGAGCCCATTATTAAATATTTGTTCCCCATGTAAATACTTACAGACTGTAATCAAGTCACCCCTTAACCTCCTTGTTAAGCTAAATACATTGAGCTCCTTGAATCTATCACTATAAGTCAGGGGTGGGCAAACTTTTTGGCCCGAGGGCCACATCGGGGTTGCAAAACTGTATGGAGGGCCCGGTAGGGAAGTCTGTGCCTCCCCAAACACCCTATCTGCCCCGTCCCGCCCCGACTGCCCCCCTCAGAATCCCCGACCCATCCACACACACCCCGCTCCTTGTCCCTTGACTGCCCCCTCCCGGGACCCCCTGCCCCTAACTGCCCCCCAGGGACCCCACCCCCTAGCCAGCCCCCCTGCTCCCAGTCCCCTGACTGCCCCGACCCCTATCCACACACCCACCTCCTGACAAGCCCCCTGGGATTCCAACACCTATCCAACCCCTGCCCCTGTTCCCCGTCCCCTGACCGCCCCCGCTCAGAACCTCCGCCCCATCCAACCGCCCCCTGTCCCCTGACTGCCCCCCGGAACCTCCCCGTCCCCTTACCATGCCGGAGCCAGCCATGCCACCGTGCTGCCCAGTGCTGAGGCTGCGGGGGGGAGGGGGACAGCAGAGGAGGGGCCGGGGGCTAGCCTCCCCGGCCGGGAGCTCAGGGGCCAGGCAGGATGGTCCCACAGGCCAGATGTGGCCTGCGGGCCGAAGTTTGCCCACATCTGCTATAAGTCAGTGGTCCCCAAACTGTGGGATGGGGATGTGGAGGAATGTTCGGGGGGGTGCAGCGGGGTCCGGGGAGGGAGTACCACCCAGGCTCTGGCCACAGCCCTACCCCCGGCTGAGGCCCTGGCTTCGGCTCCCAGCCCTGCTCCAAGCTGCAGATCTGGCCCCAGCTCCTGGGGGCACATGAACAGATTACATTACAGGTAAGTGGGAGCATGACATAAAAAGTTTGGGGACCACAGCTATAAGGCATGTTCTCTAGTCATTCTCACGGCTCTTCTCTGAACCCTCTCCAATTTATCAACATCCTCTTGAATTGTGGGCACCACAACAGGACATAGTATTCCAGCAGCAGTTGCACCAGGGCCAAATACAGAGATAAAATAACCTGTATACTCATACTTGAGATTCCCGTTTATTCATCACAGGATCGCATTAGCTCTTTTGGCCACAGCATCACACTGGAAGCTCATGTCAAGCTGATTACCTGCCACCACTTCACATCTTTTTTCAAATAACTGCTTCCCATGAGTGTCCCCCATCCTGTAAGTAGGGTCTACATTATTTGTTCCTAGATGCATACATTTACATTTAGCTGCATTAAAATGCATATTGTTTGCTTGTGCCCAGCTTATCAAGCAATCCAGATCACTCTAAATCAGTGACCTGTCCTCTTCATTATTTACCACTCCCCCAATTTTTGTATCAACTCCAAAATTTATCTGTGATGATTTTGTTGTCTTCTAGGTCATTGATAAAAATGTTAAATAGTGCAGGGCCAAGAACCCATTCCTGTAGGACTCCACTGGAAACACATCCACTCAATGATAATTCCCCATTACTATTACATTTTGAGACCTATCAGTCAGTTTTTAATCCTTTTAATGTGTGCCATGTTAATTTTATATTATTCAAATTTTTTAATCAAAATGTTGTGAGCTACCAAGTCAAATGCTGTACAGAAGTCTAAGTATATTACATCAATACTATTACCTTTATCAACCAAATTTGTAATCTCTTAAAAAAAAAAAGATAGGTTAGTTTGACAGGATTTATTTTCCATAAACCATGTTGATTTGCATTAATTACATTGCCCTCCTTTAGTTCTTTATTAGTTGAGTCCTTTATCATTTACCCCATTATCTTGACTGGGATCAAAATCAAGCTGACAGGCCTATAATTACCGATGTTAGCCCTTTTATCTTTTTTAAAAATTGGCACAACACTAGCTTTCTTCCAGTCTTCTGGAACTTCCCTAACGCTCCAAGACTTGTGGAAAATCAGCATTAATTGTGCAGCATTAATGTAGCAGCTCTTTTAAAACTCTTAGATGCAAGTTATCTGGAGCTGCTGATTTAAAAATGTCTAACTTTAGTAGCTTCTCTAACACCCTCCAGAGATACTAGTGGAATTAAAGAGTGTTATCACCATGTGATGAGACTGTATCATTGTTGTTTGGTTTTTTTGCCAATTACAGAACAGAAATATTTATTTAACACTTCTGCCTTTTCTGCATTATTATTGATAATTCTACCATTTCCATGGTAGACTGGAAGCTGCGAACAGAGGAGAAGCAAACAGAAGGAGTTTGCCTGGAAACCGTCTGAGAGAAGCTACGGTGAGTTCTGCATTAGGGGGGGCTCTGTTGTGAGCTGGTGGGGTGAATATCCGAGTGTCTGTCTGCTGTGACCATTTGTTTGACTGGTGCTAGTTGCAGAGACTGTTTGACCATTTGTGTGTTTGTTTGAAAAGTGTGAATTGGGAGTGCTTTGTTCCAGGTGGGCCTTGAATGGTTGAGCCGGGGCAACTGCTTCGAGCCATCAGCCTTATAAAAAAGCAGCCAGTTGCGAACTGAATGAGCTGAGAATAGAGAAGAAGCAAACAGGGAGTTTGCCCGGGAGTTTGTCTGGGAGGAATTCCCACAGAGCTTTTGCCTTTCAGGCTTCTGTGAGCAGTAAATACAACATGTGAAGAGGCTCTTAGAAGGAAGACAATATGGATAGTGAGCAATCGATCAGCTGTTGTGACCTGCACAGGATGTGCCATGTTTGTCTTTCTCCCAGAGGATAGAAAAGTGACTTTGTCTGTACGAAGTGCAAGCTGGTCTCCATATTGGAGGAGAAGGTTAAAGGACTAGAAACCCAAGTATCAGCCCTGCGTTGTATCAGAGAAAATGAAGACTTTCTGGTACTGCAGGCACAGCATGCTGAAGAATCATGCTGAAGAATGGGGAAGAAAAATGGCAGCATGTGACCTCCAGAAGAAGAAAGAGGAGAACCCATGTACCCCCAATGCGGATAGAGGTAAGAAACCGTTTTCAGGCACTCTGCACAGCTACTACAGCGGAGGATGGTTTGGAAGAGTCATCTGAGGGAAGGGATCAGGAGACCCCGTCGACCGGAAGACATGGGATACACTGACCTATGGATGGGGGGGTTCCACGATCACCACTCCCAAGAAGAGGAGACGGGTGGTGGTGTTTGGGGACTCCCTCCTAAGGGGGACGGAGTCATCCATCTGCCGCCCAGACCAGGAAACTCGAGAAGTGTGCTGCTTGCCTGGAGCTAGAATTCAAGATGTGACAGAGTCTGCCAAGACTGATCAAGCCCTCGGACCACTACCCCTTCCTACTTCTCCATGTGGGCACCAATGATACTGCCAAGAATGACCTTAAGCGGGTCACTGCAGACTATGTGGCTCTGGGAAGAAGGATGAAGGAGTTTGAGATGCAAGTCATGTTGTTCTTTGAGTGCTTGTTCATGTCCATTCCAACCGCGTGCACACCAGCCAGAAGATTTTTCCCTTAGCAGTGTCCGTAGGGTCGGACATAGGAGTCGCGCCTTCATGGTGCCCAATATAGCACCCCGCCAACTCTCCACCCCCTCCGTTCCTTCTTACCGCTGGTGACAGCAAGCTGGAACATCTCTCGCTCTTGCTGCAAGTGCTTTGGCAGTGTCCTCTGTAGTTTCTGTACAATAGTGTAAATAGTTAGTTAGTTAGAAATAGTTTGTAGTAGTTTAACTTTGTTTGGGGGCGTTCCCCCCCCCCAACAATGTCTTCCCCACCTCTGGGGTATGTCCGGGTCCCGACAGTTTAAACTCTGTGAGGACTGTGGCAAGTTTATGCCCAAGAGTGACCCACACCCTTCCTGTCTGTGGTGCCTCGGGGAGAGCCACCAAAAGGACAAGTGCAGGATCTGCAAAGGTTTCTGACTTAGGACCCTTAGAAACCAGGAGCAGAGACATAAGATCCTGCTGATGGAAGCGGCACTATGACCACATTCCGACCGCGGGTCCGCAGAACCCGTGCCGAGTACTTCTTCATCGGTCCGCAGTGCTCTGGTGCCGAACAAGGACCCTATGGCCCCTTGGCAACGCCATGGCTCTAGCCATAAAAAGCCGTCTTCGGTGCGACTTCAGACCCTGGTGCTGCTAAAGAAGAAAAGGCCGGAGAGGGGTCGGTCCCCCCCGCCAAAGTCTAAAGGGCCTGTGGCGTCCACGAGCACCTCGGGAGAGGCCACCTCACAGCTCTCTAGGGTTTCGTCGACTCCTGCCCCGGCTGCGGTTCAGTCGAGTCCGAACCCCACACAGTCCCCAGATCGCCAAAGTGACCACCTCCAGCTCCCATCTACGCCGGAGGCATTTGAGGCAGCTAGGGACCTGATGCGCCTCCCTCAAAGGAGGGACAAGTCACCAGTGACTGCGCGGCCCCACTTCCAGTCGAGGGGCAAAACAGCGCTGATGGCGCACTGATCCCCATCCCTGGTGCACCTCTCCCCGGCACAGCCCACTTATGCAGGGGAGCCGCACCGATCCCCGGCCTCTCAGCACCACTCTCTGGCAGCCCAGGGCACAGCTCCTCTGTCGTTGTCCTATTCGGAGACCTCGGAGTCGGAGGCGGACTCATATCACTCCAGTAGGAGCAGGAGCAGGAGGTCCAGATCCCACTGTAGCCATCAGCCCTACCCGGCACCGTGGCCTCAGCAGTGGCAGCCATCATCTCAATGTCCCTTTTGGACACCCTGGGCATAACACCAGAGGCCAAGGACATGTCCAGGACCCGAGGTCCCGGTCGGCATCAGTGTCGTCAGCATCCTTCGTCCCCCCACAAGCAACGCTGGCACGGCCAGCAGCGGCACCGCCGACCGAAGCACTGGCACCACTGTTACACACCACAGCTCTGGCAGCACCGCCGACGGCTTCAGCTGCGACTCCACCAGCATCAACAAGATCGGCACCGCCGGATCTAGCAGCTTCAGCATCAACTGCAACACTGATATTTCCACCTCCAGCGGCTCCGGCCCCAGCCCCGCACCCCACGGAATACCACGTGCCAAGAGATCCACGGGGCGCCGAAGGAAGTGAGCAAGGTCCGCTGCCGGGCCTCTCATCCTCACCGGATGAAGCGGTCGCGGGGATGTCAGTGGCCCCAGCTCTGGAGAATAATAGGATACGCCAGCAGCTCTTACACCGTGCTGCCTAAAACCTGGGCATACAGGCAGAGTTGGTGGTGGAGGAATTGGACCCAGTTGTGAACATCCTCATGCCCTCTGGTCCATCGCGGGTCGCCCTACTGGTGATAAAGACCATAGTCGAAACGACTAAGACCCTGTGGCGGACCCCTGCTTCTCTGGCCCCTACGGCCAAGAGAAATGAAAGGCGGTACTTTGTCCCTTCTAAGGGGTATGAACACTTATATACCCACCCACCCACCCCCCAACTCGCTGGTAGTTGATGCAGCCAATCAGCGAGAGCGCCTGGGCTTCCAGGGTCCCTCCCCTAAAAATAGGGAGGCGAAAAGACTCAACCTGTTCGGCAGGAAGGTCTATTCGACGGGGGGACTATAACTCCGCATCGCAAACCAGCAGGCCATCATGAGCAGATACATACACAACACCTGCGCTGCGATGGCCAAGTTTGCAGAGCTCCTGCCGCAGGACTCTCGCACTGAGTTCTCCGCATTAGTGGAGGAGGGGAAGCTGGTCTCCCGAGCTTCCCTACAGGTGGCATTGGACGCAGGAGATGCAGCCTCAAGTACACTGGCCACGGGGGTTGTAATGTGAAGGGGATCCTGGTTGCAGGTCTCTGGTCTCCCCCATGAGGTCCAGCAAATGATCCAAGACCTCCCCTTCGAGGGCTCAACCCTATTTTCCGAAAAAACGGATAAGAAACTTCATACTCTGACAGACTCTAGGGCCACCTTAAGATCTTTGGGGCTCCACACACCAGCAACCCAGCGTAGGCATTTCAGACCACAGCCTCCCTCCAGGTTCTACCAGCCCCAGAACCGCCAGGATGCCCCTCGCAGGTGGAATAGGAGCAGTAGATGGAGGCAGCACCCCTCCTTGGGGCAGAGCTCCGGCCAGTCCAAGCTTCAGCCAGCTCCAGACCCCCCTTTTGAAGGTGCGGTCGAGGACGGCTCACCAGTTCAAGATCTGCATCCATCCCCTCTTGCCCTCTCGTCCCGTCTATCCCCTTTCTACCGTGCTTGTTCCCGTATCACCTCGGACCGTTGGGTGCTCCGCATGGTAGAGCTGTTCTCAGAGGTACCAGATTACAGAACAAGGCGTAATGGTCTCAAGTTGCAGTGGGGGAGGTTTAGGTTGGATATCAGGAAAAACTTTCTCACTAGGAGGGTCGTGAAGTACTGGAATGGGTTACCTAAGGAGGTGGTGGAATCTCCTTCCTTAGCGGTTTTTAAGGTCAGGCTTGACAAAGCCCTGGCTGGGATGATTTAGTTGGGGATTGGTCCTGCTTTGAGCAGGGGGTTGGACTAGATGACCTCCTGAGGTCCCTTCCAACCCTGATATTCTATGGTTCTATGATATTCCATCCAATTCTGTGCCCTTCCGCCCTTCCAGCCCCCTTCCCCGTCCCTCTTCAGGAACCCCTTTCACGAGCAACTTCTAATTCAGGAAGTGCACTCCCTCCTCTCGGTAGGGACAGTGGAAGAGGTTCTTCAGGACCAAAGTGGCAAGGGCTTCTTCTCCTGGTATTTCCTAATACCGAAACCCCAGGGTGGCCTCAGACCCATCCTGGACCTGCCGGAGCTCAACAAGTTTGTCAAGAAACTCAGGTTCCGCATAGTCTCCTTGACCTCCATTATCCCCTTGTTGGATCCAGGAGACTGGTACGCCGCCCTCGACTTGAAGGACGCGTATTTCCACATAGCAATATTTCCACCTCACAGACATTACCTCAGATTTGTGGTGAACAGCAGCCACTATCAGTTTACTGTCCTCCCTTTTGGACTGTCAGCAGCACCTCGAATTTTCACCAAATGCATGGCAGTCCTGTTGCGGCGTTCCTGCGCAAGCGCCAGATACAGGTTTTCCCATACTTCAACGACTGGCTGATCAAAGGCCACTCCAGATCCCAAGTGGAGGAGCAGGTTGGCTTCATAGAAATCATAGAATATCAGGGTTGGAAGGGACCTCAGGAGGTCATCTAGTCCAACCCCCTGCTCAAAGCAGGACCAATCCCCAGACAGATTTTTGACCCAGATGCCTAAATGGCCCCCTCAAGGATTGAACTCACAACCCTGGGTCTAGCAGGCCAATGCTCAAACCACTGAGCTATCCCTCCCCCCGAAAGAAGGACCTTCTTAAGAAGGACCTTCCTTGAACTAGGTCTCCTTCTCAACGAGGCCAAATCCACACTGTCTCCAGTACAGAGGCTAGAGTTTGCTGTACTGGACTCGACTCAAGCCAGGGCGTACCTCCTGGAAGCCAGGTTTCGGTCTCTGGGGACATCATACGGGGCCTCAGACAGTTCCCTACAACCACAGCAAGGAACTGCCTGAAACTGCTGGGGCACATGGCTGCGTGTACCTACGTAGTTCAGCATGCCAGACTCAGACTTCGCCCACTCCAGTCATGGCTAGCATTGGTTTATCAACCGGCTCAAGACGCTCTGGATGGCATTGTAACCCTGCCGCGCCCCATATTAGATTCCCTCCTGTGGTGGCTCGACCACAGGTAGTTTGTGTGGAAGTACACCTCTACCTCGATATAACGCTGTCCTCGGGAGCCAAAAAATGTTACCGAGTTATAGGTGAAACTGCGTTATATGGAACTTGCTTTGATCCGCCAGAGTGCGCAGCCCGCCCCCCCCCGGAGCACTGCTTTACCGTGTTATATCAGAATTCGTGTTATATCGGGGTAGAGGTGTACCTTTCGCCAGCCCCCAGCCATCCCTCTCATTAGTGACAGATGCCTCGGATCTGGGCTGAGGAGCACATTTGGGAGACCTGAGGACTCAGGGCCTCTGGGCTCAGGTGGACCTCGCTCAGCGTATCAATGTCAGAGAACTGAGAGTGGTGCGCCTGGCATGCCAGGTTTTCAGAGCCCACACATCAGGCAGATGTGTATCAGTCCTCATGGACAACACCACTGCAATGTTTTATATCAAGAAACGGAGGTGCACACTCCTTTCCCCTGTGCCAGGAAGCCCTCATGCTGTGGGACTTCTGTGTAGAGCACTCGATAAACCTGCAGGCATCATACCTCCCCTGTAGAGGCAAAAATCTTGAGGCCATCTTGATCCTCTTAAGGACAACTAGGCGTCCATGTTTGTGAGCCTTCTTGTTCCTTCCCCACCCCAGTTTGGCGCCCTTTTCTGCTTTAGGCGGGAAAAGGGAACTGTCAATCACATAATCTGCCCAATAACTAGAAGTCTATATAGGGTAGTGTTCAGATCAGATCGGGGCTGCCCGTCTGAGTGCAGAACAGACAATTAAGGGTAGGCCATTCGCCTCACATGGGTTATTCTTGTTAGGGAATTTCTCTCTTACACACACTCATTCTATCTTCTGGGAGATTCGCATACTACACGCACGACGACGCAGGTTCGCTCACTACACACACGACGACGCAGGTAAAGGGCAAAGGAGGGTAGAACTCAACAACTCACCTGAAAGAAGCTCGTCCAGCCCTGCTTCAAGATCCTGCTTTCATCCAGGGGATCCAGCGACCTGCCGCGCTATGCCAGCCTAAAAAGAAGAGAGACAGCGGTACCACAAGCTGCTGGAGATGGTACTGTAATCACTGTGTGCCTTTTTGTACAGTTCCCTATTGATACAGCCTGTCTTGTTTGCTATTTGCCCTGTTATCACCTGTTTCCCCTCCCCCCTAGTTATTTTTGGGGTCCTTGTCATTTTCTCCCTTTAATAAACCTTGTTGCACCTTAATTCTGTGGAGTTTTCTATGAAATACAAACCCCCGGTGACAGATACGGGTAGGGGGCGAACCTAAGACCGCAAGATCTGGGCTACTTTTATTTCCAACTTCTGTTTCGGTCAACATGTTTTATATCAACAAACGGAGGTGCACACTCCTCTCCCCTGTGCCAGGAAGCCCTCATGCTGTGGGACTTCTGTGTAGCGCACTCGATACACCTGCAGGCATCATACCTCCCCGGGATACAGAATGAGCTGGCAGACAGTGTCAGCCGAGTTTTTCACGGGTACGAGTGGTCCCTCCGGCCGGACGTAGTGAGCTCAATTTTCCGTCTCTGGGGCTTTCCCCAAATAGACCTGTTCGCCACATGCAGCAACAGGAAGTGTCAACTATTTTGCTCCTTCATGAATCACAGCCCAGGTTCCATCATGGATGCCTTTTTTCTCCCGTGGGGGGACTGTCTGCTTTATGCGTTCCCAACGGTACCGCTGGTCCACAAGGTGCTCCTCAAGGTCCAAAGGGACCGGGACATATTGATAGCTCCAGCCTGGCCACACCAGCACTGGTTCACATCGCTCCTGGAAATGTCTGTGGCAATCCTAGTCACTTTACCGTTGGTCCCGGACCTGATCATGCAGGATCATGGCTGCCTCCGGCACCCGAACTTAGAGTCGCTCCACCTCACTGCATGGATGCTCCATGGCTAAATGCCATGGAACTGTCCTGTTCTGATCAAGTCAGACAAGTTCTCCTTGGCAGTAGGAAGCCCTCCACAAGGGCAACGTACCTTGCCAAGTGGAAGAGGTTCTCTCTGGTCGGAGCAGCACCATCAGTCACCGACAGTCGCCTCGATCCCATTTATATTGGACTACCTCCTGCATCATCTTAAACAACAGACTCTGTCTATGTCATCAATAAGGGTCCACTTGGCCACCATCTCAGCCTTCCATCCAGGCACAGCCGGCCACTCAGTCTTTGTGAACTCTACGGTCAGCCGTTTTCTCAAAGGCCTTGACAGACTCTACCTGCAAACGTGTCAGCCTGTCCCAGCTTGGAACCTTAACCTGGTCCTCGCCAGACTTACGGTCCCTCCATTTGAGCCAGTGGTGACGTGCTCCCTGCTTTATCTCTCATACAAGGTGGCATTTCTGTTGGCGATAACCTCAGCTAGGAGAGTGTCGGAGCTCAGGGCCCTTACATCTGAGTTCCCTTACATAGTATTCCATAAGGACAAGGTTCAGCTCAGGCCACACCCGGCCTTTCTCCCTAATGTTGTCTCCCAGTTTCAGATCAACCAGGACATCTTCCTCTCAGTGTTCTATCCTATGCCGCATTCAGGGAGCGAAGGCTTCACTCATTGGATGTCCGCAGAGCGCTGGCCTTCTATATAGAGAGAACTAAGCTGTTCCGAAAATCTGTCCAGTTATTTGTAGCGGTGGCAGACAGGATGAAGGGTCTCCCCATCTCATCCCAACGCATCTCCTCATGGATCATATCATGCATTTGGGAGTGTTACGGCCTGGTGAAGGTGCCCGCTCCGCTGATCACCACACACTCCACCAGGGCTCAGGCCTCCTCAGCTGCATTCCTGGTGCAGGTCCTCACCCAGGAAATCTACAGAGCGGCAATGTGGTCCTCGATACACACGTCCAGGCTGACCCTACAGACGCTGCTGAGGGAAAAATTTTCTGCCTGGCGTGCACGCGGTGCGCCCACACCTGGTTGGAATGGACATGAACAACATATCTCGAAGAACAAGTTACAAGAAGGTGAGTAACCGTTTTTTCTCGTCCATCCTCCCTGTTGAAGGAAAAGGTCCAGGTAGGGGCCATCGAATTGTGGAAGTAAATGTGTGGTTGCGCAGGTGGTATCGGAGAGAGGGCTTTGGATTCTTCGACCATGGGATGTTGTTCCAGGAAGAAGGATTGCTAGGAAGAGATGGGATCCACCTAACAAAGAGAGGGAAGAGCATATTCGCAGGCAGGCTTGCTAACCTAGTGAGGAGGGCTTTAAACTAGGTTCACCGGGGGATGGAGACCTAAGCCCTGAGGTAAGTGGGGAAGTGAGATACCGGGAGGAAACACAAGGAGAAGGGTGAAACAGGGGAGGCCTCCTGATTCATACTGAGAAAGTAGGGCAACACTGGTCTACAATTTTTGAGAAGTCGTCTGCTTCAGAGATAAAATGTGCTATTTATTATGTATTTTGATGTGCTGAATTCAAATATGACAATTAAAACAACTGATTGGCTACTGTTTCTAAGATATTTAAGTTTTTACATTTTATGTCTATGTATATTATGTAGATAGTAGAGTTTTAATCATAAATTGTAAACCTAGGTCTTTTCATGTGTTTATGGTTGCTTTACATGATAATATTTCACCTGTCCTGTATATGTAACACTTTAAAAATCAGCAAAAGGGTTATATAAATAAAATTTATTATGAAACAAAAGGCAAAAAGCTATTCTGTACATAGTTTAGTCCTATTCAGTGTCTACTCAGCGCTTCTTGGCTTATCTCTTGTATTCATTAAATGGAGCATCTCTTGTCACTGTCCAGCAATAGTCTGCAAGCATTGATGGGCTCCATTTGCCCTGATAGCGTTTCTCCATTGTTGCAATGTCCTGGTGAAATCGCTCGCCGTGCTCGTCGCTCACTGCTCCGCAGTTCGGTGGAAAAAAATCTAGATGAGAGTGCAAAAAATGTATCTTTAGTGACATGTTGCAACCAAGGCTTTTGTATGCCTTGAGGAGGTTTTCCACCAACAACCTGTAGTTGTCTGCCTTGTTGTTTCCGAGAAAATTTACTGCCACTAACTGGAAGGCTTTCCATGCCGTCTTTTCCTTGCCACGCAGTGCATGGTCAAATGCATCATCTCGAAGAAGTTCACGAATCTGAGGACCAACAAAGACACCTTCCTTTATCTTAGCTTCACTTAACCTTGGAAATTTTCCACGGAGGTACCTGAAAGCTGCTTGCGTTTTGTCAATGGCCTTGACAAAGTTCTTCATCAGACCCAGCTTGATGTGTAAGGGTGGTAACAAAATCTTCCTTGATTCAACAAGTGGTGGATGCTGAACACTTTTCCTCCCAGGCTCCAATGACTGTCGGAGTGGCCAATCTTTCTTGATGTAGTGGGAATCTCTTGCACGACTATCCCATTCGCAGAGAAAACAGCAGTACTTTGTGTATCCAGTCTGTAGACCAAGCAAGAGAGCAACAACCTTCAAATCGCCACAAAGCTGCCACTGATGTTGGTCATAGTTTATGCACCTCAAAAGTTGTTTCATGTTGTCATAGGTTTCCTTCATATGGACTGCATGACCAACTGGAATTGATGGCAAAACATTGCCATTATGCAGTAAAACAGCTTTAAGACTCGTCTTCGATGAATCAATGAACAGTCTCCACTCATCTGGATCGTGAACGATGTTGAGGGCTGCCATCACACCATCGATGTTGTTGCAGGCTACAAGATCACCTTCCATGAAGAAGAATGGGACAAGATCCTTTGGACGGTCACAGAACATGGAAACCCTAACATCACCTGCCAGGAGATTCCACTGCTGTAGTCTGGAGCCCAACAGCTCTGCCTTACTCTTGGGTAGTTCCAAATCCCTGACAAGGTCATTCAGTTCACCTTGTGTTATGAGGTGTGGTTCAGAGGAGGAGGATGGGAGAAAATGTGGGTCCTGTGACATTGATGGTTCAGGACCAGAAGTTTCATCCTCTTCCTCTTCCTCGTCTGACTCAAGTGAGAATGATTCTGGTGCATCAGGAACCGGCAGTCCTTCTCCGTGGGGTACTGGGCGTATAGCTGATGGAATGTTTGGATAATGCACAGTCCACTTTTTCTTCTTTGACACACCTTTCCCAACTGGAGGCACCATGCAGAAGTAACAATTGCTGGTATGATCTGTTGGCTCTCTCCAAATCATTGGCACTGCAAAAGGCATAGATTTCCTTTTCCTGTTCAACCACTGGCGAAGATTCGTTGCACAAGTGTTGCAGCATATGTGTGGGGCCCACCTCTTGCCCTGATCTCCAATTTTGCAGCCAAAATAAAGGTGATAGGCTTTTTTAACCATAGTGGTTATACTGCACTTTTGTGATGCAAAAGTCACTTCACCACAAACATAGCAGAAGTTATCTGCACTGTTCACACAAGTACGAGGCATCTCTGCTCACTTTGGCTAAACAGAAATGTGTCCCTTTGCAAAATCAAACACTGACAAATAAGAGAGCACGACACTGTATGATTTCTAGAGCTGATATAGGGCAATTTGTTCAGCAGAGTGATGTAAGCTTCGTTATGATTACATCATCCATGACTTCTAGGAATAACATGATGCAATTCATATCATGTACGACGCAATACCAGCTTCAGATTGCATCATTCATTGTTTTGCCTAAAAAGCAAGTACTGTCCAAACCCAGTCATAGATTTATTCATAGATCCAGTCAAAGATGTATTTTAGTCATTTCTGGTTTAAATTGAGATCCCTTCCCTTTATAACTCACTTATCCTCTGCCATTCCCAAGTCAAGGGTCGTATATACTGACCCAATAGCATATCTTGAAAACTAGAGGCAATCAACAATTTTAAGCATCATTTTCATTCTCAGTGACCCAGAATTAGTAAAGTTTGACTACATTTATTTCAGAAGCATTTTGGCTGTAGAGCAGTGCAATCGGATAGTTCTTCTTCGAGTGATTGCTCAGGTGTATTCAACTATAGGTGTACATGCTCGCCACGTGCACCGGTGCCGGAAGTTTTTCCCTTAGCAGTATCCGTAGTGGGGGAGCACAGCTGCGACCCCTGGAGTGGTGCCGGTATATCGCGCCATAAAGGGGGCTGCGTGCTCCCCCCACCCTCAGTTCCTTCTTGCTGCCAGTGAAGGTAGTCAGAACTTTGTGCTCCAGCCTTGGCTGCAGCGTTATAGCTTAGTGGTATCCAGTTTTCACTGACTTTTCTTGCTGAACTTTCTTTCGCGAGTGCCTGGCTCGGGGCATGTCCCGTGGCCCAGGCTTCAAGTCGTATGACTCCTGACGCAACTCCATGCCCAGAAGCGATCCACACACTGAGTGTCTTCGCTGTCTGGGCGAGGCTCACATTAGTGAGCAGTGTAAAATTTGCCGCTCCTTCAAGCCGCGAACAAAGAAGGGGCGTGAGATCCGACTCCGAGCTCTCCTAATGGAGTCGGCATTGGCCCCGGCACTGGTGCATCGAGCCGACCCTGTGCCGGGCACCTCGTCTTCGGCGCGTAGCGAAGTGCCTCCGGTGCGCCATCCTGATTCCGCGCCCGGTATCGCGTCCTCGGTGCGCAGCGAGGCGCCGTCGACGAGCCGGCACCGCTCCCCTGCTAAGAAGGGAAGACTCAGCGGCGCCGAGAGAAGGAGAGGGGTGAGGCCAGACCCGAGTTGGGCAGCCCACGATCCCCATCGGGACATAGACCTCCGACGGAGTAGCCCAGTCCCGTCCGTGCGAGCCTCGCCTGAGGTGCGCATGCCTCCTCCAGCCAGTCCGAGAGGAACAGGTCGCGACGCCGTCGGCACCGACGCTCGTACTCAAGCGCCCGCCATCACAGAGGCCATGCTCGGGGTGCGTTCAGAGAGTCCCCGGCACTGAGGCGCCGTGGCCACAGGCGCCGCAGGGAGTCCAGAGACAGCTCCTCGGGCATCTATCTCTCGACTTCCTCCAGGTCGAAGTCTCGGGGTAGGAGCCGTCATGATAGAGACCGCTCCAGTCACTCTTACGGCACCATGCGCTCCTCTCGGACTTCGGCGTCGGTGCGCAGCCGTCTCTTCCTGGGCCGCACCGCACCGCAGGAGCAACCAGCCCTACCAGCGCCCGATGCGTCTCATTTCCAGGCCGTTCCCTGGCAATGACAATGGTGCCAGTGGGCACCGTGGCCTCAGGCATCTGCGCAGCCGGGACCTCGCTCCATGGCGGGAGCCTCTCAGGGCCGCCCTGCGTCACCTCCCCGGCACCAGGATCAGACCATGGGCGCCGAACCCACGGCACCAACTCCGGCACCGGACCCGACGTCGATCCCATGATGCCGTTGGTGGCTGAAGGCACCGCTCCATCCACCTCTTCGGCGCGGGTGATTCAGTTGTGGTGCCGCCTCCCTCTTCCCAAGAGGACTTCAAAGCGCATCAAGAGCTGCTTAGGAGGGTGGCAGCAAACCTCGAGCTCCGGGCCGAGGAGATGGAGGAGCCCTCCGATACCATGTTCAATGTCCTCGCCTCCTCAGTACCGGGGCGTGTGGCCCTCCCATTCCATCAGGGAGTAGCCAACATTACCACTGGCCTCTGGCAAACCCCGGCCTCTCTTGGGCCTATTTCCAAAAAGGCCGAGAAGAAGTACTTCGTCCCCACAAGGGGCCACGAGTACTTATACACCCACCCAGCTCCGAACTCCTTGGTGGTAGAGTCGGTCCACCACCGTGAGCAGAATGGCCATCCCGCGCCCACACCAAAAGACAAGGACTCACGTAGACTGGATACCTTTGGAAAAAAGGTTTATTCGTCTGCGAATTTCCAGCTCAGGGTGGCCAACCACCAGGCACTGCTGAGCCGGTACAAGTTTAATCTCTGGGGATCCCTCCCCAAGTTTGAGCCCCTTCTTCAGGATAAAGATGGAAAGGAGTTCCGGGTTCTGATTGACGAGGGTGCGGCAGCGGCCAAGGCAGCTCTCCAGGCGGCTTCGGATGCAGCGGACACAGCCGCTCGTTCGATGGCTTCCGCAGTCTCCATGCGATGGGCGTCGTGGCTCTCGGTCGAATCCCAATCCATAATGCAGGACCTGCCGTTTGATGGCAAGGCCCTATTTGCGGAACAGACAGACACCCGTCTGCACGGGATGAAGGACTCCTGCACCACCCTGCAGATGCTGGGCCTCTACGTCCCGCCCCTAAGGACAAGCCCAGGCCTCAAACCTCTGCTCCTCCGGCTCGGGGCAGATACGAACCCCTGCCTAAGCGGCAGAGGGAACAAAGGCGTCGGTCTCAACGCCAATCCCATTCGGCCCCATGGCCTGGGGCCTCGAAGGCCAAATGGCCGGGAAAACGGCGTTTTTGACTCGTTGAGGGGGGTCACCGGGCCTGTTGCCAGTGCACCCCCCCACCCAGTTAATAAAGTTGCCTTTTATGAACCGTTTATCGGCCTTCCAACTGCAATGGTCCCGTATAACGTCGGACCAGTGGGTCCTCAGCACCATCTCCCAAGGGTACAGGTTGCAGTTTGTTTCAACCCCTCCCAACTGTCCCCCGTCCGGGCAGCTGGCCGAGGTCCCAGAGCATGCCCTCCTCCTCCACCAGGAGGTGGAGTGCCTCCTCTCCCTGGGAGCGGTGGAAAGGGTACCTCGGGAATACCAGGGCAGGGATTTTTACTCCAGGGATTTCCTCATCCCGAAGGCGAAGGGCGGGCTTTGGCCCATCCTCGACCTGCGGAATCTCAACCAGTTCCTGGTTCGTTGTAAATTCCGCATGGTGTCCCTGGCCTCTATTATTCCATCCCTAGACCAGGGGGATTGGTTTACGGCGCTGGACCTCCAGGATGCGTACTTTCACATCCACATTTTTGAGGGTCACAGGCGCTTCCTCCGTTTCCTGGTGGGTCAGGACCATTTCCAGTTTACGGTCCTCCCCTTTGGCCTCTCTACTGCCCCAAGGGTATTTACGAAGTGTATGGCGGTGGTGGCGGCCCACCTCAGGAGGAAAGGGCTGCAGATCTTCCCCTACCTCAACGACTGGCTCCTCAAGGGCCGGTCTCGGTCTCTGGTGCAGCAGCAGATGAGTTTCCTGCTGGACACCTGCGCAGCTCTAGACCTACTGGTAAACGAGGAGAAATCCACGTTAATCCCCGTTCAGCGCATAAGCTTTATAGGGGCGCTGCTAGATTCCCGGGTGGCCACGGCCTCCCTCCCACAGGACAGATTCGAGACGCTCAATGCTCTCATCGCCTCGGTCACGGCCTTTCTGGTAACCACGGCACCGGTGTGCCTACAAATCCTAGGCCACATGGCAGCATGCACCTATCTGGTGCGACGTGCCAGGCTTCGGATGAGGCCCCTTCAGCTTTGGCTGGCCTCCTGATACTCCCAGGCCAGGGACGGCCTGGACAAGGTCGTCACGGTGCCGCCAACGGTGGTGGAACACCTTCAATGGTGGTCTCTCCCAAACAACATGCTCCTGGGTATTCCCTTCCGAGAGCCCTCTCCCTCACTAGATTTAGTGTCGGATGCCTCGGACCTGGGCTGGGGAGCTCACGTGGGGGACTTCAGGACCCAGGGTATGTGGTCGCCCGAGGAACTGACCCTCCACATAAACGTCAGAGAGCTCAGGGCCATGCGCCTGGCGTGCGTGGCCTTTTGCCACCACATACAGGGGAAGGTGGTCAGAGTCCTCACGGACAACACGACCGCCATGTATTACGTCAACAAGCGGGGGGCACCCGTTCCCGGACTTTATGCCAGGAAGCCCAGCTCCTGTGGGAGTTCTGTATAGCCCACAATATACTCCTGCGGGCCTTTTACCTGCCCGGCAAGAGCAACACACTCGCGGACTGCCTGAGCAGGGTTTTTTCCCAACAGCACGAGTGGTCCCTGCACAAGGAGGTGGCCATGTGGATCTTCCTGCAGTGGGGTACTCCCCAGGTAGACCTGTTCGCCACCGCCCAGAATCGCCAGTGTCCCCGATTCTGCTCCAGGGCGGGAGAGGGCGACGGGACGATATCGGATGCGTCCCTGCTCCCATGGTCAGGGCCCCTGTTGTACGCCTTCCTGCCCTTCCCCCAATAGGCAGGGTCTTAGAGAAGGTGAAGTCAGACGGGCTGCGGGTTATCCTCATAGCCCCGGATTGGGCCCGTCAACATTGGTACGGGACCCTACTGCAACTCTTAGCGGCCCCCCCTCGCAGGCTGCCGCTCCGCCCGGACCTCCTCTCGCAGGAGGAAGGTCGTCTCCTCCACCCCAACCTCACCCCGCTCCACCTGACAGCGTGGCTGCTCCATAGTTGAATGAGGAGGAAGGCAGGTGTTCGGAGGATGTGAGAAGGGTCCTGCTGGAAAGTAGGAAACCTCCACGCGTTGAACCTACCTGGCTAAGTGGTATAGGTTCTCTATGTGGGCGAGGGATAGAGGTTCCTCTCCCTCTTCTGCGTCTATCCAACTTGTCCTCGATTACCTCCTGTCTCTTAGGACCCAAGGGCTGGCGCCCTCCTCCATCAGGGTGCACCTGGCGGCCATTTCAGCTTTCCACCCCCCAGTGCAGGGCCTGTCTGTGTTTTCTCATCACATGACAGCCCGGTTCCTGAAAGGGTTAGATTGCCAGACCTCCGGTTCCCCTCTGGGACCTAAACCTGGTACTCTCCCGCCTCACGGGGCCCCCTTTGAGCCATTAGCCACGTGTTCGTGGTCCCACTTGTCGTGGAAAGTGGCGTTCTTAGTAGTTATCACCTCAGCCCGCCGGGTCTCCGAGCTCAGGGCCCTGACCTCTGAACCACCGTATACGGTCTTCCATAAGGACAAGGTTCAGCTCCGCCCTCACCCCGCCTTTTTGCCGAAGGTTGTCTCGGCTTTTCACATGGATCAGGATATTTTCCTCCCAATCCTATGTCCTAAGCCCCATTCCTCCAATGAGGAACGCTGCCTGCACATGTTAGACGTGTGCAGAGCGCTAGCCTTTTATCTGGACAGAACCAGGCCATTTAGGAAGTCTCCCCAGCTGTTCATTGCTTCGGCCGAGCGCATGAGGGGACGACCGGTGTCCACCCAGCGGATCTCCCGCTGGATCACCTCGTGCATTCGCACCTGTTATGACCTGGCAGGGGTTCCCCCGCCTCCTATTGTGAAGGCTTCATTCGACGTGAGCCCAGGCCTCGTCTGCGGCCTATGTGGCTCATGTCCCTATTCAGGACATCTATAGGGCCGCTACGTGGTCCTCTGTCCACACCTTCTCATCACACTATGCGATTGTCTCCCAAGCAAGGGATGACGCCGGGTTTGGTACGGCGGTGCTCTGGCCGGGTAACCCTTAAAACTTTAGTCTTAAACTCCTACCCGCCTCCATCAGGTATAGCTTGGAGTCACCTATAGTGGAATACACATGAGCAATCACTCGAAGAAGAAAGGACAGTTACCTGTTCCATAACTGGCATTCTTCAAGATGTGTTGCTCAGGTGTATTCCATGTCCCACCCTCCTTCCCCTCTGTCAGAGTTGTCTGGCAAGAAGGAACTGAGGGTAGGGGGAGCAAGCAGCCCCCTTGATGGCGCCCAGTATGAAATTGGAGAAAAGCCTGTTGAGAGTCTTTGGGTTATGTTTAGAGGCGAGAGCAACAAAGGTCACGTCATGGTGAGCATCTGCTATAGACCACCAGACCAGGAGGATAAGGTATACGTGGCTTTCTTCGGACAACTAACAGAAGTTTCCAGATGACAGGTCCTGGTTCTCATGGGGGACTTCAATCACCCTGACATCTGCTGGGAGAGCAACACAGCAGTGCACAGACAATCCAGGAAGTTTATGGAGAGTGTTTGGGACAACTTCCCTGTGCAAGTGCTGGAGGAACCAACTAGGGGCTGTGCTCCTCTTGACCTGCTGCTCACAAATGGGGAAGAATTGGTAGGGGAAGTAGAAGTGGGTGGCACCTGGACAGCAGTGACCATGAGATGGTTGAGTTCAGGATCCTGACAGAAGGAAGAAAGGAGAGCAGCAGAATACGGACCCTGGACTTCAGAAAAGCAGACTTTGACTCCCTCAAGGAACTGATGGGAAAGATCCCCTGGGAGGCTAAAATGAGGGGGAAAGGAGTCCAGGAGCGCTGGCTGTATTTTAAAGAAGCCTTATTGAGGGTGCAGGAACAAACCATCCCGATGTGCAGAAAGAATAGCAAATATGGCAGGTGACCAGCTTGGCTTAACAGAGAAATCTTTGGTGAGCTTAAACACAAAAAGGGAAGCTTACAAGAAGTGGAAACTTGGACAGATGACTAGGGAGGAGTATAAAAATATTGCTCGAGCATGCAGGGGTGTAATCAGGAAGGCCAAAGCACAACTGGAGTTGCAGCTAGCAAGGAATGTGAAGGGTAACAAGAAGGGTTTCTACAGGTAAGTTAGCAATAAGAAAAAGGTCAGGGAAAATGTGGGATCCTTACTGAATGGGAGGCAACCTAGTGACAGATGATGTGGAAAAAAGCTAAAGTACTCAATGCTTTTTGCCTTGATCTTCACAGACCAGGTCAGCTCCCAGACTGTTGCACTGGGCAGCACAGTATGGTGAAGAGGTGAGCAGCCCTCAGTGGTGAAAGAACAGATTTAAGGACTATTTAGAAAAGCTGGACATGCACAAGACCATGGGGCCGGATGCAATGCATCTGAGGGTGCTGAGGGATTTGGCTGATGTAATTGAAGAGCCATTGGCCATTATCTTTGAAAACTCATGGCGATCATGGGTGGTCCCGGACGATTGGAAAAAGGCTAATATAGTGCCCTTCTTTTAAAAAGGGAAGAAGGAGAATCCGGGGAACTACAGACCAGTCAGCCTCAGCTCAGTCCCCGGAAAAATCACAGAGCAGGTCCTCAAGGCATCCATTTTGAAGCACTTGGAGGAGAGGAAGGTGATAAGGAACAGTCAACATGGATTCACCAAGGGCAAGTCATGCCTGACCTACCTGATTGCCTTCTATGATGAGATAACTGGCTCTGTGGATATGGGGAAAGCGGTGGACATGATATACTTTGACTTTAGCAAAGTTTTGATATGGTCTCTCACAGTATTCTTGCCAGCAAGTTAAAGAAGTATGGGCTGGATGAATGGACTATAAGGTGGATAGAAAGCTGGCTAGATCGTCTGGCTCAACGGGTAGTGATCAATGGCTCCATGTCTAGTTAGCAGCTGGTATCAAGTGGAGTGCCCCAGGTGTCGGTCCTGGGTCTGGTTTTGTTCAACATCTTAATGATCTGGATGATGGGATGGATTGCACCCTCAGCAAGTTCACGGATGACACTAAACTAGGGGGAGAAGTAGGTATGTTGGAGGGTAGGGATAAGGTCCAAAGTGATCTAGACAAATTGGAGGATTGGGCCAAAAGAAATCTGATAAGGTTAAATAAGGACAAGTGCAGGGTTCTGCACTTAGGATGGAAGAATTCCATGCACTGCTACAGGCTGGGGACCAACTCGCTAAGCGGCAGTTCTGCAGAAAAGGACCAGGGTATTACAGTGGACGAGAAGCTGAATATGAGTCAACAGTGTGCCCTTGTTACCAAGAAGGCTATGGCCTATTGGGCTGCATTAGTAGGAGCATTGCCAGCAGATCGAGGGAAGTGATTATTCCCCTCTATTCGGCACTGGTGAGGTCACATCTGGAGTATTGCATCCAGTTTTGGGCCCCCCCACTACAGAAAGGATGTGGACAAATTGGAGAGAGTCCAGCAAGGGCGACGAAAATGATTAGGGTGCTGGGGGACATGACTTATGAGAAGAGGCTGAGGGAACTGGGCTTATTTAGTCTGCAGAAGAGAAGAGCGAGGGGGCATTTGATAGCAGCATTAAACTACCTGAAGGGGGGTTCCAAAGAGGATGGAGCTAGGCTGTTCTCAGTGGTGGCAGATGACAGAACAAGGAGCAGTGGTCTCAAGTTGCAGTGGGGGAGGTCCAGGTTGGATATTAGGAAAAACTATTTCACTAGGAGGGTGGTGAAGTACTGGAAAGGGTTGCCGCGGGAGGTGGTGGAATCTCCATCTTTAGAGGTTTTTAAGGCCCGGCTTGACAAAGCCCTTGCTGGGATGATTTAGTTGGGTTTGGTTCTGCTTTGAGCAGGGAGTTAGACTAGATGACCTCCTGAGGTGTCTTCCAACCCTAATCTTCTATGATTCAGTAATGGACTAATACCATTGTCAAATTCTTTTTGTTCCTAACGTATTTTAAAATCTCCTTACCATCCTTGACTCTGGTGGCCATAGATTTCTTCTTGTGTCCCTTGACTTCCATTATCAATTTTCTACAGTTCCTACCTTCTGATTTATATATTGCTATCAATTTCTCCTTCATTTCCCTTAAATGATGCAGACAATATAAAAAGATAGTACAATTTCTGGGTTTGTGGCCAAAGTTTGGACGAAGCTGGTAGATCCAGACCTGAGTTTTTGCAGCACTATTGGGATGGAGCACATCAGTGTCCAGATTTTTAAAGTGCAATAAGAGTGACTAATCGTTTTCTATAATTTTGGGAGTTGGGGGCTAAAAACTGGGAGATTCAAGGTGCCAAATCTGGGTATTTATCAGACTGCTATTGTTAGCAGCAGCAGCAGTGTCCACACTTATTCTCTATTTGTGGGGTAAATTAGAGATTTGGGCCACACACTGACTAGATCAAGCGCTACTTGTGCCACAGTGCTAGGATCTATTACCATCTGGATTTACTGCTGTATCAGGAGCTTCCACTCCTCCTCTGATTAGGCATCAGAATTTGGGGATGGGAAGAAAAAATTGGCAGGATGTGAGTTTTTGCACCTGTGTTGTGCTGCCATGAGGCTTGGCTGGGGCGCTATAAGAGCCGAGTCGATGGGTGCTCCAGGGCTGGAAAAAATGGTAAGTGCTAAGCACCCACCGGCAGCCCCCCCTCAGCTCCTTCCCCTACCCCCACCCCCAGCCTGCCCTGATCAGCTGTTCAGAGGCGTTCAGGAGGCTGGGCGGGAAGAAATGGAGCACGGGTGAGAAGAGGCGGGGCGCAGGTGCGGCCTTGGGGAAAGGGGTGGAGCGTGGCCTGCCTAAGGCTGAACGGGGGTTCAACACACCTGGCTCATTAGTAGTCGGCCTCTCTGCTCGGGGGTTTTAGTTCATTTATGTATTAAAGTACCAGCAGTGGCTCGGCTGAGTCTTCGTTCAGGGAGCTGGGTTGGGTCCAAAACGGGCGGGATCCAGCGTTTACCATTGCCTCTAGCAGCTAGTTGTAGCTCCCCCGAACTCTGCTTAATCCCTGCCCCGTTCGTTCCTGCCCCCGGCCCCTCCCTCCTCAACCGGCCGGGCCACCCATAGGCCCGCCCATGGCGTAGGGACGCCGCGGGTCTGTGGTCAGCGGGTTCCCGCGCCGCGCCCAACCGCCACCGCCGCCGCCCTGTGGGGGGATGCCGCGCTGCAAGGAAGGGCTGGCGAGCGCTGCTGCCGCCTCCGCCTCGTATGTGGTGGGGGTCGATGTGGGCAGCACGACGGTGCGCTGCCACGTCTACGACAAGAGGGCCGCAGTCAGAGGCTCCAGCAGCAAGAAGGTGAATGAGGGAAAGTGGCGGGGGGGTAGGAGGCGGCTGCTGTGGGTAGGAGGCGGCTGCTGTGGGTAGGGAGGAAGCTCAGCTCCATCCACTAGCACATGTTATGGGGACCTTGTTCCTCTTCCCCTTCCGGGCACACTGTAACCCGCGCTCCCTCTCCCCCGGCAGCTCCTCCGAG
The DNA here is from genome assembly GCF_028017835.1 of Emys orbicularis. Lineage (NCBI taxonomy): Eukaryota > Metazoa > Chordata > Testudines > Emydidae > Emys > Emys orbicularis. Next base: position 74,268,060 of record NC_088691.1, on the reverse strand, counting down.
ATGGGGCTTTGCCGTCACCCCGCCCTTAGCCCCGCCGTGCATGGGCCAGTCCCCGCCCCTCCACGGACATACTCTGCCTACCCCGGGGAGTGGGGCTCGTCTTCTTGCAAGCTCTGTCTTTATAAGAGATACATGGAGTAATAGGTAGTTTAATATATGTGTTTCATATGCATATGGTTTGTTATGTGAAGTGCAAACGATAACTGGATGAGCGTTTAGAAACCAAAGGCCTGTCTGCTCTGCATGGATATAGCACAAGGGTGGCTGGCCAAACTCACTGACCCTCCAAACCATAGGTGCCGACTCTGTGGGTGCTCCCTGGAGCACCCACGGGGAAAAATTGGTGAGTGCTTAGCACCCACCGGCAGCTCCCCGCCCCGCCCCCCGCTCCAGCTCACCTCTGCCTCTGCCTCCCATGAGCGCACCGTGTACCCACTTTTTGCCCCTAGCTCCCAGCACATGAGCCGTGAAACATAGGGTTACCATATTCAAACATTTAAAAAAGAGGACACTCCACGGGGCCCCGGTCCCGCCCCCGGCCCTGCCCCCACTCCGCCCCTTCCCTGCCCCAACCCCACCCCCATTCCAACCCCTTCCCCAAAGTCCCTGCCCCAACTCTGCTCCCTCCTCTGAGCACCCCGCATTCCCCCTCCTCCCTCCTGCTCTGATCTTGGTTGGGGGTTGCTAAGTGCTTCCCTGCTCCCCACTCGCCCCGCAGCCCCTGCAGCCTCTATGCCCTTGCCTGCCCTGCTCCTCCTCACCCTGCAGCCTCTGCACCCCACTCGCCCTGCAGCCTCTGTGCCCCCTGCTCCCCACTCGCCCTGCAGCCTCTGCGCCCCCTGCCTGCCCTGCCCCTGCAGCCTCTGCGCCCCCTGCTCCCCACTCGCCCTGCAGCCTCTGTGCCCCCTGCCTGCCCTGCCCCTGCAGCCTCTACACCCCCCCGCCCCTGCAGCCTCTGTGCCCCCTGCTCCCCACTCGCCCTGCAGCCTCTGCGCCCCCCTGCCCCTGCAGCCTCTGTGCCCCCTGCTCCCCACTCGCCCTGCAGCCTCTGCACCCCCCCGCCCCTGCAGCCTCTGTGCCCCCTGCTCCCCACTCGCCCTGCAGCCTCTGTGCCCCCTGCTCCACACACACACCCCCGCCGCCTGCCCTGCTCCCCCCGCTCACCTGGCAGAGGGAGAAATGCGGGCTCCACGTGGACTCAAACACTTCCGAGCTGCTCTGTGGGGGAGGAGGGAGCGGGGGAGGGACTCTGGCTGCTAGAGGCCCTAGTGGCTGCGAGTGGCTTTCAATCAGGCCAGGCGTCCAATCAGCCGCGCCGCACTCCGCAGGAGGGGAAGTCCCGGACATTTCTACTTCATTAGAAATCCCCGCCAGATGGCCATTTAAGGCTGAAAAAGCCGGACATGTCCGGGGAAACCCGGACGGATGGTAACCCTATGAAACACAAGCACCGCAAGAAGGTGTAAAGCATTGGTTTCTAGCTCAATCTTTTTTTAGAGCTAGTGGGTGCTAAAATCAAATAAAAATTCAAGTGAGGGAGAACCAAGATGGTTCTCAGAATGAACTATTTTTCATGTCTATTAACTATCAGGGCTAGAAACAAGTGCTGTGTGTTCACTGGAGGCTGATCCATGGTCCCACTGGTTATCAAAATGCTTTTGATATTTACTCCTGGGGAAATTCTGCACAGCTGCGCATGTACAGAATTCATGTCCCCTGCAGATTTCTTTGGTTCCCCACAAAAAAATGACTTTCTGACAGGGAAGCAAAGGAAAGTCACAAGCAGTCACAGGTTCCCTCCCCAGCAGCGTGGGCACATTGTTTTGAGCGCCTGGAGCAGCCGGCAGAGAGGTAAATCACTGGATGCCCTAGCCAGTGGCTAGTACCCTGCACAGGCTCAGCTGCTAGTCCCAGTTGGGCTGCAGAGGATGGGACTTCAAGGAGCGGCTGGGGCTGGGTTAGACCCACCCCAGAAGCCTCCCCTGGCTGCAGGAAGCTCTGCACTCCCCTCCCCCTTTTAATCTCCATCACTCCTCAGTCACAGTGGGAGGGGTCACTGTACGGGGAGCTGCTCCCCTGTCTGCCCAACCCCCATGCACTCAGACCCCCCCATACCTGCCCCCCACACACCCAGAGCCCCCTGACTGAGCTGCCCTGCACCTGAAACCCCACCCCACCAAATGTCACCCCCTGCACCCAGGCCCTCCTGCCAAGCCTCACCCCCCCTTGCATCTAGATCCCCACCGAGCCTCTCCCCCCTGCATCTGGATCCCCACCACCACCCTGCACCCAGACCACCCCTTGCACTCGAACCCCCCCCGATGAGTCCCCCCTGCACCCGGACCCCCACCCCACTGAGCCCCAACCAGCTGCACCCGGACCTCCACTCTACCAATGTGCCCCAGCCACCTTCACCTGGACCCCCCCATGCAGAGTCCCATTCCCCTTGCATCGGAACCCCCCAATGCGCCCCTGTGCATCCAGTTCCTCCACTGAGCCACCCTCACCCAGATTGCCACAGACCTGGATCACCCCACACTAATTGGTGTGACGGGTTGGATCACAGAAACCCCCTTGGGAACTGCCAACTGATGTGCCAAGACTACTTCTGCCCCTGCTTTCCCTGCCAGCTCGGGACCCCAGCACCCTGTCTTGCTAAGCCAGACACGCCCGTCTGCTCCAACAAAGACCCAGGGTCTGAATTACTTGCCCCAAAGCTGCAGACTTAACTGAAAGCAGCTTACAGAAGTGTTCTTGTCTTTAACACTCAGATGCCCAACTCCCAATGGGGTCTAAACCCAAATAAATCCGTTTTACCATGTATAAAGCTTATACAGGGTAAACTCATAAATGGTCTGCCCTCTATAACACTGATAGAGAGAGATGCACAGCTGTTTGCCTCCCCTCCCCCCCAGGTATTAATACATACTCTGGGTTAATTAATAAGTAAAAAGTGATTTTATTAAATACAGAAAGTAGGATTTAAGTGGTTCCAAGTAGTAACAGACAGAACAAAGTGAATTACCAAGCAAAATAAAATAAAACATGCAAGTCTATGTCTAGTACAGTAATACAACTGAATACAGAAAATCTCACCCTTAGAGATGCTTCGATAAGTTTTTTTCACAGACTGGACACCTTCCTAGTCTGGGCACAGTCCTTTCCCCGGTACAGCCCTTGTTCAGCTCAGGTGGTAGCTAGGGGATTCCTCATGATGGCTGTCTCCCCCTTTGTTCTGTTCCACCCACTTATATATATCTTTTGCATAAGGTGGGAATCCTTTGTCCCTTTGGGTTCCCACCCCTCCTCTCAATGGAAAAGCACCAGGTTAAAAATGGATTCCAGTTCAGGTGACATGATCACATGTCACTGTAAGATTTCATGCCCATTTGCCAGCACACAGGTATACAGGAAGACTTACAGGTAAAACAGAGCCATCTGCAGTCAATTGTCCTGGTTAACGGGAGTCATTAAGATTCCAAACCACCTTTAATGGCCCACACTTTGCATAATTACAATAGGCCCTCAGAGTTATATTTCATATTTCTAGTTTCAGATACAAGAGTGGTACATTTATAAAAAAAAGGATGATCACACTCAGTTGATTATAAGCTTTGTAATGATACCTTACAAGAGACCTTTTTGTATGAAACATATTCCAGTTACATTAGCATATTTTCATAAAATCGTATAGAGTGCAACGTCACACTTGGATCCTGCCGGGCTGAGCCTGCTTGCCCCGCACCTGGATTGGGGGCCAGAGCTGGGCATGTGTGCGAGACTCTGTCCATCTCACTTGCTATCTTGGTGTGCATAGTATGGAGGGGCAGGACCCGGGGTGTTTCTGGGGCAGGCCTGGCCCTTGCAGTGTGTCAGGGTCAGGTGCAGCCTAACCACCGAGTACATGTCCCAGGGCGGGGAGAGGGCTACGCTACAGGGTGATCTCCCACCTCCATGCAGTCAGTGGCCTGTGCTCCCCACTGCCATGCTGGAGCCTCCACATTTAAAATATGCAGAATTTTGCAGAATTTTTAATTTTTTGGCGTAGAATTCCTTCCGCAGTAATTAGTTGAAGATTGAGTATAGCAAATCCTGGACTGCAAACTAGTGTAATTTTCATCTTTGATATACTCTCTGGGTAATTGTCACATCAAAATGTGAGCAGCCAGAAAATGGCTGTAGCCGTGTTAGTTCTGGAGCAAGAGTGGACAAGGGTATCCTACTATATTGTGCCAGCGAATATACTGAAATACATTAATTTTGATGATGAAAAGGTCCTTTCTTGGGAAGATGGAAGAGAGAAGTATGCACTTGTTGTAGGGAGATTATTAGGGGTTAGGAGCACTGGTTTGTGGTCTCAACTCTGAAGATTATTTTTTTAACTCATCTTGGGCAAGTTATCTAGTATCTTTCTCCCTCAGTTTAACTCTCTACATTATGGGTATAATAATGCCTACATCACAGTTGTGTTGTGAAGCTTAATGTTGGCAAAGTGCTTTGACATCCTTTAATGAAAGGTGCTACATAACTGCAAAGTAGCATAATTAAATTATACTCTGAATTAGTGGCTACTGTTTAATATTTTCTTCACAGTAGAGTTTGAGTGCAGATATGTCATGATGATGAACATGACTGGGGTGCAGTATAAGTATTTAAATGGAATATTATATTGGTCACAGGAGCGGCTCAAAATCAGCATTAGACATAAAAACTGCCTATTGTTTCCTTTGAACATTCTTATACTTTGGATGCAAGAATCTCTTAGCCTTTTATATTTTAAATTTATTCTACCAATAATATACTGATAGAATTAGTAGTAAGGTGAACTTCAAATATGTTAAGTTCCAAAGAAACAGAAGAGATAATTTTATCTGTCCTTGATTTGAAAAATGTATATTACATTAGCTTTTTTGTTAGACTGGTTAGTATTAAAATTTTGTATAGACATTGGATTTGCTATTTAATGTTCAGTTTAACTCTTGATAGAGTTTTTTGTAGTTTTCTTTAATACAAAATTGGCTAATACCCACTAAAAATAACTTTTGTTAGTCCTTAGAGAGAACTCTGCAGTACAGCTCAAGTGCTGAGCTGGTAGCTATATTCTAATGCAGTTAAAACATCTGTGACCCATCATACATGAAGTAACAGTTGGGTGGTAATTCAGTTAAACAGTTAGCATAAAAGCACTTTCATGTGTTTTGCAGTTGAAAATGGTGTGCTAAAGTTTGTTTTTAATTTTCCATGGTTATAATTCAGCAGCACTCTAGTGGGTTGTCAGTTCCTGTTTTAAGGCCACATCTATGCTACAAAAAGCCTGTTTTTTGGGGGGGGGGTTTTTGTTTTTTTAAAGCTGGTTTAAGAAAACAGTGTAGATGAGTGCACCAGTCATTATAGGTTGGTCACAACTATCTTCAAATGTTTTTTTAAAAAATATTTGAGACTACTCTTGATGGTGCTGAATGAAGAAATTTTTGAAAATGTCTGTTTTTAGTGCAGACTGGGACTGACTCACAAATAAGTTTGGTGATTTTTTTTCATCTTCATACTCAGTTATGTACATGACAGAAATGCCACAGAGGTTGGTAAAATGGGTTGTTTTTGCTTTCTAAACCCAGTACAAGATCAATACACATTGATTTATTAAGTTAGGATTGAGATACGTCAGCGAAGGTGTGTAGGCTAGTTTGGAACAGCACTCAACTCAACATGCAATGCTGAGCTCAAAACAGTGTTGTAAGTTTCTCATTTTGGAGAACAAACATTACAACAGAAAATACAGTATGGACATTTCTACAGTATGGACATTTCTCGGGGCTTGTCTACGCTGACACTTTACAGCGCTACAACTTTCTCCCTCAGGGGTTTGAAAAAACACACCCCTGAGCGCTGCAAGTTTCAGCTATGTAACCTGCCAGTATAGACAGTGCACCAGCGCTGGGAGTCATGTCCCTCGTGGAGGTGGTTCATACTTGGTGTGTGGAGACTGTAGGGACCACTTTAGAATATGGCAGGTACCATGCTTCTGAATTCAGTGATTGGGCAGTCTTTCTTTTAAGCTATACAGACCTTTAGAAAAGGTTCACAATTCAAAACTGACATAAGACTCAAGGTTTGTTACTTTCATCGTGTTGTAAGTAAAGGTTTTGGTTTGTCATTTTTATTTATTTTATGTGGCATGGGTTTTTTTCTCTTGTCAGTCTACTAAAAACAAACAAACAAACCCCACAATCTTTCTTGTTCTTAGGCCATGAACAGGGTAGATAAAAATCAGTGATTTAAAGACTTTTTAAAAATTGGATTTTTTAATTTAAATCAAATTTTTTGATAAAAATACATTTTCCTTTTAAAAAATAAACCTGTTTATATTTGAATTTTACATTGACAATCTGTTAAGGCCTAAATTTAGTATAATCTCTAGAATCATTTAAACTGAATAAAAAAAATGTTTGCTACTGAAGTTTTAAAGAAAGGCAAATCACTGAACTGTTGGAAGTCACTGGCTAAGTACCAGGAACCGGAGTTTGCTGAAGTGCTAAGTAAGTTTTTGACAGCAGTAGCTTCTGCAGATACAGAAACCGTTTTAAAATGTTATTTTTGTGCATTTTAAGTGAATTCCAATTTCTATCCAAATGAAGCTTGACACAAATCACATCGAAAAAATTAATAATCACCGGGTAAAGTAGGGGTTGCACACTTTGTAGTCTTGTGCCAAACTCATTGCATACACCAAGGGCTTCTTGCATTCCTCCGTTTCACCCCACAAGTTCTGGGTGCCAATTTTTTATCTCCCTCAAATTCAGGGACTTGTGCATCTCCTCTCACCCCGTACCATTGCAGAGGTTCTGTTTGCCTCCACTTCTCCTGTGCCAGCGGCTGTGTGCCCATATGTCCCTCATTCCCCTTTGCCCTTATACCCCCCATTTTCCCCTTCTACCCCATTTCAGGATCCTACATTCTCGCCCTACCAGGGGATCTGTGTGCGCCCCCTTCCCCCATGCCAGGGTCTGTCTGCCCCCATGCCAGGGGCTTTGTATGTGCCCCCACTCCCCTCTCGCCCCCCCCCCCCCCATGCAGGGGTTCTGTGCGGCCCCCATCCCAAGCTTCCCCACGCTTCCTCCCTCCATGGCTCAGCGTGCCCTCTTTCCCCCCATCATTATTATTTCTCTTCTTTCTATCTGGGAGATAAGTCATTCAGGCAGGAGTGCCCGTAGCAAATTTGCTGACCAGGGCAGAAATTATATTCAGTTACCCCACAGTTGTCAAGGGGGTGGGAAATAAAATGTTCCAGCGCCTCCTGGAAGTTGGTGCACAGGGCAATTGCCCTGCTTGCCACCCCCTTGGAACCAGCCTGCATTCAGACTGTCAACTTGTTAAACTCTGTTGGGAGGATGATCTGAGATGATGGGGTATTGTTATACTGGAAGGCATTAATTGGCGTCAACCAGTTCTTTGATATATAGAGGATTACAAAGGTGGTTGAAGCTGTTAGATGGGAGGATCCACACATCCACCATTCCAGTTTTCTGATTTTCCCCAAAATCAACAGGAGACCTGGATCATTCCCAGAAATGTATTTCATTTGATGTGGTGTTCAGAAGTCATCATGTTACAGACAAACAGAAATGCCATCAAGTTGAGTAGAAGGCCTCGCAAATTTGGTCATTCACCAATTTCTAACCAAAAAAAATTTTTTTTTTTTTTTAATTTAGAATCTGAATAGGTGTATGTTAAACTATATTGTTGTTTAAATAAATGTGTACTGATATACTATATCCTCCTGGTTAGCAAAAAGAAGTATGAATGTATACCAACAAATGAGAATAAACCTTTCTTTAGGAAAATAACTAAAAAGTAAAACTATCAAACAAGATTAAAATAATTGATTTTAATTATGGTTTCCTGCCTGTTGGCTTAAATCAGTCTAAAATATGGATTATTGTTGTTTGCAGGGAAAAAATAGAAGATCCAAGATAACAAAATCTAAAAGAATATACAAAGCATTTATCTACTTTTCCTAATTTTACATGGGAGTTGTAAAGTAACAACATAATTATGATAAAATAAATGAGCAGATGTTTAGAAATAAAAAATCCCTTTTAATATGTGTGGCTTTAAAAAAAATTGTTAAACTTGCAACAAATGTAAATTTTTTATTTAAGACTGTACTTAAAGACTACAATTAAGGTCCTTTTTATACCTTCCTCCTCAGTTTTCTGAGCAGAATTTCCTTCCTGCTGGAGTGCAACAAAAACTAATTCTTTCTGCTTTGAAAACATTAACACAGTCAGGACAGGATTTTCTCCTGCCTAGCAAGAAATGAGCCTACTCGTTCCACTTCAGTGAGCAGGAAGGCCAGTTAAAGCTTTGGGGATGAAGCCTTCTGTATTATGGGCTTATTAAAGGGAACATTTTAAATGTAAAGGGGTGAGATCCATCTCTAATATTCCTCCAGTGTGCCAGTGGAGTTACAGTAGGGATGTATACTGGTCCCTATTGTGTACACGGCAGGAGCCTTGACACTCATAGTATTGTTATTGTTCATAGTAATACTATACTTCTTGCAAACAGGTAGAAACACTTCATCCTCATCTTGGCTGGGTTGAACTAGATCCTGAAGTTCTGTGGACTCAGTTCATGGATGTAATAAAAGAGGCAGTACAAGGTAATCATTCATGAAACCAAAGAATAGTAGCTGATGTTAACTAAAACCATTTAATCTATGTTATTTTTGTACTTATGCAACATGTCATCTCCTGAAAACATATTAATATTGCTGAATAGGAAACTACAAAATACCTTAAGAACTGTCTAACGACCTAATCCTGTAAATCCTTATGCATCTAAATAACTTAATACATGAAAATTTTCACATTAGCATGTGTTTACAGGATTGGGGCTTATTTAGTTATTTTAATGAAGCTTTCAGTAATAACTTACCAGAGAGCAACAAAAATCTCAAATTAGTACTAATTTTGGTTCACTGTGTATAGTCCTTCAGTTTAAATGGGATTTCTTAACATATCCTTTGGGCGAAATTCAGCCTTTGGACATCTTGCATGCAAGTCCCTTTGAAATCAACCAAAGCTCCCTTCAGGGTATGTGAAGACCAAATTTAGTCCTTAAACATTTGTATAATTTCTGGAACACTAATTTTGAACTTAAAATAAAAAATCTTTGTTATTATGCAAAAGGTGTCATAACAAAATTAGTAAGTCACTCAGCAAATATGAAATTCTACAATTTAATTTTTTTTAAATGTAAAGGGACATTGTCAACTTAAAAATCATATATAGTGAACAAAGACACTTCTTACATTACTAATACCTATATTAAAATCCAGTTTGCATGTTGCTAGTCATGCTTTTTGTTCACTTTCTGTATTTTGATTTTTTTTCTCAGCATAAATAATGAAAATCAGTGAAGTCAGCTGCATGTTCAGGTTATTAAAGTTGCAGTGTTTGGGTTTAAACTCTGAGGAAAAGTTTGTTTAAAACAGCTGTTTTCACTGGAGTTTAGAAAGAAATATCTCCACAATTACCTTATTTCTAGAAGATTTTATAAAAGCATTCATTTACAAAATATAAATTTTAGACCACATTTAGTATGTTTGCTTTGAATTCTAGAAATATTCATTTAAAGAGTCCTGGCTTCTTGAGTTTGAATGATTATATGAAGTCCCTTTCAGTAGCTCAGAGATCACAAATTATTTTTTTCTTAGATTTGTGAGCTCCATGGGGCAGGGATACTTTGTCTGTATGAGTGCTTCCACAAACTAATAATATCAATAAGACCTACATTATCAGGGTGAAGCCTCTCCATTGTCCATGCAACACAAAAGTGATTTTGTTTATTTATAGGACTTTCCTGCCTTTCATCTAGCCTATGTTATGCTCCCAAAGGTATCTAGAACATCCCTATTGAAAGTCTCATTACTTCTGCCATGGGGGCACAGTAGTTGTCTTCCCCTCTTGATGCTTCCTGAATAGGCCTACAGGGATTGCCTAATAAAAATATAGGCAATGAAAGGGCCAATGTGCAGACGTTGCTTTTGTAAAATCCAGGATTATGTGTCCAACTATTTTGGAACAAATTGGTCTAGCTCTGCTGATCTGTGCTGTGTACTTGGTTATTTCAGCAGTTATGTCACTTGTTTAGCTGTCCAATGAGTAAAAATCAGTATTTATTACATTTGTTGAATAATTTCCTAACTTTCCATAAGGTGTATATTTATGTTGTGTTATAATATTAGCATAAAAGTGATTTCTCAACTTTTAAAATATATTTTTACTTTTAGCTGCAGGACTACAAATGAATCAAATTGCTGGTCTTGGCATCTCAACACAGAGAGGAACTTTCATTACATGGAACAAGTATGTACAGTGTGTGCAGGTTAAAATGAATGCACATTGCAAAAGTGTATTGGTTTGCCCTATAAATTTAAGCACTTTAGCTTTTTTTTATTTGTTCTGTAAAGAGCTTACAATCTAACTTTACATGAGCATGGAGAGTGAAGATAACCTATAGAAGAAAGGGAGGTGAGGTGAGGGAAGGACAAAAGTTACAGCAATAAAATCATGCAATTACTCAGTTTAGGCATACAGCTTGATGTTTCAGATGTTTGTGTAGTGCATATACTCTGATTCACTTTCTGTAGGCAGTGTTCCTGACTGTTACCCAGTTCTTCCAGAGAGTTAGAGCACAGAGTATGTGAAAGAACTATGGATGCATCTAGTATGTCATGAAGAGCCAAGTGAATAAGGTGTGACCTTCTTTAATTGTGGAAAACAGAACAGGAAAAATCACACTTCAGAAATTGTGTTTGGTGAGGGGGTAACTCCTAAACAAAAACAAAACAAAAAAAATATTGCTGCACAATCCAGGCATAGATATCGCTATTGGAGATGTTAGGGGTAAAAGTTGAGACACTGAGTCACAAGTGCATCCAATTTAGATTTAATCATTTCAGACAGAATGATTGTCACTTTATAAAAAAAAGAACGAGGAGTACTTGTGGCACCTTAGAGACTAACAAATTTATTTGAGCATAAGCTTTCAGAGGCATGCATCTGATGAAGTGGGCTTTAGCCCACGAAAGCTTATGCTCAAATAAATTTGTTAGTCTCTAAGGTGCCACAAGTACCCCTTGTTCTTTTTGCTGATACAGACTAACACGGCTACCACTCTGAAACCTGTCACTTTATAGTGTCTGGACATACATTTATGCCAGACAAATAACAACAGATGAGACAGAATTGGTAGATGGGCCCAAATGACCACATTTTGGGGCCCTGGGAAGTTCTTCCACCTTCCATGATAGTCCTCGCCTTCTCTGATCTTAGTCTGGTCCTTCAGTCCCATTCTTCAGTTTCTACTCCAGTGTTTCTCCAGTTTGAGACCATGTTCTTTTATACAGTTCTGCATTACAGATGACTTAATCTTTATCCAATCGGCTTTTAAGATATCAACCTTTTTGATTTTAGGTAACCCATACATTACTGTTACTAGCTTTACCCGTTACTTTGGGGTATGCTCATTTATTAGGGTTACTCTTCTGGGATAGGGGGTGTTCTGTACTTCTATCAATGTATTGCTTGTGTCATTTGTGTTCTCATACGGAGCTCTACTTCTCCCTGCTGCAAGTTCCCTCCCAGTGGAGCTATCCTGCAGGACCTAAGTTCCCCAGGGCTGGGTTCTTCCAGCCCCAGAATCAGACGCACGCACTCACACACACAGAGCGTGTCTGAGAGGACTGGGTTAATCAGCACTCTCAAGCTGACCCCTTATATGTCCCTGGACTCAGTAGGCTGGGTTAAGCAGCACTTCCAAGCTGTCACCCTCATATGTCCCAGGTTCAGTACGTCTCTATTCCCACTTTCACGTTACAATGGTTATAGTAGTAACCCACTTGATGAGCAAACCCCACAGGATTTTTGGGCGCAGCAGGGATCTTTTAGCTTAGGTTCGAGGAGCGTTGCTGCAGAGCGAATGAGGAAACCAAAAAACCCCATGAAGGCGGGCGGGCCGGGGGAGAGAAGCAACCAGCTTAATCATGAAAGTTATTTATTGCCAGGTAATAAACATAGGGGAGCCAAACAAACAAAACAGTTATAATATTAAATCTAACTTAAATTTGATTATAAAAGTCAGGTTTACAAAACTATAACTGATCACACAAGTCAGGGTCAGAAGGCTATACCTAGAGAGAGAGAATGAGCTGGGTTCTCACCACTCCATGAAGCTTGAATCGATCGGGGGTCCCAGGTAGTGGTGGTAGCTGAGGGTCCGGAGTGCTGGAGACAAGCAGAGCCCCCAGCATGATCAGTCAGGAGAAGATGAAGTCCCAGTGGAACTGATGTAGATTTTGGATCCAGGCATCAGAACACTTACTTGAGCATGGGTAGGAGTTTTTGTAGAGAAACAACAGTGGTTCAAGGGAGAACACTAGATTTGTTTATGTGTAAACAAGGAAGTATACCAAAGTTGTTTTGTTCAGACCATGGGAGCTATCATTCCTGACTTTGGGTGGTGTTCCTTGGAGGGAGCTCACAATGCAGTTAGGAAGCTTCACTATTTTGAATACCAATAAAGGATTTATTACTAGAATTGGTCTGATAACTACTGAGCTGGGTGTGTGCTGGTGTGGGTTCATTAACATCTGGAGCAGAGATCCCCCATCATGCAGTGCTTCCCACACAGTTCTTACACACACATGCTTTACCAACATAGATTAAAACAGACCCCTTTTCCTGGATAACATCTAAGGAACAGTGAGACTTATTCCCAGGTTGTGGGAAGAAGCATTCATCATGTTCCTCCAATGCTTGGTCTTCACAGATATAGGCCAAAACTTCTTTTCTCCTACACCCCTTTACATTTACTGTGTTCCACACATTATCTTTCTGCCAGGCCCAAGTGTTAGGATCTCTGGAGTACATTACTGAGTTATCATTAATCTGTAGTCCCAGTGGGACTACTAGGTGGATTACTCTAATTTCTTTGCCTGCCACAGTTATTAGGAATAACTGCAAGCTTTGCTGATGGTGATTGTACGAAGCATTAACTAGTCTCCACCAGGGCCGGAGGACTAATTCTTCCTCCGTTACATGGGGCTGAATCAAGTTGATTGCCTCCATGGGAATTTGTCCTGCTATGGCTTGCCGAATCATTCCCATGATTATGTTCTGGGTGAGAGCCTGAGCTTGCTCACACGCTGAGACATTATTCTGGAGGGACTGTACATCAGACATTAACTCTTCATCTTTTTCTATGAGTCTTTCTCACCCAAGAAATACCTTGCTTATTAACTGCTGTTCCTCACTTAACTGTTTCAAAGATACTGTTAATGGGGTTCCCATCTTTCCTCTATTTTTGGTGGCATATGATAGTTCATTAGCCAGAACTTTTATGTTTGCGGCATCAACTAAAGAGATTCCTGTTCCTACAGGTGCAATCCAATCACTTAATTCCCTTTTTACTCTATTTACATGGTGAGCCCCATGCCACATTCTTACCCATTCATCCCAACCCTTATGGCTAGTTCCAATCAAGGGAGTGCATACAGGTGTTATGTGAGAGATATTCATGCCTTTTAACTGGATTTGAACTTCCTTCAGAGAAGTCTGAGGTTGAAGAACCAAATGTTTTTGTTGATCCAATTTTAACACATGGGGTCCTGAAATTGGGGCTCTTAAATGTGGAGGGGAGTGAGGTTTGTAATCAGAGGGTCAAAATTTAAAGCTGTTTTTTGTTGTTGGCCCAATTCCATTCTGTACAATCCAGGCTCATGGAATCCCTCCGAAATGGCAATGTGCCCATAGAATTTAAACCAAATTGTTGGCACGAGCTTGTCACAACGTGTGCCCTTTAATGGAACTACCCAGTCTGAGGGACCTTGCTGAATTAAGTCATGTCCAGCTAAAGTCCAGTTCAGCGGTTCCCAGTTTACGAGGAACCATGTGATATTCTTGCCTGCTGGCATGATCAGAGATAGCTGCAGTTCATCTCCGGGTAACGGAGGTGTCTGGGTTCCGACGACAATGATGACACGTAGGGGAATGGTTGCTCCCAAACAGCGAAGGAAACCATCCTGCACCTTCCACCACCCGGGAGGCTATCATTGCTTGCGTTTGATGGTGTACGTCCCTTTCGAGACCACAACGGCTTACAGAAGAATGGAACAGAGTCTGGTGTGGTCTTAGTTTCATAACAAAACTTGAGTGACTCTCCGGTGGCACTCTGCGTGCAATTGGCAACGCTTTCCCAGGGGCAACCCGAGGAGTTGCCGGCAGCGTAGAACTGGTAGCGATGCTGCAGGGCCAGGGGGTTGCTTCCGTTGCCATAGAGTCCATGCATGTGGCACAGCAATTTTACTTCCTGGGCTCCAGCTGGCAAGCACCTCCAGAGGTTCAGAGGGATCACAGGTTCAGCATAGAGCCTGGACAGCATCAGACTCCAGACACTTATGAACAGCAGAGTGCTGGTGCAACGGTGGGATGTCATGGCTCATGTTTGGGACCTGTGAGGGGGCAGAGAAGAGAGAACAAACTCCCACACTCCCCCCGTATATACTGGGAGAGTCTGGGACCAATATTGCAGGGTGAACATGAAGCAGTGACCTACATGAGGGTGGCCATAATAAGTCGAGGGCTTCTCTGGCCTTTTCCTGCCTCAACATCGGGGTAGGCACTGACAAGCCCACCCAACACGTATTTTCCAACAGCCCCAAGCCGTTCCTCCTTGCTAACCAACAAGGGTGGCTGGCAGGATGGAGAAGACAGTTATGCTATTCCTTATGGGTTAGGTGGTTTACCCTTTCACTCTTCGAGCTGTGAGGAATGAAACCATTTCTGCCAGGGTTTCCCATTTTTTCCATTCAGGATTTCTACCTGATAAACACTGGGGCTGGCTCGATTCACAATAAAGCAGGGGCCATCCCATGTGTGTGTTAAAGAGTGCTCCTTTACTGAAAACTTTCTGTACGTTACTGGTTGGCCTAATTGTTACCTGCACAATTCTCTGTTATTTACACACTCTAGGGGCACCCACCTTTACCCAGTTCCTAGGGCTCAAGGCATAACCCTCTTAATTTAGGCACCTCCACCCTTTCCCAGTTCATAGGGCTCCAGGCGAAAGGCACCTAACTTTACTCTTCCGTGGGCTCCGGGATCTACTTCTCCATGGGCTCCGGGCAAAAACCCTTTCCCTGTGGACTCAGAGAAAACACACTTTCCCTGTTTGTAAGGCTCCAGGCGAAAGGCACCTAACTTTACTCCTCCGTGGGCTTTGGGATCTACTCCTCTGTGGGCTCTGAGCAAACACCCTTTCTCTGTGGACTCAGGGCTTAATCTTTTGCGGGTTAGTTTGACATCTGTAGTATGCAAGGTCTTGGAAAAAAATTTGAAGGAGAAAGTAGTTAAGGATATTGAGGTCAATGGTAATTGGGACAAAATAAAACATGGTTTTACAAAAGGTAGATCATGCCAAACCAACCTGATCTCCTTCTTTGAGAAGGTAACTTTTTTTAGACAAAGGAAACGCAGTGGATCTAATTTACCTCGATTTCAGTAAGGCATTTGATACGGTTCCACGTGGGGAATTATTAGCTAAATTGGAAAAGATGGGGATCAATATGAAAATTGAAAGGTGGATAAGGAACTGGTTAAAGGGGAGACTACAACGGTGAACTGTCAGGCTGGAAGGAGGTTACTAGTGGACTTCCTCAGGGATCGGTTTTGGGACCAATCTTATTTAATCTTTTTATTACTGACCTTGGCACAAAAAGTGGGAATGTGCTAATAAAGTTTGCGGATGACACAAAGCTGGGAGGTATTGCCAATACAGAGAGGGACCGGGATATCCTACAGGAAGATCTGGATGACCTTGTAAACTGTAGTAATGGTAATAGGATGAAATATAATAGTGAAAAGTGCAAGGTCATGCATTTAGGGATTAATAACAAGAATTTTTGTTATAAACTGGGAACGCATCACTTGGAAGTAACAGAGAAGGAGAAGGACCTAGGAGTATTGGTTGATCACCGGATGACTATGAGCCGCTAATGTGATATGGCTGTGAAAAAAGCTAATGCGGTCTTGGGATGCATCAGGCGAGGTATTTCCAGTAGAGATAAGGAGGTGTTAGTACTGTTATACAAGGCACTGGTGAGACCTCATCTGGAATATTGTGTGCAGTTCTGGTCTCCCGTGTTTAAGAAGGATGAATTCAAACTGGAACAGGTACAGAGAAGGGCTACTAGGATGATCCGAGAAATGGAAAACCTGTCTTATGCAGGAGACTCAAAGAGCTTGGCTTGTTTAGCCTAACCAAAAGAAGGCTGAGGGGAGATATGATTGCTATCTATAAATATATCAGAGGGATAAATACCAGGGAGGGAGAGGAATTATTTAAGCTCAGTACCAATGTGGACACAAGAACAAATGGATATAAACTGGCCATCAGGAAGTTTAGACTTGAAATTAGACGAAGGTTTCTAACCATCAGAGGAGTGAAGTTCTGGAATAGCCTTCCAAGGAGAGCAGTGGAGGCAAAAGACATATCTGGCTTCAAGACTAAGCTTGATAAGTTTATGGAAGGAATGGTATGATGAGATAGCCTAATTTTGGCAATTAATTGATCTTTGACTATTAGCAGTAGATATGCCCAATGGCCTGTGATGGGACATTAGATAGGGTGGGATCTGAGTTACTACAGAGAATTCTTTCTTGGGTGTCTGGCTGGTGAGTCTTGCCCACATGCTCAGGGTTTAGCTGATCGCCATATTTGGGGTCAAGAAGGAATTTTCCTCCAGGGCAGATTGGCAGAGGCCCTGGGGGACCGGTTTTTCGCCTTCCTCTGCAGCATGGGGCACAGGTCACTTGCTGGAGGATTCTCTGCACCTTGAAGTTTTTAAACCACAAGTTGAGGACTTCAGTAGCTCAGACATAGGTCAGGGGTTTGTTACAGGAGTGGGTGGGTGAGATTCTGTGGCCTGCGTTGTGCAGGAGGTCAGACTAGAAGATCGTAATGGTCCCTTCTGACCTTAAGGTCTATGAGTCTATGAGTTCTCTGTGGTTCTTTCCTTGGAATCTCTGTTCTCCATTCTGTATGCTAATGTAGATGCCTCCTTGTCCCATCTTCGATGCAAATGAGGCTAGGGGAGTTTCCTTAATCCTGTCATCCTTATCCCAGGGGTTTAGGTGTGTCTCTCCCTGCCTTTTCATTGCTTTTTGTAAGTCTTTCTTTTGATCAGTTTTGGTTCAAGCAGAAGCTGGCGGGAGAGGGGGGAGGTCTTTCGTGAGTCAGACAGGCTGGGTACTGCGCCCTGGTTCTCCAAGAACACAGAGCTGCTAGGTAACAATTATGTATGCACAAGCTTCAGTTACCCAACTTCTGTATTTTTCCAGCTGTTTTTGCAATTTCTGGGTGTGACATACCCAGGGTACAATCCTGACTCATGCGTAGGTGTGTCACCCCTTCCCTCTAACCTGGGATGCCCTTTACAATGCTTTGTTGCTGTAGCCTCCCGTTTGGATTGCTCACAAACAGCCTCCAGCATACAAGACACTCTTAGCTATGTCTGTGTGTGTGCTGCAGCCAGCTAGCCACACCTTGGCTCTTACCAGCCTTAATTATATTGCAGGGTGATTCCAAAACAACCTTGGTCCTAGATTTCCCCCCAGAAATGTTTGTCCTGTACTGCCCTGCCTTCTCCTGGACAATACAAATGTATATAAAGTCAGTTAATGCTTTAATAGAAATAATATGCACATAACTTTCCACCACAAATGGAGTTTCCCAGACACTTCAATTTAAACATACTGGATTACATAAAACAATAAAATAAGTTTTTATTAATTACAAAGAGAGAGATTTTAAGCGAGGCATAAAAGTCAGAAATGGTTACAAGAAAAATAAAGATAAAATGCAGTTGGTCCCTAACTTAACAAACTGTTAAACTGAAAGTTTTTTTCACCATATGCTCTCAGCAGTCTTATTGACCACATTTCTTAGGTCAGGACACCTTCTCCAGTTCAATTGCTGCTTCCTTTTGTCCCTTCTGGTGCAGTGAATCGACGGACAGAGAGAGAAAAGAGGGGTGCCTTGGGTCTTTGTCTCCCTTTTTATAGTGTTAGTCCCTCCCTTGGAAACCATTTCTAGCTGAGATTCAGGAGACAGAGTCTGTAGGAAAGGATGTTCCCTGCTGCTTTCCCTCACCTGTTGGAGCTTCTTTTGTTTCCCTTCCTGCTTGATAACTCTGCTTACTGTTTAAATGCAAATTAAGCAGAGCACACATTCCTTTGTTTGAGACAGATCTGTTAGCCAACTTCTGCTGTAGTTTGGAACATGTATTATTAACATTTATATAGGGAAATATAACTTCATATACAATGTAGTCACACACATTTTATCAGGACAATATTGACCAAAAATTGAGCTTTCAGATGATGCCTCACAAGGCATACTTTGTACAAAGATTTTTACAACGATGTGTAGGGTGTGGACACAGCAGTACATTCTGTCATAGTGGTTTATGTTGTTTTGTGTCTTCCCCAGAAAGGGAGGGTTTATTTATCATTACACATTTGTGTCTCTTATTTACATCTTCCAGCATGTTACCTTTGTTCTGTTAGCAATAACATTTTAAGGAAATGAGCAATTCTATGTAAAAGAAGAATTGGCAAAACCACACTTATTCCAGCAAAACCTTGGCCTAAGTATTACCTCATCTGTACTCATTCACTATACATAATTACAAATCATTAAAAATATTGCTATCAAAGGTCTCAATATTACTATTAACAATTCTTTTTATACTTCAATGTTATAAGTCAGTATATGTTGTTCTGTGCTACTCTTAATCTTTTAGAAAGGGGGAGAGAAATTACCTACTTGTAAAATGCTTGGTGTCAAATGATTGCTTGAATCCCAGATTGAGAGAAGGGATTACACAATGGCCATAGTGGGTCAGACCAATGGTCCATCTAGCTCAGTGTCCTGTTTTCTGACAGTGGCCAGTGGCAGATGCTTCAGAGAGAATGAACAGAATGGGACAATTATCAAGTGATCCATTTTCTGTTGTCCAGTCCCAGAGCATGGGGTTGCATCCCTGACCATCTTGGCTAATATCCATTGATGGACATGCCTTTCATGAACTTATCTAATTCTTTTTTTAACCCAGTTACTCTTTTGGCCTTCACAGAATTCCCTGGCAATAGGTTCCACAGGGTGACTGTGCACTGTCTGAAGAAGTACTTCCTTATGTTTGTTTAAAACCTGCTGCCTATTAATTTAATCAGGTGACCCCTAATTCATGTGTTATATGAAGGGGCAAATAACATTTCCTTATTCACATTCGCCACACAATTCAGGATTTTATAGACCCCTTTCATATCCCCCCTTGTCCTTTCTTTTCTAAGCTAAACAGTCCCAGTCCTTGTAATCTCTTTTCATATGGAAGTTGTTCCATGCCCCTGATCATTTTTGTTTCTCTTCTTTATATCATTTCCATTCTAATGGAAATCTTTTTTGAGATGGGGTGACCAGATCAGCACACAGTATTCATATACTGTGTGGGCATATCATGGATTTACATAGTGGCATTATGCTATTTTCTATCTTATTATCTACTTCTTTCATAACTGTTTCTAACATTCTGTTAGCTTTTTTAACTGCCATTGCACATTGAACAGATGTTTTCAGAAAACTATTCATGATTCAGTTCCTATAGCTCTTTGGCTAAAATATCTGTTTGCCTATAACAGAATAAAAAATACTCTTGGCCTTTGGAATTACAGTAATCATCACAGCATTGCTTTAAGCTCTTCTTTGAGTAGATGCAGCCATGTATTCCACTTAGGTGTGTATGCACCAGCCACCAGAGCTGAAGAATTTTGCCTAGCAGTACAGTAGAACCTCAAAGATACAAACACCAGAGTTATGGACTGACTGGTCAACCGGACACCATGTGGAACTGGAAGTAAGCAATCAGGCAGCAGCAGAGACAAAAAAAAAAAGAAAAAAAGCAAGTACTGTACTGTGCCTATATTGCATCGTAAAGGTAGGCACATCTGCGCCCCATGTCCCTACCTCCATGTGTGGGGCAGCCACTTACAGCGAGGAGATAAAGACACTGAGCTTCGCAGGCACAGCTATGAGCCCCCGCTGCCAGCCAAAGGCAGCATGAGCAAACAGAGCAGGAGCAGCGCTGGGGTCTGCGCACTGTTTTCCTCTAAGCTGCATATGCTGTTTTCACTCCCTTCCCTCTCTTTGGCCGGGAATGGGACAAGGTTGCAAGCTCAGTCTGAGTCCGGGAAAGAAGCTGCTGCAGCCCGAGCTGCTGATGCTGCAAGGAAGCTGCTGGCACTGGGGTTGGAGCTGCTGCTCTTGCAGCCAAAGCCTGGCCTGGAGCGTGAGCTGCCTGAGCTGCTGGTGGCACGCTTTGCTCTGGAGGAGCAGCTCAGTTTTAAAGGGCCACAGCCTGCACTGCGCACTCGCTGATGCCGAGGTGCTCCAGGGTGCCTCACTCATCATCCTTCCAGCCAGGGGCTAGAACCAGCTGCCTGTCCCCTCCCCCACTTGTGGGACAGCCACTTACAGGTAGGAGGTGAAAACGAACATTTCAGAGTTATGAACAACCTCCATTCCCGAGGTGCCTGTAACTCTGAGGTTCTACTTTATCTGTAAAGGGGTGGCACTTGCACCTTATGGCCATAGCCCCTCCCCTAGTTATATGAGGTGGTGCTGGCCCAACTCCCCTAAATTTCTTCTTTCCACCTGTGGCTGGTGTCAGAGCTCTGTGTGGTTCTTAACCTCACAATTCCTCTATCCCTTTTAGTGACTTATCCTAGTTGTATACAGTTAGTACCATAGTGCTACTGTTTCTCAGATTTAGTCAAGTTTTTCCCTGGTGATGTCTCACAACCCAGTGTTCCCTTCCCTCGGGGGGTCCCTTGGGGAGGCAGATCAGCATTTTATGTTGCTAATGCTGTTGCAAGCATTGCAAGGCATTTTGGGAAGGGTTAAAGGGTTAAAGGTGTGAGTGTGGAGTGGAAGATTCCTTTGCAGGTTGCGAGAGGCCGAAGGGGGAGGAAAGGAGAAGAGAACGGGTTAACTCAATGCCTCAGTTCTCAGCTCAGTCCGAAGATAAGATGTGGGCTCCAGTCCAAGGTTGTGGTGCTCGAGACGGTGAAGGCCAGCAAGGGGAAAAACAACTGTCTCATGTCCCTGAAGCCAGTGTGTTTTGGGAACGCTGAGGAGGCCACAGAAAGCTGGTTCTTCTTCGAGTGCTTGCTCATATCGATTCCAATTAGGTGTGCGCGCGCCGTGTGCACGATCGTCGGAGAATTTTCTACCCTAGCAACACCCGGTGGGTCGGCTGTGGAGCCCCCTGGAGTGGCGCCTTCATGGCGCTGGATATATACCCCAGCCGACCCAGCGCCCCCTCAGTTCCTTCTTACCGCCCCTGACGGTCGTTGGAACTGTGGAGCGCGGCATAGCTGTTCTCCACTCTCCCTAGCTTACTCTTCAATTCTTGTAGATAGTTCTAGTTATAGTTGTTTTTACTCTTTAGATAGTTATTCATTTTAGTTTTGCGATAATTGTAAATAGTTAGCAGGGGGTTAAGGGGGTTGTTCTCCCCCCTTTTCCCCCGGCGCATAGCCGGGCTCATGCCCAAGGCTCCTGGCTTTAAGCCGTGCGCGTCCTGCGCTAAGCCTATGCCGACGAGTGACCCGCATAACTCCTGTCTGAAGTGCCTCGGAGAATCCCATCAGGCAGATAAGTGTCAGATCTGTAAGGCCTTCAAACCAAGAACGAGAAAGGAGCGGGACTTTAGACTTCGGCAGCTCCTAATGGAGGCGGCACTTAGCCCGGATCCTCCCTCGGCGCGCCCAGCCCCGGCGCCGAGCGCCTCGGTGCGCAGCGCCCCGGCGGTCCCGACTGGTACTGCACCGCGAGCTGATTCAGACAAGTCCTCATGGCACCGGCCGCCTTCGGCACCGCACCCGCCACAAGGGACTCGGCACCGGTCCATATCTCCGGGCCACAAGAAAGCCCGTAAGGCGCAGGAGACTGCTGTCCTGAAGACGCCGGCTCCCCCGGTGCCGGGGGTAGAGCCGCGTCCCTCTGTGGACCGACAGAAGCAAGTCCCTACTGCACCGTCGACTCCGGCGCCGCGGCCGTTGAGTCCGGTGCGCACAGAATCTTCACCTCAGTCGGTGGTGGAGCCCTGTCTCCCTTCCACCCCGGAGACGTTTGCAACGGCCAGGGACCTTATTGCGCTCACGGAGCCGGCACCGCTTCCACCTCCGGCTTCCCGCGCACTACAATCCAGGGGCAAGCCTGCCCTGCTGCGCCCGCCGTCTCCGGCCGGGGACTTCCGGCACCGCTCCAGATCTCGGAGCAGGTCCCGACGCCGCTCGCAGTCCCGGTGCCGACTATCACCTCGGCACCGGTCGGACTCGCGGCCAAGGTCTTCTTCCCGGCACCGCTCTACGTCTCGGCACCGTCACAATCATCGGTACCGATCGGACTCCAGACGTAGTTCGCAGCACCGGTATGAGCGTCGTTCGACTTCGAGGGGCTGCTCCCGGTACCACCTCTCGTCGCGGTCGTCGTCCCGCTCAAGGTCCGGATCTCGGCACCGGCAGAGCTACCAGCACCATTCCCGATCCCGGTACCGCTCACCGGCACCGCGCAGGGACCGATCCCCCTACGACCGGCACCGATCGGCACCGTACCATCCGGAGCCGGTTTCGACGCGCTCGGCACCGCCTTGGCCCTCGAGATCGGCATCTCGTTCCTCGGAGCGGGCCTCCAGATCGGCGTACCCTCCTCAGGGGCAGGCGGCTACGTCTGACTTGGGCTATTGGCAGGACGCGGCCGAGGACCCTGTGCAGGAACCTGCGCACTGGTCCTTTTGGACTCCGTGGGCCTACCATCAGGCGCAGGGGGCTCCACCACCATCAGCCTCTCGCTCGGCACGTTCCGAGCCCAGGGCCCCGGAGGCCACCATCTCCCGTCCTCCCCCAGGAGGCATGGAGGCCCCCGTGCCTACACCAACTGAGGCCCCGGACCCAGGGACAGGCGATGCCCAGCTTCATGAACCCCTGGAACAGGACCCGCCATTAGACCCCTTGCCACCGGAGGCATCCTCCTCATCTTCCCCAGATGAGGCGGTGGCGGGCACAACCGCCACGGGTCCGCCCCCTATAGATCTTCGGGCCCACCAGGACCTATTGCGCCGGGTGGCGAGTAATATGGATCTCCAGGCGGAGGAGATCATAGAGGTACAGGACCCGGTGGTGAGCATCCTCTCCGCTTATGCCCCATCCAGAGTGGCACTACCTCTCATACGCACGATTGAGGCTAATGCCACTTCAATATGGCAAACCCCTGCCTCTATCCCACCCACAGCCAGAGGCGTGGAAAGAAAGTACTTTGTCCCTTCAAAGGATTATGAGTACCTATATACCCACCCCCAACCGTGCTCACTAGTGGTGTCATCTGTGAACGCACGGGAACACCACGGCCAGCAGGCTGCAGCGCCCAAATCGAAGGACGCTAAGCGCTTCGATTTGTTTGGGCGCAAGGTGTATTCGGCGGGAGGGCTACAACTTAGAGCGGCCAACCAGCAGGCGCTCTTGAGCCGCTATAACTTTAATTCCTGGACCTCGATGGGAAAATTTAAAGAACTGGTCCCCCAAGACTCCAGGGAAGAATTTGGGGCCTTAGTAGAGGAAGGTAAGAAGGTGGCACGTACCTCCTTACAGGCCTCTTTAGACATTGCAGACTCAGCCGCTAGAACACTGGCCTCAGGTATAGCCATGCGGCGAATCTCCTGGCTCCAGGTCTCAGGCTTGCCGCCTGAACTTCAGCAGACTCTACAAGATTTACCCTTTGAGGGCCAGGGCCTGTTCTCCGAGAAGACGGACTCTCGGCTGCAGAGCCTTAAGGACTCGAGGACAATCATGCGCTCCCTGGGGATGCATGTCCCAGGGCCTCAGCGCAGACCCTTTAGGCCCCAGCCTCAAAGGTTCTACCCTCCCCCGCCTCGTCCGAGACAGGACTTTGCCAGAAGGCGGGGCCGAGGTGGCAGGCGAAGGTCGACCGGCCCTCAACCGGCTCAAAACCAGGGGCCGCCTAGGCCACCTTCAGGCCCTAGGCAGAACTTTTGAAGGTGCGGTCGAGGACGGCACCTCAACCAATATCCAGGATCCAACTCCCTCCTTTCGGGATCGCCTCTCCCATTTCCACCGTGCTTGGTCCCTTTATAACCTCGGACCGCTGGGTCCTTCGCACGGTGGAGAGGGGATACGCTCTCCAATTTTCCTCGTTCCCCCCCTCCCATTCCCCTTCCCCATCCCTCTTCAGGGACCCTTCTCACGAGCAACTCCTTACACAGGAGGTTTTTGGGCTCCTCTCTATGGGGGCCATAGAGGAGGTTCCGCTAGAGTTAAGGGGCAGGGGGTTTTATTCCCGCTACTTCCTGATCCCCAACTCAAAAGGGGGTCTGCGACCCATCTTAGACTTGCGCGGACTCAACAAATTCATAATAAAGCTGAAGTTCCGCATGGTATCATTGGGGACCATTATCCCTTCCCTGGATCCTGGAGATTGGTTCGCCGCCCTCGACATGAAGGACGCATATTTCCACATAGCGATCTATCCGCCTCACAGGCGCTTCCTGCGATTTGTAGTAAACAAGGTGCACTACCAATTTGCAGTCCTTCCCTTCGGCTTGTCCTCGGCTCCCAGGGTGTTCACAAAGTGTGTGGCGGTCGTCGCGGCATACCTTCGTCGACAAGGGATACAGGTGTTCCCGTATTTAGGCGACTGGCTGGTACGCGGCCGCACCAGAGACCAAGTTCAAGGTCATGTTCACATAGTGATACAAACTTTCCACGAGCTGGGCATTCTACTCAACAGAGAGAAGTCCACTCTAGTGCCAACCCAGAGGATAGAATTTATTGGAGCAATCCTAGACTCCAGATGTGCCCGAGCCATTCTACCAGACAACCGCTTTCGTACCATCACAAGCGTCATTCAAGGACTCAGGGCATTTCCGATTACCACAATAAAGACATGCCTCGCCCTGTTGGGTCACATGGCCTCGTGCACTTACATAACCAGGCATGCCAGACTACGGCTTCGCCCACTACAGGCTTGGGTATCATCGGTGTACCGTCCTCACCGGGACAACCTGAACATGGTGGTCACGGTTCCGTGTTCGGTCTTGACCTCCCTCACCTGGTGGTTGGATCGCACGGCAGTCTGTGCAGGAGTGCCGTTTCACGCCCCACAACCCTCCCTCCACCTGGTCACGGACGCTTCATCTCTAGGATGGGGCGCTCACCTCGGGGAGCACCATACCCAGGGCCTGTGGACCGCGTCCCAACTAGCCCTGCACATCAACGTCCAAGAGCTGATGGCGGTGCGCCTAGCCTGCCAGGCATTCCTCAATCTCCTACAGGGCCGTTCCGTATTGGTTCTCACCGACAACACCACGGCCATGTTTTACATCAACAAGCAAGGCGGAGCCCACTCATCGTTCCTATGCCAAGAGGCCATTCGCCTGTGGGACTTCTGCATCGCCCACTCGATACATCTCACGGCATCGTTCCTCCCTGGAGTCCAGAATACGCTGGCGGACCGTCTCAGCAGGTCCTTCCAGACGCACGAGTGGTCAATTCGCCCCGACATCATCTATTCCATCTTCCAGAGGTGGGGATTTCCCCAGGTCGACCTGTTTGCGTCTCGAGCCAACAGGAAGTGCCAGGCGTTCTGCTCCCTGCAAGGGCGAGCTCTAGGCTCTCTGTCGGACGCCTTCCTTCTAACGTGGAAGGACCACCTGTTCTACGCCTTTCCTCCATTTCCACTGGTCCACAGGGTATTACTCAAGCTACGCAGAGACCAGGCACGGGTGATTCTAGTCGCTCCAGCTTGGCCAAGGCAGCACTGGTACACCACACTGTTGGAGCTCTCGGTTCAAGCACCGATCACGCTTCCCTTGTGCCCCGACCTCATCTCTCAGGACCACGGCCGACTGTGTCACCCCGACCTGCAATCGATCCACCTCACAGAGTGGATGCTCCATGGCTGAATCGGACAGAGCGGCAATGCTCGCAGCCCGTCCAGCAGATTCTGCTGGGAAGTAGAAAGCCCTCTACACGGACCACTTACTTAGCAAAGTGGAAACGTTTCTCCTGTTGGTGCGAGCAACGAGCTACGTCCCCCTTGCAGGCGCCTATTCCTCTCATACTTGAATATCTCCTATCCCTAAAACAGCAGGGCTTGGCGATATCTTCAATCAGGGTTCACCTCGCCGCTATTTCGGCGTTCCACCCAGGAGAGCTCGCTTCCTCGGTCTTCTCTAACCCGATGGTCGTTAGATTCCTCAAGGGTTTAGACCGGCTGTACCCGCAGCAACGCCAGCCCGTTCCGACGTGGGACCTCAACCTGGTCCTTTCCAAGCTCACAGGGCCTCCGTTTGAACCATTGGCTACCTGTTCACTCCTGTACCTATCCTGGAAGACAGCCTTCCTTGTAGCCATCACCTCAGCACGGCGCGTTTCTGAACTCAGAGCGCTTACGTC
This sequence comes from Emys orbicularis, assembly GCF_028017835.1. Lineage (NCBI taxonomy): Eukaryota > Metazoa > Chordata > Testudines > Emydidae > Emys > Emys orbicularis. Next base: position 74,241,469 of record NC_088691.1, on the reverse strand, counting down.
CGAGCCCCCATACACGGTGTTCCATAAGGACAAGGTGCAGCTTCGCCCCCACCCTGCCTTTCTTCCCAAGGTGGTCTCACCTTTCCACGTGAACCAGGATATATTTCTCCCGGTCTTCCATCCGAAGCCACACGCTACTCGTCAAGACCAGCGTTTGCATTCTTTGGACTACGCAGGGCCCTGGCTTTCTATATTGACAGTACGAAGCCATTTAGGAAGACGACACAACTCTTCGTTGCGGTGGCCGACCGGATGAAAGGCTCACCGGTCTCCTCACAGTGCCTCTCCTCTTGGATCACGTCCTGCATTCGTGCTTGCTACGACCTGGCCGGTGTCCCGACGCCACGCCTCACCGCTCACTCCACGAGGGCCCAGGCCTCCTCAACTGCCTTCCTGGCTCAAGTCCCGATCCAGGACATTTGTAGAGCTGCAGTTTGGTCATCGGTCCACACATTCGCTGCTCACTATGCGCTGGTGCAACAATCCAGAGACAATGCTGCTTTCGGGTCAGCGGTTCTGCACACAGCAATGTCTCACTCCGACCCCACCACCTAGGTGGGGCTTGGGAGTCACCTAATTGGAATCGATATGAGCAAGCACTCAAAGAAGAAAAGACGGTTACTCACCGTTGTAACTGTTCTTCGAGATGTGTTGCTCATATCCATTCCTAACCCGCCCCCCTTCCCCGCTGTCGGAGTAGCCGGCAAGAAGGAACTGAGGGGGCGCTGGGTCGGCTGGGGTATATATCCAGCGCCATGAAGGCGCCACTCCAGGGGGCTCCACAGCCGACCCACCGGGTGTTGCTAGGGTAGAAAATTCTCCGACGATCGTGCACGCGGCGCGCGCACACCTAATTGGAATGGATATGAGCAACACATCTCAAAGAACAACAGTTACAACGGTGAGTAACCGTCTTTTTGGACTGGTACAAAGAGCGCGGGGGACACAGGTCCCTGAACGAAATGCCCCCAAAAGACCCCTGGACTTAAAACCCTCCTGAGAGCCAAAGCAAATCGGAGATCAGCAGCGGATCCTGGGCAACCTGTGCACAGGACAGAACTCCCGTCCATCTCTTTCCCTCTTCTTCGTACGTTACACCCAGGCTTGGCCAGCCCCGGGTAGTGCGTGTGTGAGCATGAAAGTGGGTTAGGGCTTGGGGCACTAACACTTTCTTCCTTCTCCTGAGTGACATGGGGAACCCCCAGCACTCTCTGCTGTTATTTTATTATTTTATTAATAAAGCTTTAATATTTAGTCACTTGGTGTGCTCCTCCATCTCCTCCACTAACGATCCTGCGGCCTCAACCTTATCACCTGACGCCTCAGGCAGATTGATAACATAAATCTGTCACAGATGCCCTTACCAGGATTCAAACATTGCCTGTTGTGTGGGGGAGTGATCCTAAATAATGATCCCTACATGAGGTGCTTGCTTTGCTTAGGCGAACCCCACATCAAGGAGCAGTGTTTGATTTGCAAATCATTCACAAAACGGACTTCAGTGGCAAGAGGTCTTAGCCTAAAGCAGCACCTTCTCAAACAGGCCATGCGGCCTGCTTCAGCACTGAGGCCCGCGTCAGATCTGAGGTCGCTTTTGGGTTCACAGAGTGCTTCTGTTTTGCGCTCTGGAGCTGACATTTCTCTGAAGAGATGAAGTCCCAAGCTCTCCCTTGGTCCAGGATTTTGCCAGAGCTATGACATTTACTGCCCCACTGTCTGGACAGGCTGCTGAAACCTTGGATCCATCAGCACCGCATCCTGACATTCCCATGCTGCAGACTGCTGAAGTGAGGCTGGTGGTGAGCTTAGCACCAGGGACCTTCTCAGCACCAGGAAGCACCTACTGCAAAGGGATTGGAGAAACACTACTTTGTAGTGGTGCAGGGATTTGAGGGTTTTTACTCCCACCTGGCCCCTAATTCCCTGGTTGTAACTGCAGTTAATGACAGGGCTCAGCAGGGTAGGTTTAAGTCCACTGTTAAGGAAGGGACTTCAACAAGATGGATTTAAAGGGTAGAAAAATCTGTACCTCCTCTTGACTACAAATGCAGATTGCCAACCAGTGGGCATGCTGTCCAAGCATGACTTAGTAAATTTGTCAGCCATGTCTAAATTTGCCAGCTGCCTGAAACCTCCAGGGAGGAATTTCAGGAGTTTATTACAGAGGGCTGCTTGGTTTCTAAGATGTCACTACAGTCCCTGCTAGACGTCACAGATGCCTTGGCGCTGACCAAGGGAAGGTGTCCTAGCTGCAAAGTTCAGGCATTGCTCCCAATGTACAGCAGGCAATAGAGGATTTTTCCTTCAATGGACAGCTGCTTTTTTTGGACAAAACTGACATAACTCTGTGCTCCTTCAAAGATTTTAGGGCAACCCTGCTGTCCTTGGGGGTCTATACACATCTGAGGTGCCATTACGGCGGACAACAGTAACACATAACAATGCCCCTTTGGACAGTATCTTCCCTTGAGACAGTAGGAAAATCATATAAAGGAGCATAGATCCCAGAGGTGGAGGCATTCAGGTCCTGGGTTTGGCCAGTCCACACACCCTCCCCGGCACCCTCCTTTGGCACCCTCCAAGTGCTCATTTTGACTTGTTGTTCCAGAGCAGATGTGCAGTCATGACTTCTATTACCTCGTCCCCTCCCCCAGTTCAGGGAGGGGATAGCTTGTTTTCTCAATGTTTGGGACTCTGTTACTACTGACAGCTTGGGTCCAAAGCACTGTCGGATCAGGCTATACTGTCCATTTCCTCTTCACACCTCCTCCCCACTCCCCTCACCGTTCTTCAGGGGCCTCTCTCACGAGATACTGTTCCTCTTCTGGCTTTGGAAGCTGTGGAGGAGATTCCTTTGGAGTACTGGGATCAAGGTTTTTATTCCCGATAGTTTTTGGTTACCAGATACAAAGGAGAGGTAAGATCTATTCTCAACCTCCACAGTCTCAACAAATATATCAGATACATGAGGTTCCGAATGGTTACCCTATCATCTGTCCTCCCCACGTTGACTCAGAATGACAGTTTTTCTGCGCTGGACCTTCAGGATGCTTATTTCCATGTGGCAATTCTCCCGATCCACAGACAACTTCTCATCATGGCAAACCATCATTTTCAGTACATGGTCCTTCCTTTGTCTGACTTCTGCCCCCTGGGTTTTTACCAAATGTATGGTCATGGTGGTGATGTATCTCAGGAAGAAGGGAATCCATATGTTCCCATATCTGGATGATGGCTACTGAGTGGCAGGTCCAGAGAAGAAGTCATGTCTCTCATACGCATTACACTGTTCTTACTTGACTATCTAGGTCAAGTAAGGACCATTTGTGGTATTTCGTAACATTACAAAAATTAATTAGGTATCATGTTCTGAGCATTAATTGATAACACCGTACTGTCAATCAAGAGTCACAGTTTAATTTGTGAGGGCTGCACGTTTGGCATGCCTGTGTTCAAAGTATAATTTAAAAGAGAAAAAACATTTTTTTAAATTATATATCTACATAATTGCTCTAGGTTTATCATATTTAGTATCCTTGTGTTCGTGGGAGAAAGGGCTTTTGAGTGATACTCACTCAACCCTTTTCTGACAATATTATTTATTATCAAAATTTCCATCAACCAGAGGACCTGGAGCTGGGAACTGGGGAGGAGGGGCAGTGAATCCTCCTGCCATGCCCCAAAGGGTGACAACATTGAAACGATGATTCTGTAGATTTTTATGAATCAAATGACACTTTTTATCACTAACTTGCCCCTAGAATGAGATTTTTATTACATTATGCGCCCAAACTTATATGTGTTAAAGCCTCCTATTTTCCTTTGTTACATTGCTCACATCAGGGAAATGGAAAAAATAATTACATTTATTTCCTGTTTTTGTTTTCCTGATGATAAAACTCACCTCACTTTCTCCAGGCTGAAGGCCAGATATTGGAGGTTTGCTATAACGTGGGTGCAATTAAGGTGGATAAAAACTAATTTTTAAATTAAAAAAATCACGACGTTTTTATTTAGATGTTGCTAGTTTTTTACTCTCTTCCAATAGTCTTAAGTTGCTGAACTGGATGTTTAGTACTTGTTTCTTTAATTAGTTTCCTAATTGTTAGTAGAATTTCAGATTTTACATACAAACTTTTTGTACTAGGACGTTTAACTTAAAATGCTCATCTGTGTTGAAAAAGACAAATCCAGAACCTCATTAACATCCTTACTGTGAGAACAACACAAACTGAAACACAAAGTTGATAAGCAAATAGCTCATACTGTATATACAACCAAAACCACCACCTGATATATTGAACTTCCACAGTTAAAAAGTGGAAATACTTTGACCAGACTGTTCTCCACCAGTTTGAAGCCAATAAGACACATGCTCCTAAGTCACTTAGGTGCTTTTGAAAAAATCATCTGTAGCTGTCTAAATGTAGGCTTATGAGCCTAACTTCAGGCTCCTATTTTTGAAAATTGTTACCTGTGTATTAAAAAGTTCATAATAACAGTGTGTGACAGGGTCCCTGGGGTGAGCCTGGACTGGGGGACTGCTGAGCTCTCCAAACCCACCAACTTGGGTTGCCTCTCACACTGTGATACTGATGTGAAGCTACAAACCTCTGGCAGGTACTGCACTTACACAGCCATCCACAGTCAGGGACACACCCAACTGAGTTACATGAATGATCTCCTAGCCTCATGAACCATCAGTAGAGAGGCTCCAGCAAATTCCCTCCAGTTCCACAGTCTTGCAGCCCAGATCTGTACCATTTTGTATTGGTCAGCAGCCTGACCAGTGTAAGTTCATTACTTAGTTCGCCACTTCTTCATAGGAAAGTGGAAATGCACTAGCCTTTGTAACCTGAGTAGATTTCCCAAGAACTTTAGTTTATTAGCTACAGAAAAATAGACTGTAAGTGATAATAAGTGGTAGGCATAAAGGTCAGAGAGAGTTCTTTTAAGAAAATAAAAAGTAAATACACATTCTAAATCCTAAACTTTTAGTCTAGGAAAGAGTTGAATTGAACAGCTTTTCTCACCCTGACAGATGTTACAAGCAGGTTTACAGTTCCTCAATACACAGACTGAACACCCTTCCAGCCTGGGTCCAAACTCCTTCAGTCTTTTGTCCTCCAGACATTCTTCCAGGTGTAAAGTTGGGCAGTGAGAGAGGCCAAGGGATGATGTCATCGTTTCTCTTTTTATACATTCTCCTAACTGCTTAAAAGATCCCTGCTGTGATGTGGGGTTCAGGCATCCCCTATTGGTCAGGCAGTCTCCATTGTCTACATGCTCTCTCTGAGAAGTCTCTGGGATGGCCATTGGGAAAGTGGATTCCCTTTTAATCGGCCATCAGATTATGGCTTTATCAAACTAATTTTAAACTTTTTGCTTTTGCAACTTTAGATTATTTTTTTAACTAGCTAAATTACGAATGCTGATTTTTTTAAAAGCATCTACTGGTAGGGTCTTTTATTTGCAGTTTACAAGACTGCTATAAGCAAAAAAAACCAGAATACTGAGAATTAATGTCCTGATTCTTGCAAACATTTAAACAGTACAAAGAACAGGAGTACTTGTGGCACCTTAGAGACTAACAAATTTATTTGAGCATAAGCTTTCGTGGGCTACAGCCCACTTCATCGGATGCATAGAATGGAACACACAGAAGATATTTATACATACAGAGAATGTATAAATATCTTCTTTCTGTGTGTTCCATTCTATGCATCCGATGAAGTGGGCTGTAGCCCACGAAAGCTTATGCTCAAATAAATTTGTTAGTCTCTAAGGTGCCACAAGTACTCCTGTTCTTTTTGCGGATACAGACTAACACGGCTGCTACTCTGAAACCTGTCATTTAAACAGTACGTAATTGTACTCACCTGAATAGTTCTACAGTAAAAGCTGTGTTATCTGGCCCTGTACCGACCGGAAAGCTCTATAAACTGGCATTTCTAATCTTCATAGAAAGTCCGGTTTATAGTCCGTTTAGCGTGGGGCCGGCAGGTTCCCTACCTGGCTCCACGTGGCTCCCTGGAAGTGGCGACATGTCCCTGCTGCTGCTAGGCGGAGGAATGTCCACAAGGGGTTCAGAGTTCAGGAGGAGGTGCGGGTCTGGGGGTTGGGGCGCAGGAGGGGGTGTTGGTCTGGGAGGGAGTTTGGGTGCAAGAGAGGGGTTGGGGCAGGGGGTTGGGGTGTAGGAGGGATTTCACGGTGCTGGATCCAGGGGCACTCACCTCGGGCGACCTGTCCCTGCTGTTCTGCAAGTGGCGACCTGTCCCTGCTGTTTCTAGGCGGAGGCATGGCTAGGCAGCTCTGATTTTAATCAATGAATTTAAAAAAAATCAGATGATTTAAATTGACTTGATTTAAAGTGCTCTGTGCTGGGTACAACTTGATTGATGATTTGAATTTTGACCAAAGAATTTGAGCCACATACATACTCTTGTTTTGCTTTCTGGAATCCTGTATTTCATAGCAGTATTGCCTCATTGTTTCTTGTACTCCCCCATCTGTCCATCTATATTTGTTGTCTCGTCTCATACTTAGGTCTAGTCTACACTAGGAAATTAGGTTGGTATAACTGTGTCACTTGGGTCTGAAAAATCCACACTCCTGTATAACTACATCACTCAGCTCTAACCCCATTGACCTAGCTACTGCCTCTTGGGGAGGTGGATTACCTATGCCGGCAGGCGAACCCCACCCATTGGTGCGGATAACATCTTCACTGAAGCTCTACAGTGGTGCAGCTGCTGCAGCATTTTAAGTGTAGACAAGCTCTTGGATTGTAAACTCTTTGGGGAAAGGACTGTCTCTTTTTTTTTTTTTTTTTTTTATTATTATTATTATTCTGTGTTTGCACAGCACTTAGCAATGGGATTCTGGTCCTGGTGCTTCTAGGCACTATGATAATACAGATAATAAATTGAACCTGATTTTTATAATCTGACTCCACCTTTGGAAGAAGGTGTAAATTCAATACAGTTTTGTATTTTCTTAAATCTGTGAGGGAGAAGTTCTAAATGTTACTTAATCAGCTTATTTTGTTCATTATTATGGGGCATCATGATAATCAGATGCTGTGGATTTTTATTTTAAGCTAGAGCAGTTTGTTACTCATCTATTTTTATTGTCTGTTCTGTCCTTTTCTTCACTCTTTGTTCCATTTTCTCACTTTTTGCACCCATGGTACTCAGAGTTGACCTGCATTTGACAGATTTGTACATGTCAAATCTCCAACATGGCTTTCAAGTACAGTTAGCGTATATGGTGGGCAGGGGGAGAAACTATGGAAATCATAGAATCATCAAAATGGAGGGCTGGAAGGGGCCTCAAAGTCATCAAGCTCAGCTTCCTGTGCTGAGGCAGGACCAAGTAAACCTAGACCGTCCCTGCCAAGTGTTTGCCCAACCTGTTCTGAAAAACCTCCAATGATGGGGATTCCACTACCTCCCTTGGAAGCCTATTCCAGAGTTTAAGTGTCCTTATAATTGGGAAGTTTTTCCTAATATCTAATCTAAATCGCCCTTCTTTCAGGTTAAGCCCATTACTACTTGTCCTATCTTCAGGGATGTGGAGAACAATTGATCATGGTCCTCTTTATAATAGCCCTTCACGTATTTGAAAACTGTTGTCAGGTCCCCCCTCAGTCGTTTTGTCTCAAGACTAAACATGTCCAGGTTTTTTAATCTTTCCTCATAGGTCATGTTTTCTAAAACGTTTATCATTTTTGTTGCTCTCCTCTGGAATCTCTCCAGTTTGTCCACATCTTTCCTAAAGTATGGCTCTCAGAACTGGACACAGTACTCCAACTGAGGGCTCATCAGTGCTGAGTAGAACGGGACAGTTATCTCCCCATGTCTTACATATGGCACTCCTGTTAATACACCAGAATGATATTAGCCTTCTTCACAACTACATCACAGTTGACTCTCGTTCAGTTCAATATTCAAATCCCCAGACTCTCCAGCTCCTGCCTCAGAGCAGTCAGCATAAGCCACATCCTGCTCTGTTTGTACAGATACAATTTATAGCAATTCAAAACAGTTTTATGGCTGTCTAACTTTTGATTTGTTCTTGATTATGCTTTACAAAAGTGTGGTGGTGGTGGTGGTGGTGGTGGTGTTTTCTTTTTCCAGAGCTACAGTTCTGGCTAAGAACTTCACTCATCACCATGGTGTCTAAGTGCCTGTTAATTTCTCAAACCCACCAGAAATTTATGCAGTTGTTTTAGGAATTATTGCTAACAAACATTCTCTTTCTTCAAACACTTTAATATAATTTTGTTTTTCAGCAATATATTTGCTTTAGCTTCAAATTGAAAGGTTCAAATCCTATTTTCTTACTGATTTTCAGGAAGACAGGAAAACCATTTCATAATTTCATAAGCTGGCAAGACCTAAGAGCTGCTGAACTCGTAAATTCCTGGAACAGGTGTCTCATATTGAAGGTAAGGCTACTCATTGAGTATGCTGCTTAGATACTGCTTTTGTTTTCATGTACCCAAATTAGGTGTGATAAATATTGCAAGTGCCCCAATACATAATTTCAATAAATGACATTACATGTAGTTTACAATTTTAAACAAAAAATAATAAGGTTAGCATACAAAATGACAGGACACAAAAGCAAAGAAATTAAACACTGACACTCTGTATCTACCTATAAATCTAGTAAATGTGTATAACTTTGAATCTCCTTGTTTTATTAATATGTCACATGTTAACATTGCTAGCAAATGATTATTTTGGCTCTGAATTTAATTTTGTCGCTATGTTTTTTGAGATTTTTGTACTTAGAATATTCATTCTTTATTCCGATTATGTGTTGTAAATTTGGAGCATATGGGTTCTTAAAAACAAAGATGATTAGTCCCTACTTTATGTGGAAAAATTGAAGTCAACCTTACCTGTAAAGCTACTACTGGCACCTTCATAATAAGATGTAAAATTCCCTCGTTTGCCAGAGATCTCCTTTGTAATACTGGGCAATTCATTTAACCTCTGTGTCTCAATATCTATCTGTAAAATACAACTAAGACAATCCTTCCCCTAAGTTTTTTTGAAGCTATATTAAAGTTTATGAAGTGCCCAGATAATACATAAATATCTTCTACAAGAATTTGCTGGATATCTGAATTCATTTTTGCCCAGGAGGTATTCTGTCAGTGTATGATGGATTTGTGTGCATCATCCTTAAATGTTATTTGACCAAAGGATTAAAAGAGATAAGACCAAATGTTCGGTCAAAAACATTTAAATAACTTCTATTCTTTTGGAATAGGTAATCCGCGTTATTGCTACAATGCTTCACTTTTTTACTCGGAACGATCGATATGTGACTGCTAGTTCATTGACTTTCACAACACATCATGTCTCTTTGAGGCTGTCCTGGGTTTTACAAAACATAACTGAGGTAAGAAAGTTGTTGGGGGGGGGGAAAGTAATACTCTTGGTACATAATAGCAATAGTGACTTCCCTTGATTGTTATCTGCTTGGTTTTTGCTTTCTTTATTTCCTTCCCTCAAAGGGAATGGAAAGAGAGAATGTTTTCTATTATGTAGCGCTCAAACATATCTACTTGGAACAAACTAATGTTGGCTAATGATCTATGTATCTTTTTACAAACTTTCCCATGATCCTCCAAACACGTGTTCATGTGTGTAATTACTCACATGAGTAGTCTGTCCTACAAAGCATAATCATATTGCTAGTTTGGCATTTTTTGATTTATTAACCTTAATATTATACAACATAATTTTTATTGTAATTTATTTTAAAGTGAATTGCACTTTATTGTGTAACAATGTGGTATATTTGTATTTTATCTTCGACAATGTTACATTTCCAGTCTGCCTTATCCCAACACTTACAGATTTATAGAAATCAGTAACATAGTGGTCAACAAAAAGGATCTCCACTTACTTAGTAATTACTTATGTAATTTTAAAGGCTTGACTAATGGTGTATAGTGTCAGTTCCAGATATGTAAAATTAAACATTTCTGTATATTATATTGTGCTAGCATCAAACCTTCTAAAGAACAATGAGCTCACTGTGTCTCCTGTTTTCGTTCCTTGACTTGGCTTTTTCCTTTTCTTTCTCTTTACTTAATTTATCAGTGTTTACTTTCAGATTTTTTTTTAAAAGAGAAATGGGGGGTGTCCTTTGTTTTTTGCTTTTGTTTTACAATGAATAAGGAAGACTTTAAAAGTTGTTATTATTATTATTATTTTTAATCTATTACCCTGTTTGTTCTAACATAGAAATATCAGGAATGTAAAATATGGTCTTCCCTGGATTTGTTGGTGGACTTGTTGGCTCTTTCAGATATGGACTTACTGAAAGAGTTGGAGGGTACTGAGTCTTCAGTTAAAGACTTATTTTCTCCCAAGAATTCCCTAGTAATTGGTATTTAAAAAAGCAAACAAACAAACAAAACTTTGAAAACAAAAAAACCCAAAGCTCTGACTTAAAAAATCATTTCCCTTTTCAATAAGTTCAATAAATTCAATAAGTTGGTCATTCTGCAAGTTCTCTGGTTGTCCTTTGAGTCTTTCAAGAAAAATAGGATAAGCAAAATCTGAATTTCTAGTTTTAAAGAAGGAAGTAGGGAAATAATAATTTTCAGGCTTTCTTTATATAACATAAAGAAGCAAAAATGGACAGCCCTATTTGCTTTCCTTTGGCAAGGGCATCTTTTTAGGTATTCTTATTTTTCTTTTAGCATTTCTTTTTCGTATCTACAAAACACTTTTTTATCACTTCTTCATATCTCCTCTTCCACTGCCTTCATTTCCGAACTCCACTAATAGTCACCTCAGAGTCTCCAGGTTTACCCTATTAGGGCTCTTATGTGCCACTGCTAAAGAAGGCTGAGCAACTAATCTCCCATTGGCAGCGACAAAGCATGCAAAACTGTATGTGCACAGGAGCAAAAACTGCCATTGAGGGGCAGGCTGTATCTACCCTACAAAGTTTGGTCGATGCAAGTTACATCAAAATAAAGCCGCCACAGTTAGCATATCGCTTGTGCACATGCGTAGTTGGCTCCTTGTGTCGGCGCTGTGCATACTCATCAGGAGAGTTTGTGTTGATGCACAGTGGGTGCATCATGGGTAGGTATCTCCTTGTGCAACCTGCCACTGTCCAGTGCTGTCTTTGGAAAGTTTTGGCACTGCATGGTGAGGTAGAATTGAGTTGCACAGGAGTGATTGGGAGCAAGGAGTCCAACTTCTCAGTGTGCAACTATCTCCATCTCATAATGTCATCTATATCCCATAATATTCACACCTTTTTACAAAATCCCACAAAACTGCATGGCCCTCCTCACTGTCTGTCATTTTTGACTGAAACATGGAGCCTGCACAGCTCTGCGCTATTGTCATAAGTGTTGCAAACACAGGATGCACTATCCTCTATTTGCAGAGCCATAAGAAAAATCGAATCAGTGTGGTCAGATTGCTATGTGACATAGTGAGAACCAATTCAAGGTTACTGGTGGCGTTCATAGATCAGCTGCAGATGGTGGCGCACCATTTCTGGGCCCAAGAAATGAGCACTCATTGGTGGGATCACATCGTAATGCAGACTTGGGATGGTGAGCAGTGACTGCAGAACTTTTGGATGCGCAAGGTCACGTTCTTGGATCTGTGCGCCAAGCTTGCCCTAGCTCTCCAGCACAGGTACACCAAAATATGAGATGCACTGACTGAAGAAGTGGAGCTGCACTGACAATGGCAATTGCGCTGTGGAAAGTTGCAATGCTGGATTGCTACCGATGAGCAGGAAATCATTTTGGAGTTGGGAAATCACTGTGTGGGGGTGTTGTCATGCAAGTGTGCAGGGCTATTACTCGTCTCCTGCTACACATGACTGTGACCCTATGCAATGTGCAGGACATAGTGGAAGGATTGCAGTAATAGTGTTCCTGAACTGCAGTGGAGCAATGATGGCAGTCATATCCCTATTTTGGCACCAGACCACATTGCCACAGAGTACATCAACATAAAGGGCTACATTCCTATAGTTATGCAAATTCTGGTGAATCACCAGGGATGCTTCACCAACATCAGTGTTGGCTGGTCAGGGAAGATGCATGATGTTTGCATCTTTAAGAACACAGGACTGTTCAGAAAGCTACAAGTAGGGACTTTCTTTCCCAACTGGCGGATTACCATTAGGAATGTTGAAATGACAGTAGGAATCCTGGGGGACTGAGCTACTCCTTGCTCCCTTGGCTCATGAAGCTGTACGCTGACCACCTAGGCAGCACCAAGGAAAGATTCAACTACAGACTCAGCAGATGCAGAATGACAGTTGAATGCACTTTTGGTACACTGAAGGGACGCTGGCGTTGTTTACTCACAAGATTGGATCTCAGTGAAAAAAAATCTCAATAATTATAGCTGCCTATTGTGTCCTGCATCATATTTGTGAAACAAAAGGGGAAAGTTACTGCCAGGACGCAGGGCGAAGGTAGAGCGACTGTCTGCCAAGTTTGAACAGCCAGTCACAAGGGCTATTAGATGAGTTCAGCATAGAGCAATACAACTCAAGAAGGCTTTAAAAGAGCTCTTTAACAGTGAGCCACAGTAATGCTTTGTGGTGTACTGTGTTCTATCTGGCTATGCTCTTTTGGGGCCTGTTCGGAATTGTGTGGTGCTTGATGTACAGCTGTGAATATAACACTATCAAAGCACCTATTAATTTTGTGGTGTTTGTCACTGATCCTATGAGTTGTGTCACACTCTGCAGTACCAAGTCAGTGGGTGCTTTCAGAACTGCTAGGCACTCTGCAGGGTACGTTGTGAATTAATAAAGATTAATTATTTTATAAATAATATAATATTCAGTAACAGTGCAAAAGCAGTGCAAAGAAAAATCTGTGCAATTTAAAAGCTATTAATATAATTTTTAATGTATTTGAACAGAACTTAACAAGGGGAAAGAACATTCATATCCATTTTATCTACATACACTGTCCTGTGAAAGCCACAGTTGTTGTATATGTGAAGCTATGGTTGTCCTTAATGTTCCCCCTGGATGGAGTGGTAGGGGTAGGGATGTGGCCTCTGAAGCCAAGTGGAATGCTGAAGGTAGTTGTAGTGAAGTGCTGTAATGGAGTTCTCCATGGACTGCAAAGGGAAGTGAGCCTGGGATTGTTGAACCTATATGTTCCCAAAAGTCTGCAGCATCTCTGTTTGCTGCTAGAGAGCCCCATTACGTCCTGGTACATCCCCCTCTCCTTTTTCTGCCTGGAATCCTGGACCTTTTTCCTGTCCACTCTTTCCTTTTCAAGGCTGTCTACAGTGTTCACCCTCCAGGTGATGCTCATGGTCTGATGCAGCATTGGCTTACAGGATCTCATTGAACATGTCATCCTGAGTCCTCCTCTTCCTCTTCCTTATCTGGCCTAGGCTTTCTGTGAGTGTGGAGGGGGAACCATTCAAAGCCGAAACGGCAGCAGCTGCAGATAAAACACCGAGGTATAGTCAGTATAGCCACATCAGAAACCAAAAGTTAAGATTCAGAACTCCCTTCCCTTGCTCCCCTACAGTTTTAAACAAGACATACTTATTGTCTTCTGCTTCCAAGTGCTTGTGCACGGCCCCGCTCTCGGCACCAGTCATGGTGAGTATGACTCACATGGGGTGAGGAAAATGAGGAGGGACTTGCTCAGTTGCATGAAACTACGAGTACAGGGCAATGGCACTGAATACTGACACCATTTTCCACAAGCGGTGGTGATTTTAGCAGATATTTCACTCCGGTCCTGAGGGTGACAAAGGCAGAGAGAACACAGCTGCTAATGATGTCCTGAAGCCATCAGGGGCCCATATGCTGCCACCCAGTGTGCTGCAATGGTACCTGCTGAAGTTATCGCTGACTGGCATGGGAACACATTCTATTGCAAGGAAGAAATAAGGCTGCCATCCCTAGAAACCTTCGGCAGAGGATTGCAGAGGAGTACCTCCATGAAAATTTCATTGAGCTCTTTCAGGAGGATTCAAGGGACATCTCTGATGTGCATAAACAAACTGCTCCACATGGCCTAACTCTATAGCAGAATTAAAAGCAAATAACAATGCTACCTCTTTTATTCGTACTGCTACCTCTTCTTGTATGAGTAAATTAATGAAAAGCCAATAGCTATGTCCTGTTAAGTTTGGGGCGAAATCACTATAAGGGGAAATATATTTACACAATTACCCGAGGATCCTTCTCATGCATCAGGCTCGACTGCCGGGCCTGACTAGACTGTGGTGGAGTCTCAAACAGCTCCTGGCTTTCAGCATAGCTGAAGTCCCCCAGCACCCTGCCTCCCAGTCGCATGTCCCCCATCCTCCTCCTTTTTCCTCCTCTACCACCTCTTCATCCTCGCTGTTCATGGCAGGGGCTTGTGACCTGGGCTCCTTAGAGATATCCATGGTGGTCTGCTAGGTGGTAGCGAGGTCTCTGCCAAGTATGGCATGCAGCTCTTTGTAAAAGTGGCAGGTCTGCGGCTCTGAACTGGATTGACTGTTGGCCTCCTTGGGCTTCTGGTGTGCCTAATGAAGTTCCTATGCTTTCACTCAGCAATGCTGCTGATCCCGGTCATACTCCTCCTCCAGCATCCCCCGTGCAGTCTATTTGCAGATGTTCACATTTATACAGCTGGTCCGTAGCTGTTCTTGTACAGCTTATTCTCCGCACAGGCCCAGGAGATGCAATATCTCCTGTCTACACCAAGCTGGAGTGTATTTGGAGCATGTAGCTGGTGGTCAGTTGGTAAGTTGCACACAACAATGGGGCATTGCTAGGTATGCTTGTCAAGCTGGACAATCAGGAAAAGGCATTTCAAAAATTCTTGGGGCTTTGAAAAGCAAGGGGGCCTTCTGGTCTCTGTGACCCCTGGGCTGTGGAATTCACAGTTGTGACCAGAGTGGTCAGTGTCAAGCATTGTGGGACAGCTGCTGGAAGACTGTTCGGGTCGATGTAAGTAACACAGTGTCTACACTAGCATTGCGTCGACCTTAGTACATCGACCATGGCTAAATGCCACTCGGGGAGGTAGTGTTACTATGTTACTCTAACAGGATACTTATGTTGCTGGGAGACAAATTTAAGTGTACATGCGCACACAACTAGGTTGATGCAAGGCAGCTTATGTTAACCTAACTTTGTAGTGTAGACCAGGCAGCCGGGGGATAGGGGTTGGTCTGCTGTGCTGGAGAGGAGAAATGGTACTGTGAAGTGCCTGGCACTAGAGCTTCCTGTGATTAATACCCCTTTCCCAGAGGAAATATTGTCAATTAGAGAATTATTTTCTGGGGACATGCATATTATTGTCCCCCAATTAAATATTTGGAAACAGGGAAGGGGGAGAGAGAGACAAAATGTATCCCTTTCTTTACATCCACACTGAACACACTTTTGTTTTGTTTTTTTGTTTTCAGGTACAACAAGCAGCCAATGAAAATAACTGCTGCTTTGGAACAGTTGACACGTGGCTGTTATATAAACTCACCAAAGGTGAGTTTGCAAGCTCTGGTTAAACAAAACATATTTCAAATCTGAGCAGATGTTGAATGCATTCCCCTAATATTATTCCCAAGAGCCCAACTGCCACATTAGGTGTGACGGATTGGGGCTACATATGAATACTGAATGTTGGTCTGGTTATTGGGATATTTGCTGTATGAATATATTGGTTTAACTCAGTATGGGGCTGTCCCCCCCCAAAAAAAAAAAAAAGAAAAGAGGGGCTCAAGGGAGCCACCTCTCAGCAAACACGTGAGTTGTTAAGGTACATTGCCAAAACTATTAGCTTTGATGGGAGGAAAAGCCCCATGAAAAGAAAGGAACAAAATGGTAACCAGAGTTTAAAATAGGATACCCTCTCAAGAAAAGGATACGGTAGTTGTTTGGGGGATCCAGTCAGAGACACAGGGTTGAACAGGCAGTTTTTGAAGATATTAGGCTTGCCTAGGTTACCATCAGAAAATAGTAAGACTTCAGGTAAGATAGACATGCTTGTAGACTGTTTTATTTAAAAATACATTTAATCTGAAAGCTTTGTTCCTATTGCGCATGTAAACAATACTTTTGTTTTAAGAAGGCAGTCTGATCACAGTATACCAGTGGTCACAGACTCCATAAGGGAAGAACCGCAGGTGCCTGAGCTCAGTCAGACCTGCAGGGTAAGAATGGTGGATACGCAGGCCACTGTAGCCCAGGGTCAAGTCCAAGAATAGGAGAATTGCAAAAGTCCATCCCAGGATAGGAGGTTTGACACGTCAGGGGATGCAGAGAGACCACAAAGGGGAGGGAGGTGCAGCTAGCCTGTCACAACCCACGAGCCTTGAATCCAGGTCCACAGAAGCCACCAGACTTCAACTCTCCACTTGACAGTCTGCTGACAACTGCTGACCAGGACCCATGAATCCCAGCTCCAGTTTGAAGCTCTGCCTCTGATGTATTATTGGTGAAGTCCCAAAGCAGCCAGTTGGCCTGCTGGCCCTACTTAAGACAGGAACAGGAAGCCGTCTGAACAACTGGGATCTATCCTGCTCTGTACTGTGTGCCTTCTGCTTCCTGCTCCTGCTCCACTGGCTTGACTTCCTGGTATCCTGACTTGTCTTGGCTCATGACCTCTGACATGTGGTTCTGCTCTCCAGTTTGTCTCCTGCCTTTGACTCAGCCTGACTTTGGTTACCGACCTGTGGTTCTCATCTCCAATTTGTCTTCTGCTTCTGATGCTGACTCTCAACTCTTGACTTGAGAGGGGGGAGGGATAGCTCAGTGGTTTGAGCATTGGCCTGCTAAACCCAGGGTTGTGAGTTCAATCCTTGAGGGGGCCACTTGGGGATCTGGGGCAAAATCAGTACTTGGTCCTGCTAGTGAAGGCAGGGGGCTGGACTCGATGACCTTTCAAGGTCCCTTCCAGTTCTAGGAGATGGAGTATCTCCATTAATAATAATGACTGTGGACTCCAGCTGTGATCACTAGGTCTGGCTGTCCATGACCTAGCCTTGACATAGCCCTGTAATCATGACATATGGTAATAGATGGAATATCTAGGATTGGGCGTTTGGTCCAAAAATACCTGGTCAATTGACTGATCAAATATTGTCAGAAATGGTCAAATATTTTAAAGCACCAATTTATTAGAACAGTAACAAAAAAGAGTAAGACTTTATAGTCCCCAGTAGGCATAGTCTTAGATTGTTACAAAAAACAAGTTAATTAACTCAGCTATTTTAACTCAGAAAAATGTAAAACGCGATGAAATGAAGTTCTGAAAAATGAAAGAATAATAATTACTTATTTTAATAATGTTAAGTTAGCATTTAAGTGTAAACATTAAGACTGAACAGTTACAAAAGAGAAAAACAAAATTAAAGAAACACATAGCCATTAAAAATATTTTTTAAACGAACTTATGTTAATATGACAGCAGGCAAACTCTCCAAGCAGCTTAATGGTTGTGCATCTAGTCTCTTTGTTTTGGGGGAGGAGGTTTAATGACCATGTACCTTCTTCTCTCACTGCTTCCTGAGTTAATTTCAGTAGGTTTGTCTAGTCAGTTTAGGTTGGAAGCTCTTCAGGGTAGGGACCGTGTATTTTAACTTGTTTAATGTGATTTGTAAACTGCCATGTACATTGATGGCTTGGTATACAATTATATATATATAAAATATGTTTGAGCTTCTTGATTGTCTGGAATCTTCTAGATCAACTTTCAGTTAATTCATCTTTTTCCCAACTGGTGACATTAACATGTAGTAAAGTGAGTGATCAAGACATTTAGATAGGCTTGCTAACAGATGAAACACCACGATGCAGTCAAAAAGGTAGGCTACTATGTGCGTCAGGGTATTGTTGCTAGAATATTTGATAATATATGACTTTTGTTAGATAATAGGCAGTCAATTGACATAATTTGATCCGTCAGTTGACTGGCTTGCCAAGCCTAGGAATGCGTCATTCCATTTCTGGGCAACTGCATGCAGAAAAAATAAGGCCATTATCAGGACACTTCAGAAGGTTGAGATAGAATCCCTCCCTTTACAGCATGGTGGAATTAAAATGTCTTTGGGTGTGCAGACTAGTGAATTTGGGCTGAATAGAGGCCATCAAACTCTTTATAGTACATATATTTGCTTCAAATAACTCTCTCTGAATATTTAGGCATTTAAAACTTTATTTGTTCCTTTGTTGCTAGGTTCTGTGTATGCTACAGATTATTCAAATGCCAGTTCAACAGGGGTTTTTGAGCCCTTTCAGGTATGAATCTATTAACATAATCTTGTAGATTGTTCTTTGAGACTGGTTAACTTTTTTAATTCTCTCTATTATTTCAGATGTGTTGGAGTTCTGTTTTGAGCAAATTATTTTCAATACCGATGTCTATATATCCTCCAGTAGAGGACACAAAGTACGTATGCAGGCAGAATCTTAAACAAAAATGTAACATCTAATAATTAAATTAATTATTGTTGAAAAAAGATCACAAAAATCTCTGCAGACATTTAAAAAGTAATATGTTAAGTGAAGCCAAAAATAATTTAAATTGTAAATATTTGTAGTTGCACATATTTGTCTGATTCGTAGATCCAAATTGGTATTTTATACTAGAAAAAGGTAAAACAACTTCATGATTTCTGTAAATAAAAAAAAATGAGTAACATTGAATGATGTGTATGTTGAGGACTTATTTTAAATTTTATTTTTTTAATTTCTCAAAATTGTCAATTCAGTGCACTGACTTTTTTAACATTTATTTAAGTCACAGCTTTGGTTCAGTTGATGCTGAAATATTTGGGGTGCCTATTCCAATAGTGGCTTTGGTGAGTGAAAATCTTTAATGATTTTTTATTGTACTTGAGTGAGTAGCGTTATTTTATGTAAATATACTCTTGTCTGTCTGACTTTATAATTGTTAGTTTATCGTTGTTTGTGTCCTGTGTTTTCTGAGATTCCATGACTGCAGAATTGGTTGTTAAATTTTGCTCCAAAATCTTTGCTTTCATTTAGAACAAAGGAAAAGTTTCTAACCCTTACGGTTGTGAAGCAAGCCATGCAGAGAGGGAACGTAACCTTGTTGTTAAGCATTGAACTAGGACTTACAAGATCACGGTGGTATTCTAGGCCAATTATTTAGGGCCTTATCCTGCAATGGGTTCTACCCAGCATAACTCCATTGGGATTCCACATGGGTGCAAAAGGGTCTGTGCTAATGGATTCCCTTGCAGCATTTGGGGCTTTAATTTCTCTGTGCCTTAGTTCCCCATACATAAAGTACGGATAATACTTTACTACCTCCATAGGGCTGATGAAATCCATTACTGTTTGTGAGATAACAAACACTGTAGAAAACCTATACATAAATAAAATATGAGCTGAATGTAAAAATGACATCCAACAACTGCTCCATTCATCTCAATGGAATGTAAACGCTGAAGCCAGTTTAAATGTCAGCTTTTATAACTATTTCACTGATTAGCTGGAGATTTCCTTCTAAAAATAATTTGCTTATCCGTCATTGTTGGAGACGGTTGTGGATATAATCGGAGCAATAAGGGTGGTAGCTGGGTGGGGTCAGAGGTTGGGGTCAGAGAAATAGGAATTAAAGACCCCAAAGCTTCAACTGTGTCCCTACCCACAAAGGGGAACACAAACCACCACCTCTACCTTCCAGGATTCTGAAAGCCCCTACTATCCCGTTTGCCGGGTGCCAAAACATCGAACCTTCCCTTGAATGCTTCTACAACCCGTTTGTTATTAATGTTGTGTATTTAAAAAAAGAAGAAAAAAATGGAGTGGCATATTGAAAATTGGGGACTGTATAAAATAAATTCAAGAGCATTGAGATTTTGATTGAATTTAATATTAAAATGACTTAGGATATAATGTACTGATGGCGTTATTCATCTTCACATTTAATTTATTTTAAAACCACCATTTTTGAACTTTTACTTGAAGTTGTTGCAGAATTTTCAGTTTGCTAAATGATTTAGGTCCAGTAGGCTGCTTAGTAAGTGGAACGTTGGTTCTGGTGGAATCATCTTGTATATAATTTCGATTTAAATGAGAAAACTGAAGTATGAGATAGGGTATGTCTACACTACGAAATTAGGTCGATTTTATATGTCGATTTTTAGAAATCGATTTTATACAGTCGATTGCATATGTCCACACTAAGCGCATTAAGTCAGTGGAGTGCGTCCTCACTACCGTGGCTAGCATCGACTTACGGAGTGGTGCACTGTGGGTAGCTATCCCACGATTCCCGCAGTCTCTGCCGCCCATTGGAATTCTGGGTTAAGCTCCCAATGCCTGATGGGGCAAAAACATTGTCGCAGGTGGTTTTGGATACATGTCATTAGTCGCGCCCCCCTCCGTGAAAGAAACGTCAGACAATCATTTCGCGCCTTTTCCCCTTGCAGAGGCCATACCACGGCAAGCATGGAACCAGCTCAGCTCAGCTCACTGTCACCGCTGCTGTTGTGTCCTTGGTGCTGCTGTCAGCAGACAGTGCAGTAGGACTGCTAACAGTCATCATCCACCACTTCCGCTGTAACTCTGCTCTCGTGCTCTTGTAAATGAGCTCAGTCTCAATAGCAAATTTCTACAAGTTGTCAGAAATCTGCGCGGTGCTAACCATCGTCATCCACCGCTTCCGCTGCAACTCTGCTCTCCTGCAGACGCCATACCACGGCAAGCATGGAGCCCGCTCGGCTCAGCTCACCGTCACCGCTGCTGCTGTGTCCTTGGTGCTGCTGTCAGCAGACGGTGCAGTAGGACTGCTAACCGTCGTCATCCACCACTTCCGCTGTAACTCTGCTCTCGTGCTCTTGTAAATGAGCTCAGTCTCAATAGCAAATTTCTACAAGTTGTCAGAAATCTGCGCGGTGCTAACCATCGTCATCCACCGCTTCCGCTGCAACACTGCTCTCCTGCAGATGCCATACCACGGCAAGCATGGAGTCCGCTCCTCACCGTCACCGCTGCTATTGTGAGCATTGTAAACACCTTGCGCATTATCCTGGAGTATATGCAGAACCAGGCTAAGAGACGCCAGCACAAAGAGGATTTTGATAAGGACATGGACACAGGCGTTCCTGAAAGCACGGGCTGTGGCAATTGGGACATCATGGTGGCACTGGGGCTGGTTGATACAGTGGAATGCTGATTCTGGGCCGGGCAAACAAGCACAGACTAGTGGGACCGCATAGTGTTGCAGGTATGGGATGATTCACAGTGGCTGCGAAACTTTGGCATGCGTAAGGCCACTTTCCTGGAACTCTGTGAGTTGCTTTCCCCCATCCTGAAGCGCAGGAATACCAAGATGAGAGCTGCCCTGACAGTTGAGAAGTGAGTGGCGATAGCCCTGTGGAAGCTTGCAACACCTGACTGCTACTGGTCAGCCGGGAATCAATTTGGAGTGAGTAAATCTACTGTGGCGTCAGCTGTGATCCAAGTAGCCAATGCAATGTTGACGTTCTGTTATCAAGAGTAGTGACTCTGGGAAATGTGCAGGTCATAGTGGATGGCTTTGCTGCAATGGGGTTCCCTAACTGTGGTGGGGCGATAGAGGGAGCTCAGAGCCCGCCCCTCAGAGGGTCAGGCGGTGACCCGGAAGTATAAAGGCTCGCCCTCAGAGCTCAGTAAGGCCCGAGCCGCCGGAGAGGCCAGA
This sequence comes from Emys orbicularis, assembly GCF_028017835.1. Lineage (NCBI taxonomy): Eukaryota > Metazoa > Chordata > Testudines > Emydidae > Emys > Emys orbicularis. The sequence continues at coordinate 74,219,790 of NC_088691.1, read as the reverse complement.
TGCCTCCAGCCTAGCTCGTGACTGGGAAAACTCTGCCGCTCAAGGCAGCCGCCAGGACTGGCCAGGCCTGCCCTGTGCCCGCTACCCGGAGGAGTTGCCGGGCCTGCCCTGCGCTCACTATCCAGAAGAACATATGGTGCTGGACCCCCCAGAGGACAACACCCTGACCCAGGTACTACCCTTGGGGGAGTCTGGAAGTAGCCCAGGGGCAGCCGACCCTAGTCTGGCTGCAACACTGCCAGAGCCCATGTCAGTGTGTTGCGGGCAGGATCCCCACTGACTATGCAGCGGGTCTTCTGCCGCTGCTAGGGCCCTAGGCTGGGACGCAGTGGAGTGGGAGGGCCTGCGTCCCCCCTGCCACCCAACTGGTGGGTGGCAGTCTCCCCCTCTCCCAGGTCTGAGGCGGCTTGGGCCTATTGCTATTGTTTGTACTGCTACTGCTCAGCCCTGCTTGAGGGCCTGAGCTCCTAACTCAGCATTGTTGCCCCGCCCTGACCTAGGGCCTGGGCTTACTATTAATTTGTACTGTTGTTGCTCAGCCCTGACTGCGGGCCTGAGCCCTGACCCATTGTTCCCCGCCCTGACCCAGGGCCTGGGCTCCCTACTGTTCATACTGTTGTTGCTCAGCCCTGCCTGAGGGCCTGAGCTCTGACTCTGCATTGTCCCGCCCTGATCTAGGGCCTGGGCGTGACACTATTTGTACTGTTGTTGCTCAGCCCTGCCTGAGGGTCTGAGCCCGTGACTCATTATTGCCCGCCCTGACCCGGGCCTGGGCTTACCTTGTTTATTTCAGTTACCGCAAGGGCTGCCGAGGAAGACCCCTGCGGACAGACTAATTCCCCGAACAATAACTGTATGTAGTGAGCTGGTGTGGCTCCCCGTCACCCCGGAGAGGGTCAAGCCCCGGTTAACCCTTGTACAGGGATGATCCCTTTTAGCCAAGTGCAAACAGCCCAGCATGAATGGGGTCCTTTTACTGTTCCCTTACAAAAATTCCCCTATTTCAACCAGGTGACCATGAACACTATTGCTTTTAAACCCTGTACTGTAGTTACAAATGTGCACTCACCAGAGGTGCCCTCTCCGGATTCAGGGTCGGGGATCCTGCCTTGGGAGGGTATTGGCTCCAGGGTGATGAAAAGTTCCTGGCTGCCGGGGAGAACGGATTCACCGCTTGCCTGCTGCGCATTCTTCTCCTCCTCCTCCTCTTTCTCATCCACAAAATCCTCCTCTGTTTTCCGTGAGATTCCCCCCTTGCAGGTGTCCATGGACAGTTGTGGGATAGTGGTACGGTCTCCCCCTAGAATGGCATGCAGCTAGTTCATAGAAGCGACATGTGTGGGGCTCTGACTCGGAGCGACTGTTTGCCTCCTTTGTCTTTTGATAGGCTTGCCTGAGCTCCTTAACTTTCACGCGGCACTGCTGTGTGTCCCTGGTGTAGCTTCTGTCCAACATGCTCTCTGAGATTTTGGCAAATATATTTGCATTTCTTCTTTTGGATCGGAGCTCTGCCTGCACAGATTCTTCTCCTCATACAGCAGTCAGATCCAGTGTCTCCCTTTCGGTCCATGCTGGAGCTCGTTTGCAATTCTGGGACTGTATGGCCACCTGTGCTGCTGAGCTCACCACGCTGACCAAACAGGAAATGAAATTCAAAAGTTCCCAGGGCTTTTCCTGTGTACCTGGCTAGTGCATCGGAGTTCCAAGTGCTGTCCAGAGCGGTCACAATGGAGCACTCTGGGATAGCTCCCGGAGGCCAATACCATTGATTTGCGTCCGCACTACCCCAAATTCGACCCAGCAAGGTCGATTTTAGCGCTACTCCCCTTGCCGGGGAGGAGTACAGAAGTCGGTTGTAAGAGCCCTTTAGGTCGACGGAACGGAGTTGGTTGTGTGGACACAGTCCTTTATAAATCGACCTAACGCAGCTAAATTTGACCTAACCCCGTAGTGTAGACCAGGCCATAGAAAAAAATGGAGGCAGGAAGCAGTATTTCAAAAACTAGAGTGGTTGGTGTGGCATAAAATAATTGCAAGTTGCCTAGACTAGCCTGGAATTCAGAGATTTCTCCACTGTATTAAAAATGTATATTCAAAAAGCTTTGTAACCAAACCTAGCAATCCTCATGCTGTGGGTCTAATTTTCCCAGCAGGGGGAGATTGCTTGGAAGAGGATAAGTTGTTGTTTATAATTTATGTAGGATAAAGGATAATTATTTAGATATGCTGTGTATAACAGGGAGCCTTGCCCATTAGTAGGGCCCTACCAAATTCACGGCCATGAAAAATGCATTATGGACCATGAAATCTGGTCTCCCCCTGTGAAATCTGGTCTTTTGTGTGCTTTTACCCTATACTATACAGATTTCACAGGGGAGACCAGCGTTTCTCAAATTGGGGTTTCATGGCCCGACAGGAAAATACAGTCGGGTTGCAAGGTTATTTTAGGGTGGTCGCGTTATTGCCATCCTTAAGTCTATGCTGCCTTCAGAGCTGGGTGGCTGGAGAGCAGCAGCTGTTGGCTGGGCACCCAGCTCTGAAAGCAGTATCCCAGCAGCAGCAGCGCAGAAGTAAGGGTGGCAATACCACACCATCCCACCCTTACTTCTGTGCTCTCCAGCTGCCCAGCTCTGAAGGCAGTGCCGCCACCAGCAGCAGCACAGAAGTAAGGGTAGCAGTACTGCAACCCACCCCGCACACAATAACCTTGCGATTCTGCCCCTCCCCCCAACTCCTTTTTGGGTCAGGAGGACCCCTACAATTACAACACTGTGACATTTCAGATTTAAATAGCTGAAATAATGTAATTTACTATTTCTTAAATCCTGTGCCCATGAAATTGACCAAAATGGACCACGAATTTGATAGGGCCCTACCCATTAGCTTCTCAGAAACAGTTTAGAACTAGCTTATTCTTTATACCAGTTCCTAACAGATATAGATGATAACCAATATTCTATGTAAGTACACACTTACCCAGCGATGTGTACCAGCCATTGTCTGAGTATTACCTTATTCTGCTAGTAGTACTACTGAAATCAACAGTGTGAGCAAAAATGGCAGAATCTGGTTCATTATGATTAACATAAACAGAAGAAGAGACTTGAAAATCAAAAACAAAAAGGCCATGGATAAAAATTTTTGTATTCTATTATTTGTTTCAGAAAGGGAAATGTGCATTCTAAAGTATGAATATGGTTATTCTAAAGTGTGAAATATATGTATCGGGAGATGAGGGAAATCTTGTGCTTCAAAAATTATCTGCTGTTAGTAATTTGTATGTTTGTTTGCACTGTAGGTAGCTGACCAGCAGGCAGCCATGTTTGGAGAATGCTGCTTTCATGCAGGAGATGTTAAACTTACCATGGGAACGGGTATCTTTTGGGATGTTAACACTGGGAACCATATTCATACACCTAGTGCAGGTAAGTTTTGTCATTTAAAAATGTTTTATGGTTTTTGACCTGTTTTTTAAAAGTGACTGCAAAAGAGATAAAAGTAGGTTTTGTGTCTGTTTTTTGCTGCTTTTGTATGTATAAATAAGGCGTTTTCTTCTTCGAGTAGTGTCCCTACGGGTGCTCCACTCTAGGTGTCCTTGTGCCCCCTGCACCTTCAGTTGGAGATTTCTCATAGCAGTGTCTGTTCAGCCCACACATGCATGTTACTTAGGGTATGTCTACACTACAAGAGTAGTTCGATTTCACTTAAATCGAATATGTGGAATCGATATTACAAAGTCGAACGTGTGTGTCCACACTAAGGACAGTAATTCGACTTTGTGAGACTTTGTGAGTCCACACTAACGGGGCAAGCGTCGACATTGGAAGCGGTGCACTGTGGGCAGCTATCCCACAGTTCCCGCAGTCCCCGCTGCCCATTGGAATTCTGGGTCGAGCCCCAAATGCCTTCTGGGTAAAAAAATGTGTCGAGGGTGCTTTTGGGTACCTGTCGTCATCCGTCCGTCACTCCCGCCCTCCCTCCCTCCCTGAAAGCGCCGGCGGGAAATCAGTTCGCGCACTTTTCTGATCAGTGACAGCGCGGACGCCACAGCAGTGCGAGCATGGATCCCGCTGCGACCATCGCTGCAGTTGTGGCCGTTCTCAACGCCTCGCAGCTTCTCATCCACCTTTACCAGAGGCAGATGCAGAGAAATCAGGAGAGGAGGCTACGGCACCACCGTGAGGGCCTGAAGTCGGAGAGTAGCTCAGAGCTCTCAGAAACCACGAGACCCTGCGCCCAGGACATCACGGTGGCAATGGGTCTTGTGGATATTGTGGAACGGCGATTCTGGGCCCTGGAAACAAGCACGGACTGGTGGGACCGCATAGTGCTGCAGGTCTGGGATGAATCCCAGTGGCTGCGAAACTTTCGCATGCGGAAGGGGACTTTCCTCGAACTTTGTGAGTTGCTGTCCCCTGCCCTGAAGCGCCAGGACACCCGGATGCGAGCAGCCCTGACTGTCCAGAAGCGAGTGGCCATAGCCCTCTGGAAGCTTGCAACGCCAGACAGCTACCGGTCAGTCGCGAACCACTTTGGTGTGGGCAAGTCTACCGTGGGGGTTGTTGTCATGCAAGTAGCCAAGGCAATCGTCAAGGTACTGCTATCAAAGGTAGTGACCCTGGGAAACGTGGAGCTCATCATAGATGGCTTTGCCGCGATGGGATTCCCAAACTGCGGTGGGGCTATAGATGGGACCCACATCCCTATCCTGGGACCGGACCACCAGGCCAGCCAATACATTAACAGAAAGGGCTACTTTTCAATGGTGCTGCAAGCACTGGTGGACCACAGGGGACGTTTTACAAACATCAACGTCGGATGGCCGGGCAAGGTTCATGACGCTCGCGTGTTCAGGAACTCTGGTCTGTTTAGACGGCTGCAGGAAGGTCTTTACTTCCCGGAGCACAAAATAAGTCTTGGGGATGTGGAGATGCCTACAGTGATCCTCGGGGACCCTGCATACCCGCTAATGCCCTGGCTCATGAAGCCCTATACTGGCGCCCTGGACTCAGAAAAAGAACTTTTCAACTACCGTTTGAGCAAGTGCAGAATGGTGGTGGAGTGTGCCTTTGGCCGTCTCAAGGGGAGATGGAGAAGCTTACTCACTCGCTGTGATCTCAGCGAAACCAATATCCCCATTGTGATAGCTGCTTGCTGTGTGCTCCACAATCTGTGTGAGAGCAAGGGGGAGACCTTTATGGCGGGGTGGGAGGTTGAGGCAAATAGCCTGGCTGCTGATTACGCCCAGCCAGACAGCCGGGCGATTAGAAGATCCCAGCGGGACGCGCTGTGCATCAGGGAGGCTTTGAAAGCTAGGTTCCTGACTGAGCAGGGTATCCAGTGACTGTTTAGTTTGTGGACACAGATGCTGAACCTGCCCCCGTTTCTTTACCCAGTTACTATTGACTATCCTTCCAAGTTACATACCCCCTTCACCACCTTCCCAACAAATAAAATCTGTTCCGTTTTGTTAATGAACAACGTTTTCTTTATTACTGTTTTCGCGGGAATGTTTTAAACCAGGGACGCAGACTGTGGCGGGGGGCGGGTTTAGTGTTCTGATGCAAATGATGCTTCTACACTCCGGGAATGACAGGCTCCGCAGTGGTGGATTGGTTGTTTCAACGGAGCCTGCCAGCAGTCCTGGGCGGGACTGCGTGTATGTGTCGGCCAAGTGACTTTCTGGCAGGGGGCGGAGGGTTACAGACCCCCTGCTGCGTGTCTCTGTGATCCAGGATAAGGACCGCGGCATAAGATCTCTAACTGCCCTCCCCCGCCACAAAGTCACAGATGAACCCCCCCGCCCCCCAGAACATGAAAACCACCTCCCAGACTGACCAGGGTAACTGGTGACTGCACTGTGTATGTGTCCTGATGCTGGACCTGCCCCCGCCTCTGTAGCCTGCTAAAGGTGACTGTCCTGTCCAATTACCAACCCCCTTCCCCCCCTTCAGACAGAATCTCCTCTAAAAGAAAATCTTGGAAACAGTACTTAACAGAAACAAATATTTTATTATGAACCGCACATGAAAAGGGGTGGGGGGAAACTTGGACGGGGGCTTGTGTGAGATGGGTAGGAAAGGACTTTTCAAACTTTGGGGAACGAGAGCCTTCTAGTGCTACAGCAGTCTGCAGGGGTTGACTGAAAGTTTTAACGGCCCTTGCCGCCCCTCCTTCTTTGGACTTTGGGTGAGGGGGGTGTGGGACTTTGTGGCGGGGGAGGGCGGTTAGAGATAGACTGCAGCGGGGCTCTGTCCTCCTGCCTCCGGTCTTGCAGAACATCCACAAGGCGCCGGAGCGTGTCCGTTTGCTCCCTCATTAGTCCAAGCAGGGTTTGAGTAGCCTGCTGGTCTTCCTGACGCCACCTCTCCTCCCGTTCCATGACTGCTCGGTACATTTCTGACAAGTTCTCCCTCCACTGTGTCTGCTGGGCTGCCTGGGCTCGTGAGCAGTCCATTAGTTCATAGAACATGTCGTCACGCGTCTTCTTCTTCCTCCTCCTAATCTGCGCTAGCCTCTGGGAGTGTGATGCCAGGCTGGGTTGGGAGACAGTCGCAGATGTGTCTGTGGGAATGGGAAAAAGGGACTGAATTCCTGAGACAGATAAATGAAGCTGTGAACAAAGAACATAGTCTTTCTCTGTGAACAACACCATGCACTGCACCTTTCACATGCGCACTCAGGACAAGGTCGAATTTTCGGCCCTCGCCTTCAGTGCCTGGGGTCTTGCAGTTGCGATCCGAGAAGCGGGGCAGGACACCTCAAATTTTGTAGCAGGAAAACATGGTAAGCCGTAGACTTGTGGCAGCTTAAAACTTTAATAGTAGCACTGGGCTCCTTTCGCATTGAAAGCAATGCCACTCTCTGCTGGCAGCAATCAGGGAAGCATGAGCTCTGCCCCTGTCCCACCACCTCGCGGCTGTCCCAGGGAAAGATCCCTGTATGCTGCCCCTCTGCCGCCTCCACCGCGTGGCTGTAAAGCAGTCCCAATACTAACATTCCCCTCCCTAATTCAAAGCAGGGCGTCATGTGCGACATCACGCTGATGAGGATCTCGGAGAGCGACGGGACGGATGCTTCGGGAGAGCATGCAGAAACCAGGGCCGTATGCCGCCATGCTCTGCCGTGCTATGATCCCAGACTACTTGATAGAGTCATGGCGTGGGAACGTGTCGTACCACGGTGGACCTAACAAGATCGCCCTGCCAAGGAACCTGATGCACAGGCTTGAGCAGTACCTCCAGGAGAGCTATGCTGAGCTCTCCCATGAGGACTTTGTGTCAATTCCCGGACATATAGACCGTATTTTGGTGTAGCTGTAGTGGAAGGGACTACAGAGTGGAGCGTCCTGTGGTTGCCTAATCATGAAAATCCGGACATTATTTGATTTTTTTTTTACATAGTTGGGACTAAATAGTTGCCTAAGGCAAAGAAATCATGAACACCCAATTGTTGATATTATTAATATTCCTGTTGTGTTATAAATAAAAGTTTATATGTTTAAATGAGTGAATGAAAACCCCATTGCTAACAATATAAATATTACAGTTCTGTTAAAAATAAATGTTTAGATGTTGAAAGCACTTACTGCTTGATCCTTCCCCTGATTCGGTGTCCGGGGTAACGGATGGGGACGGTTGGTAGGGGATCTCGGTAAGGGTGATGAAGAGCTCCTGGCTGTCGGGGAAATCAGCGGTGCAAGCGCTGTCGACTGCCTCGTCCTCCTCATCTCCTTCCTCATCTTCCCCGTCCGCTAACATTTCCGACGAGGAACCGGCCGTGGACAATATCCCATCCTCAGAGTCCACGGTCAGTGGTGGGGTAGTGGTGGCGGCTGCACCTAGGATGGAATGCAGTGCCTCGTAGAAACGGGATGTGTGGGGCTGGGATCCGGAGCGTCCGTTTGCCTCTTTGATTTTTTGGTAGCCTTGTCTCAGCTCCTTGATTTTCACGCGGCACTGCGTTGCATCCCGGCTGTATCCTCTCTCTGCCATGGCTTTAGAGATCTTCTCGTAGATCTTTGCATTCCTTCTTTTGGAGCGCAGCTCTGAAAGCACGGACTCATCGCCCCACACAGCGATGAGATCCAAGACTTCCCGATCAGTCCATGCTGGGGCCCTCTTTCTATTAGATTGCACGGCCATCTCTGCTGGAGAGCTCTGCATCGTTGCCAGTGCTGCTGAGCTCGCCACGCTGTCCAAACAGGAAATGAGATTCAAACTGCCCAGACAGGAAAAGGAATTCAAATTTTCCCGGGGCTTTTCCTGTGTGGCTGGTCAGAGCATCCGAGCTCGAACTGCTGTCCAGAGCGTCAACAGAGTGGTGCACTGTGGGATAGCTCCCGGAGCTATTACCGTCGATTTCCATCCACACCTAGCCTAATTCGATATTGCCATTTCGAATTTAGCGCTACTCCTCTCGTTTTGGAGGAGTACAGAAGTCGAATTTAAGAGAGCTCTATGTCGAACTAAATAGCTTCGTGGTGTGGACGGGTGCAGGGTTAATTCGATGTAACGGCGCTAAATTCGACATAAACTCCTAGTGTAGACCAGGCCTTTGAGGAGCAGGAGGCCAGGGCTGATCAGGTTTCTCCAATTGCAAACATCTCTTCATCCCCAGATGAAATTGTCATGCCACATACACCATCCCTAGCTGATAATTTTAAGCAGTTTTAGGATCTCATCAAGAAGGTTGAAGATTCTTTACAGATCCCCCTTGTGGAGATTAAAGAACTGCATGATAAGCTGCTCAATATTCTCCAGACAGACTCCTTTGCCCACATTGCCCTGTCAGTCAACAAGGCACTCCTGGATCCTGAAAAGGTCATCTGGCATACTCTGGCCTGAATTCCTCCCACGTGCAGGAGGGCAGACAAAAAATATGATGATCTTTCTAAGGAGTCAGAATTTTTATTTTCTCACCCATCTCCTAACTCCTTGGAGGTTGAGGGGGTTAATAAACATGGAAAGCAGCACCACGCTAAATCTGTGACTTCTTATAAAAATCATAAGCATCTCAACCTCCTTGGTAGAAAATCTTATTCTTTAATTACTTTCCAGTTTAGAATCTCCAACTACCTCAGGCCTTAATGACGAAGTACAAATTATATCAAGCTGAACTCCTTTAGTGAACATCTGCCGACAACACAGAGAGCAGTTCCAGGCAATTATTGCAGAAGGCCAACTCCTCGCCAGGACATCTCTCTAGCTTCTTTCGATGCTGCTGATACTGCCACTCATTCGATTTCTACGGCAGTAGGTGTAAGGAGAGCTTCAGCTCTCAGGATTCCCAAAGGAGGTCCAGAGTAGGATAGAAGACCTCCCTTTTGATGGCACTAAGTTGTTTGCTGACAACACAGATGAATCTCTGCATACATTTAAAAGATTCCGGGGGCTATTTTACAATCTCTGGGAATTTACAAACCAGCCCAGAAGAAAGAATTCAGTAGGTCCCAGACAGCGCAGAGATCCCATCCCACCCAGTTCCAGAGCTCATAGAGGCTGTATGAACCTCATCCCAAGAGGCAGAAGTTCCAGAGGAGGAAACCACCCTCCTCCCAGCCTTCAGCTTCACAACCTGCCACATCAAAGCATCAATTTTGATAGGATGGTGGAGGTCCTGAGCTGCCATCCCCTTTTTTACCAGCTGCAATGTTTCACCTGCCTTTCTCCCTACGGCATCTGCTTTTACCACTTCCGTAGGCTTGGAAGTTGATTGCTATGGACAAGTGGGTTTTGGAGATCATTTCCACAGCGTATTGCATCCACTTCAATTCTCTTCCACTCACCAATCCCCTTCTCCATCTCTCTTCATGGACCCCTCCCATGAGAATCTGCTATGACAGGAAATAGACTCTCTTCTACACCTGGATGCTATAGAACCAGTTTCCACACAGCACAGATGGAAAGGGTTTTATTCTAGGTATTATCTGATTTCAAAAAAGCAGCAGTTGGAGACCCATCCTAGATTTAAGACTACTCAACCCCTTTGTGAATGCACAAAAATTCAAAATGGTGATGCTTGTAATGATAATCCCATCTCTGGACCAAGGGGGTTGGTTCTCGGTCCTCGACCCTTCAAGACGTGTATTTCCACATTGCGATCCACGCATCTTACAAACTTTAGAGTAGTCCAGGACCATTTTCAGTACAGGGTGCTCCCTTTTGGCCTATCATCTGCCCCTGACTGTCTTTTCAAGGTCATGTCGATAGTAGCTATGTACCATCACAGGAATGGAATTCTAGTGTTCCCTTTCCTAGATGATTGGTGTCTGAAAGGACACTTGTTGGAAGTGACTTTTCAGGCGACATACGAGGCCTTGGAGCTCTTCCTTAAGCTGGGCTTTCAACCGAATATTCAGAAGTCCACCTTGAGTCTTGTGCAAAAGCTGGAATTCATAGGGGCTTATCTCAGCTCACTAGTAGTGAGCACCTTCCTCCCAATGCACAGGTTTATGTCCCTATCCAGTCTAGTCAATACGATTCAATTTAGTCCTCAAACCCCGGTCAGGAACTGTCTTCAGCTATATGGCAACTGGCACTTTTATTATAGATCATGTACGACTGCGCATGCAGTGCCTTCAGGGGTGACTCAGTACAGTTTATTCACCAGGCAGTTTAAACATGCTGCTTTCCATACCCATTTCTGTAAAGGAATCTCTCAATTGGTGGAAGATGTGTGCTGGCGTCCCCTTCATCCGCCCTCCCACAATGGTTGTCATAACGATATATGCTTCCCTGTTGGGATGGGAAGCTCATCTAGACACCCACATAGCTCAGGGCAGGTGGAGGCCTCGAGAAACCACTCTTCACATCAACCTCCTGGAACTCAGAGCAGTCAGATAAGCCTGTTTCCAATTTCTGCCACTAATCAGAGGCAAACACAAAGATCATGATGGACAGCATGCCATACATGTTTTATATAAACCAGCAAGGAGAAGCAAGATCACCCTTCCTCTGTGCCAAGGCTATAAACTTTGGAATTGGAGTATATGCAATCAGTTTGTCATCACGGCAACTTACCATCCAGGGGTTCAGAATGTGATCATGGACATACTCAGCGGACACTTGTCTCGAGATCATGAGTGGGCGATAGATTCCGCCATACTTCACCACATATTCTGACAATGGAGCACTCCTCAGACCTTTTGGTGATAAATAGGAAATGCACCTACTTTTGCCCCAGAGCAGGGCTGTGTCACTGCTCCTTGGGGTTGCCTTTGACTTCCAGTGGTTACTGGGTCTTATCTAGGCATTCCCCCCAATTCCTCTGATATTCAAAGTTCTACTCAAAATAAAAAAGGACAGGGCCAGAGTTATTCTGATTGTTCCGACATGGCCCAGACAAACATGGTTTCCTTACCTGATGCAGCTGACTGTGTTCTCACTGATCATTCTCCATCGCTCTCCATCTCCTCTCCCAGGAGAGTGGGAAGATCCTTCACCCCAGTCTCAGAATCCTTCACCTCAAAGTATGGCTGGTCAATGGTTCACGGGCATGGAAATGGCCTGTTGGTAGCAAGTAAAAAGAGCAGAAAACAGTCTACACACTGCACTTACTTACAAAAATGCACAAGATTTGCCTGCTGGTGTGAGCTTTGCATCAGCAAGCTCATCGCTGCCAGACATACTGGACTACGTTCTAGAACTAAAGAGCTTGGGGTTTTCGCTGAGTTCCATTAGAGTTCAACAGGCAGCCACCACAATCTTACATTCTCCAATAGAATGTTACAGTAGAACCTCAGGAACGGAGGTTGTCCGTAACTCTGAATAAAACACAGCTCTGGCTCCAGCAGTTCACGTTCTGGGTCAGGTTCCAGAGGCAGCTAGGCAGCTTCCTTGCAGGCAGCTTCTTTTAGGGCAAGTTTGTTTCCGCCCCCGACTGGGGGGGAGGGTGTGCAGCATGGTGTGTGTGTGTGTGTGTGAGAGAGAGAGAGAGAGAGAGAAAACAGCACCTCCCCTCTCTGGCCGGGAGAGGCGGGATGTAAACAGCACCCAGGGCTTACAGGAACTCAGCACAGACCCCAATGCTGCTCCTGCTCCAGCTGCCTTGGGCTGGCAGTGGGGCTCACAGCTTTGCCTGCAAATCTCAGTGTCTTCAACTCCTAGCTGTAAGTGGGTACCCCACGCGTGGGGGTGGGGGTAGGGGTAGGGATATGGTTGGGGTAGGGACAGGCAGCCCACATGTGCCTACCTTTAAGATGCAATACAGGCACACTACAGTATTTGCCTTTTTTTTGGTCTCTGATGCTGCCTGATTGGGTACTTTCGGTTTCACATGGTGTCCGGTTGACCGGTCGGTCCGTAACTCTGGTGTTTGTATCTTTGAGGTTCTACGGTACTCTGTATTTGACCAACATTGGTGAGGTTCCTCAAAGGCCTAGGCAACTTTTTCTGCCTGTTAAACACCCTACTCCAGTTTGGGACCTCAATTTGGTTCTTAAATGCCTTACAAGACCACCTTTGAACCTATGGCTGCCTTCTCACTCCTCCATTTATTGATGAAAATGGCATTTCTGGTTGCCATCACATCGGCTCGGTGAAAGGGGGAAACAGAAGCTCTTATGGCAATACCTCCTATTCACAATATTTTTCAGAGGCAAGGTCATATTATGACTACACCCCAAGTTTTTGCCAAAAGTACCTTCTCATTTCCATATTAATCAGCCCATTCCCCTCCCCATCTTGCATCCTAAACCTCACTGGGATAAGGGAAAAGCGTTCCATTTGATTGATGTCAGGGGAGTCCTGGCCTTCTACTTGATAGGACTGAATCTTTCAGGAAGACTTCCAGATTTTGTCTCAATCACAGACAGAACAAAAGGAGATGCAATCTCTAATCTCAAAGCACCTGCTGACATACGAGCTCACTCTACGAGATTTATTTCTACCTCAACAGCATTTCTTAAGAACATTCCTATCACTGGAATATGTAAAGCCGCAACTTGTGCTTCTATGCATGCATTCGTTGAACACTATACAATAATTCATGATTCTGCTTCTGAGAATGTATTCGGTTCAGCTGTACTTTCTGCCATACTGAACTAGACTCCAAAGCCCCCTCCTCCTTCAAGGAGAGCTGCTTGATAGTCACCTAGAATGGACCATCCACAGGGACTCGAAGAAGAAGAAGAAATTGTTGCCCTGTGCAGTAACTGTATTCTACTACCAACCCTCCTTCCCCTCTGCTTTGGAGTTCCTTGTCATGGGGCTTCGCAGTAGAGAAGGAACTCAGGACAGTTATCCATCACGCACAATGCTATATAGCAATGGCATGGGGCATGAGGCTGAGTAACACGTGTGTGTGGTCTGAATGGACACTGCTATGAGACATCTCCGATCAAAAGCGCAAGGGGGCACAAGCACACTTAGAGTTGAGCACCCTTAGGGACACATCTCGAAGGACCACAGTTAGTTCATAGGGTGAGTAACCATTTCTTCAGTACAGAACATGTGAGGGGTTTTAATTAAAAAATCAGATCTTCTCTACCCTGGAATACACTCTGGACATCTGATGAGCTAGTAAATTTGACATCATTGATACTAAGGAAATGACATTTGAGGTAGGATTTTCAAAGGCATCTGAGGGAGCAAGGGCCTAACTTCCATTGAATTTTAGTTGAATTTCAATAGGAGTGTCATGGGCTGTTTACCTCACACATGCTGTGAAAGGGTTAATATGGGCCAGAGAGGCCAGTTAACCTTCCTGCTTGCACCTGAAGGGTGGGTCAAGACTAATTAGAAATAAAGTCCAGCTTGGGAAGAGGAGGGCTTGTTTCCATAAAACAATGAGTGAGCCCAGTTGGTGGAAGGAAACCCGGAGGAGAGGAGGTGGGGAATTCCCTCTCTCTGAGAAGCAGCCTGAAGGATAACTGAGAAGGAAAAGAGAAGAAGATGAAACAAGCTTCTCCAGGGATGAGTTGGTGGCCAAGTTGGAGCTTCCCTGAACACGGGGCCAGCCCCTGGATTGGGGAGTGGATTGAGGCACAGAAGGACAGTAGCCTAAAGCAGTGGAAGCATGCATGCTTTAAGGTGGCTGCCAACTGAGCCGAGCTGGGCTGCAGGTTTGCTTTTTGTATACATTACTTTAGGACTTTGGTAAAGTACTCTGGCACCAGAAAGGACAGGACTCTGTCTGATCAGTGGGCTAGGACACCGTTACGGCCAGAGTAGGCCAAAGGACAGTGGGGGGGAAACTAAGGCACAGCTACCAGAATGTGACATCTGGCCACAAGGGGTTGTGTTGAGTCTGCAACCAGCCACAGGCAGTTGTCACCTAACTTCCTCAGCTTCTTTGAAAATTCCAGATTAATTGTGATGGGATGTAATTTATAATCAAACTTTAAAGAAGAAAGCATAGTTATCGACTGGCATAGAGGGAGAGTGTGGAAAGTAAAGCTGGTCTGTTTATGCGTTCACTCCCATCTCCTAAAAAACAGTTCAAGTGGATGGAATGGAATATGGAGTGCAGATGTAGTAATAACTTCACAGAAATATTTTCAGGAACAATCTACATGACTAATGGTTTATTTTTATATATATATATATATATATAATATATTTTACAGTGTAGTTTGACAAAGTCACTGTTTGCAGTTTGTTGATTGCTTGAAGACCTTTAACATTTGAAACCATGTCTCTTGGAAAAGAAAAAATGAGTCTGTGTAATGGTTTGTGCATTATACTCTGCACAGTTTGTATAGCTATCAAATGAGAGGCATTTGTGTTGACATTACCAGTTTAAGTAATCAAGACTTGTTAATGTTTTTTCAAGGCTTTAAGCTTTTTCTGAAAAAAATGCTCAGGTTTATCTTCATTTATGTATGATTAGTTTCCAAATGTCACAACAGCTTTGAAGGCTTCATACTTTCATCAGGCAGCACTTGGAAACACATTATAGTTTCAAATGAACTGATGTAAACCCATGTCATATTTGCCCTTGTATTTCTGCATTTTCTTTGTTCTTTTTGAGCTGTTATTAGCACAACTGTGTCCTTTTCATAAAATGATCCATCTTTCCTGAATCACTCCTTAGCTAGAAATGAACTCCAACACAGACTGAATTATCATGTCATATGTGCATAAATACATGCTGTTTGTTTTATACACTTACACATATTTTAAAATGGGATTTGTATTGTTTTGTGTAAGGCAAATCACACAGTACAGTGCCACAGGTGGCTTGCGAGAGCCATTGTGGGCACAGGGAGGCCAAATTATGAAACTCTTTCTCTTACATAGAATCATATATTGAAAAATGAATTTTCAGGAATACTTTTTGTCACTATTTGAGTACCTTCAGCGAATGAGACTGTTTGTTTTTTTTCTCAGTTGGGACTGCTGTTTTATGTTTCAGTATCTCAGTATATTTCCCACTTGGAGGCTCAAGTGGATTCAGAATATTCAGATCCCTTTAGCCAAACCATTGTGTTAAAGTAACTTCTGTAATTAAAGAAAAGCATGCGTACATGTTAAATAGCTTTAACAGAGTATGTGTATATTTTAAATTGTAGAATTTAACAGCTTTAAGATGACTTATTGTTTCTAATAAGGATCTGAATTTTTTAAAATCCTAAACTGCTTCATGAAGCTCTCAAAATAACTATTTTTAGTAGTTATTTTTTATTCTTTAGTTCCTTTTTTTTGGTAATTAGATATAGTGATTCTAAATTGCTTATAGGTTGCATTGCATTTCTCCTTTATTAAAAATAAACTATTGTTCATTTCTGGTTTACTTTTGCCATGAATTTTTTGTGGAATATTTTCTTCTAAGGCCCCACAAAATGTTCAAGCTGTAGTACTGACATTTAAGTTGAATTTTGTAAAGGAAGTGAACAAAAGTTGCAACTACAATTTGAGGATTTTTTGTTAGTTGTGTTTTATTTAATCTCTCTGGAAGCAATTTGTGGACTTCACTACTTTTCTTTTGTGCATGCATGTGCAAAATTTTAAGGTCTGTATCCACTGATTGGTTGGAAGATTGGGAAAGAGGTGGTCTTCTTAGCTGAAGGCGACACATCAGACGCTGGCTCTACCATAAAATGGGCTAAAGAGTTAGGTAAGTGGCTTTTCAATTGTATAATGCTATAAAACAATTAGCCCTGTAAGATGCTTCTTTATAGGGTCCTCTAGCTGGCTCCTGTTCATAGTATTAAGCTTCCATTTGTTCTCCTTAATAGATAAGTAATCTAGTTTCTTCTTCGAGTGCTTGTTCACATCCATTCCACATTACGTGTGCGCGCGCCGTGTGCACGAGCGTCGGAAACTTTTCCCTTAGCGGAACTCGTCAGGCCGGCGGGGCCCCCGCCTGAGTGGCACCACTGTGCCGTGCATATATATCCCCGCTGGCCTGACCCCCTCCAGTTCCTTCTTACCGTCCATGGCGGCGTTGGAACAACCTCTTGCTCTTGTACAAGAAGCAATCCCTTAGCTTTAGAGTATTTAGCTGCTATCAATTCGTTAGCATTCCCTTGTTGTGGACACTTAATAGATTAGGTTCTTGGAGACTCCAGTACCCGCCCCGGGCCACGGGGCATGCCGCAGGCCCACAGGTTTAAGGCTTGCGCCACGTGCCGCAAGCCTATGCCGGTTAGTGACCCCCACGACTCCTGCCTACATTGCCTGGGGGAAGCACACCAAACAGAAAGGTGTAAGCTTTGCAAGGCGTTTAAGCCTAGAACAAAGAAAGAGAGAGACTTTCATTTGAAGCAGTTGTTGATGGAGGCCGCGCTGCAGCCATCGGGCCCAGAGCGCCCGACGCCGGCTCTAGCCTCCTCGGTGCAGAGGGCCCCGGAGTCGTCAAGAGACCCGGTGCTGGATAAGCACCGCAAGCCGTCGGCCTCAGAGCAAAGTAGGCCCCGGCACCGCTCATCCTCCCCGGTGCGGCCCAAGGCTAAACCAAAGGAAGGGCGCGGACGTTCCCCACAAAGGAGACCGGGACCGTTTAAGGGCCCGGGCACCGGGAAGAGCGTGATGGATGCTGTGCCGGCACCGGTGGCACCAGCACCACAAGTCACACTGAGTCCAGCCCTAAGGGAACTTAGTGAGGACGACGGGCTCGAGTGAGTAATAGATCAGCCCTCCATGCTTGACACCTTTGAGGCGGCGAAGGACCTCATCGGGTTGTCGGCGGTGAGCCCCCTCCCAGCCAGGCAGAAGCCTCCGGCACCCGAGCCCGGGGTGCCATCGAGGGGAAAGCCGGCAATGGTGCGCTGTTGGAGGACACCGTCCCGGCATCGGTCCCGGCGTTGGTCCTGGTCGAGCTTTGAGTCTGTGGACTCTCAGTTACCCCGATGCAGAGGGAAGTCTCGGTACTGGAGGCGAGTCAGCGCACGGGTTTAGTGCAAGGGATCCGATGCTCTCCGGCACCCCCCAGAGACTGGCACCAGGAGAAGGCTAGCTGGTCATCACCGAAGGCTTCCAGAAGTCACCGGTCCAGGTCTCGGGAGCACCAATACCGGTCCTGTGAGCAGTGGTACCGGTCCTATTCCCAATCGGCAAGAAGCTGCTCGTCGACCTCCCGCCGGCGCAGATCCACGGCACCACCGTGGCCTTCGCTTTCGGTGTCGCAGGAGTCTGGCGCCAACTCGGGCCAATACAGTTCCCCGCACCGGGCACCGGGACAACAGAGAACACCAGGCTGGGTGGCAACCCCAGTGGGGACCGCCAGGACACTGACCCTTCTGGACCCCTCGGGCCTACCACCAGCGGCAGGGGGCTCCCTCCAGAGCCAGCTACTCGGTGCACCGGTCCCGGTCCCCGCACCGACACTCCTCCATGTGGGAAGCTACAGTGTCCAGACCACCTGTACCTTCGCCGAGCGAGAGACCGGAGAAACCGGCACCGAGTCCAGTGCCACCCCAAGGTCAGCTGCCCCTCCCTCGGGGGAGGGGGACCAAGGGGACCAGCAGGAGGAAGCCGAGCAGCTGCTGACCTCCTCGTCATCTCTGGATGAAGTGGTGGCAGGCACAGCGGTATCCGGGCCTCCGCCAACAGACCACAGAGCCCACCAAGAGCTGCTGCGTAAGGTTGCTCATAACTTGGGGTTAGAGGCCGAGGAGACGGTTGAGCAGGAGGACCCCATGGTGGACATTCTGAGCCCAGAAGGTCCATCCAGAATAGCGCTTCCGCTCATTAAGACCATACAGTCAAACTATACGACTGTATGGCAGACCCCGGCCTCCAGCGCTCCAACAGCCAAGGATGTGGAGTGCAAGTACTTCGCCCCATCAAAGGGGTACGACTTCTTGTTTTGCCACCCAAGCCCATGTTCCCTGGTAGTCTCGGCAGTAAACGAGAAAGAGCGCCATGGGCAGCAGGCCCAGGCCCCTAAGGCCAAGGAAGCGAAGCGCCTGGACCCGTTTGGCAGGAAGGTGTATTCCTCAGGGGGCCTCCAGTTGAGGATTGCTAATCAACAGGCCATCCTCAACAGGCATAACTTCAACTCCTGGGTGGCAGTGGGGACGTTTAAGGACAACCTCCCGCAGGGTTCCCAACAGGAGTTCACGGTGCTGGTAGACGAAGGCAAGGTCGTAGCGAAGACCTCTCTCCAGGCGTCCTTGGATGTGGCGGCCAGGACAATCGCATCTGGTGTGGTCATGTGATGCTCGGCGTTGCTTCAGGCGTCAGGTCTGCCGCCTGAGGTCCTGAACGCATTCCAGGACCTCTCCTTCGAAGGGTCCGGGCTCTTTTCGGACCAGACGGACGCAAAGCTACATAGCCTCAAGGACTCGAGGGCTACACTCAAGTCACTGGGTATGCACACCCTGGCGGCTCAAAGGCAGCCCTTCAAGCCGCAGCCTCCTCCTCAGTGTCACTACCATAGCTCCAATAGGCCGGGCCAGAGCCAAGGCCAACATAAGTCCCAGCCGGACCCTAAACCAGGCTTTTGAAGGTGTGCCTGAGGACAGCATACCAGACCAATCACCGGATCCTTCCCCTTGTTTCCTGAACCGCATGTCCCGTTTCTCCCGTGCATGGTCCGGCATTACGTCAGACCGTTGGGTGTTACGCACGGTGCGAGGTGGATACGTGCTGCAGTTCTCCTCCCTGCCTACCCCTCAACCCCCTTCCCCGTCCCTCTTCAGGGACCCCTCTCACAAGCACCTCCTGGAAAAGGAGGTTCGCACTCTCCTAGAGGCGGGGGCGGTAGAGATGGTACCGAAAGACCTAAGGGGGAAAGGGTTCTACTCCCGATACTTCTTCATTCCCAAGGCCAAAGGAGGCCTTCAACCCATTCTAGATCTGCGCAGGTTCAACAAGTTCCTGGTCAAGGACCGGTACTGCATGGTCTCTCTGGGCACCATCATCCCTTCCCTGGATCCGGGGGACTGGTACGCTGCTCTCGACATGAAAGACGCGTACTTTCATATCGCCATCCACCCAGCACATCGCCGATTCCTGCGTTTCACCGTAAACCAGGAACATTACCAGTTCACGGTTCTCCCGTTTGGCCTAGCTGCGGCCCCAAAGGTGTTCACAAAATGCATGGCAGTAGTGGCGGCCTTCTTACAGAGGCAGAGGATTCAAGTTTACCCGTACCTCGACAACTGGCTCCTGGCGGGCCGGTCCGAAGAGGAGGTTCGGTCCCACGTGCAGGTGGCCTTGAGACTATTTGGCACACACTAGGGCTCCTGGTCAACATCCCCAAGTCCACCCTCATTCCAACGCAGAGAGTGGAATTCATAGGGGCTGTCCTAGCTGCGGTACAGGCAAAGGTGAGCCTTCCAGTATCACGATTCCTGGCCATCCAGCAAGCAGTGAACTCCCTGTGCCAGTTTCCCACTACAACGGCCAGATGCTGCCTGAGGCTGCTGGGCCACATGGCAGCATGCACACATGTGGTCAAGCATGCCAGACTGAAACTCAGAACTCTGCAGGCTTGGCTCGCCCGTGTATACGGCCCACGCAGGGACTCCCTGGACTTGGTAGTGACAGCCCCGGGGGACGTGCTAGACTCCTTGTGGTGGTGGCAGTTCCAGACTGTGGTTTGCGACGGCATCCACTTTGCCGCACAACAGCCGGACCTGACGCTTGTGATGGATGCGTCAGACCTCGGATGGGGTGCTCACCTAGGGGACCTCAGGACTCAGGGCTTGTGGTCGGGAGCAGAGCGGTCGCTCCATATCAATGTGAAGGAGCTCAGGGCGATTTGTTTAGCCTGCCAGACCTTGCACGCCACTTTGAGTGGTCACAGTGTGACAGTTCTGACGGACAACACGACCGCCATGTTTTATATAAATAAGCAGGGCGGAGCCCGTTCCTCGCCGCTCTGCCACGAGGCTCTCCTCCTTTGGAACTTTTGCATAGCCCACGCCATTCACCTTGAGGCGTCATATCTCCCAGGGGTGCGGAACGAACTGGCGGACCACCTCAGCAGGTTGTACTGCATGCATGAGTGGACGCTCAGGGCAGACATTGTGTTTTCGCTCTTCCGCAAGTGGGGGTTTCCCTGGGTAGACCTATTTGCCACCAGGGGCAACGCCCAATGCCCGCAGTTCTGCTCGTTCCAGGGCCGCAGCCCAGGCTCAATAGCAGACGCATTCGCGATCACGTGGGGAGGGGAATTGAAATACGCCTTTCCCCCGCTTCCTCTGGTGCACAAGGTCCTGCTCAAGGTGCGCAGGGACAGGGCGGCGGTCATCCTTATCGTCCTGGCCTGGCCCCGCCAGCACTGGTTCACCACGCTCCTGGAGCTGTCGGTGGACGCCCCGGTAACCCTGTCCCTACACTGGGACCTCATCACGCAGGACGGAGGGTGACTCCTCCACCCCGACCTGCAATCGCTACATCTGACGGCATGGAAGCTCTGTGGCTGAATGCTTTGGAGAGCCAGTGCTCCCTTCCTGTGCAGCAGGTTCTACTTGGTAGTAGGAAGCCCTCTACCAGGGCGACTTACCTGGCCAAGTGGAAGAGGTTCTCGTACTGGTGTGGGCCCCAACAGGTTCAGCCACGCCAGGTTCCGGTGCCGACCATTCTAGAGTACCTACTGCACCTCAAGCGGCAGGGGCTGGCCCCGTCCTCGATCAGAGTGCCTCTGGTGGCCATCTCTGACTTCCACCCGGGGTTCAGGGGGCTTGGTGTTCTCCCAACCAATGGTGGGGCGGTTCCTTAAAGGACTGGAGAGGGTGTTCCCTTTCTCATGCCCCCTGTCCCTCCATGGAATCTCAACTTAGTCCTTTCTAAGCTCATGGGGCCCCTGTTCGAGCCCCTCGCTACCTGCTCCCTCCTCCATCTTTCCTGGAAGGTGGCATTCCTGGTAGCCATCACCTCGGCCAGAAGGGTATCTGAGCTGAGGGCACTCACCTCAGAGCCACCATATACAGTCTTTCATAAAGACAAGGTGCAGCTCCGTCCGCACCCCAAGTTCCTCCCAAAGGTGGTCTCACAATTCCATCTAGGTCAGGACATTTGTCTGCCGGTGTTTTTTCCCAAACTCCATTCGGACGCGAGTCACCACAGCCTGTACACCCTGGATGTCCATCAAGTGTTGGCATTCTACTTGGAGCGCACCAAGCCCTTTCGTAAATCCATGCAGCTGTTCGTGGCCGGGGCTGAGAGGATGAGAGGCCTCCCGGTGTCGGCGCAGCGAATCTCCTCCTGGATTACAGACTGCATTCGGGCGTGTTATGACCTCGCAGGTGTTCCGGCCCCGGCAGTCACGGCCCACTTGACCAGGGCACAAGCAGCTTCAGTGGCTTTCCTGGCACAGGTCCCGATCCAGGAGATCTGCAGAGCAGCCACCTGGTCATCGGTGCATACCTTCATTACCCACTACGCGGTCAGCCAGCAGGCCCGAGAGGATGCAGTAGTTGGTGGGGCGGTCCTCCAATCAATTGTTCCGTGACTCCTACCCTCCTCCAAAGGTAAGCTTGTAATTCACCTAATGTGGAATGGACGTGAACAAGCACTCGAAGAAGAAAAAACGGTTACCTACCTTTTCGTAACTGTTGTTCTTCGAGATGTGTTGTTCACATCCATTCCACCACCCGCCCTCCTCCCGCTCTGTCGGAGTCGCCGGCAAGAAGGAACTGGAGGGTGCCGGGCCAGCAGGGGTATATAAGCACGGCGCACTGGCGCCACTCAGGCGGGGGCCCCGATGGGTGCCGCTAAGGGAGAAGTTCCTAATGTGGAATGGATGTGAGTGAACAACACATCTCAAAGAACAACAGTTACGAAAAGGTAGGTAACCGTTTTTTCTCCAGCATGGAGCCGTGAAATTGACAAGAAAGCCAGGCTGTCATCGGGGCAGGTGGGGGGACGGGCACCAGCTAGAGCCTGACTGCCCCTGGGCTCCCTGCTCCCAGCTAGGCTGCAACCATCCAACTCCCCCCGGGGATCCTGGCTGTTGCCTGGAGGCTCCTGGCTCCCCATGGGGAGCCCGGCTGCTGCCCTAACACCGGGACTCTCAGCCCCCCACACTGTCCCTCTTAACTCAGTGGAAGCACTCCTGGTGAGGACAGAAGAGGGTAGTGTGGACATCAACCACATCTACTGTAGACATGCCCATAGACTTCCAAATAGCCTAATGGTTAGTAATCTGTACTACCGTAGAAGAGGCTTCTGTTCAGTTCCTGATCGTAGGGCCAGATCCTCAGTTCTTAGCCAAGCTGTGCTTGGTATGGGACCTGAGGTTCGGGGAGCAAGGAGAAGAGGGAAGGGGTTCTAAGCCACATTTCCACTCCATCTGTTTAGTCTCTTTTTGTAACTATGATGCAGCCCAACTGGGAATTATCAATTCACAGGGCATCCCAGCCATGCCCTTCTTCCCATGATGTCATCTGTGCTGGGTGATTTGGAATGGGTGAAGCCGCAAGGCCACTTAATAATTCCCTCCCACCAATGGAATCCCCAGCTGTCCGGTTAAGGCTTCTTTCTGATTGCCTGGCACTGTGGCCTAGTCTACACTGGGAGGGGGTGTGGGGGGGAAACGAGCTAAGTCGGTCTAAGTTATGCAACTTCAGCTACGAAAATAGCGTAGCTGAAGTCAACATACTTAGAGCTACTTACTGCAGTGTCTTCACTGCGTTGGGGGAGCGTCAGCAGTCGACCTGTTGACTCCGCCTACACTCTCGCTCCGGTGGAGTACCGGAGTCGATGGGAGAGTGCTCGACAGTCGATTTATCGCGTCTTCACTAGACACGATAAATTGATCCCCGCTGGATCGATCGCTCTGGAGGTAAGTGTAAACATGCCCTGTCTAAGCACCACAGTGTAGCTAGAACAGGGTGCCAAGGATCTGGCCTGTAGTCTTGTTGGATCTTGGCTGGCAGTTACAGCTTATGGGGGAAGACATCCTTTTATGTTTCTCAACATCATCTCCAGCTTACTTAGAGTAGCATTATTAGCTTCCACAAGTCCCATACATATTTCCCTGACTAGAAGGAATTATCCTCGATACAAGATTTTGAGAGTGAGTGGGCTCTAGAGTGGTAGGGATATTTGAGGATGGTTGTGGATTTGGTTTCTTGATACTGGATAGTTCTCTTTCATGGGGATGATGGAATTGAAATTCAGAAAGATTTTGTTTTCTTAATATGTGCTAGGTGGACAATTTAGGAATCTTGACTGTAATAATTTATTAAGAAAAGTCTAAGTAAATAATGTAGTCAGTTGACTTTTTTGTGTGCACCCCTACAGATCTTTTCACCAGTGTAGATGAGACAGCAAGAATGGCACGAGGTGTGGTTGATTCTGAAGGAGTTTGTTTTGTTCCATCTTTTAGTGGTTTGCAGGTAAAAATATCATCCTTAATGACACATGATTTTTTGTGTCCTGCTTAAACATTAATATCTGTAAATTTGCCCATTATCATGGTATCTATTCTGTTCTATTCAGGTTCTTGTTCCATGCCCATCACGGTGGTATCTGAGGGCCTCTGTGGTATCTGACCATCTAAAAACATTAATGAATGTATCTTCAAAAAAAAACATGTGAGGTAGGGAAATATTATTCCCATTTTACAGATGGGGAACTGAGGTACAGACAGATTAAGTGATTTGCCCAGTGTCACAAGAACTGAACCCAGATATCTTGCATCTCAGTCCAGTGCCTTGACCACCAACTTATTCTTCCAAAGAACTGAGCTGGACTCAAATTGGTTTTATGCCATTTCTTTTCACAGCCACATTTCAAGAAAGCATTAATTACATGCTTAAGAACTTCCCTGAATAAGGATGCTTTCCTGAATTGGGGCCTTAAAGCGTAGCACTAATGACTGTTTAACCAACTATGTGGCATATGGATTTAATTTTTAAAACTGTAGATTTCTGTTTTCTTGTAGTTCTCAGTATGCACAACTCAATCTTGCTAAAATATACTAGAGGGTTGCTTCGCAGGCTGAGCTCACTGCACACACCAGGGGCTTTTAGCATTCTGCTGTTTCTCCCACAAGCTCCCTTTGCACCACCCTCTTCTTTTCCTGTATTTCAGGTATTCCCTGCAACTCCCCCTTTCCTCATGCCAGAGGCTTTGTGTATTCCCCCCTATACCACAGTCCTCCATTCTCCTTCCATGCTCCTGTCCCCTCATACCATTGTCCCCATTCTTCTCCTCCTGCAAGGTGCTCTGTATATCTCCCCCCTTAGGGGTTCTGTGTGCCCCCCCCCCTTCTCCCTTTCCTTACATGCCAAGGTCTCTACATCCTCATTCATACCAAGAGCAGTGTGTGTTACTCCCTCCAGGCCAGAGGCTCTGTATGCCCTCCCACGTCCTCTTTCCCACTCTCAATTCTTATTTTTGTTTGTTTGTTTGTTTGTTTGTTTGTTTGGAGGGTGTCAGCATTTTAAATTGCATTGGGAGGATGGGCAGAGCTGTAGTGAGGGGTTATTTGCAGTAATGCCATAGCCATGTTTGTCCCAGGATGTGAGAGTAACAAGATGGGTGAGATAATATCTTTTATTGAACCAACTTCTGTCGGTGGAAAGGACAAGCTTTCAAGCTTCACAGAGCTCTTCATCAGGTCTGGGGAAGGTAACCAGAGTGTTCAAGCTAAATGCAAGGTGGGACAGATTGTTACGCAAAAGGGGTCGCACATGTTGTAGGAGACCACTTAATTTTAAGTGGGCAATTAACACCGCTGCAGTCCTGGGGCCAAGGAGGGGGTAGTAGGCTGCAGGGTGTAAAAGCAGTGTCTCAGTTAAATCCATGGTTTTTAGTGTCGAGCAGAATTATGGATTTAAGTTCAGGCTCATCTTTTGAAGATGTTATCATTTTGAGGATGAGGACTGATAGGTCAGATACAGAGTGACCACTTTGTGTAAAATGTTCATCCACTGGTGATAGGGTGGGTATCTGTGTATGAGTTCATTTGAGAGTAGTGATCATGTGAGTGAAAACAGACAGTTGTTGGGGCATTTGATGTACAAGATGGGGTACACCACATGTTGTGATAGGCATGTGTAGGACCGTGGATCTTGAAAGGTATGTTGTGAAGGGTATTGATCATTGTAGCAGTGGAAATAAGTCTGTATGTTTTGCATCTGTTGTTCTGGCAGGACCTGGTGCCTCTTTGTATTGGTGTGTCCTGGTCAATGGGGAGTTTGTTTCTGATGATGAGCTTGGCGAGGCTGGGGGGGTTGTTTGAAGGCCAGAAGAGGGAGTTTAGGAAAGATTTCTTTTGAGATGTGGTCCCTTTCGAGTATGGGTTGTAATTGTTTTATGATATCCTATATGGGTTCCAATGTGGAGTGGTAGGTGACAAGTAGTGGTTTGCAGTAGGTGGGATTTTTTTTCTTTATTGAAGCAGTATCTCTCTGGGTATTTGGGTGGCCCATTCCATGATGCAATCTGCTTCTCTGGTGGAATGTTCTTTTTTGGTAAAGTGTGTATCTTGGGCTTTATCCTTGGAGCATATTCTGTGGTATCTGAGTGTGTGGCTATAGATAACTGATTTCTTGATATGTCTGGGGTGGTTATTGGATCTGTGAAGGTAAGTGTGGTGATCCATGGGTTTCTTCTATATACAGTAACTCCTCACTTAACGTTGTAGTTATGTTCCTGAAAAATGCGTCTTTAAGTGAAACGATGTTAAGCGAATCCAATTTCCACATAAGAATTAATGTAAATGGGGGGGTTAGGTTCCAGGGCAGCTTCCCCTACTCTGCAAGCACCAGAGGCGGGGGGTTCAACCTTCAGCCCGCCCACTCCACTCCTTCCCCCAAACCTCCACCCTTGACCTGCCTCTTCTCCCCCCATCTCCTCCCCCTTCGCTCGCTGCATCCTGGCTCCTTCCCCCCCCCCCTCTAAACACCGCAAGCCAGCTGATTGCCGAGTTGGGGAGGGAGGGGGGAGGCGCACGGCGCACAGAGTCCTCGCTCCTCCCGCCTCCCTTCTGCCCGGGGCAATCAGCTGGCTTGCTGCGTTTGGGAGGCAGGGGAGAGGGGGGAATAGTGAGGACTCGGCGTGCAGGCTCCCCCTCCCTCCCCTGCCTCCCGAAAGCGGCAAGCCAGCTGATTGCACCGGGCAGGAGGGAGAGGGGAGGAGCGAGGACTCAGCGCGCCTCCCCCCTCTCTCCCCTGCCTCCCGAATGCCGCAAGCCGGCTGATTGCAGGAGGGAGGGGGAGCCTGCGCGCCGAGTCCTTGCTCCTCCCTCCTGCCCGGGGCAGTCAGCTGGCTTGCCGCGTTCGGGAGGCAGGGGAGGGAGGGGGAGCCTGCGTGCCGAGTCCTCGCCCCTCCCTCCTGCCTCCAAAACGCCGCAAGCCAGCTGATTGCCGCCGGCAGGGGGAGGAGGGGGAAGGCGCTGATCCTCAGAGTCTGCCAGCGGGCGGGAGGCACTGCAGGGGAGGGGGCAGTAGGGAGGCTGCCAGCTGTGGAGAAAGCAGGCAGCCAAACAACGTAAGAGTGGAGCATTGCACAACTTTAAATGAGTATGCTCCCTAATTGATCAGCAACGTAACAACGAAACAACGTTAAGCGGGACGACTTTAAGTGAGGAGTTACTGTAGTTGTCGGTAACATTCTATTGTTGTGGCTGATCATGGTGTCCAGGAAGTTGATGTTGGTGTTGGGAGTGTTCTAGAGAGAATTTGATGGATACGTGATGGTTGTTGAAGTTAGGGTATTGCTAGGCTGGAAGGTGCTAATGGCTGCCATCAACTGGTTCTTTGATCTTTGGACAGTTTTATAGAGGCATTTGAAGGTGCCGGGTCTGCAAACTGGATGCAAGGAGCTCTGTGTGTCTCCCATTTTTCCCTTGCAGTTTTCCAGTTTCCATCACAACCAGTAGGGTTCCGACCATTGATGCTTAGAACATTCTCTGACATTTTGGGATAGATTGGATGTGGCATTCAAAAGTTGTCATGTTGCATCCAAAGAGAAATGTCATCAAGTTGAGCATAGAACCTCGCTTCGCTCTGCCAAAAACTACCTCTTTTCCCCATTTCCCCCAACTATCTAGTATAAGTTTTGGTTGTTAGTTTAAGTTACATGGTATCTTGTGACGGTTTTGCCACTTTTCTACATTAGATCCAAAAGTACAGTACTTTGTTTTGAC
This sequence comes from Emys orbicularis, assembly GCF_028017835.1. Classification (NCBI taxonomy): domain Eukaryota; kingdom Metazoa; phylum Chordata; order Testudines; family Emydidae; genus Emys; species Emys orbicularis. The sequence goes on along the minus strand of NC_088691.1, from coordinate 74,192,301 downwards.
AGGTATATGCCAGTCTGCCACACACTATTATTCCCACAGTCTATTTTTTAAAAAGCATCCCCATCTCTAAAGCACTAATGGGAAAAGGCAAAGAAAGGGGTGTGACGTTGTGCAGTCTATATGGTTTTATAAAAACATGATAATAAGTGAATATAATGTAACTGGGATAGTTTTATAAAGATTTGATAAGTGAATATAATGCAACTGGGATATGCTTCGTGCAAAAGGTCTCTTGTAAGGTATCATTACAAAGCTCATAATCTGAGTTTGATCATCCTATTTGTAGAAATGTACCACTCTTGTATCTAAAACTAGAAATATAAAACATAACTCTGAGGGCCTATTGTAATTATGTAAAGTGTGGGCCATTAATGATGGTTTGGAATCTTGATGACTCCCATTAACCAGGACCATTGTCTGCAGATGGCTGTGTTTACCTGTTAGTCTTCCTGTATATGTGTGTGCTGGCAAGTGGGCAATGAAATCTTGCAGTGACATGTGATCATGTCACCTGAACTGGAATCCATCTTTAACCTGGTGCTTTTCCAGTGAGGGGGGGTGGAAACCCAGAGGGACAAAGGGTTCCTGCCTTATGCAAAAGATATATAAAGGGGTGGAAGAGAACAAAGGGAGAGAGGAGCCATCATGAAGAATCCCCTAGCTATCACCTGAGCTGGAACAAGAGCTGTACCAGGGGAAATAATTGTGCCCAGTCCTGGAAGGTGTCCAGTCTGAGAAAAACTTACTGAAGCATCTCTGAGGGTGAGATTATCTGTATTTAGCTTGATTAGACATAGATTTGCGCATTTTATTTTATTTTGCTTGGTGACTTACTTTGTTCTGCCTGTTACCACTTGGAACCACTTAAATCCTATTTTCTGTATTTAATAAAATCACTTTTTATTTAGTAATTTACTCAGAGTATGTATTAATACCTGGGGGAGCAAACAACTGTGCATATCTCTCTATCAGTGTTATAGAGGGCGAACAATTTATGAGTTTACTCTGCATAAGCTTTATGCAGGGTAAAACGGATTTATTTGGGTTTAGACCCCATTGGAAGTTGAGCATCTGAGTGCTAGAGACAAGCACACTTCTGTGAGCTGTTTTCAGGTAAACTTGCAGCTCTGGGACAAGTGATTCAGACCCTGGGTCTGTGCTGGAGCAGACGGGAGTGTCTGGCCTGGCAAGACAGGGTGCTGGAGTCCTGAGCTGGCAGGGAAAACAGGAATAAAAGTAGTCTTGGCACATCAGGTGGCAGCTCCCAAGAGGGTTTCTGTGATCCAACCCGTCACAAGGGGCTCTTTGTTTCCACCAGAGAGTCCACAAAATCTTGATTTATTTTGAGAAGTAGGCTGCTTAGTTAATCTAAGCTGCCTTCATTTGGTGGTTTATTTGAGTTCCTTCCATTATGGGTAAAATAGTATGGATTCTGGCTAAGTTTTTGTATTTGCAGACAGGAATCTTGAGGCGGACACAAACTGAATCTTTCATGAATTTTTAGGCCTGTAATGCTCAAGTACTAGAGATGCTGGGAGTGCTTGATTCCACAACATGCAACTTTTCTTCCTTGCTGGTGAAGACCAGCAGGGAGATACTAGGTCTGTTGCAGATAAAGATTGTCAGTGCCTACATTAGAGACCTCATGGTACCAGCTTTTCTTAAGGAAGCAGTTATAATGTAGGTTTTGATCAGAAGATCCACAATTGGCACTGACAATCGGCTACTATCACATTTTCAATTCTTTGTCAAGGTTGTAGAGAAGGCTGGGATGAGATGGTTCTCAGAGGATCTAAATACCTTAAGTCTTCTAGACCCTGGATGATCTAGGTACAGGCTTTGGGTATGGGATAGAAATGGCACTGGCAGCATTGTTATATTTCTTTTTATCAATGGGTAAAGATCTGGTGTGTGTTGATATTGTTGGATATGGTGGGTGTTTTCAATACTGTTGATTGTGGAATGTTGATAGCTCGACTGCAGCAGAAGTGGATGCTGCTGCTCTTGGCTGTCTCCATTCTTTCCTGGCTGAATAGTTGCAGAGGATATTGTGGGGCAACTGATTCTCCTCCTTAAGGATCCTGTCATGTCGAGTTCCACATGATTTCAACTTGTCTTCCCAATCTGTTCAATGTGGGTAGGTGCTTGTTAGAAAGGTTAGTGTGGAATTATGGGGCAGTCATGTTTTCAGTACTCTGACACCCCACTTTATATCTTGGTCCTTTCTGACCCAGTCAATGCAATTGTTCACCTAGCGCAATATTGTTGGGGCATAAATTAGATCTAGTTGGCTGAAATTCAGCCCAATTAAGATTGGGTTGACACTAATAAGTATGGGGAAGAGCTACAAGATGAGACACGAAGATATCACTTCCTCCTTTAGTAATGCAGGTGGGCATGCCATTTGTGACTTGGGTTCACAATCAAGTGGTACTGATTGGATCCTCAGTTGCTATTGGATTATCATATCATTGGTGCCCCAGAATACTTTTTCCACCTGCATTTGGTTTGCGAGATAGAAGCTGTTTCTTTTGAATGCAGACCTTATTACCGTGATTCATGCCTTTGTCACACCAAGACTGGTTTAGTTACGTGTGTTCTATGTGGAGCTTCACCTCAAATCAGCCTGGAAACATAGGTGTTGAAGCATATAGCCTCTGATGGTGGATTTATGGGAGCACATGACACTAGAATTCTATAATCTGCACTAGTTTCTTGTTGGAGTGGAGTTTAACTTGCTGTTTGTGACCTATAAAGCCCTCAATGGCTTAGGACTGTCTACCTGGGAGACTAACTCCCTCCCCATTCCTACTGCTGCATTTTAGTCAGTAGAGACACTTGAATTGGATTCCTCTCAATTTAACACAGGTTGCTGGTACTAGAGTGTTCTCTATGAGGGTCCCTGGCTGTAAAACCTGTTTCTCCCTTGGTCTGGAAATTGCGTGGCTCTGCTGAGATTCAGAGCATGTTATGTAGCACACCTATTTTATTCAGGCTTTTGAAGAGAGAAAGACTTGATGGAGGTTGAGATTTGTATGCAGATTTTTGTGGGAGTTGTGTTGGAGGCTGTTGGTAGCGGCAGTTTAGTTTAGATGTCTTTTGATACTTGTGTAAATCAAAAGAAATTGTGAGTTGTTATTTAAGATGCCAAAAAGGGTAGTACAGGATGGCCTGCATGCAGATACAACTAATGTGATAAGAGGTGATGTCCTGCTTTGGGCAAGTCTACATTAAAATGCTCCATCCAGCTGCACCGCTGTTACTCTTTAATGAAGACGCTGTACGCCAATGGGAGAGAGCTCTCCTGTCGGCATAGTTAATCCATCTCCTGAGAGGCAGTAGCTATGTCAGAAGGAGAAGCTCTCCTGCTAGCATAGCGCTGTCTACATGTGGGGTGAGGTTGGTATAACTATGTCACTTAGGGGTGTGGATTCCCCACCCCCACCCCAGCGACATAGTTATACCGATTATAGGTCTGTAGGGTAGACCAAACCTTTATATTTACCCACTTGCAAAGCTTAAAGGGATGCTGTCAGACAGTTTAAGGCCTAAATGTTACATGCCTTAAAAAATTCACTACTAATGGTTTTTTGAGGAACCTTGTCTTCCTATTCTCTGCAATTAATACCATATAAATATCTAAAATAATTTAGATAGGACCTTTCTTACAAATTTCTTAAATCAACTTGTGTGAAAACTCTTTTCTTCTCACAGAATTTTTTGCAATTTCCCATTTGCCCCACAAAATTACCCCTGCCCAAGACTCTCTCATCTTGAGAGGACTAGAAATGGGAACTCCATTCCATTGACTAAAGGATCTCTTAGGATCCAGAACTCCCAGCACCAGAAGGGCTTCAGATATCGAAGTCATGATATTTTTCACTGTAGAAATGCTAGTTTAGGCAATTTTTAGAGACTTTTTTATGGCTCCTTACAAGCCTTGTACAGTTGGACTTGTGACTTTACAGAAAGAAATGGATTATTTTAATAACTCTTAAATGTTTCTAAAATAGCTATTCTGTAACGTGACATACAGAATACATGATGATACAGGTTGATCATCACTTAATCAGGATGACTGAGAAACTTTACTCAGGCGTTGCTATTTTTGAGTAACACAGCCATCACAACGTTCTCCTAAACAACTTTTTATGCCACATCATACAATCATTAATTCTTTATATCTTATATCTATACTGTGTGTGTGTGTGTGTGAGAGAGAGAGACAGAGAGAGAGAGAGAAAGAAATACTGAATAGATTTATGGTATGAAGTAGGCACCAGAAGTGGAGTAAGCACTTCTGGAGCTCAACCATGACATCTCTACCCTGCTGTACAGGTTAGCTCCAACTGTCTTCCAGTAATCTAAATTTGATTGCATGGTTAGGTTTCGTAGACATCAGGATAGCAGGGCTTGGACATGTTATGGAGGCAATTTGTTCATTTCCTAGATAGTCAAATGTTTCTCTGACAGTTCCTGTTATGAGAATGAGGAGAAGGCTTCTCTCCTCTTAACTTGGATGACACTGCTGTGATGTGGCGCGTTTCTCATCATGGGACAGAAGCATTCCTTCTGTACAAATTTAAAATGCATATTTCCTTGATTTATTATCACTCACTCATCTTACCTTTGTTCTATAGTTTGTGTAAGTCATACATATATATTATGTGTAATATGTTATAAAAATGCAAATAAAGCTTTTAAACAAAGTGAATAAAACTCTGGTCCTCTAGACATTCGCCTTTAATATATATCATGAGTCCTTTCCTTTCTAGTTAGTTGCTTATACACCTCTACCCTGATATAAAGCTGTCCTCGGGAGCCAAAAAATCTTACCGCGTTATAGGTGAAACCGCGTTATATCGAACTTGCTTTGATCCGCCGGACTGCGGGACTGCGCCGGAGTGCGCAGTCCCGCCCCCCGGAGCGCTGCTTTACCACGTTATATCCGAATTCGTGTTATATTGGGTCGCGTTATATCGGGGTAGAGGTGTATTTGACAATCCACAAGCTTGTCAACAAGGAACCTTTTATTATTAGTATGGTTGGGTTAAACATCCACAAGTTGGAAAAGATGGTTGTACACTGGAGAACTGAATATATTCTTTACTGACTTCAAACATAACTAATTTCTGAATTGAGTCTCAGTGTGCAACATACTAGCCTTCATCTGGGCAAGTGGGCTGTCACTTCATTTACATCCTACAAAGTACTGAGCATCAACAACTCTTATAAAAGTCTATGGGAATATTTGGGAGTTCAGCACCTGTCAGGATTGGGCTTTAGTGCATTCCTAGTTTCCCCCACATATGCCTACTCTTATATTTTTACTTTAAAGTAATTTATACTTCCTTAATTTTTTGGTGGTGTTTTCCGTTTTTTTGCAGTCACAATATGATTAAAATTAGGGCTACTTCAGAATTCTGTATAGCAGATATTTAGGGAACTAAATAAAAATCCTGGAAAGTTTTTTAAAATGCCGTGTGTTATTTTTAAATTGAAAAAACATTTAACATTGTCTTAATGCATTTATTGGGAAGGAGAGTGACATTCTGTCACTCAAATCCACCAAAACAGTGGAGCAGAGATGGATGCAAAAACCAATCTGCCAGTCATCCTACGAAAGGAGATGACTTTTTTATGAGACAGCCAGAATTAGTGTGTCTGTTGCATCATTATGCCATTCAAAACATTAGTGCAATTACGTTATGTAATTTAAATTGACTAGCCTCTTCAAGGCTACTGTATTATATTATTTTTTCTGTACAAAAAGTCTGGGGAAAGTCAGTAAATTCTTTCCCGCCCTCTAACCCTCCCCCCCAACTTTAATAATACTGTACTCTATCTTAGACACTTGTACTTTAGTTGATGTGTACTCTATGTATATTTTTATAGGTAGTACCAATGAGTGATATTTAGTGTATCAAATTCTGGGGGAGGAAACAAATGCAATAATTGGCAACTGATTTTTCTGAAATATAGACAAAATAACACTATCCAATGCTTACATATTGTCTTAATTTTCTTCTTCTCATTATGCTTCCTGTAATTGTCATGTGTAAGTTATTTTTTCTTACTACTTGTATCCTTTCTCAAAATGCTACAGATATAACTCAGTAATTAATTTTATTGTCAAACCTTTATTTTAGGTTCCTGTGAATGACCCTTATGCATGTGCCTCCTTTATGGGGCTGAAACTTTCCACTACCAGAAACCATCTTGTACGAGCTATATTGGAATCTATCGCTTTTAGGTATTGAGTGCAGTCTTTCTTAATTCATTATCTTTAGGATTTCTATTTTCTTCTCATCTAATTATTCTGTATTTTGGTCACTCAGTGTGTGAAGTCAGATAATCACTTGTTACATGAATGCATGGACTTAGCAATTTATAAAATGTTAAGTGTGGCAATTTATATTAATTGACACTGACAGGAAGTTTTGTATATTTATCAAGGGTCACAGTTTTTGTTAATAACTGACCCAGCATAACAGGTTAAAATGGACTTGGCCCCTCTGCATGTCCAAAATCTGTCTTCTACCTGAAGTTTGCCCTTGTGTTTCCTCACTACCTTTATGTGGAAAGTAAGCCTCTTTTCACTCTCAACCTATTTTAAGTAGGCATGAAGCTGGAGGCTCCTGGGATAATTCTTAGGTCCTCCATGTTTATATAACATAGTGATAGGCATTTTAAAAATACATAAGAGAGACAGAAGATACGTTAGCTGCTGAATTGGGGTATGTGTCTTTTGCATACATGGAAAGCTGAAAATCTCATCCAAAGAGCTGGCAAAAAAAAAAAAGCTTCAAATATATCTTTTCCTTTCAGATGTATGTTTTTCCCTATAACTATTAGGGTAAGTTAAACTACTTCTTTAAGTGATGGTCCTTATGCATGTATATTCCACACATTGGTACTCATGTGCGCTGTGTGCCCAAGTCCAGAATTTCTTCAAAGCAGTGTCCGTTGACCTGCAGAGGCACAGTAACTCTACTTGTGCTCCCGATAATGGGTATAAGAGGAAATGTGGGTTGATGCCTCCCAGTTCCTACTCATCACCACATGGCCTGAGTTGGAATCATGTCCTCCTTCACTATTGCAGAATCTGTAAAATTTAATTGTAAATAGTTTATATCTTAGCTTAGGAATTCTAGTTAGTGTATAGTTTAGTATAGAATAGAATATCCCCACCCCCACTCCCCATTTGGAGGGACATCCTCCCTGATCCCAAGACTATGCCCAGGGTCCCAGGATTCAAGAACTGAGTCTCCTGTCCTCACTCTTCCTCCATCAGCAATGAGCATCACTGGTGCCTCTACTGTCTGGATGAGGCACATATCTCTGTGAAGTTCATTATCTGTAAATCCTTCCCATCCAGAACTAGAGAGGCCCAAGAGCTCCAATTGAAAAAGTTCCTGATGGAAGAGGCTCCATCTGACTCAAGCCCGGGAGACACTCTGTACTAGCTGACTAGCAGTGCTCCTCCAAGCACAAGCCTTGGCAGAAGGACTGATCCCCCGCAGCAGACTGTCCAGAAGAAACTTGTTTCCTTCCCAAGCCAGTCCAGATTGGGTGAGATGTCGCATATGGAACCCACGGAACCAGCTCCACTGAAGACTCCCAGGCTGGAGGATAAGGCACAGAAAAACAAGGATCTGCCGGTAACTGCTCTACCAGGGGGCAAAGATAAACACTCTCCAGTCCCATCTCTGGGAGCAAGTCCGAATTCATCATTGTCAATACAAAGACCATCAGGCCACATCAGACAAACCAGAACCTTTGGGTGTCTGTTGGAACTCCTCAGACTTTGGGCTCTAGGGAGACCTTTGTAACACCAGAGGATATCTTCCTTCCCTATATGCAGTCTCCACTTCTTTTGGCCCTGCCCTCCTAAGAGATGTCTTTACCCCAGACGAGGAACCGTTACCATTATTTCAGGAGAGATCCCATCTCCATCCATCGGGCAGGAGCACCTTGGTACCGACCAATGGAACCATCTTCGGAATCGGAGGAGATAGCTGTACCAGTATCTCTGCAGAGGCACAGGAGCCCTGACAGACAAGGTATTATTACCCCTCTGGTTATGACCTCCCCAGGGACATCTGGCATTGATTCCCGTGGGAGCCACCATTAAAGTTTTCCCAGCGGTAGCGGTCCAGATGAGATGTCAGGGATATACAGTATTTCCATACCTGGACGACTGGCTCTTGGTAGGCTGATCTCGCCAAGAAGTCATATCAGCAACAGAGTTTCTTCAGCGCCTCCTTGCCACCTTAGGTGTTTGTCACCCGTGAGGACAATACATTTTATAGGAGCATGTCCAGACTCAGTCTCGGCGAGAGCTTTCCTCCCTCCAGACATATTTTATGCGATGAGCAACCTGATCTCTCTCATCACCTGCAAATCTCGAACTACAGTGCATCAGTATCTCTCCCTGTTAGGCCACATAGCCACATGCATTTACATGACACTTTTCACCAGACTCTACTTGAGGTGTCTATAAGCGTGGCTCCACTCAATTTACTGACCAAACAGGGATCACATCAACTCCAAAGTCACCGTTTCCTCTGGAGTTCTCACCTTCCTCGGTTGGTGATCCAACCCGAACAAAGTCACGGTAGGGACTCCCTTCAGCTCTTCCATACCAAGGGCCACCATCATGACAGATGCCTCCCTCAGGTAGGGGCACACACTCGGACTGCCACAATGATCAGGGTATCTGGATGCCATGAGAGTCTAGGCTACATATAAGCTTACTGGCGCTCAGAGTGGTCGGTCTGGTATGCAAGGCCTTCTACAAACTTACTCCACATACAAATAATGGCAGACAACATATAAACAGGGAGGAATGAAATCTCATCCCCTCTGCCTGGAAGCGATCAGACTTTGGAACTGGTGTATTAGAGGTCATCACTGTACAGGCCACATACCTCCTGGCTGTTCAGAGCTCCCTGGCCGACAGATTAAGCAGAAGCTTCTCTGCAGACCACGAATGGGAGATGCATGACACAGTCCTAACCACCATATTCATGCGATAGGGACTCTGCTAGGGGACATTTTTGCATCCCAGACAAACAGAAAGCTTCCCATGTATTGCTCCAGAGGAGCCAGAGGCCAAGACACTCAAGGCAATGCTCTCCAGGACAGACAACCTCAGATACACATTTCCTCCCATCCCTCTATGACTGCAAGTTATATGAAAGATCTGGCACGACAGAGCCGCCATCCTCCTCCTAGTACCATACCGTCCCAAACAATTCTGGTTCACAGAGCTCCTAACAATGTCCACATGTCCCCTTATCAGGATCCGTGCATTTCAAGGTCTCCTAATTCAGTACGGGGGAAAAAATTAAGCACCTCAACCTGAGCTAACTCCACTTCACAGCCTGGTGTTTGGATGGATGTTAGAGATAAAACACTCAGACTCTGCCCCTATTCAGGAAATCCTGACCCAAGCTAGAGGGATTCTACTAGACTCTGCTACCTAGCTAAATGGCAGAGATTTTTGGCCTGGGTGCATTGCCACCAGCATTTACTTGATACTGTGGACATTCCAGTTATCCTAGACTAGCTCCTCTTCTTAAAGATCACAGGCTTAGCCCTCAGTTCATTAAGAGTACACCTAACAGCAATTAGTGCCTTCTCCTGCTGGTGGAAGGATGTTCTATCTTCATACCCCTGATCACAGTTTGATTTATGAAGGACTTGATCAGGACCTTCCCCCTGGACATTAAACCTATACCTCAATGGGATCTTAACTTTGTCCTGTAAACACTCTCAGGCCCACCCTTCAAACCATTGGCAACATGTGCCATGACCCACCTGCCCATTAAGGTGACATTCTTTAGTAGCCATTACTTTGGTGAAAAGGGTCAGTGAGCTGGGAACCATGATGTCAGACCCTGCTTATACAGAATTTCACAAGATTTCCCTTAGATTACACCCAAATTTCCTTGCCAAGGTTTTGTCTGAGTTCCACGTCAATCAGTACACTTATCTGTATTCTTCCCAAAACCCCATGCTTGTTCCAAGGAGAAGAGATTTCACTCTCTTGATGTCAGGCACACTCTGGCATTCTACCTGCAGAGAACCAAACCCATTAGAAAATCTCCAAGACTCTTTGTTGCCTTGTCAAATCATCATCATTGGCGATCCCGCGATTCAAGGATGATCTCTACCACAGATTTACATATGGGTCCTGAGATGACTCAGGAGTCCAATCTTGGTACCACAGATCTGCCCGCAGTAGGTACAGACATTTTCTAGTGGGTCAGCTGCCTGCTGGTAGAAAGTTTTTATTTGTTTGTTTTTCCTTCCTTCTCTCTCTCTTTTCAGCTTCAAGGGCAAGATGCTTCTCCTCAAAGTGGGCCACTGCCTGATGGAGGATGTGGCACCATTGAGATCAGTTGGTGGCTTGCTCTTCCCAGCTTGTGATATCCACATCAGTTTTCTTGATACGCTTTCTGTGTGTCTTTGTAGTGTTTCTTCTGACCACCACATGATCTCTGACCATGTGTGACTTGAGAGTAGAAGATTTGTTTCGGGAAGCGAGAGTCTGGTATCCGCACACAATGTCCAGCCCAGCAGAGTTGGTGCACGAGGATTGCTTCAATGCTGGTGACATTGGCTTCAGTGAGGATGCTGGTGTTAGTGCTGTGATCTTGCCCCTTGATGCGAAGGATCTTCTGGAGGCATCAATGGTGGTCCTCTCCAGACTCTTGAGGTGCTGTCAATAGGTCATCTAAGTTTCGAATCCATAAAGGAGTAACCATCTTGTAGTAACAATTATCTTATAGACCTGGATCTTGGTTTCTTGGTAGGTCACGGTCCATGAAAATGCGTCAGAACAATTTCCCAAAGGAAGCACTTGCACACTGGATCCTGTGCTGGATCTCCCTGTCAATTTTTACATTTTGAGAAAGTTGGCTACAGAGGTAGCAGAAATGCTCGACTGTCTCCAAAGTCTGTTCCTTGATGGTGATTTGTGGTAGGTCAAGTGTAAGGTCTGAAGCAGGTTGATGGAGCACTTTAATCGTCTCAGTATTGAGTGAGAGTCGTAGGCTTTGGTAAGCTTGTGCAGATAAATTCAGTGTTGACTGAAGGTCATCCTTAGTGTGCATGAGGATGGCACAGTCATCAGCATACTGAAGATCAGTAATGGACGCCCTGTGAACTTTAGACTTCAGATGGAGACGTCGAAGATGAAAAAGCCGCCCATCTATTCTGTATTGAATGTCAACTCCACTGGGGAGGCGGTCTTTAACGAGAACCAAAATGACTGCTAAATAGATGGAGAACAGAGTTGGGGCAATAATGTATCCTTTCCTAACCCCAGGTTTGATGACAAAAGGGTCTGTCTCCAGGCCATTACAGAGAGCGGTGGCAGTCATCTGATCATGAAAAAGCCTTAGGACCTTAATAAATTTTGGAGGGCAGCCAAATCTGGCCAGCACCTTCCACAGGGCTTCATGATTGACTGAGTCCAGAGCCTTTGTCAAATCGATGAAGGCCATGTACAGATCCTGATTTTGCTGGTAAGGATGCTCCACAAACTTTTTCTTCGTAGCTGGTATAATGAGAAGATTCCATGAGACTTGAGAAATGCCAACATTGTTAAAATCTTTAAGAAAGGAGATAAGTCAGTGTGTGGAAATTATCGAGGCATTGCCTTGCTATCTACAGCAGGGAAGTTTCTTGCCTGTATCCTCTTATCCGATTACTTCCCCTTGCTGAGAAAATATTGCCAGACTCTCAGTGCAGTTTTAGACCATCCCGCGGGACAACCGACATGATTTTCATTGCCCACCAAATCCAGGAAAAGTCTCGGGAGCCTTGGCAGAAAGGTCACAGGAATAAGCTGTATCCTCTGAGGATTTCTAAATGGGTTTCAGGATGCATCTTAGAGTGCTGCAAAAATAGCAGTTTCCCTCTCCTGAGCATATCACCACAAGGGCACTGCAGGATATCTGCAGAGGAGCGACTTGGAATTCCATCCATACTTTCACGTCACACTATGCTCTAACTCAAGCTGCAAAGGTGGATGCAGCCATAGAACTGCAGTACTAAAAACATTTCTGCTGCCAGTTTCCTCGCACCCTCCTCAAGTCAGAACGCTGCTTGATAGTCACCCAGGTGTAGAATATACCATAGGGACCATCCCTCAAAGAACAAATGGAGATTACTTACTGTAACTGGATGGTCTTTGAAAAGTGTTGTCTCTATCAGTATTTCACTACCCACCCTACATCCCCTCTGCTTTGGATCCGTTTGGATTGTTGTAAGAAGAGAAAATGGAGAGGTGTTAACCAGCACTGCCTCTTATACCCTTGGTCGGGAGCATGAGGAGAGTTACTGTATACATGCGGGTCAGTGGACACTGCTTTGAAGAAATTCCGGACTCAGGTGCAAGGTGCGCATGCGTACCCAGGTGAGGAATACATGCATCTCAAAGAACTTCAAGTTACAGTAAGTAATCTCCATTTTATAGCTTTTTCCCTTTAAAGAGCAGCTGGTGCTGGGTTTTTTTGCTGAAGCTGTGATTAATGTTTTTCTCTGCTTCCAGTTCTTAAGGTTGTACGTTGCATCCACCTGCTGTAACTTGTCTTAAATAAACTGTAAGCATTTTGGGGCAGGAACCATATCTCCTTATACAGTGCCTAGCACAGTTGGTCCTGATCCTGATTGGGTCACCTGAGTACTATTATAATGGTGTGTAACAGAAACCAGTCTCCGTTTATTTTTTAATCATTCAGTCCATGCTGGGAACTTGTCAACTGTCGCAGGCAATTTTGACAAAACTGCTGTCACATTTTGTCATATAATCTCCTTGCATACTGTATAGATATTGAACAGGTTTTAGAATATACATTATGTATAAATACAACATTAATTTCTATAAATATTTTTTTTAAAGAAACAAACAGCTGTATGATACCATTGTGAAAGAGGTGCGGGTTCCACTTACAAATATTCGGTATGTTTGTATTATTTTTAATATCACAAGTCATAAATTTTATTTGGTGTTTGTGAGTTCAAGTAAAACACACATGCTCTAGAACTTTGTTATTCAGTTTGTCTTTCTGTGAACATTCCATTACTGGGAATTGGATAACAGCCCTAAGTGTAATGTTCCTGGTGACGTAACTTCAAAAGTGATATGGATTCTAAATCTGCATTGGTGAGTATGAGTTGGTGTTGAACTTTCACTCTCAGGTTTACTTTAAAAGAAGTCAGAACAAATTTTGTTCTATTAATTTTCTCTGCAATATTCAGGGGGTCCAGGTACTGACACCTGTAAGTGGGCTTGCCTGACACTTTCCATCATAAGATCCTTTTTTCAGTTTCTTATAATTTTGCCTAATTGTAACCATTTTAGCTGAAATTTTCCATGCTGGTTATCTGCCTCAGACTAAATTTTTTTTGCAAAAATTTGTGTCACTTCTGAGCATGAGGTTAGGGGAAAATACTTTGCTTTGGTCATGTTAAAAAATTCTTCCAATTGTTTCATTGAGAAACTGTATTACAGCGGTTCCCAAACTGGGGGTCAGGTTATGATGCTTGGGGAACACTGTTTTGGTCTATAGTGGCATCCTCCACACAGCGTGACCTCACACATACCATACATATGACCCCATTTTAATTAATTAATTTCCTTCCAGGACTCCAGAAAGCATGGAAGAAGCCATTCAGAAGAGCAAAATGGCATCTTTTATACAGCATGACCTCACAAGCACCATGTGTGTCAGGTCAAGCCACATGGAAGACACCATTTTGTTTGTCAGAATGGCTTCCCTCATGCTGTCCGGGGTTCTAGAAGGAAATAGTTCATTAAAATGGGGTTGTGCTGGCAAAAAGTTTGGGAATCCCTGCAGTAGCACCTCTTTGCTTTGGAGCAGGAGTTGAAATTTGGCAAGGGGATCATTCTTGTGTCAGGGATGTGCCTTTTGCAATCTCCAGGAAAATCTGTCCAAATTTGGCCAGGTTGTGAGCCTTTGAAAACCGCATTTCACACATGCCCAGTAGAAACTTGTTAATGTTTGATAACAAATTTTCCAAAGATTCCATCTGTATTGGGTTTTCCTTTTTGAAGCAGCATAAGCTAAACTGAAAAAAGGCCGCAGTTATTCCAAATAAGAGTGTCCACAAGAGTAATTGTATAGCAGTATAATTATACTGGTATACTAATGCCTGTTAATTTCCCTGTGTAAATATGCCCTGGTGCACAGAGAGAGAGGCTAAAATTGTCAAGTGTGTGTTAATTTTGTATGCCTAACTTCTGACACCTTGGCTCTGATTTTCCAGAATTGGTAGCATTTTTATAGCATATTGTATGTTTAAAGCACAGTTCATCGACTTAATTTGCAGATCTGAGTGCCCATCTGGCCCCCATGTGTCTCATGTTGGACACCCAGAAAATGAGGAACGCAGTTAGTGGGCAACCAACAACATTTAGGTGACTTGCCCATCATCCTATAGTAACTCCAGCCCTGCACAGCTTCTATGTATGACCATATGGATAGCGCAGGGGTAGAATCCAGTTCTCCAGTGCAGCATTCAGCTGCCTTAACCAGGAGACCATCCTTTCTCTTCCTGCAGCCACCTGCCTCATTCATTACATGTCTTCCAACTTCTGCAACAAATGAGGCAGGAGTCCTGCAGACAATAGCAACCTAAAAAAGGTCTTTTAATGAGAACTATTGGGTAACCTTAACCATAAATGTCAATAATAGGAAAGTGGCTAAGTAATTGGCAGTATGGCAGTCTAGTGGTATAGTAATTCATTGTGTGACAAAGTGTCGGTAATTGTTTATAGTTTAATTATTTGTTCCCTGGTGCTCCTGGAGGAAGGAATGCCTTGTAACTCTGGTAACTCTCTTCAGCTAATACAGGGTCAGTGTTCATAAATGCCTGTTTTCCTTGGCTGGAAAACCAGGTGTCAGGGCTTGTCTTCGGTAGGGACTAAATCAGCACCACTGCGATCAATGCAGCGGCGTCAATTTAGCAGGTGAAGACGCAATAAGTCGATGGGAGAGCGCTCTCCCATCAATTTCAGTACTCCACCTCAACGAATGGCGGAAGCTATGTTGCCAGGATATCATCTCCTATTGACATAATGTGGTGTAGACACTGCTGTATGTCGAGCTAAGCTACGTTTACTTAAGTTACATAACTTATGTAACTTAGCTAGCATAACTTAGATCGACTTACCTCATTATTGTAGACAAAGCCTATGATACGAAGGCATTTAGGAGAAAGTAAAGAGAGAGGATGGAGAGATTGCAGCCTACTTCTCATGCTTCCCACAGAAGGAAGCAACTGTGAACCAATAGGCTAGAACACCAACAAAGATTCACTAATTACAAGAAAATGTACCTCTCTAGCTCTTTGAACATAAACTGAACTTACTGAACTTTCTAAAGGATATTTTTGAGTGTTCTGAGATTCAGGTTACAGCATGTAAAAGCCATGTTCTACCGTAAGTCTTAACATTTTAATCAGGATTAGAATTGTATTGTTTTAGGAGGCTGAAATCAAAGTTGTGCTAAAATCTTAAAAATACAAGTTGCTTTTTCAAATAATTTTTTTCAGACTTCAAAGGCAGTATTTTTTTCCCCCAAGAGGACTTATCCTGGCCTCAAAATATGTACCTGTAACTCTGCTCACACATAAAATGGAATATGTATGCACACATGTAGTAGACAATTTCTGTATCTGTATGCAAACTCAGAAGTTGTTTTTGAACATTTGATGCTAAATATTTTTATTAAACTCAACCTTTTACCTTTGTTTGCTCCCACACAGTGCTGATGGAGGTATCAGTAACAATAGTTTTATCATGCAGATGACTTCTGACTTAATTAATAAGAAGATAGACAAGCCTGTAAACACAGATATGTCTTGTCTTGGAGCTGCTTTTCTAGCAGGTCTTGCTTTAGGTATGTATATTCTTTGAAAAACTTTCCATCTAAATATTTGCTGACTAGTTTTTTTTCTCATTATAATACATACAGTTGAAGAATACAAATAGATCCGCAGAACTTGTACATGGCTTTGTCATTCTTTAATTTTCTGATAATAAATTGTCCATAAATAGTCAGTTAACCATTTTCACAGTTTCACTGTGTAGAAGGTTCGTGCCGGGGCTCGACCCTCCTGGGCAGGAGGGGAGCCACACCGACTCACCACTGGTGGAACGACAACCGGTTAGTTCAGGGGCTCAGACCCTCGGGTGCAGGGGCTGAGCAAACAAACAATTAGTTCTGGACTCAGGCCCTCAGGCAGGGGCTGAGCCGACAGACAGTTAGTCCTGAGGCCCAGGCCCTGGAGCAGGGCGGGGCACAAACAGTCCCAGCTCAGGCCCTTTGGGGCAGGGCTGAGCAAGCAAGCAGTTAAGGAGCCCAGGCCCTCTGGTGCAGGGGCTGAGCAGACAAGCAGTTAAGGAGCCCAGGCCCTCTGGTGCAGGGGCTGAGCAGACAAGCAGTTAAGGAGCCCAGGCCCTGGATCAGGGCGGGGCACAAACAGTCACAGCTCAGGCCCTTGGATGCAGGGGCTGAGCAGACAAGCAGTTAAGGAGCCCAGGCCCTGGATCAGGGCGGGGCACAAACAGTCATAGCTCAGGCCCTTGGATGCAGGGGCTGAGCAGACAATCAGTTGGGGTACGTCCAGGCTCCTACCTGAGCGTTGGGTGAGGGGGAAGCCTGCCACCCGTGAGCGGGGTGGCAGGGGGGAACGCAGGCCCACCCACTCCACTGCGTTCCAGCCCGGGGCCCTAGCAGCGGTTACTGCCGCTGCTGGTCAGTGGGGTATCCTGACCGAAACACACTGACATTGGCTCACATGTGTCTGCAGCCTGACCGGGGTCGGCTACCCCCGGGCTACTTCCAGGTTCCCCCTCAGGGCCTACCTCATCCGTGGCACCGGGCCCAGTCCAGTCCACCAGCATGGGCTCCTCTCGGCCGGGGCTTGGTGGCAGGTCCGGCAGCTCCATGGGGAAATCCGGCCAATTGCACTCAGGCAGCTCCTCCGGGTAACAGCAGGGGCGGAGGGGCTCTGGTGCGCTCTCGCCTTCGGGGTTGGTCTGGGGGAGTTCCAAGGGCTCCTCCCAATGACGGGAGCGGACGGGCTCCGGCGGCTCCTCCTCGTAGTGGGCCCGGGGTAGCTCCGGCCAGTTAGGGCAAAGGCCTCGGGCCTCGGAGGTCTCCCGGCCAGGAGCTCCCGGCCGCACGTCTGCTCCCTGCGGTGGCTGGGGCCTCACTGAGCTCTGGCGGCCAGCTTTTATACTTCCTGTCCCGCCCCTTGACTTCCGGGGGGCGGGAACAGGTGTCGGTAACTCCGCCCACTTGGGTGTCTGTAAGGGCTCTCCCTCTGCTGGGCAGGAGGGGAGCCACACCGACTCACTATACACTGTCATTGTGGAAATCCAAGCTAAAATAGCGCTTTTCATTCATACATCCGTGTGTGATGGAACAGAGGGGAGAGAGGATGGGGCAAAATATATAAAACCAGTTTAACGGGACAGTGCATCTAACACAAATTAATGCCCTGGTCTTGCAAACACTTATGCATTTGGTTAATTTATGCACATGAATAGTCCCAATGATGTCAGTTTAAAAAGTTAAGCTTATACAGCACATGTATGTTTTCAGGATTACAATCTGAATGTGTAAAATAAGTTTAGAAAATCCTCTTTTGTTCTTAAGATTTTGACAGTAATAAGCAAAAGGGATAGTATAAAGTAAATTAACTGTTAGAAAAAATTCAGCTCTAGTAAACTAGAATCAATCTATTTAATTAACCAGGCTCCAATGATAACCGAAATGTGTCTATTAAGCAATGGTCTTTATTAATGGAGGTTCATAGGAATATATTTTGTTGATGGCTGTTTGTGTTATTAAATGTCTTTTTTTAAATGTGCCTAGTACAAAACATTACACTATTTTAGGTGAGACTTATTCAGCAGCTAAAATAGAGTAAAGAAACAGCCTGAAGTAGACAAAGGGCCCTTCAGTATATAATTTATAGGTGTGAACTGTTTGTTCGCATATTTTACATAGACTTGTAGGCAACACAAAGTATTATTTGCCATTTATCTATTCTTTTAAGTAAGAAAGTAGGAAAATGATCAGTGTTGCCCTTGGTTCCCGTTGTCCCACCTAATTGAGAGGCCACCCGTGGTTGAGGCCTATTGTCTCCTTGCTCATTTTCCTGATCTTGACAGAACCTAAATGAACATCGATGTACTAAATCTGTTCCTTGGAAACCATCACAGTTAAGCAGATACTCTGTTTGTCAGCATTTCAGTTAAGTGGATTATATTGGAATTGTTTCAGAATGTAAAATATTCACCCACTTTACAAAGAAAGTTACTGGAATGAATAAGGAAAATCCTAATTATCTTCACCATGCTTCTAAGTGTAATTATTGTTCAATTGTATGGATTTGTTCCCAACACAATATTTGCAGTTAAGCTTTAGGATTAACTTTTGTACTTACAGGGTTTTGGACTGACAAAGAACAACTAAAGAAACTGAGGCGAACTGAAATTGTTTTTGAGCCTCAGAGGGACTCTGGAGAATACAAACTTGCCATGGATAATTGGACAAAAGCAGTACAACGTTCCTTGAATTGGTACAACCAGACATCATACTAATGGAAGAGTTCGCTTTTTTTAAAATGGCCATCTATTAATGAAACCTTAGAATTTATAGAACAATAAAAATTAAACCAACACATTTTTTAATGGAGTTTACACTTGGTTCTGTTGAATTTCAGCAGCCTCCCTACTTCTGTTAGATTACTTACTACTGCATTTTGACCCATCATATCCTCCTTGCTATACCTGTTGATCAGCTGCAGCAGCCATGTCCCTTTGGTGACCTGAGGGTGCGCAAGAATCTTGAATGCCACTGCCATGTCTGGAGTATAAGATGATTGATTGTCTGTGGGGACTAAGGACACTTATTCCAGTTATGGTGAGCAAAGGTGGGGAGATGTGGCAAAAGATGCTTCTTGTTTGCCTTGTCAGATGGAGATTTGATTACTATAATTTGCTCTGCATTGGGATACACTTTGAGATCACTTACAAACTTAACCCAATGCAGAATTTAGCTGTCTTTCTTATTGTCAGGGAATTTTCCATGAGGGGTTCTCTACTTTGGAACTCAGTTCTCCCTTGGTTTGAAAAAGCCTGAATTTCTTAACCTTCAGGGCATGCTGCAAGGCAACTCTATTTCGATGGGCATTTCTGGGAAGAACAAGGTGATTGCATGTGGGATTTTATTACTTATGGTGGACTTCATTTAGTATGGGTACTTTATGTATGAGTATGTGTTGCTGACTATGAGCTAATATGTTACATCTTAATTGACTAGACAGAATCTATATTTGTAACAAGTTTTTTTGTCCATGGTGTGTGTTCGTTTGTACAGTGCCTAGTGCTTAGGCACTATATTAAGTCTAAATATAAATACTGTGGATCAGTACTACATGAAATCATTTCATTCCATGATTTTTATAACAGTTTTTCTCTGATATGCAGCTCAACAAATCTTTAATTTTGTAATGAAAGTCAGTCTTATTGCACTGTTGTTAATTAATGCAAATAGCATTTAAAAGTAATTACATATTGTATCCTATTTTTAAAAAAGTATATGTATTAATGTTTTCTAAACCATCATTATTAAATTATATTGTGCTAAAGCAGAGCCAAACATACTTTGTTTTTGAAGACATACTTTACTGTTACTATTTTTAAAAATGGAATAAAAATTATAATGCATATAACGTAGTAAGTTATAATTTATAGCAGCATCTAGCTATAACTAAGAGTCTTTAATCATTTTCATTATAACCCCTTTTTGTCAGGAGTAGCTCAACTGCAAAATGTATTCCAATCTTAACATTCTTTAAAAAATTTAAACTTATTAGCTCTTGATCTATGTGGACTACTTGCTTTTAGCTTCTTTTAAGAATAGATTTTTAACAAACTGAGGATTCAAATGAATAAAATTTGCATTGAGATACTTTAAACAAAGATTATTAGTATGAGTCTGGTCTCAAATTGATCTATTTTATTTTTGTCAGAAATATGTATCCATAACAAATTGCTATGCCTGTATATTAATAATATACCTCTACCCCGATATATTGCTGTCCTCGGGAGCCAAAAAATCTTACCGCGTTATAGGTGAAACTGCGTTATATTGGGGTAGCGGCGGCAGGGCTCCGACGGTGATTTGAAGGGCCTGGGGCTCCAGCCGCTGCGGGGAGCCCCGGGCCCTTTAAATCCCCACTCGAGACCCACTGCCGGAGCCCCGGGGTAGCGGCAGCAGGGCTCCAGCGGTGATTTAAAGAGCCCCGGGCTCCGGCCGCTGTGGGGAGCCCCGGGCCCTATAAATCTCTGCCCGAGCCCCGCTGCCGGATATAACGCGGTAAAGCAGCTCCGCCCCCCAGAGCGCTGCTTTACTGCGTTATATCCAAATTCGTATTATGTCGGGTCGCATTATATCGGGGTAGAAGTGTATAAGAAGATTGCGGGTTTGGAGTTAACTTCAAACAGTCCAAGTCCAGCTACTTTTCCAGACTATTTTCTTTGGCGTTCATTTCATTCATTTGTTAGTTTTACTTCAGTTCTAGCAGTGAAGACATTGTACAAGCTCATTTACATCAACCTCTGTTTGAAAATGCTAGGCCTTTCACACACTCCTTACTGTTGACTGAATTTTAGATTCCCGCTTAGGCATAGGTTTTTCTTTAGTTTGAAAAGCTTATGTAATTTCTACCTTTTTTTATCAATTGGGCATCTTCAATCATAAAGCACAAATGGCAAATATTTCCAATCTATACTTATATTTTATCTGTACTTATATTTTAACTTGATATGCCATATTCGAGTTTATGAATATTTTACTTAGGGTGGGGCACTAGCCCACACGATTCAGATGTGAGGATTGAAAACCCGGGTGACAGTCTTTCTGCTATGATAATGGCCACTTAAGAGTCCTGACTCGACGAGAGCCATCAAGGGTGGAGAAGTGTTGAAAAAGACTGGGTTCAGGTACTTGCAGATATATAAAAAAATGACTGGTTCTTCTTCGAGTGATTACTCATGTCCATTCCATTGTAGGTGTGTGTGCTCGCCACATGCACCAGTGCGGGAAGTTTTTCCCTCAATGGTATCCGTAGGGGACCATCTCTGGCGCCCTCTGTGTATACCGCGGTATAAGGAGCACTGCTGGCTCCCCCAACCCTCAGTTCCTTCTTACCGCCAGTGATGGTGCTGGAACATTCTCTTGCCTCAGCAAGCTTCTCTCTCAATTGCTCATTGTGAACTTTTTTGCTGTATATAGTTGTTAAAAGTTGTTAGTTCCCTTAGCGTAGTTAGTGTTAGTTCGTAGTCCCAGATGGGGATTTAGCCTACGGATGAGGCATGCCCTGGTCCCTGGTCTTCAAACCCTGTGACTGCTGCAAAAAAAAATGCCAGTCAGCAACCCCCAAAGTAGCTGTCTTTGGTGCTTGGGGGAAACTCATGTGAGCGACAAGTGTCGCATTTGTAAGATTTTAAACCTCGGACCAAGAAGGAGAGGGACATTCGTCTCCGAGCGCTCCTTATGGAGTTGGCACTTGCACCGGCACCAAAGACATCCAGATTGGATTCCTCTCCTAGCACTGTGGCCTCAGTGCGGAGCGCGCTGCCAGCACCGTCCGCAGACCGCTGTCGATCCACCTCCCTGGTACCGGTTAGAAAGCAAAGAAAGGCTGGGAGGGGACCTTCTGCATCCCATAAAGCAAAGGAGAGTGCCGGAGGACAGCAAAGACCCATGAGGGATGGCTCTTTGCCTCCGGACGGAGGTCAGGCCCCAACTCCCACCAAGCAGGCTAGTCCACTCCAGGACACACCCGCCACCTTGGAGAGCAGCACCGGCATTTGGCACCTGGCGGTGCTGTCTACACCAGATGCCCTGCAGGCCACTAAGTATATCCTGTCCCTACCAGTGCCACCCATGCCGGTTACGGCGGTACCCCACTCCAGGGGCAAACCCACCATGGGACCCTTCCAACAGTCCCCATCAGAGTGGCACCGCTTCTCACCACAAGGAGTGTCCCACCAGTGCTCACCTGTGCAGAGCCACCATGCCTCGGACACGGGTCAGCCCACCCATCAGAGTTCCCGGTGTCAGTCCCCGGACTCAAAGAGGCGATCGCCAGTGGAATGGCACAGACCGGCAGAGATGCGCCTGTCCCTGCAGCCCTGGCGCCATGAGTGCCCCAGCCGCTCTCCCAGTGTGCAGCACCGCTCCGGCAATTCAAGCTGCAGGTCTCGGGAGCCCCATTACTGGTCACCGGAGAGCTGGTATGGATCACCACGTGCATGCCAACGTTCCCCAGCACGGAGACCTACTCAATGGACTGGCACCGCTCGCTGAGTGTTAGGCGTAGATCGCCGGGTTCCCGTTGCCAATCCGCTGAACACTGCCACCGGTCTCTGGGATCGAGGCATGGAGAGTCGTCACCCTTGTGAAGATCTCCAGTGGAACCTCGAGGCTGGCACTGACGTGACTGGGATAGACAGCCTCGGCACCATCCTGGTCCCCTGGACACGGCCCCTCCTCCTCGGGCTCACCGACATTCCCGGTGGCACCTCCTGCAGTAGCATGGCCTCAAGGCCAGTGGCCTGCCCCCTGGCACCTATGGAATCCTTGGGAGTTCTTGCAGCCTTCTCAAGGGTGTAGGTCGACCTCCGGGGCATCAGACAAATCGTCGGCGACAGTCTCCTGCTGGCCCCCCGACATGGAGGTGACACTGGAAAGAACCCCCTCAGGGTCACCCGAGCCCAACGGAGGTACCCGTGGAGGAGGCAGCGGTGGTGGCAGACCCACCAGTACCCCCCTCCTCTTCATCCTTGCCTGACGAGGCCATTACGGGGCCCTTTCACCTGGTCCTCCAGGATGATGCCAAGGCTCATCAAGAACTTCTAAAGAGGGTCACCTCAAACCTGGAGCTAGAAGTCAAGGAGCTGGCGGAGCCCTCAGACTCCCTCTTTGATGTGCTTCAGCAGCCCCTGCCAGGGTAGCACTGCCAGTACACGAGGCGGTGGCAAAAAGTACTGTCCCTGTGGCAGATGCCCTTGTCGCTGCCCCCCATTTCCAAGCGGGCAGAACGTAAATATTAAATGCTGGCTAACGGTTATGAATACCTTTACACCCACTCTGTCCCAGGCTCACTGGTGGTGTCAGCTGTTAATGAGCATGAAAGGCAGGGTCAACCAGATGCGACACCCAAAAATAAAGAGGCAAAGAGGCTTGATTTCTTTTTGGAAGAAAAATGTATTCATCTTCCAGCCTCCAGCTACGAGTAGCCAACCATCAGGCCTTGCTCTGCCGCTATAACTTTAACATCTGGCAGTACATGGCTAAATTTGTTCAGAGACTCTCTGCCTGAGGACCCCAGGAAAGAATTCATGGTGATCCTCAATGAGGGCAAGGCAGTGGCAAGGGCAGCCCTCCAAGCAGCCTCAGATGCGGGGGACTCTGCGGCCCGAACCAGGGCCTTGGCCATCTCCATGAGACTAGCATCCTGGTTACAATCCTTGGGCCTCTCCATGGAGTTTCAGCAGTCAATCCAGGACCTCCCCTTCGATGGCCTGGCGCTGTTCTCTGAACAAACAGATACCAAGTTGCATGGTCTGAAAGACTTGAGGGCAACCCTGCAGACCGTGGGCCTGTACACCCCAGGGCCGGCAAGGAAGCGGTTTAAGCCGCAACAGTCCCAGAGGTTGGGCAGTCAGCTGCGGTCAGAGCCCTTCCACAAGAAGGGCAACTCCTATAAGTGCTGGCAGGGCCACCAGCCAATGTCCTCCACTCACTCGGACTCCACCTGCAACCAGCAGGGTGGTAAACGGGCATTTTGAGGGTATGCTCGAGGGCGACCTTCCAGCCTGTGTCCTGGATCCTGCTTCCCAGCTTTTTTCTAACTGCCTGTCACCTTTCCTCCCTGTCTGGGCCTCTATAACATCAGAACAATAGGTCCTCAGTACTGTGGCTTCAGTTTATTTCTGTCCCCCACTCCCTGACCCTCTTCAGGGATCCCTCTCACGAGAGCCTGCTTGCTCAGGAGGTGCAGGACCTTCTGCAGGTGGTACCTGTGGAGGAAGTCTCCCTAAATTTCAGGGGCAAGGGGTTTTACTCCCATTATTTTCTAATCTCAAAGGCCAAGGGGGGGCGGTCTAAGACCCATCCTGGACCTGCGAGACATCAACAGATATCTCAAGAAGTTGAAGTTTCGCATAGCCTCCATCATCCTTTCTATGGAGGCAGGAGACTGGTAGGCCGCCCTCCAATCTAAAGGATGCGTACTTCCATATATCGATATTCCACAGACACAGACGTTTCCTGCGCTTTACGGTGGGACTGCTCACTACCAGTTTGCGGTGCTCCCTTTCGGCCTAGCAACAACCCCGAAGGTGTTTACCAAGTGCATATCAGTAGTAGCAGCTAACCTCAGATGTCAGGGTATCCAGATTTACCCGTACCTCGATGACTGGCTCATCAAAGGCCGCTCCAGGGCCCAAGTCCAGCGCATAGTCACCGTGCTGCAAACCACATGCCGCACCTTGGGCCTGCTGATAAATGAGCAAAACCCAACATTCATCCCAGTCCAAAGGATAGAGTTTATCGGAGCAGTATTCAAATCCACCTGAGCCAGGGCATTTCTACCACAGAACAGGTCAGGATAATGTCAGATTTCATTGCCAGCATCTTAGCATACCCGCTTACCACAGTCCAGGTTTGCCTCAGACTATTGGGCCACATGGCAGCATGCACATATGTCATCCACCATGCAAGGCTCAAGCTGCAGACCCTTCAGCTGTGGCTAGCCACAGTCTATTCCCCATCCAGGGATCATCTGGACAAGGTTGTCACAATCCCGCCGAAGGTACTTACCTCTCTGCAGTGCACCCAAGGGTGGTGCTGGAAGAAGTGCTGTTCCATGACCCACGGTCTCCCTGATACCAGATGCCTCCAACCTCAGTTGGGGAACACATCTTGGTACACTATAAACCCAAGGGACATGGTCTCCAGAGGAGCTGGCATTACATGTAAATGTCAGGGAGCTCAGAGCCATCCGCCTAAACCTGCCATGTCTTCCTGCCACACTTCTCCAGTCGAGTAGTGCGAGTGTTAATGGACAACATGGCCTCGATGATCTATGTCAACAGGCAAGGGGGAGCTCGCTTGTCGGCCTTCTGTCAGGAAGCACTTCGCCTGTGGGATTTTGCGTGAGATCCACTTGGAAGCTTCGCATAGCGTCTGGAACATGCTGGCGGATCGCCTCAGCAGTTCCTTTTTCTCTCACTACGAGTGGTCTCTCCACTTGGAGGTCACCCGGGCGCTCTTCCAGAAGTGAGGGGCTCCCCGAGTGGACTTGTTCCAGACAGAACAGGAAGTGCCATCAATTCTGCTCTCTCCAACGTCTCGGCAGGGGTGCCCTCTCCAATGTCTTTCTCCTGTCATGGGCAGAGGATTTGAGGTACATGTTCCTGCCGATTCTGCTGGTCAGCAGGGTCCTATCGAAAATCAAAAGGGACAAGCCGCAAGTCCTTATGATTGCCCCGGCATGGCCTCGCCAGCACTGGTTCGACATGCTCATGGATCTGGCCATGGCTGCACCAGGGCCACGGCCCAGCCACCTGGACCTGCTCTTGCAGGACCCGAACCTTCCCTCTCTTCACCTCATGGCTTGGCTGCTGCGTGGCTGAACCCAGAGGAACAGGCCTGCTCTTGCCAGGTACAGCAGGTTCTCTTGGAAAGCAGAAAGCCCCCCACCAGAGCGACTTACCTGGCAAAGTGGAAGCGGTTCTCCTCCTGGGCGTCGGAGCATAGCATCTCCCCAACATGGTCATCTCTGCGGTCCATCCTAGATTACCTGCTCCACCTAAAGCACCAAGGCCTTGTGCTTTCATCCATCACGCTTGGCAGCCATATCGGCCTTCCACCCACGCGTCTAGGGCCGGTCAGTGTTCTCACATGAGATACCGATGAGGTTCCTAAAGGGCCTTGAAAGGTTCTTCCTGCCGGTCTGGGACCCGGTTTCCCAATGGGACCTCAACCTGGTTCTCTCTAGGCTCACAGGACCGCCCTTTGTTTCTTGTTCCCTCTGTCCTTGTAGTCATTACCTCAGCAAGGCGCGTATCCTCTGCAAGGACACCTCCCAGTGTCCTTGCAGAGGATCTTGAAGTGCATCACCTCCTGCACTCGAACCTGTTATGAGCTGGCTCAAGCCGAGCTGCCACCTATAGTGAAGGCCCACTCGACTAGGGCTCAAGCATCTTCGGGGACCTTCTTTGTGCATGTCCCTATCCAGGACATCTGAAGGGCCACAACGTGGTCTTCGGTACACGTTCACGATGCACTATGCCATCACCCAGCAAGCAAGAGATGGTGCTGGCTTTGGCAGAGCTGTGTTGCAATCGACACATCCATGAACTCCTACCTGCCTCCAATGGTACTGCTTGAGAGTCACCTACAATGGAATGGACATGAGCAATCACTCAAAGAAGAAAAGACAGTTACCTTTTTTCGTAACGTGTTCTTCGACATGTGGTGTTTGTGTCCATCCCATGACCCACCCTCCTTTCCCACTGTCAGAGTTTCCGGCAAGAAGGAACTGAAGGTGGAAGGAGTTGGCTGTGCCCCATATTCTGCGGCATATGCACGCCGCTCCAGAGGGCACCAGAACCAGTTCCCTAAGGATACGACTGAGGGAAAAACTTCCGGCACTGGTGCATGTGGCAAGCACACACACCTAAAATGGACATGAGCAACACATCTCGAAGAACACCAGTTAAGAAAAAAGGTAACTGTCTTTTCAATAGTTGAATTGTTAATGAATATTGTATATAAGATCACCAGGTTGGTGGAGACTCACCAGCACTAACTAGTATGAATAACTCCTAAATTCCCTGAAACTAATGTGAGATGTTGAACTCTTGCAAGGCAAGAGAATAGGGATTTACAAACTGAATTTCAAGGGGGGCTATCAGGTAATAAATAACAAAGAAATGTCTGATGCCAGAGAAAGATTGTGTCTATTGTAATGAGATGCAGAACAGGTTTCCTCATAGGATTAGGAATAAAACATCAATTCAACAAGGCTAAATCATTGTTAAAATTTGACTGTTTTAAGAGTGTATGGTAGGACTCTTGAGTAATGTGGTTAATGTTTAGATTGTTTTTTCTCTCTGCTATACGTAAAACACATTTTGCTTTTATCTAGTCTGGATTTAATCAGACTGGTCTATTTGTGGAAATACTGGCTGTTTTTGACAAGAACATGTATGTCATCTCTCTGCCCAGAGTAAAAATGGAAATGTTGAGTTGCTGGTCCAACAGTAAGAGGGCATTATTGTTCTCCTGGCACAGACTATAGGCTGGACACCAAAACATAGGCTGGACGCCAAACGTCAGAAGTCTGGACACAATCCCTCTACTAAGGCTTCTTTCTGTGAGGATATAGAATCATACATCCTTCTATATAATTTTTCATCTTGTTTTGTAGAGGTGTAACGTATAACTTCATAATGATTTGTACAGACTTTTTAGATATCATCTTGTGTATATGTTTTAGAGGTTTCTAAAATCTGTCATAAGACCTTACATTTTACCAATGCAACTGCATGTAGATAAGCCCCTTCTCTTTAGCTTTTGTTCCACCCTCCACTATTTGTAGCAGCATAAATTGACTTTGCATATGACATCGAAATTACCGTATGAAGATTACGGTGGAGTTCTCCCTTAAAGGAAAACTATAGATTTTTGTACCTAGGATAGATATATAAATATATACTAGAACTCAAATTTTGAGTGTTCAAAAATACCTATCTCCTAACTCTGAATGGGGCTAGCATGCATCTCTTCAACTCTAAGAGCAGCCTATATTGATACTGCATCTTTCAAAGGTAAGTACTGTTTTCATCAAAACAGGGTTAAGTTTATAAACATTAAGAAACTTTAGAAGCAATGGTAAATAGAAGTTTTAAAGTTGAAAGAAACTGGCCCTACAAGTGTAAACAGGAAGCAAGTTCCACAGCGATATAACAAAGCTATCAACAGTCCTTCCAGATATATCAACTTTTAACTTTACCCACCAAATAGCCTACCAATTCTGACACCTGAGGATTTTGTGGCATCTGTGGTATTAAAAGCCCCATTAGAGCCAAAAAAACCATAACCAATAACTGCCATGAAGTATGTATAGCACGGTAAAATTACTATGAAATATGAGGTAGAGACAGTGTAGGAATCTTACAACAGGATTGATGTATACAATCAGCTAACAAAAAAAGAAAAGAAAAAAGGGGTGGGGGACGGTTGTTGCACTTACACATACTGCATTCTCTACAGAGAGCACCCAGAAACAAAAAAGTCAAATCTTGGCAGGCAGGGAGAGTTCAGCCTGGTGCTATTTTAGAGATGGTAGAAAGATGTTAATATAACATACATATTTGAGTTCTCTTTCAGAGTGTGATGGAGTATACAAACTCCACATTAGGCAACAAGGGGTTAAAAAACTATTCTGGGCCCAACCAGTCCTGCCCCACCACACCTGTAGCAAATGCACCAACTGGAGGAGGAGTTAAAAGGCAGGGGAGCAGTTCATTTGGTGGCAGCCCAGGGAAGAACGCAGACCTGCAGCAGGCAGCTCCAGGGGAGAAGAGCTGAGGGAAGGCAGAATCTCCCTAAACAGCTGCCCAAAGGTCCCTCCCTGATGGAAGGGAGGATCTGCTGTAGAGACAGCCTGAGAGGGATTCCCCTTTCCTTCTCATATGAACTTTTGATTTGGTTAATCCCCCTTTATTTTTGTTTGAACTACCCCAGCAGGGGAAAGCCCTTGGACTAAGCTGGCCCAAGAGGATGGGCCATACCACCAGAGGATGCAGTTTCTGCTTGAGAGAGAAAGGAGAGCGACCTTGCTACACACAGATGCCAGAAGGGTCATTTTTGGTGAGCAGACATCCCTCGCACCGCCTAAACCCAGACAGTGACTTTGGGACAGTCACGGGGGGCAGAGGTGATAGGAAGTGGCTCAAGTTGGGCTTAAGCAGCCCTGGCTGTCAGAGCACTGATAGCGCTCAAAGGACCCTGGGTCAGAGCCCAGTGGAGTGGGAGGGCCTGAGCTTCCCTACCAACAAGCTCCCTGCACATCATGACCCTAAACCCTGACTATTAGGTGATACTCCCCTACCACCCTCATCAAGTGAGGACCATCACACATATCAATAATTCATTATTGGACGAAAGAGCACTTCCTTTTCTCCCCTAGAAGATCTGAAATTGGGCAGCAGGAGACCGACATGAGGCTAGGGAAAAACTAAGCAGAGGTTAAATGCAACTGGTCTCTGGCAACTTACAAAGCCAGTACTTGTGCTCCAGAACCTAAGCTTTCATTTAAGGAATATAGGGTCAGATTTTCCTACCTGGTAAGGCCACAATTGTGCTGTGTCCTTAAAGTGGACAGAGAAGGGAAACTCTCATTGGTGCAAAACTGACAGAGGAAGCTGCTTTTTTTTTTTTTTTTTTTTTTTTTTTGCTATCTATGCCAGCTATCTTCTTACCCTCTTCCCCTTCAGGAAAAGGGAAGAGTATATTGTTTGAGTTTGACCCTGGACACAGGCCTTGTAAGCAACTGAAGTTAGCTATTGTCTGCACAGCTATATTTAACTGTTAATAACAGGTTAATTCTTAGTATTCCTTTGAAGGTTTTGTTTTTGCTAGCCACTGCAAACAGGGGAAGTGCCAGTCAGTCTTTTGAGGGGGAAAATAAGACCAGTAGAGAGTGGGAGGCAAGGAGTTCTCTTGCAGGTCTTACTATTCCCTGGATAGGTGTCACATCTAGAAATTACGGTGAGTGGTATTGCTGTAAATGCCAAGGTAGACGATATGAAATCTGCAGTGTGTGTTAAGCTGAAGGTTTTACTTTTTCCAGTTCCCCCAACAGGCTCTCCTTTCCCCCAAATAGCTTGGCCTGCTATGCAACAAGCAACTATTCTTCTTCGAGTGCTTGCTCATGTTGATTCCATTTTAGGTGTGATACTGCCTTAGCGGTATCTGTAGAGCCGGCTGTGGCGCCCTCAGGAGCGCTGCGCTCATGCAGCGGTATATCAGGCGCCATTGGCCCTCCGCCCTCTCAGTTCCTTCTTACCACCCGTGATGGTTGGTTGGAGCACCTTGCCTTGCATCGTAAGAGCTCTAGCGGTTTCTTCATAGCCTTTCTCATAGGCTTTGTTCTACTGGTTATTGTATATAGTTCATAGTAGTTAAGTTAGTTAGTTAGAATCCCTGTTGGGACTTTGCCCTGAGCAGGGCATGCCCCACTCTCCTGGCTTCAAATCGTGTTTGGTAGTCAGCAGGCTGATGCCGATCAGTGATCCCCACGACAGTTATCTCAAGTAGCTGGGAGACAGCCAAAGGAAAGATAGGTGTTGCATCTTCATAAACTTTCACCTTCAGAACCAGAAGGAGCGAGATATTCGGTTGAGGGCCATCCTGATGGAGGCTGCTCTTCGCCCCGCGTTGGAGCCCTCCACCGCAGAACCCACGCCGAGTACATCGGCCTCGGTGCACAGTGTACTGCTGGCATCGGACTCGGCCTGGCATCACTCCCTTTTGCCAGGGCCACGGAAGCAGCAGAAGAAGCGAAGTCCCTCGGCACTGAAGGACAGAGGGGCCACGGGCAAATGACCTGTGTCAGGCCATGCACCTGCTTTGGGACTTCACAGGGGTGCCGCTGAGCTCGGACCTCCGAGCCCGGCTCGGGACCTGCCTCCTACTCCAGGCAGCAGCAGGGGCTCCCAGCCTATTGTGGGGCCTTCAGTGCCCAAACCAGTCCCAGTGACTAGAGAGCAGAGCCGGCCGGCTCTGCAGGTGCCACTCCAGGTGACTGAAGCGGCTTCATCCCCAGCACCGAAGGGTAAGCCCACCGGGATGCAGCAGCATTGACTGGCAGAACTCCCCTGGTCGCTGGACTGCAGGCACAGGTCCCCATCGCCGCAACCTCGGATCCTGGCACCATGTCCCAGGTATCCGGCCTGGAGGCCTTGGTCTCCAGCGAGCTCTCCACCTCCGGGTTCTCTGGGACTCCGGGTTTGAGGTGCCGTTCACCGTACCGACGGTACCAGCAATCGTCTGGCTACAGGTCGCTGAGGCGCCGGTCACCCGCTCCCATGCGGTCTCCCAGACGTCAGTCACCATCCTGGAGGGGTCATTTGGGATCTCCGCACCAGTCTTGTTCGCTCCGGTACCGTTCCTCGGGAAGGCGGCGCAACTCACTGTCACCCTGCCACTCGCCCACCGGGGTCAGCAAATAGACCCAGGCCTCGACGGCCCCACCGTGATCGCCAGAAGTACACTGGTCAGGGTCAGACCACCAGCCCATCACCAAGGAGGGGCGACTCCCCACCAATGCTGGAGACTGAGGAGGCACCGGCCATGGCACCGATGCAGCAGGGACAGTGGCCCCCCAAATGGTTGTACTGGAACCCGTGGGGGATGCCGGTGCTTCACCATGCCGGTCCAATACTCCCAGCCCTCCCTGGCCTCATCGGACAAGCCAGCCATGGCACCACAGTCAGAATGTGGTACCAATGCGGAGGCTAATGTGGCGCATCGCACCCCGGCACTGAGGAAACCCTCCCCACAAAGGAAGGGGATGACACCCTCCCGCAGGAGGTACAGTCTTCGTCATCATCCCTGGACAAGGCGGTCGCAGGGCCATCCCGCCCTAGCAGTCCCGCGGATGTCTTTAAGGAGCACCAGGCCCTCCTTAAACAGGGTGGCGGAAAACCTTGGCCTGAAAATTGAGGAGGTCGCTGAGGAGGCTGACAACCTCTTCAATGTCATCTCAGCCACCACCCCAGCATGGGTCGTATTGTACATCCACCCAGGGATCCTCAAGATTGCCACGATGATTTGGCTATCTCCCTCCTCTATTCCACTGACTTCCAAGAAGACGGAAAAGAAATATTATGTCCCTGCAAAGGGCTTTGAGTATTTGTATACTCATCTCCCGGCAGCATCGCTGGTTGTGTCCACAGTTAACAAAAGGGACAGGTTAGCGGAACACCGAAGAATAAAGACGCTAAGAGATTGGACTTGTTTGGCCAAAAGGTTTATTTGATGGCCAGCTTGCAGTTCGGAGTGTCTAATCACCAGGCCTTGCTGGGACGTTATACCTTCAACCTGTGGGACTCCTTTAATCGTTTCATGGGATCATGCCAAAGAGTTCACTGCGTTAGTGAGCAAAGGCACAGCAGTGGCCAGGGGAGTCCTCCAGATGGCCTGGGATACTACGGATTTGACGGCCAGGTCACATCAGCAGTGACCATGAGGCATAGCTTGTGGTTGCAGGCTTCTGGGCTGTCCCCTGAAATGAAGGCCACAATCCAGGACCTCCCCTTGGAGGTACAGGGCTCTTTTCCAAGCTAACTGACTCAAGGCTCCATGGGCTTAAGGACTGCCAAGGCACCCTCCGCTCCTTGAGCTGGCATACCCCTCAGCAGTCTAGGAAGCCTTCCATCCTCCACCCCCGCCTCCTCTGCCACAGTCCAGGTCCTGGGGCTTCCAGGTCAGGCTCCTACAGGAGGAAAGACAAGGACAGGGTGCCTAAGAGACGTTATCCCATTGTCTTCCCGCCTGGCGGTGCAGCCTGACCCTCCCAAAAATCAGGGAGGCCAAAAGCAGACATTTTGAGGGTGCGCCTGAGGATGACGGCCCCAGCCAGTGTACCGGATCTATCCCCCTCCTTTCTCAATCGCCTCCACCCTTTCCAGTCAATGTGGTCCCGTATACCATCAGACTGCTGGGTGCTCGATACATTTGCTTCGGGTTACATCCTGCAATTTATAGCTGACCACCCTTCCCATCCCCGTCCCTCTTCAGGGACCCTTCTCACAAGCAACTCCTTGTTCAGGAGGTCGAAAACCTCCTGCGCCTTGGGGCAGTGGAAGAGGTTCCTTGGAACATGGAAGGCAGAGGATTCTACTCCCACTGCTTCCTAATTCTGAAGGCAAAAGGGTGCCTCAGATCTATCCTGGACCTGCGTCGCCTCAAAAAGTCTCTGAAGAAGTTGAAGTTTCGCATGGTCTCCCTGGCCTCTATCATTCCCTCCCTTGATCCGGGTGACTGGCATACCGCCCTCAATTTAAAGGACGCATACTTCCATATTTCCATTTTCCAAGGGCATTGGCGCTTCCTCTGTTTCATGTCGGGCCAGCGCCATTCCCAGTTCATGGCAATGCCCTTTGGCCTCTCGTCGGCCCCAAGAGTGTTCACAAAGTGTATAGCGCCAATGGCCACTTCCCTGCGATGTCAAGGAGTCCAAATTTACCCGTACCTTGACAACTGGTTGATAAGGAGCCGGTCCCCAGATCTGGTGCGGAAGCATCTCAATCTGGTCTGTTCCACCTGCTGCGACCTAGGGCTGATAATAAACGAGAAGAAGTCAACCCTAACACCAGTGCAGTGCATAGATTTTATTGGGGCAGTTCTCGACTCTATTCAAGCCAGAGCCTTCCTCCCCGAGACTTGATTCTAAGCTATGGGAGACCTCATCTTGGGCCTGCAAGCCCACCCGCTCACCACCACCCACATGTGCCTGCCATTGTTGGGTCACATGGCGGCATGCACTTATGTGGTCTGGCACGTACGACTCTGCCCCAGACTCCTACAGACGTGGCTGGCGTCAGTCTACATCCCCATCCGGCACCACATGGACTGGGTGGTCAGGATTCCGGACAGCACACTGTCATCTCTCAACTGGTGGCAGGATCCCACATTGGTGCTGGAAGGAGTTCCCTTCGTGGCCCCAGCCTCGTCGGTGACTCTTTCTCCAATGCTTCAGACCTGGGATGGGGAGCCCACCTGGGCAATCTCAGTACTCAAGGTCATTGGTCCAGTCACGATAGTTCTCTGCATATCAACGTCCGGGAACTCACGGCAGTCCGCCTAGCTTGCCAACCCTTTTACCTCATATACAGGGCATGGTGGTTCAGGTCCTGATGGACAACACGGTTACAGTCTTCTATATCAACAGGCAGGGCGGAGCCAGGTCATCTGCCCTCTGCCAGGAAGCCCTCCGGCTCTGGAACTTCTGTCTGCAGCGAAATATCTACCTCGTAGCCACTCACCTTCCAGGGGCCAAGAACGCTTTGGCAGATCACCTCAGCAGGACATTCTCGTCTCACCACGAGTGGTCCCTTCACCCGGAAGTGGTCAGTTCTATTTTCCAGAAGTGGGGAACTTCCTGGGTGAACCTGTTCACGTCCAGGCAAAACAGAAAATGTCACGTTTTTCTGCTCAGTTCGGGGCATAGACAGAGGATCCTTGTCGGACGCCTTCCTGCTCCCGTGGTCAGGGGCTCTGATGTACGCCTTCCCTCCGGTGCCTTACTGGCCAGGGTCCTCATAAAGATCAAGCAGGACAGGGCGAAGGTCATCCTCATACCGCCAGCTTGGCCACGCCAGTACTGGTTCAGCACTTTGCTGGACCTCTCGGTGACGACCCAGTTCCAGCTGCCGCTAAGGTCGGACCTGTTGTTCCAGAACCACGGCAGTCTTCTGCATGTGAACCTGGCAGCGCTGCATCTGACGGCTTGGCTGCTGCATGGCTAAATGCGTAGGAGCAGCAGTGTTTGGCCAAGGTTCAGAGAGTCCTATTGGGAAGTAGAAAGCCCTCCACCAGAGCGACCTACCTGGCCAAGTGAAAGCGGTTCACCTGCTGGATTGTGAATTAAAGGTGTCCGTCCCGAGCGAGCTTCATTGCAGCTCATTCTACCTCCTGCATCTCAAGGTCCATCTAGTGGCCATCTCAGCCTTCCACCCGCCATTCGAGGGCAGGTTGGT
Source organism: Emys orbicularis (assembly GCF_028017835.1). Taxonomy (NCBI): domain Eukaryota; kingdom Metazoa; phylum Chordata; order Testudines; family Emydidae; genus Emys; species Emys orbicularis. Next base: position 74,157,407 of record NC_088691.1, on the reverse strand, counting down.
TTTCGCTCAGGATATCACGGCTAGATTCCTTAAGAGTCTGGAGCACCTCTACCCGCACATTAGGGATCCCGTGCCTCCCTGGGACTTGAATCTGGTGCTGTCACGGCTCACGGGGGGCCCCCCCTTCGAGCCTTTGGCTTCCTGCTCTGTTCTTCGTTCCTGATAGCAGTGACGTCGGCCTGCCGGGTATCCGAGGTTTGGTTGCTCACCTCAAAACCGCCTTACACTGTCTTCTACAAGGACAAAGGCCAGCTGAGACTGCACCCAGCCTTCCTTTCCAAGGTAGTCTCTCAGTTTCATTTGAGCCAAGACATTTACTTACCGGTCTTCTTTCTGAAGCCGCATAAGTTGGAGGAGGTGTGCAGGCTGCATGCCCTGGACGTCAGGAGGGCTTTGGCCTTGTACATCGACAGGACCAAGCCATTCCCTAAGTCAATGCAGTTATTTGTCTCTGTAGCTGACAAGATAAAAGGTTGCCCTGTATCCGCTCAAAGGATTTCCTCTTGGATCACTGCCTGCATTCATTTTTGCTATGATCAAACGAAGGTGCCACCCCCAGCGATCATCACCACTCACTCTACCAGGGCGCAGGCCTCTTCAGCAGTCTTTCTGGCCCAAGTGCCTATCCAGGACATCTGTAGGGCAGCCACCTGGTCTGTCCATACCTTTACGTCCCACTATGCACTTACCCAGCAGGCCCGGGATGATGCTGGCTTCGGTAGGGCTGTACTGCAAGCTGCTAAGCTGTGAACTCCAAGCCCAACTCTGGGGGTACTGCTTGTGAGTCACCTAGCATGGAATGGACATGAGCAAGCACCCAAAGAAGAAAAAACAGTTACTAGCCTTTTGTAACTGTTGTTCTTTGAGATATGTTGCTCATGTCCATTCCATTGCCCGCCCTCCTACCCTCTGTCGGAGTTGCCAGCAAGAAGGAACTGAGAGGGTGTAGGGCCAGTGGTGCCTGATATACTGCTGCATGAGCATGCCAACTCCAGGGGGCGCTGCAGCCGGCCCTATGGATACCACTAAGGCAGAAATCTCCGACAACTGTGCACGTGAGCATACACACACCTAAAATGGAATGGATATAAGCAACACATCTCAAAGAATAACAGTTAGAAAAAAAACGTTTACCTACCTTTTTGTACCAGCTGAGCAAAAAAAGCCCAGTAGCTGTGTGTTGGGTCTTGTTGCATACATACAAGTTGTACCCCTTTAACTGTACCAGTTAAAAAACAGTACAACACCCTCCGTGTGGATGCTGTTACACTGGTGGTATAGCTTAATCACATACAGGAAAGGGAATAACTTATTGCTGAAAGTCACTTTTTATACTGTTCTAACTGCATTCACTCTAGGGGATGTACCGATATAGCTACTTTGGAAAAAACAAACAAACCCACACACTCCCAAGCAAAATAGTTATGCAGGTACTAAAAGTGGGTGTAGAGCAGCCCTTTGTGACAGGCTCCTATAATTGCTGGGGGGCAGCCGCCTCTGTTCCTGACTGAAATAGATATTACAATCCCATGCAGTATCTTTGGGAGCCATTGTTTTAAATTTATGAATGGTTTATGTATTAATGTGTTCTACTCCATGGGAGAAGGTTACCAAAGCTATTCCAGGAACTTTAAACAGTTGTAAAAAACTCCAGAAAACCACCACCCCCCCTCAGGTATTTGCATATACTGATTTAAACTAGGTTTTCCAGAGACTCAAACAAAGAAGGGGCTTTGGTATAAAAAGCTGAGTTTGAACTGACACAGAGCCTTTGTTTTGATTAAGCAAACAGACAGAGCCTCTGTCCAAGGGGGAGGGTGGGGGGTCAGCCCTTGTAGGAGGATTGGAAAGACTTTGGCTTACTTGGGCCCATAAGACTGATGGGTGATCTCTAGTAAGGTTTTAGCATGCATAGGGGAACTTTTGTTGTGGTTTTGTTGTTGTTGCTGTTGTTGTTCTATGTTTTCTCAGTCTGCTTTTTTTTGTTCTTAAAATAAATGTACTCTGCTGAGACAGAGCTGTAGGATCACTGGTAATAACACTGTCAGTGTCCTCAGAGAGAAAGCACAGCCCAGCTGGTAGCCTTTAGGCAGACTGGCTTTCTGGAGCCATCACAGTATAAGGCAAGAGGCTGGATAGACTTAAAACTTCTGTTCAGAGGTGAATGGGAAAAGGGACCCTGCCCAGAAACAGCTAATGGCTGGAGAAAGGGCTGTAACTAGGGCAGGGCAGCCGCCCAGGGCACAGAGCCAGCGGGGGTGCAAAAATGGGGTGGCATGCAGGACCTGGCCCAGCAGCATCAGCTCCCCTCTCCCACAGGATCAGGCCCAGCGGTGTTGGTCAGAGTTCAGGGTGCTCAGCGCTTCCCCCCCCCCCCCCCCCTTCCTGCAGGATCACGGGCCAGGCTGGAGCAGGCTCACCCTGGTGCTAGGACCATGGCAGGCAGGCAGGCCTTGAGTGCGCTGCTTGGCTCGTACTGAGCATGCTTAGTAACAGCTGCTGTAGCTGCTCCTTTCACTGGGGATTTAAATTGTTCACGGAGGTTAAAGGAGTTTTGGGCAGAGGGCAGAGTCTGTGCAGGGGGCGGAAACTGACTGCCAGTGGGGTCAAACAACTGGAGGCAGGGGAAGCTGAGGGGCAAAATCAGGAAGAAACAGCAGGAGCCGGGGTTAAGCCCAAGGGTACAGGCGCTGGCAGAGAGCAAAACCCTGGCACAGGGATGGGCAGAGGAGATAAAAGTGGGGTTAGCCACCTGCTGTCTTTGCAAAGATAGAGTGGGGGCAGAGGGACTTGTTATTTCCCCTCTCCCAGAACAGTACATCTCAGCACACGCTTCCCGGGGCTGTGTCCTTAAAGGCACAAGGTGTCCCAATGTCTTGACATGGCAGCTCTTCTCTGTCTGATATAACGTGCTGAGGTGATAAAGGAGACTTGATTCAGTGAAATATTTTACATACACCCCCAAAAACAGTCACACATTTTGTTTAAAAGAATCCCTTGTCAGTTAATATGTCTGCATAAAGTCTTTCCTAGCAGTTCGCAAATTTGTCTTATCTGCTGCTGTGATTCACTGAATCACCTAATTGTTTACTTTTTAAAATGTTATTTGTATTACTCTTATTACTCTTAGCACTTCATCATTTACCTTTAACATTGTGCAGATGGATGTCATTGTGCTATTTAATTTATATTTTATAGCAAATAGTCATTGAAAATATTTACAAGTAAATATTTGCTAGTAGTTTTATCAATGACATCTGTATTTTTAGTATAGCACATCCTATATTTTTACTGTGATATTTAATATGGAATTTTTAATTCTAAATTTTTTTTCTTTCTTTTTATAGCACAAATATATTCTGCTAGATCATGTGACTTCCAGTCTGACTGATTTTCTGGCCTGGTATCAAAATGTCTTAATTTTCACTTGATCCTCCAATGGGGATTGCCTTTCTGAACTGTTATTTTGCCTTTCAATCCAGCCCTTAGTGCTTTTTCGCATGTCACTATTTGTGTGTAGAACTTGTTTCCCAAATATTCACTATGGGCAGTATGCTATCTCATATTAAATCCTTCTCAAATGCAAAAATCTACTGTAATTTTTACTAAACATAAGAACGGCCATACTGGGTCAGACCAATGGTCCACCTAACCCAGTAACCTGTCTTCCAACAGTGGCCAGTGCCAGGTGCTTCGGTCAGAGTGTGGTGCACCATGGCTATGTATCAACCATCTGCCACAATTTACTACCTCTTACCTTTTGTAATCCACTGGTCTAGGGTAGCAAATTGTGATGGACGGTTGATGCCCTGTACTACCCCTTGACCAGAGGATGGGAAAGGTGAAAGGTAGCAAATTGTGATAGATGTACCCATCCATCAAAATGTGTTATCCCTTGGCCAATGAGAAAGGAAGTAGCAAATTGTGACAGGACAAAAAACATCCATAGGTGTCAATAACTGGTAGAAAAATCTGTCAGTAGTGTTTTTTTATATTATGCCCTGGCTCCTGGCAGGAGGCAATGATGTTCAAACTGTGGGGGGCATCTCCCTAGTGAGGCACCCCCTCTAGTTTGAAAACCTCTGTGCTAAATGGAAGGCAGAAATCTGGGGTGACATGTGACCCTGCATGCCTCCCCACTCATCACCTTGAGGGGGCGCAAATATGCTTGCTAGCCCCATGTGCTAAAATGCTTAGGCCTTGGCTACACTGGCACTGTACAGCGCTGCAACTTGCTGCGCTCAGGGGTGTGAAAACACCCCCCCCCCTGAGCGCAGCGAGTACAGCGCTGTAAAGCGCCAGTGTAATCAGAGCCTGCAGCGCTGCACGCTCGCTCGCAGCGCTGCAAGCTCGCTCGCAGCGCTGCAAGCTATTCCCCTCGGAGAGCTGGAGTACATACAGCTCTCGCAGCGCTGGCGGCGCGACTACACTTGTGCTTCACAGCGCTGCCGCGGCAGCGCTGGGAAGTCCCGAGTGTAGCCAAGGCCATAGTTACGGCTCTGACTGGAGACCTGACTGGCAAGGGGAATATTAACCTGAAATGGTGATTTCTGACCACAATGGAGCTACAGTATCATGGACTGAAGAGCTGAGGCAATACTCCTGGTGTGTGTCTAGGCGTTGGGCTGTAGGCCAACTTTCTAGTCAGATTTCAGAGTAGAAGCCGTGTTAGTCTGTATCTGCAAAAAGAACAGGAGTACTTGTGGCACCTTAGAGACTAACAAATTTATTTGAGCATAAGCTTTCGTGGGCTACAGCCCACTTCATCTATGCATCCGATGAAGTGGGCTGTAGCCCACGAAAGCTTATGCTCAAATAAATTTGTTAGTCTCTAAGGTGCCACAAGTACTCCTGTTCTTTCTAGTCAGAGACTTTCAGGACTTTAATAATAATAGAAAAGTTGCCTAGAAGAACGCAGTCCTTTAAGTCTTTCCAGCTCCGTCCTCTCCCGCTGCAGGCTCAAGGGCAGCATCTCGGCGCTTCCAGAGTTACTTGAATACCAACTCCCAGTGATGCCAAAATCAGTCAGGAACACTACTAATTTCTGTCACGTGTTGTAGCCTTGCCAGGATAAAGCCCTGGTAATCAGTATGCTTACTATCTCCATAGAATATCAGAGTTGGAAGGGACCTCAGGAGGTCATCTAGTCCAACCCCCTGCTCAAAGCAGGACCAATCCCCAGACAGATTTTTGCCCCAGATCCCTAAATGGCCCCCTCAAGGATTGAACTCACAACCCTGGGTTTAGTAGGCTAATACTCAAACCACTGAGCTATCCCTCTTGTATATGACACATGCAGAGTATACTTAAGACAACACATATTCAACAAATATGCAAATTGGTAGTATCATTTGTATAAAATATTTAGAGTTCTGCACCTTCAGCTTAGCACGTGTGTTAACATCTGTCTCGGCTTTCTATGAGCTAAGATCAAGCTTAGTTTGTGTCTATGGCCAATGTCACTATAAACTACTAGCCAACCTCTAGGCATCCTGCCCTGTAGGGTTTCATTCAAAGGCTGTATTGGGTTAATGTGGTAGTTGGACGGTCTCCATGCCAAAACACTTCAGCCAGTGTGATGGGGTGAGTGTGTGGGGACAAGGCCTCCTTCTCATCTGCCCCGCCGCGGGGCCATGAAGTGTCCACCTCCTCCAACAGCTGTGGTCCTTCCGGCCGTCCACGCACTGGGCATCATGGGAGATAATGTCCGCTCCTCCCCCTTGGGGTGTGTGTGAGGGGAGAGAGGCGGTTAGTTTGGTATCCCTCCCGCTCGCCCCCCTAGTGTGGGGGAGCAGCCAGTCCTGGCTGAGTCCGTCTCCCGCCGGGGTGGGCGGGGGTGAGTCCTGGCTGAGAGTCACACACCCAGGGGGTGGCTATGTGGGGGATTTCCTGGCTAAGAGGTAGCCCCCCCTCCCCCCCCCCGCCAGCCCGGCACCGCAGCTCACCCCTCCCAACGGGACCAGGGTTGGCTCAGGGTTAAGGCCACCGCGATGGGAAATCCCGGCTCATAGCCCGCACGACCCTCTAGAACCAGCTCGGTCTGTGCCCCGCCCCTTCCCCAGCTGTCTCTCGGATTGGTGGGCAGGTTGTGTACACACCGGGCTGCGCCAATGGGCGGATGGCGGCGCCTAACCTCAGGCGGAGGGGTGGCCAATGGGAGAACGCAGTTGTCAGACGCCGCCAAGCTTGTGCGGGGGAGAGGGACACAGACTCGGTGCGGCTGAGGAACGAGCCGGAGAGTGGCCGGGCTGGAGGCACGGTGAGCCGGGGTGGCTGGGACCTTATGCGTCGAGAGTCGTTGGTTCTCGGTGCACCCTCTCGGGCGGCGTCGACCCCCAGGGGCAACGCAGAGCCGGCCAGGGGGCGCCTCTCTCCGTGGGGCCGGGCGGAACAGCTGCCAGGTGGCCGGCTAACTGCTACGGCAGCTGGCGAGGGAGGAGCCGTCGCCGGCTCCTTGTCTCGGCTCTGGTGCTGGCCAGGCCCAGCCCGCTCCGCCCCCGGGGCCTGTGGCGGCACGGGGCGGAAGAGAGCGCTGCTGCTGCGTAGGGGGCAGCCCCGCTCAGTCCCCGGCTGTGGTGTCCCCCTCCGCGCGCCCTGGGGCTAACGGCCGTATTGCCCTTCTCCCTGGGGGCCTGCCCGGCGCCCTGACGCGGTGGGGCCACTGTCACGGGGATTCATCTCCGCGCCGAGAGCCCTGCAGACAGAGCTCTGGTGCCTGACACCTGTGAGTCACGCTCCCCTTTCACTGCCTTAGCAAGGTGGCACGATGTGCTCGGCGTGCCTGGCACGCAGGCCTGTGTCTGGACCTTGGTATTACCGTGTGACAGCCGCCCTGTCTGTCTCACTGGGGCTTCTCCGCCTCTGCTTGAAACCCAGCTGGAGGTCATAGAAGTGGCCGCGTGTGTGTTGTAACTGGTATCTCCCCCAGTCTCCTCAGACCCGTCTCTTTCCAAGTGAGATACGAGTTTCTGGGGGAGGTGAGAGGCGGCTTAGTACAGATTATGCTGTACTTGGTCCTTCTAGCAGTGTGGCAGTTCGGTGTTTTAATTCACTTTATAGCAAGGCTGTGTTCTAGCTGGCAATTTAGTTCCTATCAGTTTCATTTTTAAAAAAAACCCTTAACAGTTAACTTGTGATGTGCAGCACAAAGTTAAGATGTTTTGCACTGTAAATTTATGCAACACTCTGAAAAACGTTCTGGCCCACTTGTGGACCTGCGGCTGCTCTCTTATTCTTTTTTTATTGTGGGGAGGGGTAGTTAAAAGGTGGGAGATGTGAAATATGGGACTCTTTCTGCTCTCATTTGAGGTCAATAGGAAGGCCTATAATTCATCTTTTAAAGGTGTTAGGGAGGTGAATATAGACTTCACATTTCACAATGCAAACCCTTAGTCAGTAACCTAGAAATAATGCTGAAATACATAATGTAGAATCAGCAAACCACATATCTCCCCCCCCCCTTTACTTTGTGTATCTGTTCTTAACTGTATTGAAATCTTCAGTTGATATCTGTTTTACTTGTGAGAAGGGTGTGGGAGATACAGTAATGTTACAGTGAGCTTGCATGGTCTCTTGCTATGGTTATTTGTTATATAGAATGGCAAAACCAAAGCCTGAATCATGTTTGGCAACTCTTACAAATGTTAAGCCAATTTAATAGAAACTTGTATAGAAATATAAAAGGGAGAGAGAAGCATTGGTTACAGGGCTAGTCTTAACAATGTTGGAATTAATTGTTTTTTAAAGCACCTCAATTTTTTAATAGCAACTGGAGAATAACATTGTCAGTAAATGACCAGGTCATATATCATCTGTCCTGTCTTTTAAAGAAATTCCAAACTATGAATTAGTTTGATGTATGGCTTGATAAAAATGTGTTTGTATGCCAGTATATAGTTATGTGGTTAAAGTGAATTAAATTAAGTTAATCCTTTTACATCAGCCATTACATGGCTGCTAATCCACTTGATCACATAGTGATATACTAATATTTTATATTGAAAGCATGTAAGTTTTATGGGATTGGAAGTCACTGATGATTTATTGATACTGTTATGATACAAATGAGAAAATGTATTTTAAAGTTCAGATCTTCGTGTATATAAACACAGGTACTTGCAACTTCAGAAATACCTTGTTTAGAATATTCTATGCATAGTGAAATACAGGAGCAGTGGAAGCTCCCTAAAAGTGTGTGGGGGCAGGGCACAGATGCCCAAACTGTGGCCCCACCCCCTCGCGCCACCCCTTGCCCCCAAGGCCCCACCTCCTTATGCTGTCTCTTTCCCCCAAGACACTGCCCCCCGCTTGCTCCTCTCCACCCCTCCCCCTGGTGCTCACCCTTACGGCCAGTAAAAAGTCGGGGGGGGGGGCATGGCCCTACCTCCCCGTTTCGGTGCCCCTGATGCAATATCTTGAGGAAATTTTGATAGAGTTGAGAAAGGAAGAGAGAAATTAGATAACAGGAAAGAAAAGATAACAGGAGAGGTAGCTGTAAGAAAAAGGTACTGAAATCTCTCCTACTCCCAAGACAGTTTCTCTTGTTAAACATGAAGCATTATCTCTAAAAGAGACCTAGGAATAATAGGTCAGGTGATTTAGACCTACCCTAAAGAAAGAGGGAAAACTGAGAAATAATTCTTAAAAGTGACTCTTATTTTGTTATTAGTGGGCACTGTCTTGTATTGACAAACTTCTGAGAGAAATCTTGTATTTTTCTGTAAAAACCCTTATGGCTCTCTTATAACCATTTCCTGTGTGTGCAAAAATCATTGTTGTACTACAAAGAATGAAAAGGAGCAGTTTGACTCAAGTTAACCTTCAGTGGTCACAGTTAAATTATTTTTTGTAGCTATATGAAGTTGTTAACATTAATAGATGTACTACTTGTCTGAGCCTTCTGCTCAACTGTTATATCACTATTTGTTAAGGTGGACAGTAATTCTCACTACATTATCTGGCATATTGTACACACTGGATCCCTTTGAGGCAAACTGCTACCAGGAAGAACAGGACCAAATTATTTTTGAATTATGTATTTTTACATAAAGCTGTAAAATTATGATTGTTTTTGAGTGACATTCTTTAGATATTGAAGAGATTTACACTTTAATATGAGGAATAAAGTTTCACATTGACTTACTGCACCAGTTTTTCACTTCTAGAAACTTTAGTTCAAATCTAGTTTAGTCTGCATGTGAAATTAGTTCTGTCATCTCATTGTAGTCTTCAGTGGACACTTTTTGTGGCAGGTTTGCAAAGTGGAAATTTGTAATGATTTGGTGTAGTTGTCTGCTCAGCAAAAGCCCATTGCTGAAAGTACTGCAAGTTCTGATCCAGGTGAGTTTAGTGTTGTGTGAAGAAGCTCGTTGGAATTCAGGCTATGAAGTGTTATCTACCTCTAAGAGGTTAGCCCAGACAGATCAGTTGGAAAAAGTCCATAATATAGTAAGACAAATGGTGTTAATTTTCTAGAAGTACCTCATGTTTTCCCATTTTGTGTGTTGGAAATAGGTGTATGTGAGAATCATGTCCAGAACAGCATTTTTGTCCAGGTGCACAGTTAAGAGCAGACACAGAGTGGAACTGATAACATCTTTTTCAGTTTATTTCTGCTGCTTAGGCTATGAGAGCCTATTTACAGGAGCAGCAAAAGAACATGCATGACACCCTATGGTGGTGAGCTGCATAAGTGAACCTTACAGTATAAAGCAAGTTTCTGGAGATGTGCATCAAATTCAATAAGAGAAAATAGTGATGTGATATAGCTGGGAAAAGGAAGCTGTTTATCCATACTGCGTTTTATTTATAAAATCTTAATTGTGTGTCATCTTGAAGCAGAATGTGGCCCTTCAGCTGTAGCACGTGTAGTTCACTGGGCAGGAGTTAACCATAGTTTTATTCATACAATACTGCCTTAAAACCATGTTCTTTGCTTTGTCTTTAATACTCTTCAAGTCTATTAATTTGATTTGCTTTTTATATGTGCTTCTAGCTTTTTTGTTGTACAATGTTTAGAGGAAAAATCTTTACTCTTATCCTACCAGCTAGTAGTAAAGTCCTACAGATGTAGTCCATAGAGAATAAGTGAGCAGATTTGTAGGTGGGTTAACAGTCTTACAGAGATGATCAATTCCTGGCACCAGACCAGAGGGAGCAAAGTTGATAATGTGTTCTTGGACTTAGGTCTCAGACAAGGCTGGTGCAAAGCCAACAAGCTACCTAAATCTATCTTGCTTTCAGATACACCTATCCTAAAGTTTATGTAAGTAATTAAATGAAAAATAAACTAAAATACATTGGGGGTTACTGTAAGCAAATTAAATCCAAGTTGATGCTTAGTTTAAGTTGTTGTTCTTAAGGGGGGGGGTCTCAAAAGCGAGCAATTTGTGTTCTGCAATCCCATGAAAAGGTGGTGTGTGTTATGGCATGGCAATTTTATAATGCTGAACTTCCTGTTTTGTTTCCTTTTTATTTAGACTTGCAGTATTGGTAGCTGTTATACATTTTTATAGCTGTATCCATTAGTAACAGTGGAATAAGGACTGAACTTCATCTTTAAAAATGCATAGTACAGCTATGTTGTAAGAAGATAAAACAATGAAAGATCACTTAGCACTGCCTCATTCCATAATATTTGCTGAAATATCACTTTTTAGCTACTTGTAGTAGGTTGATAATCAGTAAAACCATTTTCAGCTACTTCAAGTTCAGGATTATATATCCCTTCCACTATTGCAGATACAAAAGTTTTGTAAGAAGTACAATCTAAGAAAATGAAACTAAACGCTTATCTAATGACCTTTGATTTTGGACCAGCTTCTACTGTGGTACAAAACTTTCTAGTAGGGCATCTTTTAATTCTTGTGAGATAAGTGTAGCTATTCAATGAAAAAGGGACGGAACTAACTTTCACTTGGTCAGATAGAGAGTTAGCTATTGGTAATAAGTTCTCAGACTTTAAGAACACACTTCATAGAAGAAATGTTCACCATTACCAGTTCTGAGTTTTAGAGCTTGCTGAAATTAGTTCTGAAATCTTTCCTAATTAACTGCCATTTAATAAAGAAAATGAATTCAAAAGGTACTTTGTGCGCCTGTAATAAGAGTGACTGAAAGCAAGTATGCCAGCTGTCAAGGGCCACCTGTTAGTATAGTGACTGAACCATCCCCAATTTAAACATGTCATTATTATGGCCAGCGTGTTCTGCACAGAAACTTGCTAATTACTATAGACTGTCAGTTAACTACTGAAACTCACTTTTAAAGTAGATTTCTGCTTCTGCTAGTTGGTGACCTAGTTCTGTAGAACATCTTAGTGTTTGCTACCAAGCAAATGCTATAACAACCACCCAGCATTTAGTATTGAGTATCATAGTAGGGATTCAAACCAAGTAAGCAAAAGACCATTTTTAATCACTATACAAGATATACAAAATTTGATGGATTGTTCTTAAATACCAAGAATTGGAATTATTTTTGTTGGAGAGTACACACTACACATTGAAATCAGTTAGGCCTTGCCCATGGAACCTCTTACACATTTGAGTAGTCTCACTAGCTCCAGTTCAACCATTTTTTGTATATACATGTTTGTAGGCGTGGGGCCTTAAATAACACAGTGTGGGTATCCTCCAGTAACTAAAGTAATACCTGTAAATTCCCATATGTTATCTTAATCAGATTAATTTATAAACTAGTGAATGAAATTTCTATCATAATGCTTTAAAGCTCTGACCATATGAAATAATTGCTCTATATCCTTATTTTTCCATGTGGTCAATTACTATAGGTACCAGGAGAATCCTAACTGAGCACTCATAGGTGCAGTGGGGTCCTAATGATTGGGTGGGAGGGGAGTCTGGCCCGTACTATGAGGAAAAAATGAACACTCTGCTAGTAATTGTGTTTTAGTATACTCTCTTCTGCTTGTGTGACAGTTTACAAAAGGAACCTCACAGGGTCTTTCAAAGTTATTTTAAGATCAGGTCATAGGAATTGGTGGACTTGAATGTAAGTTTTGTAGAACTGCCTTTGCATATTATTTTTCTTTCAGTGTTATGTCTCATCTCAGGTTGCAGGTGGCTCCTTAACTTGAACAATAGGTTACAACTTTGGACACTGAATCTCTCCCCCTCAATCCCGGATATCCTATGCAAATCACAGAGAGAGAGATACAGTACATTTCTCATGGTACTGCTCCAGTTACTCCTTTATTTTATAGAAAAAAATATATATTTCTCCTTGAGTCTCCACAAATCTCGACTTTTGGGCTCCTTTAGTTTACCATGTGATTCAACTAGGCCAATCTGTTTCTAGGAATTTTGAGCGTGCTCCCTTTTCCTGACCAGCACAGCTCTTTTAATTAATATTTTTATCTTTGCAGAATTCAGATTTTATCAAATCTTCTAGGTGGAAAATGCTGGCTGCACGGATGAAAGGGAGTTGTGTCTCACGCTCTCCACAGTCCAGTCTGCCCCTCCTTCATGTAGGGTTGTTAGCTGGGACCTGCCAGCTGCACACTTCCTAACAGGCACAGGGCAGATGCATCCACCTCCATGGAAAGTGGTGCTAGCTGCAGTGGAAGTGTGTGTGTGTGTGCGCGCCTTCTTTCTCCAAGCTCTGTCCAGCCCTAGTTTGCACCTTTTACTCTGGGGCGTTTGAGCATGTTGCTTCAGGGGATGAATTCTTTCTCTTACTCCCTCAGCATAGTCCCTTCTCTCTTACATGGCTCAGCAGTTCCAAACCACTGGTGCTCACATTTTCCTCCTTGAAGTGTCTGGTTGAGCAGTTTTTCCTTCTGTTTCCCCAGAGGCTGTTCCAGCAGACCCCTCAATTCCTCCTCCTCATTTTTGGTCAAAGCAGGTTTGGGGTGTGTGACAGGGTGCTGGCTAAGGAAATCTGAGCCAGGCCTCTGTCATGCCAGCTCCAATCAAGAAAGGGGAATTGGAGCTGGCTAAGTAAGCCCAGGCCTGATTGGCAAACAGGGAACAGCTACTGGCTTCATTAGTGAGGGGCAACATAAAGGCTGGCAGGAAAGAAACCAGCGAGGAGAAGGTGAGGGAGTGGGAGCTCTTCTCTTCTGGCTGTGGGAGCTAGCTTCACTAGTACAGCCTCAGGGACTGCTATTTGTAGCTAGGAGGTGGTGGGAAAATATACTGTAAATAAAGGGCACGGATGAGTGCACCAATACAGAGGTCTCTTGCTGGTTTGTGGGCTTAGAAGGGGCAGCAGCGAGGAGGACATGGCAGCGCCTTGCTACAGGGTGACTAGTTCACCTATAGTAAAGAATAAGGGATAGTAATACTAGTTTAAAAAAACACAACAGGAAACTTATGTACCCCAATAAACAAATAATTCCCTAAACTACATTAATAAATGCAGGGAAGAAGGAAAATGGCTTACTTGTAAATTAGCTTCTCTGAAAATATCATTCCAACAGAATTCTCTCACCCACTCACTTCTCAGAATTCAGTGTTATTTTAGAGACTAACAAATTTATTAGAGCATAAGCTTTCGTGGGCTACAACCCACTTCTTCGGATGCAAGTGGGTTGTAGCCCACGAAAGCTTATGCTCTAATAAATTTGTTAGTCTCTAAGGTGCCACAAGTACTCCTGTTCTTTTTGCGGATACAGACTAACACGGCTGCTACTCTGAAAAGTGTTATTTTAGTGATCCTGTGCTTGTGTATGTATGTGCAAGCATCCAAACAAAATTATTTTTGGTTTTAAAATCTTAAATTTTGGTTTTGTCCTTTTGAATGGGTTTATCTCCTGGAGTGCTTTGCCCCCCATTCAGTCAAAGGAACTGACTAGAATATTTGGAGGGCATATGTATATGAGCAGTGAGGGGGTGCTAGGCTTGTACTCTGCCCTGCTTCCCTAGAGGTGCAGTTAAAAGTATCTAAATTGGAAGTTCTGCTAGTCTCACCCTAGGAAGCCAAGATCCCAGAATGAGAATAGTCTGATAGATTCAGAGAAGTGGAGGAAGAGTCCAGTGTGCTTAGTCTAACCCTATAGTTCTGCCCCCACTCAGTATGCTAAGCACACTGTTTTACCCCTTGTTGACTGATTTCTCACATCCACACCCCATTGCTGGTTCTAGCTTGCCAGAGGCTAAGCCTTTAAGACGGTTCCTGTATTTTTCTCTTTCTGGTGACCATGTTACTTAATGTATTCAGCAGCTCCTAGCACTGCTGCATTTGTATATAGTGTAGGGGTATGTCTACACTACGAAATTAGGTCGATTTTATAGAAGTTGATTTTTAGAAATCAATTTTATACAGTCGATTGCATATGTCCACACTAAGCGCATTAAGTTGGCGGAGTGCGTCCTCACTTCCGTGACTAGCATCGACTTACGGAGCGGTGCACTGTGGGTAGCTATCCCACAGTTCCCGCAGTCTCTGCCGCCCATTGGAATTCTGGGTTAAGCTCCCAATGCCTGATGGGGCAAAAACATTGTCATGGGTGGTTTTGGGTACATGTTGTCAGTCACCCCTCCCTCCATGAAAGCAACGGCAGATAATCATTTCGCGCCTTTTTTCCTGGATTACCCGTGCAGACACCATACCATGGCAAGCATGGAGCTCACTCAGCTCACCGTCACTGCTGCTGTTGTGGGCAAGTCTACTGTGGGGGCTGCTGTGATCCAAGTAGCCAATGCAATCATTGACGTTCTGTTGTCAAGGGTAGTGACTCTGGGAAATGTGCTGGCCTTTTTAGATATTAGGTATATCATATTCCTGTCCTTTGTCGCTGGTGAAGAAGTCTTGTACATTCCAGTCCGGTTGGCACTGTAACACCCCATAGCACTTCTGTGGTTGACACATGTAACAGCTCCAGGGCTCTTGCTCTTTTGCTTTGGCCGAGGTACCTTGCCCTACCCGGACCTCCAAACATTTGACATAGAAGCACCTGCAGCATCTGGCATTGCTACACAGCAGCAGCTCCTTGCCTTTGCAGCAGACGGTGCAGTAGGACTGCTAACCGTAGTCATCCACCGCTTCTGCTGCAACTCTGCTCTCCTGCTCCCCAGCGACGAGCTCGGGGGATCCGTACTGGTCCTCCTGGATGCTGCTGGCAGCATGTGGTGCAGTGGGACTGGTAACCGTCCTCATCGGACATGTAGCTTGGCCGGGGGTTCTGGGAACGTCTTCCCTGCCCGGCTCCTAGCAACCTCCAGGGCATGGTGTATGGCTCCATCACTTCCCCTGCAACTCTGCGCTCCTGCTCCCCAGCGACGAGCTCGGGGATCCGTTCATGAAGCCTGGACAGTAGTAAGGAGCAGTTCAACTATAGGCTGAGCAAGTGCAGAATGGTGTTAGAATGTGCCTTTGGACATTTAAAAGCTGGCTGGTGCTGTTTGCTGAGTAGGTCAGACCTCAGCGCAACTAATATTCCCATTGTTATTGCTGCTTGCTGTGTGCTCCATAATATCTGTGAGAGTAAGGGGGAGACGTTTATGGGCAGGGTGGGAGGTTGAGGCAAATTGCCTGGCGTCCGATTTTGAGCAACCAGACACCAGGGCAATTAGAAGAGCACAGCAAGGTGCGCTGCACATCAGAGAGGTTTTGAAAACCAGTTTCTTGACTGGCCAGGCTTCGGTGTGACAGTTATGTGTTTTTTCTCCTTGTTGATTTTAATTCCCTGTAAGCCAACCACCCTTCCCCCTTTTGAAATAAAGTAACTATTGTTTTGAAACCATGCATTCTTTATTAATTTTAAAAAAAGAGAGAGATAACAGACAAGGTAGCCCGGGTGGGGTGGGGGAGGAGAGAAGGACAAGGCCACATTGCTTATTGTAGCCACACTAAAAAATCAAACTGTTTGAATGACAGTCTTCTGTTGCTTGGACCATCCTCTGGAGTGGAGTGGCTGGGTGCCTGGAGCCTCCCCCTCCGCGTTCTTGGGCGTCTGGGTGAAGAGGCTATGGAACATGGGGAGGAGGGTAGGCGATTCTACAGTGGATGCAGCGGGGGGTCTGTGCTCTTGTTGGCTTTCCTGCAGCTCCAACAGATGCTTCATCATGTCCGTTTGCTCCCCCATTAGCCTCAGCATCACGTCCTGCCTCCACTCTTTGCGCTCACTTAATTCTTTCCTGGCCTCTGCCACTGAATGCCTCCATGCATTAAGCTGCGCCCTATCAGTGCGGGAGGACTGCATGAGCTCGGAAATCATGTCATCGCGAGTGCATTTTTTTCCGCCTTCTAATCTGCAATAACGTCAGGGACGGAGATGATAGGGGGAGCATAGAAACATTCAACATTCTACGATTCTGGGGGGACTGCATGGTCACCTGTGCTGCTGAGTTCACCACGCGGACCAAACAGGAAATGAAATTCAAAAGTTCCCGGGGCTTTTCCTGTGTACCTGACTAGTGCATCGGAGTTCAAAGTGCTGTCCAGAGCGGTCACAATGGAGCACTCTGGGATAGCTACCGGAGGCCAACACTGTAAATTTGCATCTGCACTATCCCAGATTCGACCCTGCAAAGTCAATTTTTGCGCTACTCCCCTCGCCAGGGAGGAGCACCGAAGTCGATTTTAAGAGCCCTTTAGGTTGATGGAACGGTGTTGGTTGTGTGGACGCATTCATTTTTTAAATCGACCTCTTGTGGCTAAATCCGACCTAACCCCGTAGTGTAGACCAGGCCTAAGGTTGGCAACAGGGCAAGGGATAGTGAAGTTATATTCGTTAGTGGAATTACTGTGTGGGGAAAGCAGAGAAAGATCCTAGTACCTGCAGTCCCTCATATACAGCCATCTGTTGAAATGATTTCACACTGAAGTTTATTTTGAGTCATGTACACTCATTTGTTCCATTTTTATTTTAAAATAGATATTGGCCTCTGTGATAGCCATATATGTTGCTTTTGTTTCATATTCTGACTATCTTATTTATTAAACACATTTTTAAACTTTTTATGATCATTTATTTAAGGAGCTTTATTAAAGAAAGTTAACAAACTGGACATCATAGAAATATCTTATACACTTGGAACATTATATAAATAATTAATAGAACAGAAACAAAGTAACATATATGTAAAATATGCACAAACAATAAATTCAGAATCTGTCTTTAATAGAACCTATTATCAAATACATGGGTAATAACTTAATTTGTTGCATCACATAAGAGGATCACAGAATAATTAATAGAAATTCCAAAGCAAGTCCCCACTTATATTTTTTGTTTGCTAACAGATTTGAATTTCTGTTTCTGTAGTACCAAATCTTCATTTTTAAACTGTATAATTTGATTACTGATCAGTAATATTTTCAACAGAGGCTTTGTTTTTACAAAATCTGAGAATAACTTCTAATAGGAATTGGATACAAAAATATATTTGTAAAATTTTTAGAAACAAGATGGCAATACGCTTATTCCTATGGAAGAAAAAATTCTGGCAAACACTTGAGCAATAAAGGACCTGGTCTAATAACCGAGACAGTTTAGCAGCATATGTGCAACAGGCGGTCTAATCCATTTAGCACTATGCATAAATTAGTAGCTTTAAAACTGATCTTCTACTGATTAATCAAGGAACCTTTCTGTTACCCTGCAGCCTTATGAAACCTAATCTTGTTCTACACTGGGCTGAACCCTAACTTTAATTCTAGGGATAGGTGTACATAAAATATTTTGTATCTTTCAAAATGAATACATGCACTGTCCTGGTTAATTTTTCATATAACTAGGAGCAGCTCAACAATAACTTCAGAAAGGAAGAGTAGCATATTCAGTGTAAAATAATTTTTACATTGCAGTAAACATAAGATCTACTAGTTGTCTCACTTAAATAGATTGTTAGGAATGGATTTTTTCTGTGATTAAAAAATAAAATAAAATCTTTTAGTGTACCCACATGATCATGTCCAAATATCATCTACTGAAATACAGTAAAAGTGATGGCTTAAATTCTAAAAAAGCAGTCCAACAACTAGAGGGCCCAGTTGTGTTATTTTGTTGTCTTGTGTGACAATTAGTATAATACTGGCATAATAACAACACTGACCCTTGGAAGACTTGTGGTATGTGGTAGGTGATGTTGGGTAGGTGATGGGTGGTATTTAGGGATTCATCTGTTGGTGCTCATTTGTTTTGGAGGTAACGTGTCTCAAGGTGCCAATCAAAAAGATTGGGAGAGAAAGAAATTAAAACTGAAGTTTGTTTAAACATGGACATAGAAATGAAATAGTCTGTTTTCCAGTGTAAGAGGCTCTCTTTAGTTTCCGGAGGTGTTTGTTTAATATACTTGTTTACCTGAAGCTTCTTATGCTGTTGTCTAAAAATTAATCTTTAGAACAATTAATTTTAAGGGCAAATCAATTTCTGGAGAACTAAATATTGTTCTGCAGAAAAACACATTCTGTAACTTGTGTGGGCTGTTTCCAATAAATGAATTGTATATCAAAGCTCTAATATGAATGAAATTTTAGAATAGATTAGGCTTTTTAAACTGCAGAGAAGATTGGGTTAGGTTGTGTTTTTTTATTTCATCTCACTGGATAAATCAGAATTGGACTTAGCTATCTTTTAACTAAATTAGTAATCAAACTGGATTTTGAATGTGTTCAGCGTTTGTGATCATAACTGGACTTTGTTGTTGCCCTGGTATTCCTATTGCTTAGTGTATTGTTCAACTGTCGACTTAATTTACCACACTGCTCTCTTGTTAAAGCATGTGTAACCAAAAGGTGAACAAAAATTGTGGTGGTTGCTTTTTAGAAGGAAAAGCTTCACATTCTGGAGAAAGATCCTAAATCTCTGAGGCACATTTTCTGTGGCATAGGACTGGGCCCCTAAATCCATCTTTGTATAATATCATCAGAAACCAATGAGAGAACAAAGTCAAGTTTTACATTTTGCTATTTGTTTGATGCAAGCTGTCAAGTAGTAACTGGGAATAGGAAAGAATCTACATTTTGAGACCATCTGCATGGGTTCTTTTGTCTGAAACTGACAAGAGGTCATGGCAGATGGTGAGATCACAAAGTTTGGCTTCTTGAGCTTGACAGAATGTGTTCATAAAGCTGGAAGAATACCAACTATTTTTACTGGCATAGAGGTTGGTGACAAGACTGTAGTACAGGGGTAGGCAACCTATGGCACGCGTGCCGAAGGCGGCACGTGAGCTGATTTTCAGTGGTACTCACACTGCTGGGTCCTGGCCACTGGTCTGGGGGGCTCTGCATTTTAATTTAATTTTAAATTAAGCTTCTTAAACATTCTAAAAACCTTATTTACTTTACATACAACAATAGTTGAGTTATATATTATAGACTTATAGAAAGAGACCTTCTAAAAACGTTAATGTATTACTGGCACACGAAACCTTAAATTAGAGTGAATAAATGAACACTCGGCACAGCACTTCTGAAAGGTTGCCGACCCCTGCTGTAGTAGAATTTTTTGGATAAAATCTCCTGGATCACTAAACTTGACACAACTTTATCTTTGAGAAATTATCAATAATTCATTTCACTAATAAAATTATCTCTAAGCAGACTAAATATGCTTGGCAATTGCATCTCTTTCTAGCTATCTGTATATCAGATCAGAAAGGCTTTTGAATTTCACAGAAATCAAGTTGCCTATCAAATACAGAAATATTTCACTTGAGGTGAAAGCACATCCATCCATCCCCCTTGCATAAGATCCAAGACTTCGTACTTGGAATAGCGGGGGTAAGAGGTCAATGGTGGGGCTGAAGCAGGGGTTAGGAAGAGAATGCGCACCTCCATCCCAAATTTTAACACACAATGTAGGAATACAGTATAGTCTCTCCATTACTGTGGTTGTAGCCTCATGGCTACAGCCTCTCCGTAGTTTATGCAGGAGTCATTTGGAATCATTGTACCTGCACAGTCACAGATCCAGTAGTTCTTCGAGTGATTGCTCATGTGCATTTCACAATAGGTGTGCGTGCTTGCCACGTGCACCGGTGCTGGAAGTTTTCCCCATAGCAGTACCTATAGGGGAGCACCCCTAGCAATCCCTGGAGTGGCACCACCATGGGGTGGTATAAGGGGCACTGCACACTCCCCCAACCCTCAGTTCCTTCTTGCCCCACTAGTGAAGGTGCTTTGGAACTGCTGTGCTCCAGCTCTCCACTGTATCTTTCCCTGTTTGGACTGTCATTTAGTTTGTAGATAGTACATGTAGTTTAAAAAAATAAATTTAAAAAAATTATTTTATAGATAGAGTAGAAGAACCGCGCCCGGGTCAGGGCATGCCCCGGGCTTTAAGTCGTGCAACACTTGTAAACGGCCTATGCCCATAAGTGACCTGCACACTAGGTGCTTACACTGTCTTGGGGAAACCCACGTCAGTGACCGCTGCAAAATTTGCAGATCATTTAAGCCCCAGACTAAGAAGGAGTGAGATATACGGCTCTGAGCCATATTGATGGAGTCGGCCCTGACCCTGACACCGCTATGCTGCTCTGAGTCAGCACCGAGCACTGTAGCATTGGTGCGCGGTGACCCAGCAGTGCCTTCCACCAGCCGGTACTGCTCCCCATCCATGGGACACTCTAAGAAGGCGAAGAAGCGATCTTCTCCATCAAGGCACTGGGACAAGGCTGGGGGCAAGACTAGACCCGCATTGGGCAACTCTCGATTCCCCCTGTGCCTCGCGGCCTCCGACTCAAGTAGAGCGGAGTAGCCCAGCCCACTCCGAGCCGACCGCCCCAGACGCCAGTGGCCACATACGGGTGCCCTCCACGTGGAAGTCCTGCAGGCGGCTCGAGACGTAATGTCTCTCCTGGTACCAGCTACACTGACCCCAGCAGCCCCCGGTCCAGAGGCAAGCCGGTGCTCGGACCGCCACAGTCACCACCCGGGCGGTACCGCTTGTGGTCAAGGGAAGGTTCCCGGCGCCGCTCTCCTCAGAGTGACCACGCAGCTTACACCCGTCTCCGTCGACTCCCACCCGATTGTCTGGCTGGGTGCTGAGCAGCACGGAATCGAGGCACCACTCCACATCGAGGGAGTGCAGGCCTCGAGGTCAGAGCATGCCCCGCCAGGACTGCCAGTCCTGGACTGGACTGGGACTGACTGCACCGGAGGTCGCCAACTCAGAGAAGCCACTGTAGCCCCTCGCAGTACCGACGTCGACGCTGCTCAAGCTCTTCACCCCGGTCGAGGTCCCCAGCACGGCACTGTTCCCGCAGCCCCAGGCGTAGATCGCCAGAAACCGGCCGTCGCGGATCCGCACGACGGAGCCGTTCGCGGAGCAGACGTTACAGAAGGTACTCCCTCTCCTCTACACCGGACTCAAGGTCTCAAGCCCAGCACCGCTCATGATGGCGCTACTCGTCCCCATCCCAGGATAGCGTTAATTTGTAAACCAGCCCAACCTCCACTCGGAGCCGGCAGTCAGCGGACCAGACAAGTCCAGTGGGGCAGCCCGCTCTGACGGTGCCACAGCAAGTGCAGTGGCACCAGGCTCTCTGGCCAGCGCCCTGGTACCAATGGACCCCATGGGCCCCGACGCAGCCCCCAGTGGTGGTCCGCTCGGTAGCCTGGACAGACTGTCGGCCTCCCTCTCTCAACCCGCCAGGAAGGGGTCAGCAGAGCGCTCTTCCCCAACCCCGCGCTCAGAAGGGGATCAAGTGCTGCGAACTCTGCACTGGTGGGAACGCAGAGCACCGCACCTCCATCTTCATCCTCCCCTGATGAGGCCATCACGGCGCCTCCTCTTCCTTTTTCCCAGGAGGACACAAAAGCCCACCAAGAGCTCCTGAAAAGGGTGACCTCAAGCCTCAATTTACAGGCTGAAGAGGTGGAGGAGCCTTCGGACTCCTTCTTTGATATCCTCTCAGCCACAGCGCCAGCCAGGGTGGCAAAAATCTCCACTGCCCTGTGGCAGACCCTGTCTTCCTTGCCCCCATTTCTAAGATGGCAGAGCGGAAGTATTTCGTGCCCGCCAAGGGGCACGAATATATACCCACCCCACCCCCAACTCTCTGGTGGTCGAGGCGGTCAGCCACAAGGAATGTCAAGGCCAGCCCGCTCCCACCCCTAAGAATAAGGACTCGAGGAGGCTGGACTTGTTTGGGAGACAGCTTTATTCTTCTTCCAGTTGAGGGTGGCGAACCACCAAGCCCTGCTGGGCAGATGTGATTTTAACTTGTGGGGCTCAATGCCAAAGTTCACTGACTCCCTCCCGGAGCGTGATAGGAAGGAGTATAAGGCCCTGGTGGAGGAAGGCACCGCTGCTGCCAGAGCACCCTTCAGGCAGCCTCGGACGCAGCGGACATGGAGCAAGAACTATGGCCTTTGCGGTGTCAAGGCAGAGGGCGTCATGGCTCCTCTTGTCCGGTTGTCCAGCGAGGCACAGAGCTCCCTGCAGGACCTCCCCTTCGATGGTAAGGCCCTGTTCGTGGAGCAAACAGACGTGAAATTACACGGTCTCAAGGACTCTCGCACGACCTTAAAGATTCTTGGTCTCTATGTCCCGGCCAGAACCAAGTTCAAACCTCAGCAGGCCCCCAGCCAAGCCACCCACTCCCGATACGAACCTTCTTATAAAAAATCCAGAGACTATAAGAAGCGTCCACAGCAGCAGTCTTGGCCTGCCCCCCAGCCTGGCCTCTCTAAGGGCAAACAGGCGGGTAAGCGCCAATTTTGATGGGATGCCCAGGGACAACTTACCAGTCTGCACAGGGATCTGCCCAACCTACCCTTCTCCAACCGTCTCTGCACTTTCCTCCCGGAGTGGTCGCTACTGACCTTGGACCGATGGGTCCTCCACACCATCTACCGGGGCTATACCCTCCAATTTCTCTCTACCCAGCCTATCCACCCTCCCTCCCCGTCCTCCTTCAGGGACCCCCTCACGAGAGCCTACTCGAGCAAGAGGTGAGGCGGCTCCTTCACCTGGAAGTGGTGGAGGTGGTGCCTGCGGAGTTCTGATACAAAGGATACTACTCCTGCTATTTCCTTATCCCGAAGGCCAAAGCGGGCCTCAGGCTCATCCTGGACCTGCGAGGCCTAAACCAGTACATGGTAAAACTCAAGTTCCGCATGGTCTCCCTGGCCTCCATCATTCCCAGCACTACCAGTTCACCATCCTTCCATTCTCAACAGCACCCAGAGTCTTCACAAAGTGTATATCTGTGCTGGCGTCGGGGGGTCCAGATCTTCCCCTACCTCGACGACTGGCTGGTCAAAGGCAGCTCCAGGTCACAGGTACAGGACCATGTAACACTCCTCCTGTCCACATGCACCACTCTGGGGCTGCTGATAAACAACAGCAAATCCACGTTGGTATCAGTACAACGAATAGAGTTCATTGGCGTGATTCTTGACACGACATCCGCCAGAGCTTCCCTCCCGCCGGACAGGTTTGAAACATTGAGGGATCTCATCAGGGCGATCACAAGGTTTCCCGTGACAACTGCCAGGGCATGCCTCCAACTCGGGGGTCACATAGCAGCATGCACGTATGTGGTATGCCATGCCAGGCTCAGAATGCGGCCCCTTCAGCTTTGGCTGACCTTGACGTTCTCGCAGTCCAGAGACAGACTGGACAAAATCCTCACTGTACCAGAGACCATACTAGCCTCCCTCCATTGGTGGTCCGCCCTGGAGAACATGCTCCGAGGGGTCCCATTTAGGAGCTGCTCCCCAACTATAGAGTTGGTGTCTGATACGTCGGACTTGAGATGGGGAGCCCATGTGGGAGACCTCCAGACCCAAGGCCTGTGGTCTGCGCAGGAACTAGGCCTGCACATAAACATCAAAGAACTCCGATAGGTCCACCTGGCCTGCGTGGCCTTTCGCTCATGCCTTACAGGCAGGGTAGTCGGAGTTCTCACGAACAACACGGCCTTGGTGTTCTATATCAACAAGCAGGGCGGGGCTCGCTCCTCAGCCCTCTGCCAGGAAGTCCTCCGGCTGTGGGACTTCTGCATCACCCACAATATCAGCTTGGAAGCCCACCACTTACCGAGCATCCGGAACTCTCGAGCAGTTCGCCTGAGCCGGGACTTCTCCTCCCAGCATGAGTGGTTGCTACACCCGCAGGTGGCTCACATGATCTTCCAAACATGGGGCACTCCCCAAGTGAACCTCTTCGTGACCAGGCAGAACTGCCGGTGCCCCCGGTTCTGCTACAGCAGGGGCCTGGGCAAGGGCGTGATTACTGACGCCTTCCTTCTGTCCTGGTCAGGTCAGCTGCTATATTCCTTTCCCCCAATTCTACTGATCAACAAGGTCCTGGAAAAAATCAAGATGCCAAGGCTCACGTCCTCATGATTTCCCTGGCATGGTCCAGACAACACTGGTACGGGACTCTTACGAACCTGTCCATTACTCCCCTGTGGCTGCTACCAACCCACTCAGACCTTCTCTCTCAGGACCAAGGTCACCTCCTCCTCCCCAACTTTGAAGCCCTCCACCTCACGGCGTGGTTGCTCAATGTTTAGGCCAAGAGGAAAGAACCTGCTCGGAGGGCATCTAGACAGTCCTCTTGGAAAGCAGGAGGCCCTCCACATGTCAGGCTTACCTGGCAAAATGGTCAAGGTTCTCTCAGTGGGCCACCGATTGCGGTGTCTCACCAGTGGCTGCCCCACTCCAGCTTATACTGGATTACCTCCTTTATCTCAGAGTCCAAGGCCTAACACCCTCGTCCATCAAAGTGCATCTGGCAGCCATATCAGCCTTCCACCCGCCCGTCCAGAGCCACCCAGTATTTTCTAACTCCATGACCGGTTGATTTCTTAAGGGCTTGGATCGCCTCTTTCTTTGTTAGGCCCCGGTTCCACAGTGGGACCTGAACTTTGTTCTGGCCAGGCTGACAGGGCCTCCATTTGAGCTGCTTACCACATGCTTCTGGTCCTACCTTTCATGGAAAGTAGCCTTCCTTGTGGCAATCACCTCTGCTAGGAGGGTCTCGGAGCTCCGGGCCCTGACCCCCGAACACGGTATTTCATAAAGATAAGGTCCAGCTCCGCCCACACCCTTCGTTCCTCCCCAAGTTGGTCTCCGCCTATCATATGAGCCAGGACATTTTTTTTCCGGTGCTCTGTCCCAAGCCTCACGCGTCTAGTGAGGAGCGCCGCCTCCACATGCTAGATGTGAGACGGGCCCTGGCTTTTTACCTGGAAGAAACAAAACCATTCAGGAAGTCTTCACAGCTGTTCATTGCCATGGCCGAACGCATGAAAGGTCGGCCCATCTCCACTCAGCAGCTCTCCAGCCGGATCACTTCATGTATCCGTACTTGTTACGACCAGGCGGGAGTTCCCCCGCCACCAATTGTGAGAGCGCACTCGATAAGGGCGCAAGCCTTGTCTGCCGCCTTTCTGGCTCACGTCCCTATTCAGGACATTTGTAGGGCTGCTACATGGTCATAGGTCCATGTGTTCACCTCGCACTATGCGATAGTCTCCCAGACCAGGGAGGATGCCGGGTTCAGCAGGGCAGTGCTCCGTCCTGAGTGTCTGTGAACTCCTACCCACCTCCATCAGATATAGTTTGGGAATCACCTATTGTGGAATGCACATGAGCAATCACTCGAAGAAGAAAAGAGAGTTACCTTTTCCATAACTGGTGTTCTTCAAGATGTGTTGCTCATGTCCATTCCACATCCTGCCTTCCTTCCCCACTGTTGGAGCTTTCTGGCAAGAAGGAACTGAGGGTGGGGGGAGCACGCAGCACCCCTTATACCGGGCCATGGTGGCGCCACTCCAGGGGTCGCTAGGGCGCTCCCCTACTAGTTCTGCTAGGGGGAAAAATTCCGGCACCAGTGCACCTGGCAAGCACATTACACCTATTGTGGAATGGACATGAGCAACACATCTCGAAGAACACCAGTTACGGAAAAGGTTACTGTCTTTTCCGCCTCCAAACTGTCACCAATGATCTTCTCTTTATTGTCCTATGAGGCCTTTGCAGTGGGCAGAGTGTATAGAAGTGCTCTGACATGGCAGTTTTGTTTTTATGTATGCAGCCATCCCCTTCTCCCCCAAAACAACAACATATATCTAATACAAGTTCATGGTTCAGAGGACTTTGGATCGATCCTTTGCACTTGGGTTGAAATTTATCCCTGATGAAGAAATTATTGAATTTTAAATTTGAGTTTCGTTCAGACTCCAAACATATAGGAATAAAATGTAGAAAGATGTCCGCATTAGTTCTTAGTTTAGTAGACCCACTTGTTTACCCATCTTATTTACTTATGAAGTGAACTTAGTAATGTTTTTGCCATGTTCGTTTCTAAATCTTCTCATAATTTGAGCTGTGATTTAAAACTTAATATGCCAGCATTCTGAATTGTTGATTGTAAGGGACTATCACTGATCAACAAATTTTTGGTTTCAAAAATTTTGTGCTAAACTGATCATATTAAATGCTGTTTGTGTTCTGTTACATCACCACAAAGGCTGTTTTCCTTTTATTTACAAAGTTAATTGTCTATTAGAGTACCAGTGGTTGTGGTGCTATTTTGGCAGGAAATCTAAGTTGGGGTCATTACTGATATTAAATGACTCCCAATATCAAATCAAGTCTGAGATTTCCCATACTTTAAAATGAAGCACTTAAACAATAGAACTATGTATATACATATTCCTTTTCCTGAGTTACAATTGATACCTTATATTGTTTAAGCCAGGTAACTTTTAAAAATCTAGGTTTATTTTTCATCATTTATATTGATTACTCATTGCTTTTCTCTCAATTTGAGCAGTGAAAATAGACTATTTTATTTTTGTTGCTTTCAATTCCTGGATGTGGTGCACTAGCACATGGCTGAAGCATTTGTGTTGCAAATACTACAAGGGAATGTTTGTTAAACTGTTGGAATTAATGTGTATTAAATGGCCAAAAAACTTCATTAATGCAGAGTAAAGGTTGCCTGGTGTTAGCTTGTGCCCTTTAAGAATATTGAATTCAGCAAAATTCAAACTTCTAAAAACGAGGAAGTAGAGAGTTAGGGTAAATGCCATACAACCTTAACTGTGCCCCCTTGGAGCTGGCAGTAGCCTTTGGGAATTATGTGCATGCTCTCAGCTGCATTCACTGAGTTAGGTGTAGCTGTATTGAATGGTGGAGGAATTAACTGGGGCAGCTTGGAAGAGCTGTGATTGTGATAGGTGATCCGGGATTCGCCTGAAGAATGTCATAGGACTGGGATGATTGTGATATGAGGAAATCTGGTTCTGAGTGTGTTCCCATCTCCCCTGATGTGTGTTATCAAAGCAAAGATGTGCACGTGTACCTTGAGTGTCCAGGCTGCATCATTTCAATACAGAATTGTGTAGATAGTGTTAGTTCCAAGGCACTGGGATCTTCTTGCCATGAGTATTGTCAGTAATGAAGTGGGATATGAGAACAGTCTGTGGATTTAGTGATGGGTAGTGGGAAAGTATAGGTTCAGGTGATATCCTGTGTGCAAGTGTCATGGGGTTGTAAAACAGTATAAAGTAGTTAAATTATATGAGTGTGGTATTCTGTTGGGGAGTAGACTAAGGGTACGTCTACAGTACGAAATTATTTAGAAATTATTCTATTCAAATTTTCGGAAGCGATTTTATACATTCAGTCTTGTGTGTCCCCACTAAAGCGCATAAATTCGGCGGAGTGCGTCCACAGTACCGAGGCTAGCATCGAATGTCAGAGCGGTGCACTATCCCACAGTTCACGCAGTCCCCACCGCCCATTGGAATTCTGGGTTAAACTCCCAGTGCATGATAGGGCAAAAACATTCTCACGGGTGTTTCTGGGTGTGTGTTGTCAATCGTTCCTCCCTCCGTGAAAGCTACGGCAGACAATCGTTTCGCGCCTTTTTGGCGTGCAGGCGCCATACTGCTTTCAGCAGACAGTGCAGTACGGTGATCCGCTTCTCTCCTGGTACTATGAATCCACCTCGCATTTCCTTTCATCTTTCTATGTAATCTCTATAAGTATCTACTCTTTCTCTTCCTCATCGACCGCTTCCGCTGCCAACTCTGCTCGGCCATCATGAACCGAGCTTCACGGCTTCTGCCGCCAACTCTGCTCTCCTGCTCTTGCCGCGCTACCGACCTTCTCCATGTTGTCTGTCCTGGGCTTCCGCCTCCGTGAAAGTTACAGAAGACAACCATTTCCCGCCTTTTTTCGGCTATCGTGAACCGAACAGCACCTCTTCCGCTGCCACTCTGCTCTCCTACGTTTCGCGACCTTTTTCCAGGATTAGCCGTGCAGTCGCAAGCATGGAGCCTGCTCAGATCTCCGCTGCAGTTTTGACCATTGTAAATACCTCGCGCATTATCCAGCAGTATGTGCAGTACCTGCAAAACCGGGCGAGGAAGCGACGACAGCGCGATTACTATACTGATGAGGACATGGATACAGACATTCCTAGAAGCACAGCATGTGGCGATTGGGAGATCATGGACCCGGCATTGGGCCAGGTTCATGCCGTGGAACGCCGATTCTGGGCCTGGGAAACAAGCACAGACTGGTGGGACCGCATAGTGTTGCAGGTATGGGATGATTCCCAGTGGCTGTGAAACTTTCGTATGCATAGGGCCACTTTCATGGAACTTTGTGATTTGCTGTCCCCTGCCCTGAAGCGCAAAGACACCAAAATGAGAGCAGCCCTCACGGTTGAGAAGCGACTGGCCATAGCCCTGTGGAAGCTTGCAACGCCCAACAGCTACCGGTCAGTCGGGAATCAGTTTGGAGTGGGCAAATCTACTGTGGGGGGCTGCTGTGCTGCAAGTAGCCAATGCAATCATTGACCAGCTGCTATCAAGGGTAGTGACTTTGGGAAATATACAGACCATTTTGGATGGCTTTAGTGTGCTGGGGTTCCCTAACTGCGGCGGGGCGATAGACGGAACGCATATCCCTATTTTGGCCCCGGAACACCGGGGCGGCCAGTACGTAAACCGCAAGGGGTACTTTTCCATGATGCTGCAAACACTGGTGGATCACAAGGGACGTTTCACCAACATCAATGTGGGATGGCCGGGATAGGTGCATGACGCTCGCATTTTCAGGAACTCTGGTCTGTTTGAACAGCTGCAGGAAGGGACTTACTTCCCAGACCAGAAAATTACTGTTGGGGATGTTGAAATGCCTATAGTTATCCTCGGGGACCCAGCCTACCCCTTAATGCCATGGCTCATGAAGCCGTACACAGGCACCCTGGACATTAGTAAGGAGCAGTTCAACTATAGGCTGAGCAAGTGCAGAATGGTGGTAGAATGTGCTTTTGGACGTTCGAAAGCGAGCTGGCGCAGTTTACTGACTCAGTTAGACCTCAGCACAACCAATATTCCAATTGTAATTGCTGCTTGTTGTGTGCTCCACAATATCTGTGAGAGTAACGGGGGAGACGTTTATGGCAGGGTGGGAGGTTGAGGCAACTCGCCTGGCGGCCAATTTCGCACAGTCAGACAACAGGGCGATTAGAAGAGCGCAGCAGGGCGCGCTGCACATCAGAGAAGCTTTGAAAGCCAGTTTCATGACTGGCCAGGGTACGGTGTGACAGTTGTGTTTGTTTCTTTTGAAGTTACCCGCCCCCTATATAAAGTCACAATTGTTTAAAAAACGTTCTTTATTATTTGTTGCACAACACATTGAGAGAAATCAGAAGGTAGACTGGGGGGGGGGGGGGGTGGTGGTATTGGGTTAGGGGGTGGAGGAGGAGGGAAGGACAAGTCCAGAAACCAAATCAAAAGTTTGCATATGCCAGTTTCTGCTGCTTGTGCAATCCTCTGGGGTTGAGTGTGTAGGTCCCCATAGCTTCCCCCTCCGTGTTCTTGGGTGTCTGGGTGAGGAGGCTATGGAACTTGGGGAGGAGGAAAGGCAGTTATACAGGGGCTGCAGCGGCCGTCTGTGGTCTTGCTGCCTTTCCTGCATTAGATCCACCATACAGCGGAGCATGTCAGTTTGCTCCCCCATGAGCTTGACCGTAGCATCCTGCCTGCTCTCATCGTGCACGTCCCTCCTCTCTTCATGTTCATTTAATGCTTTACGGGACTCCACAATTGTTTGCCTCCACACATTCAGCGGGGCCCTATCAGTGTGGGAGGACTGCATGAGCTCGGCGAACATGTCGTCCCGAGTTTGTTTTTTCTGCCTTCTAATCTGGACCAGCCTCTGGGACAGAGCAGATAGGGGCCGTGTTGAAACATTTGCACCTGCGGGAGGAGAAAAAGGGAGGGTAGTATTTTAAAAGATACGTTTTAGAGAACAAAGGGGACACTCTTTCTCAGTGAAACAGGCAATTTATAGTACACAGCACATGTTCTTTCTGTACAAGGTCGCATTTTGCCTCTTATACTGAAGTGCCTGCCACTTTGGTGTGAGTAAGCCATCACACGCGGCTGAGCAACAGAATTCAGCTTGCAGGCAGCCATGGTAAGCCCTAGGGGCACCCGGGGTTCTGCTTCTTTCGCATTCATTTCAATGCTTTCAAACTGCTGGCAATGCCTGGTGGGTTTGCCATATAAAAGGAGGGCCTTCGGGCTCTCTGGGATGATCGCTACACACACACACCTCTCCAGTGTTAAGAATAGTTCCTGGCTAGGGGGGAAAACG
This sequence comes from Emys orbicularis, assembly GCF_028017835.1. Classification (NCBI taxonomy): domain Eukaryota; kingdom Metazoa; phylum Chordata; order Testudines; family Emydidae; genus Emys; species Emys orbicularis. The sequence goes on along the minus strand of NC_088691.1, from coordinate 74,126,861 downwards.
GATTCCCCACTTGTCGCCTGTGCACTGTCCTCCTCCTCTTCGTCCTCCAATAACTCATCCTCCTCGCTCCGTGCAACTCCCCCCTTGCAGGTGTCCATGGACAGTGGTGGGGTAGTGGTGGCGTCACCCCCCATAATTGCATGCAGCTCACGGTAGAAGGGGCATGTATGGGGCTCTGACCCAGAGCACCCGTTCGCCTCCCTGGCTTTTTGGTACACTTGCCTGAGCTCCTTGATTTTTGTACGACACTGTTCTGTGTCCACTACCCTGGGTAGCCTCTTTCCGTCATGGCCCTGGAGACTTTAGCGTATGTATTTGCGTTTCTTTTTTTGGAATGTAGTTCTGCCATAACAGATTCATCTCCCCAACATGTGATGAGATCCAGTACCTCCCATTCGGACCATGCTGGAACTCGTCTGCTAATCCGGGACTGTGTGGTCGCCTGTGATGGTGGACTGTGCTGATGGTCACCTGTGCTGATGGTGACCAAACAGGAAATGAAATTCAAAAGTTCCCGGGGCTTTTACTGCCTACCTGGCTAGTGCATCGGAGTTGAGAGTGTTGTCCAGAGCGGTCACAAGGGAGCATTCTGGGATAGCTCCCGGAGGTCAATAACGTCGAATTACGTCCACAGTACCTGGAACTGCGATCTCAATTTTAGCGGTACTCCACTTGCTGAGGTGAAGTACAGAAATCGGATTAAAGAGCCCTTTAAGTCGAAAAAAAAACAGTTTGGTTGTGTGTACGGAATCAGTTTTATTTCGAATTAACTCGGCTAATTCCGAAATAACCACATACTGTAGACCAGGCCTCAGTGTCTGAGCCTGGCCATTACAGTGAAAAGGCAGTGTGTGAAGTATGTGTGGTATAGATGTTCTGGGGAATTGCTCAAAGAGGGCAGAGTTAACCCTAACTCTGTATTTCCTGCTTTACAGAAGCCTGAGTTTTGCCATACTGGACATTCTGGAAGAGTCTGAGCTATCACTGGGAAACCTTAACTCTATGTTAAGAATTTTTTTTGCCATTTAATTTCCTAGTTTTTTAAAGAGAAATGTGTGTTGTTGGGAATCAGTGGTCATTGAGGCAGTTGTAGTTCTCACCTAGGTTTGCAGTTGATTTGATTTTTACCTAGCCATAGTAACATAAGACCTAGCTTTTATATAGTGCTTTTCATCAATAAATCTCAAAGAATTGTACATCATTATCCCCATTTTACAGAAGTGAAACTGAGGCAAGGAGAAGTGATGTGACTTGCCTAGCCAGTGGCAGAGCTAAGAATAGTCCCAGTCCAGGGTTCATTTCACTAAGCCATACAGTTGCTGTGCAATTCCTAAATGCTCCTTTCCTCCCCCTGTACATTTTGTGATAGTAGAATGAGGCTAATGACTGTACTGTTGAAATGTTTGCAATGTGCAGTTGCTACCAGGGCCAGTAAGAGAAATCTCATCCATGGTCTGACCCAAAACTTGACAGTTTTTTATTATGTGGTGGTTACAGTAATTTTAAGTGTGAGAGAAGACTGGTATATGTCTCCTTTTACCCCCCTGCCCCACAATTCCCCGAAACACGTACCCCCTCCCCACCAAAATTTCTAGCTCCCCCTCTCATCCTGTTAAGCCATTAGTTTGCTCTGTAGAAGCCACTGACATGTTCTTTGCTGTCTCCTGCCCTATGCTGCTGCATACACATATCACAGGCAGCAGCATACTGGAGGGCTGCATGCTATCTTGGTTATGTAGCCTGAGCTGGGCCCAACATTCCCAGTACCCACCCCCAGCTTGGACTGCTGCCTGTGTTTCAGCCAGACTTCCTGAGCCATGCCCACAGTCCAGCCAGTCTGCTCCTCCTCCAAACCAAGCCCCTTCTCCACACACAGTGGCCAACCCCCACACAACACACAAGGTTGGTGTGCATATTAGCTATCCATTTTCTGGATTGTAGATGTTTAATTTTTTGTTATCATCAGGTCCCTTCCCCCCCAAGATCCCAGCTCAAATGGAGGAGCGGGGAAAGGGCTTCACATCCCCCAGGAGAGCAAGGTCCCCCAGATACCAAGAAACACAAGGCGCAGAGCTCAGAACCCTGTAGAGGGAGGTATGGGGCTCCCCAGATCCCAGCACACACAAGGGGATAATTCAGGGCTGACCAGCCCTCTATAAACCCCTGACTTCATCTGCCCCTCACATTCTCCCACCACTTCCCTAATCCCTATCCCCTCCCCCTACCAACCATTCCCATTTATCTCCCTCTCCCTAATACCCCAAACCTCACCTACTCCTAGATTCATAAATTCCATGGCCAGAAGGGATCACTGTGATTATGTAGTCTGATCTCCTGTATAACACAGGCCATAGCACTTTCTCAAAATAATTCCTAGAGCAGGGGTCTGGGACCCTCTGGGGGGCCACGAGCAGGTCTCAGAGGGTCCACTAAGCAGGGCTGATGTTAGACTCTCTGGGGTCCAGGGCAGAAAACCAAAGCCATGCCATGCCATCACCCAAGGCTGACGCCAAAACCTGAGCAACTTAGCTTCGCGGGGCCCCCTGTGGCATGGGACCCCAGGTAATTGCCCTGTTTGCTACCCCTTAACACCAGCCCTGGCTTTTATATTCAGAAAAACAGTTGTGGCACAGGTGGGCCGTGGAGTTTTTATAGAATATTGGGGTAGGCCTCAGAAAGACAAAGGTTGAGAACCCCTAGAGCGTATCTTTTAGAAAAACATCCATTCTTGATTTTAAAATTTATAGTTAATTCTAGATCATTGATGGAGCCTTGGTAACTTGTTCAAATGATTAATTATTCTCATTGTTCAAAATGTACACCTTATTTCCAGTCTAAATTTGTCTTGCTTCAAATTCCAGTATTGAATTATGTTATACCTTTTTCTGCTAGTTTGAAGAGCCCATTATTAAATAATTGTTCCCCATGTAGATACCTATAGACTGTAATCAAGTCACCACTTAACCTTCTGTGTTAAGGCAAATAGATTGAACTCTTGGAGTCTGTCATCATAAAGCATGTTTTCTAATCCTTTAATCATTCTTGTGGCTCTTCTGAGTCCTCTCCAATTTATCAACATCCTTCTTGATACAAAGGTAAAAATAACATATCTGCTCCTCCTTGAGATTCCCCTGTTTACGCATCCCAGGATTGTACTAGCTCTTTTGGCCACGGTATCACATTAGCTGCTCATGGTCAGCTGATTATCCACCACAACCCCCAAATTTCTTTGAGTTACTGCTTCCAAGGGTAGAGTGCCCCATCGTGTGAGTATGGCCTACATTCTTTGATCCAAGATGCACATGTTTACATTTAGTCATATTAAAATGCATATTGTTTGCTTGCACCCAGTTTACCAAGAGATCCAGATCGCTTTGAATCAGTGACCTGTCCTCTTCATTACTGTATTTACCACTTCTCCAAATATTGTCATTCGCAGACTTTATCAGTGATGATTTTGTTTTTTCTTCCAGGTCATTGATGATAATGTTAAATAGTGAGGGCCAAGAACTGATCCCTGCAGGACCCCACTGGAAACACACCCACTCTATGATGATTTCCCATTGACAGTTACATTTTAAGACCTATCCATTAGCCAACCTTTAATCCATTTAATGTATGTCATGTTAATTCTATATCTTTTTTTTTTTTTTTTTTTTTTTTAAATCCATTATCTTGCCTGGGATCAATGTCAGCCTGACAGGCCTGTAATTACCTGGATCATTCTATTTACCCTTTTCAAACATTGGCACATTAGCTTTCTACCAGTCTTTTGGAACTTCCTTAGCACTCCAAGATTTTTAAAAATCAGCATTAGTGGTCCAGTGAGTTCCTCAGCCAGCTCTTCAAAAATTCTTGGATGCAAAGTTATCTAGGCGTGCTGATTTAAAAATGTCTAACTTCAGTAGTTTCTGTTTAGTATCCTCCAGAGATACTAGTGGAATGGAAATAGTGTTATCACCATATGGTGAGACTATATCATCTGTTTGTTTGTTTTTTTGCCAAATATAGAACAGAAATATTTATTTTTTTTATAGCTGACTTCACTTCCCCTTTAAACCAGGTATGTTTTTTTTAACCATTATGGCCTTCTTCCTCAGTTGTGGGATTATGGCTTGGGGGGGGGGCGGGCTCCAGAGAGATGTTTTTAAATGATTCCCAATTATCATTCACTTTTTTTTATTAAATTCTTCCTTCCAATTGATCTGGCTGATAATTGTTTTTCATTGGCCCTATTAAAGCACCAAGTATATATATTACCAGTCTGGACTTTATTCTGCTTGCGCATAATAAATGTGAGGAGTACTCTTGCGCTCCTAATCACCCATCCCCTCCCAATAAGTATTTGAATGTGTAATTTATTTTCTTTTCAAAAATAGTTTGTGCATTCTGAATATTCTGCTGTACTCGCATTATGTTCCTTTAAAAACAAAACCCACAACTTATCAAACGCGCCCCCCCCCCCCCAAATCTTGACAGAGGCAGATTTTTACTGTTCATTCTCAGATTTCTGCCCAGGATGGTTTCAAACTTCAAAGTTGCTAGTATCTAGTAAACATACTTTATTTTTGTTTATTTCATTGTTTTCTCCTGGTGGCTGTATCTTGGGAACTACTTGCTCAAATTACCCCACATTTGGATCACTAACCCTACCATGCACACAGAAGATTTCAAAACAATCTGTATAAGTGCACAGATTTTAGAGCCTGAAGAAGAGTCATCCTTTAAACAGGAAGGGGTTCCCAACTTTAGCTTAGAGGGAGAATGGAGGAGAGGGGCTCTGCACATCCATCAGTAGCATAGCATACTCAGAAGTGTAAAGTGGCCCATTCATCTCAATGAGATGTTCTCATCTGAAAGAGAATACCCCATGGAAATAAAGGCAGCCTGAAACTATAGCTCCAAGATGTGTGAACTGCTCCACATCAGTGGATCTGACTCCCATGGGGGAGGAGGGGAGAGAGACACTCCCAGAAAGCCAATCCTCCCAACCTAGCTCACATGGGGGTCAGGGGTTTGGGGTCAGTCCCACATAGATGGGCAGGGTCCCCCAGATCCTGGTGGACACACAGTGGGACAGGGAGTGGGCTTCAGACACCCGAGAAGGGCAAGCCTCTTTCAGAACCTGGCTCATATGACAGGAGGCTGGGGGGCGCAGGGAAAAACTCATCAGATTGCCACAGATTAGCAGGGTATCTCAGAGCCTTGCATGCACATGGAGTAGGGAGATGGGCACAAGACCAACACCCCCAGAATCTGGCTCACATGGTGGGCTGGGAAGGGAGTTAGATCCCGGTAGATGAGCTGGAGGCCCCCAGTATGTGGCACACAGGAGGGTAATTTGGGTTGACAGGTGCCCCTGTCCGTTCTCCCCCACGCCCTAATTATCCCTCTTCTCAATGTCCCACCCGTTCCTTCCCACTCCCCCATGTCACCATCCCCTCCCCATCATCTCATTCCCCAACTCCCTTCCCCCTTTTCTCACCCATCCTTCCGCCAGCAAGTATTTGCTTGTATAGTTTTTCTTTTCAGAAAGTAGTTCCAGTGCCTTCTGAATACTCATCTGCTATTCAGATTAAATTTCTCTAAAATAAATTAATTTAAAAAACCCAGCCATTTGGCAGACAGATTGGAGCATTATCCCTGCCATTTTTTATCTTCAGATTTCTGCCCTAAATTGTTTTGAATTCAGTGTGTCTGGGGTGGTACTTAGATCCAATGACTATAACATATCCTCAGTTAGCGTCTCTCTGCACATGATCAGTGTAATCCATTAGGCATGTAAGCCTGAGGTCTTGTCTACCCTGCCACTTTACAGCGCTGCAACTTTCTCGCTCAGAGGTGTGAAAAACACCCCCCTGAGCGCTGCAAGTTTCAGCACTGTGAAGTGGCAGTGAAAACAGTGCACCAGCACTGGGAGCCGCACTCTCGCGCTGGTAGCTACTCCCCTCGTGGGAGCTGGTTTATTACAGAGCTGGGATAGCTCTCTCCCAGCGCTGGTGCCGCAGCTGCACAGCCATGGCAGCGTGCTGTGGCAGCGCTTTAACGTTGCTAGTGAAGACATACCATTAGAGTGCATAACTGGAGAAGCAAACTTTTTCAAATAACATTTTAATTTGATATCCCCCCCCCCCCCCAAAGCACTGGTGGGTGCCATGTACTCAGTTGTGGTGACCTTGGTGCGATGATCTGAGTGCTGGTTTGATCTCAAATTTGGATCACTGAACATACACCACGACCCCATGTGGTGCACCAAATTTCAAGGGCATCTGATTAACAGTATGGATTTTAGAGCACTTAGAACAGCTGAGCTTTATACAGGAATTTGGTCCGAACCTTAACTATAGCAGAACTGTAGTACTACTATAATCTAGGAAATGCTTCTGATGGTCTTAAATTTTTGTTACAAAAACTAGATTTGGGGGAAGTTTTGACTGGATAGTATTTAAGATATAGCAGGAATAGTGTTCAATAATCCACTTGTATGGTTTCTTAAAATCATCCCAGCAATAAATTTAGATTGGACAGAATTATAGCCAATCTGAGGTTTGATCCATCATCTCTAGGGCTGCAGATTTGTCATGGCATTTTTTATCAAAAATTCCAGAACAGTCATGATAAATTTACTCAAAATTAATGGGTTTAGGGGAAATGATGTGTAAAGTCGCAGGTATGAAAATTCAAATATCTGTACTTCCTTAAATACAATAAATATATAAAAATTCCTTCCCTCTACAAGCACAGGTGAGACACAAAGGAATCTTTTTATTATTTATTATTTTAATTTGGTCTCAACAATAATGATGTGAAATGAAGTGACACCCTTTTAAAAATAGAACTAGAGGAAATGACATGCATGTGGTGCATGGTACAGTTATATATTTAAGTTTATTCTGGCATAAGATGTTGTAAATGGAAATGTTTTATACCTTGGTGGAACACTGGTCATCCAGAAGTACATTTTTGTATGCAGAAAATGATCTTTCTGCATCAGCACTATTTACTGGTACAGTCAAGCACGAGACAGCAATCACGGCAAGTGTTTGCAATCTTGTTTCAGGTTTCTCCAAAACTGATAAAAGTTGTTACTTTGATTTTCATGGACAGTTTTGATGTAAGCATGGTATTCATGCAGTTCTATGCTATTATCTTCAAAAAGTGTATTAGCCTCAGATGCTTCTCTCTCAGGTATGATGAGATATTTTGTTCGATTTGGGTCACATACTAGACAAGCATTGAAAAATGTTGCTGCAGGCTAAGTAAAGGTGGCAGTAGAGTTGCACTGCATGTATGTTTCAACTTTTTCAGCGCTATTAAGGAGTGCTTCTTTGCCCACTACATGCTCACATTCGTTGGTACTGCTCTTCACTCACATGCATGTACTTGGTCACCATATGTGAACATATCACAGGTTCTTCATGAATGGTAGGCAGTTCATACCTCTGCAAGATACTCAGCTGTTTAAGGACTTCTAGTAACTGGCACAAATAGATGACATCTGCAACGCACAAACTGCTTCAGTGATTGCTCTCTTCTTTGAAAAAGGAAATGTAGTCCTCTGTGTGAGCTAAGTGGAAACACAATGTTAAACCCGCTGTTCCAGCACGTTATAACTGGACTATTTCCTTCATCTTCCAAGTGCATACAGAAGCAAGCTTTACATGCAGGACGGGCTGCTAATGCTTGTTTCAAAATGACAACCACGTCATTTCCTTTTTCGAGGTTTTTATGCCACACGTCACCAACCAGGTTTAGGTGAGCAACACATGTCACATGCACTTTTATGCTTTGCTCTGCTCCCAGGCCTTTTTCATTATGTTGCGTTGTCTGATACAACAGCAGTGATCTGGTCAAAGGAAACTTTGTATTTATCCAGTGTTTCCCATGTTGCTTGGCTAATGGTCCTAAAGTTCAGAGTCCAACAGAAGTACACTTAATTTCAATTCATGTTTACATTGTGGTTTGCTGAAAACAGCCAATATGTTGATTTTCTACATCTGTGGCCTCAGGTGACAATGCCGATTCTATCCCAAATCTTTAGCTTTTCTTTTATTTTCTCTTACGTAATTTTCAAATACTCTTGGAAAATAGAATTTCTATAGATGGCTCTAACTTGGTATGATTCCAACATGTTTCAGGTTACACTGTAAATATTCCTGTGGGGTACATTGTTAGGGGCTTTTGGTGGCAGATTTGCTGAACAGAGCTTCAGTAAGCTTTAAAAAGTTCAGTCTGTCTATGAAGTTGCTCCTGTTTCCTCAAACATCTGACAAAGTTTCTTGCACTTCTTGTTCTCTGCTCTCTTCAGATTTCAAGACCTCTATTTTATGTTTGTGGGCGCTGTCTCCAAATGTCTATCTCAGCTTGCCTGATTGTAAATTACCTGGTACTCAATATGTTGGGGGGGGGGAAATATCTCCACTTTTATTAAACTATTTTTGAGATATCGTGCAGATTGGTCCCTTGCACTTGTGTGATATTTTACCAGTTATCGACACCATAATTTCAGGCTAAATCCTTTGTTTGCAAAGTAGCATTGTGCTTGCAGTATTAAGGAAGGCAGCTGACTTGTCAACAATAAATTATGTAATACATAATTTGCACAACTATCAAAAATGCAACATAAATTAACTGTTACATAATTTGTTCAGTTATGAAAAACACAATGTTTAGTAGGCAAGTTCAATGCACTTGATTAGTGTTTCCAGACTTTTCACTAAGGTGAGCCACCAACTATATGTTTGTTTGTTTTTTTGTGCAACCCACCTGTGATCAAAATTCATGGGTAGGGTGGGGGTTGTTAGGCCAGTGTCTTTCTCCTCTTTGTCCTGCAGAAACAATGGGTTATATATAAAATAACATGCATCCTATTACCTTACTCAACTAACAAAATGGCCTCTTGTCTAATAAGGTACTGCTTACATGAAGTTCTTTTCAAAGAGGTTTTTCAACCAGCATGGCTGAGACCCTCCTTTCATAAGACCAAGCCCGCTGGCAACCTGTTTCCCCAGATGAAGGATGCATGGGCATCTCTCTGCATCCCTAGCTATATTAGACCAGTTCTTTGTTTCCCGCCTCCCCACCCCCCGTTCACTGTTTCTGTTAATTTCTTGTCCTGAAGTCCCCGCCGTCTCTTTGTTAGCATTTGACTCAGAATGCAAATAGACTTCCCTCATAAGACATGGAATACACTGTGGTCAGCCAGGGAGATAAGTGTCTCCCTTCTCCTGTCTGGTGGAACCTGTTTTAAGACATGTTACTCTGGGTGACCTGCCTTTAACTACAAGGCTTTAAGAACATGGTTTCCAGTGTATACATCTCATTATATATTATTCACACATACATTTTTGCAAGATTATGATGACCAGTGTGACACAGGCTTTCAGTAGAGACCTTACAAGACACTTTTTGGTCAACTAGTGTGTAAATACCGGACCCAGGGGATCCCTGTAACCTTTATGCACACTTGTGCCCTCTGCCAGTTGGCATCAAGAGATCCTTGGGTCACAGCAAGCTCACACGCATTTGTATAAACATTCTTCTCCACTGGCACTGTCGCATGCATGACTGCACAGTCAAGGTCTCAGAAGAAGTGAAGCAACAGAGGTTTCCTGTTGGTTTTGGACTGGATTCACCACCCCAAGCCACAGGCTGGGGTGACTGTAGAACGCTTTAAAGTATTGCTCTGTAACTGCCCCATGTAGACCCTGCTGGCAAACTAGGTACCTTTTAGTTCATGCCAGCAGAGTCTACACAGGGCAGTTAGACCACAGTGCCTTAGGGTGCTGTACAACTTGCCCTCCTAGTTACCAGCGTAGACTCCAGAACCCAGGTAGATCCAGGAGTGTAATGAAGTGAGGCCAGGGGGACCAGCCCCCTTCTTTCTCCATCATGGAAGGAGAGAGGGTGAGGGGTGGAAATTTGCTGTTACTGGGGGAGGGGCAGAGAGATAGGAGGGTTAAGTGAGGGAAGCTACTGAGACTGGGCAGCTGGTGCTCTGTACTACCCTCCCACTCCTTGGTGGCTTTGTGTCAAGTTCTACTGGATGGAAATTCAAATTCAATTACATTCATAAAAACAGTATTTAAATTTTTTTATTAAATAAAATTACCTTAACACTACTAGATAATATAAAAATGTTTATCAAAACATGTTTTACATTTAAAACTGATTAAACAAAAGAAGTATATGCAGGTGATGAATTGAACTGATTGTTTCTGGTCACTGTGTTCTTCAAGTTAGAACTAGTAGATCTCACTGTCTCACATCTAGTTTGTATTCATAGACTGGAAGAAGAAAACAAGCTTTCCTGCTTTTTTTCAACTCCCAATCGGTGTCTCAACTTTGAATGAACTGTCATTGAACTGAAAAAGCTGAATAATAAGCTGAAATGGAGAAAATATTCTCTCTGTACCTGCAGAAGAGGCTACTGCTGTCCAAAGCTGGTTTAGCATTTCAGCAACCTCTGGTTCCAGGTGCTTAGGCAGTGATTTTCACCAGTTCAGTGGTTTTAACTTTCTTTAAAACTTGGCAGCAAATACATACTCCTAAATATTTTTTTTGTATATAATTTAGATGATTTGAATAGATTATAGTAAAATTAGGCCTTAACATGCATTTATCAATTTCAAATTTTAGAGGCTTATTTTTAAAAAAACCCTGTATTTAAATAAATATCTAATTTAAATCTAATTTTGTAAATTTTTAAAATAAATTTTATATTTTTATCAACCTTGCTGTGTGTCAGTAGTAATTTGTAATCAGTTTGAATTTTTTCTTTGTAGTGGCCTCTGATTTTAGAACTATTTCTTGATAAAACTGCTTGAAAATTTTCATAGGTGACTTGAGGTAGTAGTCACCTATATGTGGGAGCTCAATACTTATTTCAGGTAATGTTCAGTACGGCATAGTTTATTCCACGAGAGGGAGTGTGTGTGTGTGTATGTGTATTTATAGCCTCTTCATGATCCTGCTTGTGCCACCAATGCAATCTACATGATGGAAGCTTCTCCAAGTGATGCCTGGCAGAGGAGCACTTGCGCGCCCTCTCCTATTCCGTAGCATTCAAATGTTCTGAGGGCGAGGCTATAAAAGGAAACATGGTACCTGCAACACCAGATGGAAATTAAACTCGCTGGATCTGATGGAACCTGGAGCTTTTTTTCTGGTCCTTTGATAGGTTTTTATTTATATATATATTTTTAGTATAATTGTTCTTCTATTATAGTTTTACTGATAAGTGGTGGTATTAGAGTGAGGCGGAGTAGTTATTTTTAATATAGGGTAAGGCTTGTTCCCTGCAGGATGACTGATCTAAAAAAGAAGAAAGTGGATTTTAAGATGTGCTTTCCTGTCTGGCAGTTTTCCAACTTTGGACAATGATGTGAAGTAACTAGCATGTCTTGGCAAAGGCTATCTGCTCTAGGTTTATATCTAGAGCATGCAAGGAGAGACAGAACAGACTTCAGACACTCTTATTTCAGGAAGCCCTATTAGATAAGCCTCTCAGATTTGAGAAGGTGGAGCAAGAAGAAAAAATAGTTGTATCTGCTCCATTTTAAGCATCTGACCAGATTAAGGTGCCTCAGACAACTGGAATTGGCCCCAGAATTACCTCTGTGTGCTCTGGCGGTCAGAGCATTAGATCTGCTCGAGGCTCCTAAGGTATCATTTGTGGTTCTTAGGAAGAAGGCTGCTGCTAAGACAACCACTGTTAGGGCCAGATCTCATACAGGTGATTCATTGGATCCATGGGATTTGGATCTGTTCTCCTCTGTTCCTAGACAAAAGTCAAGATTGGTTCCATAAGGCAAACCTTGCCTAACATCTGAAGTTGCAAATACTAGGATTTTCTTGGAGCCAAAGGTGTCTAAAGGCATGAGACTGGTATAGACAGTAGTATTGGCTTTAGCACCAATATCAGAACCGAGAAAGACTTATTAATGTCCACCACAGGGAAATGAGTCTTCTCATTTGGATCCAGAGGCTCTCTTATGGAGAGAGAGAGGGGTTCTGATAATTATTTCTTGGGCCTCTATTCCTGAGAAGAGGGGCAGGTCAGAGGACATTTTGTCTTTTTTTTTTTTTTTTTTTTTTTCTCTCTCTCTCCAGAGTTGTTGTTGCCTCTTCCCAAGATTGCAAAGGAATCCCTGGGCAAATCTTTTTCTCCCTTGGGACCTACATGTTCTTGGATTCTGATGCTGTCTCAAAAAAAAAAAAAAAAAAAAAAAACTGTTATGGATCTGAGATCGGATCTGCACTCAGAAAAGGATCAGAACAACCCAAAGAGCCACTTAGGTTTCAACCACTTAGGTCAGGATTTATTCCATCTCATGGACCTTTTGGACCTCCTCATCCTATGGGCATGTTTCCAGACTGGGGTACTGACAGGAATGGTATCATTGGGCTTCATAGCCATATTGGCCCCCGTATAAGAAATTTATGGGATCTCCCCAGGATGGCTGATATAGAAATGTGCCTGTTTCCAAAGATCAGATCAAGACCTCTGGGATCCGGTAGCTACAGATAAATATGCTACTCCTACTGTAGTATCTGATACCTTGTCAAAGGAAGATGAGGAAGTAGTTGAGCACATGGAACAGCAGCAGTCAGAGAATGAGATTCAGACAGATTCTTCCCAGAATGAAAATGTGGGCATAATTTCATCTTCACAATATACTCTCCAGTTCCACAACCTTGATCATATTCCTTTATTGTTAGTTACCTTCTGCGACAGTGGAAGAAGCATCACATCCTGTTTCTGATATTTTGGGAGCTCCCTCAGAAAATAGAGTATTTTTGCCTACTTTGGATGGTCTTTTACAACCTACAAAAAGCTATTTGGGCCACTCCAGCTTCCTGTCAACCTATATCTGAAAAAGCTAATGAACAGTACCAGTTACCACATAAGGGGTTATTTTCTTACTCTTCCCATTCCAGATTCTTTAGTTGTAGCAGCTGTGAGCAACAGGTACGGTGGAAGCCAAGCACATTTTACACCCTACGACAGGGAGGGAAAGAAGTTGGATACCTTAGGGAGGAAGATGTTTTGTTTGGCTGGTATTAAGATAGCTAATATCAGGCTTCTGTGTCCTATTACAAATTTCGTTTAAGGGATAAGAGGACCACTTAGAGAATGCTCTTAGAGCTTCTTTTGATGCTTTGGATTCTGGTGTTTGAGCTTTATCATGTACTGTCACATTGAGAAGATATGCTTGTTAAAAGTTGAGGACCTTCTGCTTTGAGGGTGACTGACTTCTCAGTAATAAAACTGATCTTTTGGAGACTTTTTTTTTTTTTAAGACAAGATTGACTGCTCATTCTCTTTGATTGTCTTCTTTTTGAAGTAGAATATAATCTACTTTTTCATTTAGGTATCAGAGGCAATTCTGTACTCCTCCATTGTCTCGGTATTTTATTTGTCACATAGGCATCAACAGCCTGCTTCCTCTCAGACCCAGCAGAAGAAAGTCATTTTAATCTCAAATAAAGTCAAAGTAGTCTTCAGCTTCTATATCATCATTGAATTGGAGATCTCAGATTTGACACGAGACTCAAGTGTGGCCAATCAATGGGCATTAGTTTTTCCTACCCTTTTGTTTGGAGACAGTCTGACTCATTTTGCAAGCCATTGGAATCTGATAACATCCAACAAATTGGTATTCTCCAAATGATTCAATGAGTGGGAATATTCAAAGGCATTCAAAGAAAAAAAAAATGAAGGTTGGTTACTTATAACCAGAGTTCTTTGAGATGTCCCCCCCCCCCCGTGTTTTTTTTTTTTTAATTCACACTCCCTGCCCTCCTTCCTTTCTTTCTGAGTCTTTACAGATAGTTTATCTGAGACAACAGTGGAAGGAACGGAGGTGGTAGAGGGCACTGTGTGCCCCTTTTTATAGCCTCACTCTCAGAACGTTTGCAAATAGGGATAGGAGGAGTGGAAGGGGGCATGTGAGCACTTCAACAGGCACTGCTTGGAGAAGGTTCCACAGTCTAGAGTAGACTACATTGGCAGGCATGTTCCCATGAGTGTAACTATTCCAGTTATAAGTAAGTATCCTTCATTTCTTAAAGACCTGAAAATGATGAGAGAACACTGAGTTTGTACTCTTTCTTGCTGGGACTTAAAAAGAAGGCCTGAAAAAAATGCCGCAAGCATGTTTTGCCTTTTTTTTTTTTTTAAATGTGAAATCTGGAATCTCAAGTCTTTTCTCTGCTGTTTTTGCTGGAAGTCCTTGGGTGGCCTACAGAACATTTATCAGTTATGGAGAGAATTCATTCAGTTCCAGTTTAGGGTTAGTGTGCACCAACTATAACCAATTCAGGAGTTTTGGTTTCAACACTTACTAATAGGATAGCCTGCTCCTTTAGTAGTAGTAGTTAGTATAGTTAGGCCCTTATGATATACTTGGTACCTCTTTACCGTTAATAACTATCCTAAACTGTGTTACATTTCCAGTGGCCTTGCAAAATGTGACTCCAGGTGATGCTTAGTCTGTCTCTGAAAATTATCACCACCCAAGACACCCATTTACAGTCTGTGGAGTAATACATTAAATTAGTGATGTACTTCAGGAATCAATTTTAATTATATATGGTGTTAAAATCTGTCTTTTTAACAGGATGTACATTTTGAAGATGAAAAAGGATAACTTATGGTTTTACAGAATATAAAGAAATATTGTCTGACATGACGGCGAAAAATGTAAGTATTATAAGCCAAAAGGTCTACCAGTTACTCTGGCCTTTTGAATTTGGCCAGGGATTAATTGTGATATTAGTGTGAATTATAGTACATGGGTGTTGTGTGTATGAGAACCTCTTATTGCCACAGTATAAACACTTCCCCAGTATTTTAAAAATATTTATCATCTTTCACAGCCCATAGGAGAATTAGCTTGATTAGTTAACAGGTTTTTCTCAACATTTCTGTTAACAGGTAGCACAAAAGCGAAGTCTAAGAAATAAGTATTGCATTTATTTCTGAAAAATGATGGGCTTGATGGTCATTTTTTTGGGGGGAGTGAGTTCTATAGACTATGTCCAACTCCTATGAAAGTTCTATCTTCTGTGCACAAGTCCCGTCCAACTGACTGACAGTTTAAATGTTTTAGTTGAATATAACTGTCATGGGAGTTTGGGGTTATGGAGCTCAAATCTTGCTGTTCTTCTTCCTTCATCCAACCTTTCCTTTTAGTTCCTACAGCTGAAAAACTTCCTCCAGGCTTTGTCTCACATCTTGATTACTGCAACCTCCTTCCTGTGATATTCCTAACACCCACATCTTCCTCTTTTGGTTCATACAAAATGCAGTTGCCAAGCTTCTTTGCCCCAGATCTTTCACCATGTCATTCTTGTTTTGCATATCCCCACTGACACTTCAGTTTTCCATTGCATCAAATTCAAGTTTGTTGTCCTCACCTTTAAGGTCCTTCATATAACTCTCCCCCTCCCTGTTTAATTTCATTTTGTGTTGGGCCTCCTGCCCATTTCTTTCCCTCTGTCAGTGATGCCAGCCTTGAACACCCTTTCTGAACTGATTTGTAAGGCTACTGCTCCCTCCTCCTTCAAATCTCTCTTGAGGTATGTGCCATACCACCTCCCCATCCACAAGACAAAATCAGACAAATAATTGATTCTTGTTTAATTTTAAGGGGGGGGATATTTTCTAGTGAGCTAGAACCATTAAATTATTCCTATGTAACTGAGCTTTGATTGCTAGTTAAGTCCAGCTACTTCAACATGGTTGCAATTGCTACTCTACACACTCCACAAACGTTACTCTGTGGTAAACCTACCGATGTTTGCACCCTGGAACAGATATATGGAGCGCCTAGAGACTAGCATTTATGATCCTGTTAGTCAACTCAAGTTAACTGATAATCAGTTAACTCAGGCTAAAATAGAATCACAAACTTCAGTCTAGACATATCCCAAGTTACAGTTACAGTCTTGTTTTAAGTTAATTTGTAAGCTCTTTGGGATAAAGACAATGTCTGTTTCATTGTGCAGCATAGTGGGAATTAATCCTGAATGGGGCATCTGGGCATTACCGCAATATGAATAAGAAAAGTACAAACAATTTGTTCTTTGTAGGTCACATCTAATTGGCAGATCCCTGACCATGTACTGTTGTATGAATTTGATTGTTACAGTTACATAAAGAGACCATGTTGGAGGAGGAAAAATCCTAGGAAACACTTTCTGGAAGGTGCTAGTATCTAGTTTAAATTTTTTAATCCTGAGCATATAGCTCTTCTGAGACTTGAAGATGAACTTAGAAATAAGACTATATTTTACACAAATTTGTATACTGCTATCCCTCAAATTAATTGTTTTGCCATTTGAAATGGAGCAGATACTTCTGCCATAGACTTTGTACATCAGACTTCAGCTCACAACAAATGATTGAGTGAGCTATAATGGTAATAGTAACTGAGGAATCCCAATTATTTGCGCAGTATTGTAGGAAACTACCTCAAGTAGCTGTTCTGTTAATTTTAATGCTTTGTACTAATACAAAACGAACATCAGTCATTGTGTTTATTTTAATGTATAATCTTTACCAGAGCCACTTATTATAACTTTTTGCTTCTGGAAATACTCTAGAATCTTTGCCTCAACAAAGAGGTGTATAGTAGGCATTTCTAAACAAAGTGTACTTAAGTGAATAAACAAACAAATTTTTACATACAAGCCAAGCTCTGATTGCTACAATTAAAAATAATTATCATTATATAAATATCTAAGGCCTGGTCTACTCTTAAAAGTTTTGTCGGCATAACTATGTAGGATAGTGTTTCTTTAAAAAAAAATTTTTTTTTTTTTTTTTAAAATCACATCCCTAACAGACATACTGTGCTGGCAAAAGCCCTGATGCAAGATGCAGTTATATTGACAAAAAAGTGCTTTTGCATCATAGTTTATTTAGTTGGGGAAGCTGGTAGTAAGTTATACCAGTGAAAGAACTCTTTTACTGGTATAAACTGCATCTCCATCGGAGGGTTTGCTGGTGTAGCTATACCAAGATCAGTATACAAGCAAACCCTTTCTGTTGTAGACAGTGCCTAAGATGCACTTTGAAGTGTATCATTAATTCTGGTAATAGAATCAGTTTCAAATTAGTCACTCTGGTAAAATTCCATGTCAAGTACTGAGAAGGTGCAAGAAATTGCCTTTCAGACTACAGAAGTGTCAACTGAATACAGTTAATTCTTTATGAGGTGTTGAACCCCCTGTCTGAAAGGTATAAATTAACTGTCTACACAGCCTACGGCATTTCTTTTAGCTCGTCGGGTGCATTCTAAACCTCTTTTTACCTGGATTTGTAGAATTACTGAAACTAGTTAAATTGTAATTAAAAAAAATACTGTAACCTAGAAAGGGGGAAATGAGGTGTTTTTGTTTTGCTGCTAGATGATATATAAAACATTTTTTCAGTAAATGTATTTGCCCTTTAAACATTTCTAGTTCTTGTTCCCAATTGCTAGGTACAAAAATCATAGGTGGCCATTCACTTTCACAATATGCATTGTTTCATTTTATTCATAAGGTGCAACATAAATGTTCAGCATTTGTTGTGGAAATTATTAACAAGAAATTTGTCCATAACAGATTAATTTAATCCTATATCTTCACAAGTAGAAATTGAGTGACTTAAAACGCTTCAGACGTTTAAATTCTTGCCAAAGGTGAACAGAATATTATTTTCAAAATGTTTTAAAATATTGGCTACGAAAGAAAAGTTCTCTAATTTTCCGTGTGACAATTCCTTTTTGAAAGTAGGCTTATCTTCAATTTATGTAGATTTTCTTGTCAATCTTCTCTGCTTGTTGGAGTTACACATTCTTGTTCAATATAGTTTATATCTTCCTGAGCTAGGGTGTGGCACAGCTAAAACTGCAATCTTTAACCACAAGGCTATGAAACACTTGACTGAAGGGAAACTGTATCTACTTTGTTCAGCTTTTAAATATATATCCAAAACCTGCAAGCACTTAATTTTTAGAGAAAGTGTGTGGGGCATTCCTACCCTGCCAATCTTTTCTTTTTTGGGGTTGTTCCAGTTTTTGGTTAGTTTGGGTGTGCTGAAGGGAGACATTCCCACATGCCCCCTTCTGTAGACGTGTACCAAAATGACTTGGATCTTGTAAAAACATCATAATGAAACATAATGTGCTTGTATTTTGATGCAATATTGAGATGTTGCACCAAACTGCCATTCTTTTTAACTTAATAACATGACAGCTTGAACAAACTCAGGTTTGTTTAGGCCTGCCACTTCTCTTAACTTTGAATCTTGTCTAAGATTCAGTTGGGTCTTCACTAGGCTGTTTTTAAACCTTTGGTATACAGGCTACTTCCAAATAGAGTTATGTCTGCAGGGATTATAAAGCTTGAGCTGAGACGAGCATATCTGTTTCACTGGATGCTTTGTTTAGTGGTGAAAGTTAGTGTCACTGTTGTATTGAATGTACTGTATACACTTTTTATATTGCTAAGCTTCTGCTATAACTTTAAATCTTTTCAGTCCTTACAATAGAGAACAAAAAACTGAGACACTTCCTTTTACATATAGTTGTCTCTTTTTCTTACCTTAACTTTGTTTAAACTGTGTTGCCACCTTCCCCATTGTATGGTCAGAGAATGAAAAATTAAATGTTTGAACTTTAGTACAGGAAAAATCTTCAGTTCAAATCTTAATAAAAAATTATATGTAGCTTTCAATGTTCCATCTAAGCACAATGATGAACCAACAGGAAAAAAAAGTACAATTGCAAAGCTGAAGTTGAAAACTTAAAAGCATCTACAAATCAAGATGTTCTCACTAAAAGCGCCCAGACTAACCATGCCTCTCTCCTCCTCACAATGCTACTAGCTCTTATGTCTTATACTTTTATAGTGCCGCTCATCCCACTGTCTTCCCCTTTGCAGACAGCTCCAGTCTCCTTACCCAGCAATTCCTCCCCACCACTGTGCTTCCAGTTACCAGGGGTCCTGTGGAAAACTCTTTTTATTTACATAATCGCATACTATCATAATGCATAGATACAAAAGGGTCAAATTAACGTTGCACAGACAACCTTAATTCTGGCATTTCCTAACTTTTGAGTGCTAGAATTTGCAACCTGAAAGCTCTTTTAATGTAGTTTTGTTTTTGGATGTAACATTTTTGTTGGAAAAAAAATCATTTCAGCCTGTGGACCCATATTGACTCCCCGACATGGGTCTTCATCAGGATTGGGATCTTTAGCTCCACAACATGGTCCCCTACCACTTGAGGTAATAGAGCAACTGGTAGTGGTAGAATCTTCTATGCAAACCTGCCATTAGAGAGGGATGGAGAGAGACATTTTGCCAGTGACTTTCACAGTTATTTGCTAGACAGCAAAGGAGTGTTGAGGAATAATGGGTTATAGTCCTGGTTCTGTAGGGAGTGTGCTCTAGTGATTAGACTTTCTTCCTCTGTCCCCAAAGCAATTCCTTGCCCCTCTCTGTCCCCCACTCCTCAGATGTTGTCCAGGCTCCTTCTTTGCTCCTATCTTCCCGCTGCTCCTGCTCCTATTTTCAACTTCTCTTCATCACTCTACATTCAAGGCAGGTAGATTCCTCCTTGTCCTCCATACCGCCTGGGCACCAGTGGCGAGGGAGGCACTGAGAGCACAGAGGCCTGTCTCCTTGCACTCAGTTGTGGTGTGTGATGCCAAGAGGAGCAATTGCATAAAAAGTCCTTCTCCATTCCTGAAGCCCTGGAATGAAGCATGCACAGTCACTTTGTTGGAATAGTGCCCGAGCAGTCTGGCTAGCATTTAAGAGCTGTGAGGGGATGGCATGTGCCCAGTACAGATAGAATCTTCAGTGAGTTTAGCTGGCAATCTCTTGACAAGTCTGTACTGAATTGCAGTTTTTCAAAAGCTCATAAATAGGCCAAATTTATGCAAATTTTTATGGTGATGGCAAAATGCATATTCCTGACACCACGGAGAAGCTGTGCTTCTCCCCTGCCAAATTTCAAGTCCCTGGTCTCAAGCATGGAGGTGCCAGAGCTTCTCAACTAAACAGTTCTAGACATTTGTTTAACACTGGCAAAACAACATATTTTTCCCTAATATAGTTCTTTGAAATGGCCAAACCATTTTAGCTAAAACTTTCCAGAAAAATTCAGCCTGGACAGTTTTTAAATTTGGCAAAGTTTCCAGTTGCTTATAACAGGATACTTAATGAGTGTTGGGTAACCTTAACTATAGGCGGTGCTACCTGAGCCACTTGTATATATCCATGTATAATCTGCAGAATCACCAAGAAGTCATACAGCAAACTTAAGTAATTGCATGATGCTTAACCCTTATCTGCCCTTTCCCAGTATTTCTTGTATCTTGTTTAAAATTTAGATCAAGTTCTAAGGGGCAAGGAATATGGCGTATCTGCCTACAAAGCCCATAATATACTACTAGGAACTGTAGAATAATAGGTACTCAGGTTTCCTCCTAGTTCTTTGTCCTATCCATTGAACTAGGATATCTTATACAGGAATTCACAGTAGGTTCTGGGACAATGTAGAGGGTGGCAGAAATCCTTTCCTTTTTCCAATTTTGATCCTGTGCCTTCACAATGAGAGAATCATAATTACACCGCTTCCAGAGCTGTCAAACCGCTTCCTATACATCTGTTTTGCTGCTTACTCCCCACATGGTTAAAAACTTACACTGCGCTTTCCAGCTGTACAAAGCCACCACCTCTAAGAGTCAAAAGCCCTTGGTCTTACAATAAGACAGCTAGGAGAGCTGTAAAAGCCAGTAAGGAGGGTCAGGCCCTTTCCAGGCTAAAGAATCTGGAGAGGTTGTGGGAGAAGGCTTTGACAGCTCCCAGGTGGGATAGATATAAACAGAAATTGTCACTTGGACAAGGGCTGGGGAGGAAAGATTTTGTCACTCTGGTGGGAGAAGGTTTGACCACTGAGTATGTTCATTATTCCATCTAGCACTTACATTTCTTGAATTATACATTACATCATAATTTGTTTCTGTAAATGTGCAGGAGATGAATAGATGCATGCTAACTAAAAATACTAACTTTGCCACTCAAAGGCACTCCAGTCAATTGGCCACAATTTTTTTTTGACCAAATTATTCAACTACCACAATTGGGGGGGGGGGGGGGGGTACAGGGGGGGAGGAGAAAAGAAAAGGAAAAAAATAACCTCAAAACATGCTGTTCAACAAACTGAGCTTGCAAATAATTTTTATAATTTCATCCTACTATATAGATTCAAGAAAACATATGTTTACAAATAATGTTTTTTTTACTTTGTTGGCTTGATGCTAACAGCTGCAGATGCATGGGTTATGGTCACCTAATTGACTTACTGCTTTTTGAAAGCCACGTCAGAAGCATATAGATACACATAGTCTCTTTAGCAGTTGCTCCTTTTCTCACACTCTACTTCTGGCTTCCTTCTCCATGCTCTGACATCTCTGCCTTTATGGATGATATACTGGTATGACACACTTGACACACATTTATGTGATGGCTAAAGATTACAACTTTATTTTAATCTACAATGGTTAAATGCCTGTGATTTTAACATAATTTTAGGTAATGCTTACAGCTTAATGCTTTAAGGGGGCCCAGGTTTTACCACACAGTTACAACTGTAGTCTTCTGACTGGGAGCTAGTTGAACTGACATCCATCAGATTACCCACCTGTGTCACCTGCCAGGTTATTTGGTATCTCTTGGTTGGGAACACTCCTTTCTCCTCTCTCCTGTTAATATTCTCTTGTAATCTACAGGAAGTGAAGATGATTCATATTGCTCCCCATTTTCCTTATACTGATCTGTTACCCCTAAATTATCCAAATAGCTAATCCCAGGTTTTACCATTTAAGGACATTGGAACTGGACTAAACTGCAAGATTTTGCCAGCACTTCACTTGGCTGCTCTCCCTGAACTCAAGAATTCTTAGAGCTAGGCCCAGGTTAAGCAAGTCTGAACTGATTTGATAAATGCAGAATGAGAGAACCTGGAGCAGCTGAATATAATGTTCTAGTGGCCCAGGACCTTTCCACAAGTTCAAATAATCATCACCTGGTTAACATTCTTTCTGACTTTGTTCTTGACACCCTGTCAAACACGGCAGGGAAGAAGATTACACCATGAAGCATGGCCCTTGGGGACAGATACATTTGATTTTCCATTCAGATGGTGGAGTTAACTGTTAGTTTCCCAGTGAAACCTCAGAGTGTTGATCTGGAACCTCAGTTGAGTGCCTTGTTACTGCTGTTCAGTTCCTCTCTCCTTCCATACTCAGAAAATACTTGAGATAACATAGTTGTTGGATGATACTTTCTGGAAAAAGAGCACAAAGGTATTTTAATATGAACTTGTGTTATGTTTGAGTTAGTTTGCACTCTGGACAATAGTTTTAAAGTGGTTTGAAACCCACTTCTTGGTGGCCTAGACATGTGTCATTAGTCCCTGCTAAGGGCACTGAGGTAGCTGTCCCTCTTGTACATGATTGGATGCCAAATTCTTCTGGGGGATGGGGACCCTAGAAAAGTTAATTCTTTGCAGAATACCGTTTTAAATTGATGGCTCAAAGCATTGCCATTGGCGTGTACAAATAAAATTCCTCTAGTTTTTTCAGGTGGAGGTGTGGAATTGGAAGTAAGCTTTTGGGTCTGTCTATGAGCCAGAGTCTGTGTTCAGACCCAATACTCCATTTTTTTCATATGCTCTAAACAGGGCCGTCCCTACGGTACCGTGAATCAGGGCGACTGCCCTGGCCCCACGCTTCGGGGGTCCCCGCGGGTGGGGAGGTGAGGCGGGAGGTGAACAGGGTGAGGAGGTGAGGAGAGCACCCCTACCAGAACACACACACCCTCCCGCGCCTCCTGCTCGCTGGCGGGAGCTGCCGATCAGCGCATTCCCCTCCCTCCCTGTGCCTACTGCTGGCTGCATATCAGATCAGTTTCGCGGCATCAGGAGGCGCAGGGCGGGAGGGGGGGAGGAGCGAGGGCGTATCACTCTTGGAGGGGGGAAGAGGCGGGGGCAGAAAGAAGCGCGGCGGGGGTGGGACCTTAGGGGAAGGGGTGGAGTAGGGGCGGGGCCTGGGCAGGGCCGAGGGGAAGCACCCCCCACAGCAGATAGGTGCCGAGTTTCTAATGTCCCGCGCCCCGCACCCCCTTAGGAACGGCCCTGGCTCTAAAACCCTTGCAAGTGTCAATATAGATGCAACTTCATAGCCTTTCCTAGAGCTAGGTGGGCAATGAAAACTGTTCTTGCTCCTTTGGTAGTGATCAATTACAGTGTAATTCTGTTAGTTTTCAGAAGGTTTCACCTGTTCCAATCTCGATGCGCTTGCCATGGTCCTGCTGTCTTCATATTCCTCTCTTCATGAAACCTTGCAAATTTAACAGAGGGTCCTGTGGCACCTTTAAGACTAACAGAAGTATTGGAGCATAAGCTTTTGTGGGTGAATGCCCACTTCATCAGACAGGCGTCTGACGAAGTGGGCATTCACCCACGAAAGCTTATGCTCCAATACTTCTGTTAGTCTTAAAGGTGCCACAGGACCCTTTGTTGCTTTTTACAGATTCAGACTAACACAACTACCCCTCTGATACTTGCAAATTTAGTGTATTTCAGTCTTCAGGCTCTTGTGCTTTTGAATTTAACCAAGATATTATAATTGTAAGCTCTTTTGGGTTGGACCTTGTCCATTACGTGCTTATAAAGTGCTCTGTTCATGTTAGGAATATTTATTTATAGAATCCTTACTGGAATTTAGTTGAGCTCAAAGTTAACTAAATGTTAAGACATTCAAAAGTGGGGGGGGGGGGTTTGGTGGTTTTTTTTGGTTGTTTTTTAGTGTCTCTTCAAACCTGTCCTGTGTCTTTGTTCTCATGGTGCACCAAGTCCAAGACACGTCTGAAATAGTGTCAGCAGGCAAAGTCCTGTCACTCTGAAATGGCTTCTGATTTATTTTATACTTTCCAAACAAATGCTTCTCCCGAACTAAGTGGGATACATATGCCAAAATTACTTTTTTTTTTTTTTTTTTTTTCCCTCCCAAGAAAGTTAGATGAGGTTCCAAAATAGAACTTAGACTGGAGATAGGTTTTTGTTTTTTCCTTTTTTCTCCCCCCAACCATAATTCCATTTACTGGATGAACATTTTAACAAGTCCTAAATTACCTTTTTAAATGAACATCATTGTCAGGTTCAGCCCCTGCAAATGATCTACTTGAAGTGCAAGCAAATTTGAAGGCATTCAGATGGTGTTGATTCAGTGTAGGTCACTTTTATTTCCCACCTGGTCTGGTAGTCTGAGTAGCTTCAGTGTTATAAGTATTAACTCTTCATAACAGAGCCACAGTTTAGTGAGGAAAAGAAGTATAGTTTGTACTATCAACTAGATGAACTGTTTTGGCAATAAGGCTGTTCTGGTTTGGCCTGTATCAAATTCCAAACGATGGTGGAAGAATAATTTAAAATACCTTCTATATTCTTAAAAACCTGTCACTGTTTTCTTTGTTTTTTTGTGATTTTACTACTTTATAAGTGAGAACATATAATATTTCTGTGTAAGTGTAATTAATTCATTTGAGAAATAGGTGGGATATTTTTCTGTTAGGTTTAAACCACACACACACACACACACACACGTATAGAGGAAGAAGCATGCACTCAATTACATCTTTTTATAACTTGTATTTTGGACATCCATAACCCCCGTTGTCCAAAACTTTCAAAGCACTTTCAAGCTCATGAATAAGTCTTACAACATCCCAATGAAGTAATTCTTATCTTTTCTATATCATCATCATGATGTTCCCATTACATCTCTGGGCGTTTAGGGCAGTGGCGAAGCTCCTCCACTTCTGTCTGTTTTTGGCAAGTCTTTCAATGGTTCCACAGCTGTGCCCCAGGTTTTTCAGCTTGGCTTCCACAGCTCTTCGCCATGTTGTTTTCGAGCGGCCTCGTTTTCGCTTGCCTTCAGGTGTCCATCTTATTGCTGCTCTGGTGATGGAATCAGTTTCCATCTGAAGCACATGGCCAATCCATCTCCAATGCCTCCTGGCAATGATGGTGCTCATATCCTCTTGGCTGCACTGTGTCAATGGATCTTGGTTTGAGATTGTTCTGGGCCAAAAGACAAGGAGGATTTTTCTGAGTTCGGTTGTATGGAATTAGGACAGTTTTGACAAGTCATACTTTATCATTCCCCAGCATTCTGCACTATAAAGTAATGTTGAAAGTGCAGAGCTCTGATAAATCTTGAGTTTGGTTTTGGTGTTGTATTTTGATGATTTCCAGACTGTATTTAAGGTCCTGAAGGTGTTCCTGGCTTTATTGATTTTGTTCTGGATGTCCTGGCTTGTTCCACCATCCTGGCTGATGGTGCTGCCCAAGTATGTGAATGTTTCTACACTGGTGAGAACATAATCCTCTATCCATACTGGTGGTGGTGAGGCAATATTAAAGGTCAAGATATCTGTCTTATTGTGGTTGATTTTCAGTCCAATTTGCTGGCTGACTGCATTGAGTCAAGTTGTTTTTTCTTGTATATGGTGTTGGGTATGTGATAGGAGAGCGAGATCATCTGCAAAGTCCAGGTCTTCAAGGGATGAGAAGGGTGTCCTTTGAGACCCCTGCATTAAATGTCCCGGCCCGTAGGCCATCTGCGGCCAGAAAACCTCCCCACTGTGGCCCGCGGAGGAGAGACGCATGTAGACACGTTGCCGGCAACGTCTGCTGTAGGCACCGCTCCCCACAGCTCCCATTGGCTGGGGGAGAGGGACAGAGATACCATCACTAGCCACTGGGCGGAGTCAGCATCATTAGTTGCCGGGCAGAGTCAGCCATGGAGGCAGCATCACTTTTTTCCACGATGAATATAAACAAGTCAAAATACCAAACACAACTATCTGATGCACACCTTGCTGCAATCCTGAAGATTTCAACTGCTCAGTCACTGAGGCCAAACATCAACAAACTGACAGAACTGAAGTGTTTCCAGGAGTCTGGCAAACACTAAAACTCTCTTTCAGGCGAAGAACTATATAAAGTTGTATGTCAGTTTTATTATTTCTAAGAAATTCAAAATAAAAGATACAATATAAATGTTTTCTTTTCTGAACACCATCTTCAGTGACATTATTGGCCCGCTGGGAGGGTTTGAGGACTAGCACTGGCCCTAAGGTAAATTGAGTTTGAGACCCCTGATTTAATGCCTCTTGGCATGTCTTTTGTTGTACGCTGCATTATCCAGTCGATGGCAATGTTGAAGAGGATTACAGACCTGACACACCCCGATGTACTCCTGTTTTGACTTCAAAACTGAACTCACTGTGATCAACACTGCATGTAAAGTTGAAATAAAAGCTTTTGATGATTATATGGAGAGGGATTTTATATGCCTGCAGAATGCACCATAGGCTGGTCCTGTGAATGTTGTCAAAAGCCTTCTCAAAGTCTATGAAGTTTATATAGAGTTGCCATTGCCATTCTAAGTATTGTCTATTATGTTCCGTAGAGTGAAGATCTGGTATGTGCATCCACGCCCTTTCCGAAAACTGGCTTGCTCTTTTTTGAGAACGCTATCAACTGCCTCTGATATACACTGGACTATGATCTTACAGAACACTTTACTTGGCACAGATAAAAGTGTTATTACACACCAGTTATTGCAATCCCTGAGAGTTCCTTCCTTTGGTATCTTCACTATAACCCCATTGGTCCACTCATCTGGCACTTTTTCCCTTTCCCACACTGATGTAAATAGAGGAGCCAGGATAGATGCTGCTAACTCAGGATTTACCTTGAACAATTCTACATTCAAGTTATCCTTGCCGGGAGCTTTCCCAAAATTTTAAGGATTTGATGGCTTGAATGATCTCTTCCTTAGTTGGGGTGTCTGTGTTGATATCAAGATCATCTTCTGCCTCCTGGATGTTTGTGTCCTCTGTAGTTGGCTCCCTGTTCAGCAATTCTTTGAAATGCTCTGTCCAGTGCATTTCTTGTTCTTTTTCTGTTAGTAGGTGGCCTTGTTTGTCCCTGATGAGTGTGTTTGTTGGTGTCTGCCGTTTACCACTGATAAGCCACATCATTTTGTAGATGGTTCCTTGTTCACCACAAGCAGCTGCATCCTCTGCTTGTGTTGCCAGATTATCACTATAATGTCGTTTGTCCTCTCTCACAAGGTGTTTGACCTCCCGGTGTGCCTTGCTCTGCTGCTCGTGGTATTTGTCCTTTAGCTTCTGGGATTTTGTGTCTAAAACTTTTTTCTTCAGGGCTTGTCTGGTTTCTATGGCGTTCCATGTGCTGGGTGTAATCCACTTCTTCCTTCTCTTCTGCCTGTAGCCTAGACAGGCTTCACTGCTCTGTTTATAAATTGCTGTTACTTTGTCCCACTTCTTGTTGATCTCATCTGCATTCCCCTCCTCTTCATCCAGGTCTGCAAGTGCCTGAAACCTGTTCTTTAACTGCAGAACGAAGGCTTTCTATATTTCGGGGGACTTTAGCTTATCAGGGTCATAATGTCTATGTCCCTTGTTTGGTGGACCCACGCTTCTCAGTTTTAGCTTGATGGAGGCTGTCACAAGGTGGTGGTCGCTGCCAACATCTGCACCCCTTCTCACTTCACATCTGGCAGTGAACGTTGCCATTGATCATCATATGGTCAATCTGGTTCTTATTTCTGCTATTTGGAGAACACTATGTCAGCTTGTGAATTTCACAATGTTGAAATAGGGTTCTGCCGATGACTAGGTCATTCATTTTATGGAAATCAACAAACCTCTCTCCGTTTTCATTCATGGTGCCACACCCATGTCTTCCCATTGCTCTGTCATTGTTTGTGTTGTCCTTACCGACCTTGGCGTTCAGGTTTCCCATGATGATAGTTAGGTCGTGGTGTGGTACTCTCACTAACTCCGCCTGTAATGTAAGGTAGAATTTGTCCTTTATTTCTTCATCACTGTCATTTGTCGGAGCATCGCACTGAATCAGGGTGATATTATTGTGTTTCCCTTTCAGTCTGGCTCTCATAAGTCTGCTGCTGATGGACTTCCATTCAAGCAGGGAATGCTCCACTTCCTCCTTCAAAAGGATGGCAACACCCTCATAGTGTTGTCTATCATCTTATCCAAAATACAGCAAAGTTTCTCCCGAGGCTGTTGTTAATCTTCCTGATCCTGTCCATCTGCTCTCACTGACACCCAGGATGTGTAAGCTGTAGCGTCTCATCTCTGCTGTGACCTGAGCTAGCTTCCCTGTTTCATTGTTTTCTCTGTGTTCCAAAAACCAAGTTTGTTTTTGTCTTGGTGTTGAGCACTTCAGTCTTCATGCCAGTGGCTTCCTTTCGGCTTTCACCTCTGGCAGTCATACGGGCCATTGACTCCTGAAGGCCATCACACACAATAATGATCAATTTCTCCATCGCTGTTTCTGTAACATATTTTGTTTTTTTACGGGACAGGGTTGTTATCCCTGTGCCTAACCCCCCAACCTGGAGGACCATGGTGTCTGTATTGTCTGGCCCCTCCCGCACAAACCAATCTGGCATGGTTGATCCTTGCAGGAGCAAAAAGCCTCCACCGACACAGACTCTGGGGATTGTTAGAGCACGCAGGCTGTCCCACCACGACAAGACACAGACAGCAGAGGACAGCCTTTTCTATATAGGATCTTACAAATATCTGAGCGCCTTCCAGTAATGCATTAAGTTATGAGACTAATATTTGTCATGTGGTTTGTTCTTGCATGTTTTTTTCAAGTTGGAAAGTGAATGTAGTGGCTTGTTGTGGTAGGTTTTTAAAACATGTTGCTATATATTAATTTTAGAGAAAGCAAAGTCAAAGAAATGCGTCTTGCACTTGGAGCAATCCGAATTATCCCAATTTTGCACATGGCAAAATAATTTGGTGTGGTGGTGTCTTACCAAAGGTCACAAGTGGTAAAGAAATACAATCAGAAAGTTCTAACAGGCAATCATTTTCCTGTATACCAAAATATTATATTGAAGTACATTTTTAATGGCTTTGTATGAAGTATCGTGCAGTACTTGAAACCCCCAACAAACTTGAATGAATCATTGGTCACATTGTCCCACTCTTTTTGAAATAGGATTCCCCATTGCTTTCTATGAGAAGTCTTCATTAAAAATTAATGGGATGATGTGGCCTTCTCATGTCACACTTCCATAGGTCTGTGCTGTCTAATTTCTCTCACATTTAAGACTCTAATTTCAAAGTATTTCTGAATTATTATTTTTTAAATAGTCTAAGTTTTATAACTTAAGTGGAAAATACAAAGTATAAAACTTTCAAGAATCTTTTTAATAGGTTAATACACTTTATTTTCCACAGTTTTGTTTCCGTCTAGTTATGTATCAAGTTCAAACTTAATACCAGTTAATCTTTTTGTGTGGAAAGAACAGAGAGAAAGAAAAAGAGGTAGAATGCAGGGAGGGAAAGATCATTATAAGAAAATTAAAAGTGACTTAGCGCATGGCATATAAAGAACATTTAAAACATGTCTTTAAAGCAGATATTCTTTACATCTTATCTGCGAAGTTGGGTCATCCTAAGAACTATTATAGACTATAACTACTTTCCCTGGCAGCCAAAATAACAGAAAGGAAGCTGCTCATATCCTTGCATCAAATGCCTTGCAAAAGAGGCTGTTTGCATGCACTTGTATTCTGCGGCAGTGTTTCTCAACTTTTTTGATACCAGGGCCCAGCTTACTGCCTTTCCAAACTGTCAGGGGGATCTCAGGGACTGGTGCCAGTCCATGGACCTGTCATTGAGAAACACTGTTCAACAGAATACATCTGCTGTCTCAAGCAGGATATTATAAAAAGCAACAGAAGGGAAACAGCACTAGCAGCTAAATATTAAAATTGTGCTTTAGGAATATTAAAGGTGACCTCCACAGGAGGAAAAAGTTGGTCATGTGCCTTTTTTTCATTTTTGATGCTTTATAAAGTATAAAGACGACCAGAATAAGAAAAAAGAAAAAAAAAAAGTACATTCAAAAAGTGGCTAGTCTGAAAGACTGACTAAAGAGCTAGTGAAATGGAGACCTCACAAGAGCCAAGTTAAACTATTAACAGGAAAATAGAATGTCAGACCATGTAACACTTTTTTTTTTTATTAATGCATATTTAGCTTCAGTGACTATGCAACATTTTGAATTAAGGAAGCTTTTGTTAAAGATTCAGCAATTCATCCCCTAAAAAAGAGGAAATCCCAATAAAAAACAAAACAAAAACATTTTTGCAGGTTAAACTCTTTTGGTTATTGACATCCCCAAAGGGAAAGAATATTTCTTGCCAAGTTCACATATAGCTCTTCTGCCAAGTATCAATGGCATTAACTGGGGCTAGGTTCAATAATATGTCTAGGGGATTCTTTCAAAATAAACAAAAGGTATGGCTTGAATCCCTATCTAAACCTTTATCCACTCCCAGATTTTGGAAATTTAAAAGTCTCTAAATACGCTGGTTATTTTTTCCAGTTATTTCTTTCCCACTTGCAACCACATGGGAGTCCTCTGTAGTATGGAAGAGATTAGCTTTTAATTGGAGAATATAATATCAAAATGATCATAACTATGAAATAAGAGGAAGGCTCATCATGCCCCAACAATTTGCTGTTTTCACCATTGCTGGGCTGCTTTGGTTTGTTCTGTCCACTCTTGTCACATGGGGTTTATGAAAGGCATAACTGTAAACTGAGGATGGGGGCATCCCAGTGCTGAGTTTGACACAAGGAGAAACCGAAAAGCCCTTCCCATGGTAGGGAGAGTGAAATAGAGGCATTCTCTCAGGAAGCACTTGCAGTAGGAAGAGAAGTGAGGAGCTCAGCTGCATAAGGCTTCACGCCTATCTTTGGAAAAATGGCACATGAGCAACATATGGGCGAGTCCATATGACGGCCCTTTCCTCTAGAAACAGCATTCAATTATGCCTACAGTGTCTTCCAGGAGAAGTGCAGACACATACGAAATATAGTGCTAGTGGGTTTGATACCTGGCTGGCTTTTGTATTGCCTTGCTGGTTGCCAGTGAAAAGACTTAATATGCTAGGGCTGTGGTTTGTTTTTTGTTTTGGTTTGGTTTGGGTTTTTTTGCCCTCTCCCTACTCCCCCACCTGGAGGGTGAAGGGGGAGGAAATGTCCCTGTCCCTTTTAATAATCAGGCCTCACTTGGACCACTCAGTTGCCTTCTCTTCCTCCTTGGCATGCTGTAGGGTTGGCTGGACTGTTCAGTGGTTCTCAAAGTTTTGTATTGGTGTGACCCCTTTCACACAGCAAGCCTTTGAGTGCATCCCCCCCTTATAAATTAAAAACAGTTTTAAAATATATATTTAACACTATTATAAATGCTGGAGATGAAGCGGGGTTTGGGGATGGAGGCTGACAGCTCACGGCCCCCCACGTAATAACTTCCCGACCCCATGAGGGGTCACAACCTGCACATTGAGAACCCCTGGTTCTAGCTGCTGTCTCTGTAGGAGGAAGGGGGCAGGTGGGTTTTGTTATGAGGTTGCCTTCCCTGCCAGCTGTTGTGCATTTGACAGGGGCCCAGAGCCGCCATCTTCCCTGGTTGGACAGGAGCTCAGAGCACAACAAGCGGTGGGGAAGGTCAGAAGCCTTTAACCACCCTCAGTCCCCTTCCTGCATGTGCGGGGAGGGGTGCAGGTTGGTGATGGCGGTGCCTGAGGGGTGTAGAGGAGAACTAGGGTTCCTACGTGCTACAGTAATAAAAATGCTTTTCCATAGATCAACAGAAACCTGACTGTGATAGCATGGCTGGCTCCTTGTTTTCAGCTACTGAAAGAAGCAGTAATAAATGGTTTAGAGGGAACCTTAACTTTGGATCTTGTGCTGTATAAATCATGCTTCCTCTCAGATGTGCTAACTATGGCAAAGAATGTTTCACAGTTTTAGAACAAATGTTTTGTTTCTGTATTCTGCTTTGCTGAGATGTATTATGGGAATCTTTTATTTAACCTTGAAATTGAGGGAGATTTCCACATCCAAGCCATTCTTTTTAGGTGACAGATCTGAGGAATCGTCCCAGATTGAGTTGTTAAAAGGAGGTTTTGGAGCAAATTGTTACACAGTAAACAGATATAGTCATCAGGACCAGATGGTATTTAACCAAGAGTTCTGT
Organism: Emys orbicularis; assembly: GCF_028017835.1. Taxonomy (NCBI): domain Eukaryota; kingdom Metazoa; phylum Chordata; order Testudines; family Emydidae; genus Emys; species Emys orbicularis. The sequence continues at coordinate 74,094,679 of NC_088691.1, read as the reverse complement.
CAGAACTACTAACGATGCAGTGTAACTTATCATTTAAATCCGTTTCTGTACTGGAGGATAGAAAATGAGACACTTATTTTTTAAAAAGGATCCAGAGGCGATCCTGGCAATTACAAGCTGGTGAGTCTCACTTCAGTACCAGCCAAATTGGTTGAAACTATAGTAAAGAACAGAATTATCAGACACATTGATGAACACAGTTTGTTGGGGAAAAGTCAACACAGCTTTTGTAAAGCAATGATATGCCTCACCAATCTATTAAAATTCTTCGAGGGGGATCAACAAACATGTTGACCAGGGCAATCCAGTGGATGTAGTGTACTTGGACATTCAGAAAGCCTTTGACAAGGTACCTCACCAAAGACTCTTAAGCAAAGTAAGCAGTCATGGGATAAAAGGGAAGATCCTCTCATGGATCAGTAACTGTTAAAAGACAGGAAATGAAGGGTAGGAATAAATGGTCATTTTTCAGAATGGAGAGACTTAAATAGCAGTGTCCCCCAGGGATCTATACTGGGACCAATACTGTTCAACACATTCATAAATGATCTGGAAAAAGAGGTAAACAGTGAGGTGGCAAAAATTGCAGACAATACAAAATTACTCAAAATAGTTAAGTCCAAAGCAGAGTGCGAAGAGTCACCCAGTTTTGTGAGATCCCTTTGTGACTGGGCAACAAAATGGCAGATGAAATTCAATGTTGATAAATGCAAAGTAATGCACATTGGAAAACATAATCCCAACCACACATACAAAATAATGGGATCTAAATTAGCAGTTACTGCACAAGAAAGAGACTGTGGATAGTTCTCTGAAAACATCTTCTCAGTTTTCAGTGGCAGTCAAAAAAGCTAACAGAATGTTATGAACCATTAAGAGAAGGATAGATAATATAGCAGAAAATATAACGCCGCTATATAAATCCATGGTACGCCCACATCTTGAATATTGCATGCTGTTCTGGTCACCCTATCTCAAAAAAGATTAGATATATTAGAATTGGACAAGTACAGAGATGGGCAACAAAAATGATTAGGGTTATGGAACAGCTTCCATATATTGAGAGATTAAAAAGTCTTTTCAGTTTGGAAAAGAGACAACTAAGGGGGGATATGATAGAGGTCTATAAAATCATGAATGGTGTGGAGAAAGTGAATAAGAAAGTATTGTTTACTCCTTCACATAATTTCATTTGGTGACCCTGATTCTTGTGTTAATAGGCAGCAGGTTTAAAACAAACAAAAGGAAGTACTACTTCACGCAACCTATGGAACTCATTGCCAGGGGATGTTGTGAAGGCCAAAACTATAATGGGTTTCAAAATATAATTAGATACGTTCATAGAGGATAGGCCCATCTATGGCTATTAGCCAAGATAGTCAGGGATGCAACCCCATGCTCTGGGTGTTCCTAGACTGATTGCCAGAAGCTTGGTGTGGATGACAGGGATGGATCACTTGATGATTGCCTGTTCTGTTGTTCCCTCTGAAGCACCTGGCTTTGGCCACTGTCAGACAACAAGATACTGGGCAAGATAGACCATTGGTCTGACCCAATATGGCCATTCTTACGTAATTTTCTGATTACTTTTTAACATTGTGAATCTGAAGACTTTAAATTTAGCAGGTGAGTACAGTAACTCCTCACTTAAAGTCATACCGGTTAACATTGTTTCATTGTTACGTTGCTGATCAATTAGGGAACATGCTCGTTTAAAGTTGTGCAGTGCTCCTGTCTAATGTCCTTTGGCAGCCGCCTGCTTTGTCCACTGCTTCAGAAAGAGCAGCCCATTGCAGCTAGCTGGTGGGGGCTTGGAACCAGGGTGGACTGGCAGCCCCCCTATCAGCTCCCTGTTCCCCTAAGTTCCCTGTGCTGCAGCCGCCCAGCAGGCTATCAATTGCTGGGCAGTTCATCTGTCCCTCCCCCCACTGCCATGTGCTGCTCCTGCCCTCTGCCTTGGAGCTGCTCCCAGAGACTCCTGCTTGCTGTGCAGGGGCAAAAGGAGGGTGGGGGGCTAATGTCAGGGTGTCCCCCGCTTATCCCTTCTCCATATAGAGCAGGGAGGGGACACGACGGAGAGAGACAGAGAGCGCTTGGGGCATCAGCTGCTGTCTCAACTTCCTGATCCGCTTAAAAAGACAATGCACTTAAGAGTGGGTCACTTACTTAAAGGAACAGTGTGCATCTCTTTCTCTCTCTCTCCCACACACAAGTTGTGTCTGTCTCTGTCTGCTATGCTGTCTCCCCTCCCTTGTGTTCGTGCTGCCTTCTGTGAGAGGCTACATTAACAACAATGTGTTAACCCTTGAAGGTTCAGCCGAGTGCTAGTTCATCATTTAGCAGCAAGGCATTCCCTGGGAAATATCCCTCCCTCTTCCACCCTCTAACTTCACCACCTCAACCAAGCTTCACAATCATCATAGCTGTGAACAGTATTAAATTGTTTGTTTAAAACGTATACTGTGTGTATATCTATATAATATATAGTTTTTTGTCTGGTGAAAAAAATTTCCCTGGAACCTAACCCCCCCATTTACATTAATTCTTATGGGGAAATTGGATTCGCTTAACATCGTTTCGCTTAAAGTCACATTTTTCAGGAACATAACTACAACATTAAGCAAGGAGTTACTGTAATATAAAGTGCTTATAAAAGTGATTCCTAAGCACTTGCATCTGCAAAATTTACCTTTTCAGGTTACTGTTGGTTGCATAGTAGAAAATCATTACAAAGCTGATCATATTTTAAGACTTCTAAAATGTTTTGTTCAGATTGGTGTAACTTCCACAAATGGAGACCTGAAAGGATTTATAGATCAGAACCGGAGTCCATCAAAAGGTAAGAGGAATTGAATTTGTCTGTTCAAAAACGAAACTCGTTGTAAGGCTGCCTTCTCTCCAGACTTTAGCAATTTAAAATCTTCCCCTAAATTGTTGGTACACCCACTGTATGTGGTGGTTTTAACTTTTTTGGACCCAACTTAAAATATTAAAGCTTAAAGTATTAGATACCTCTGTATCTGTGAATGCTATATTGTAGATCCACAACAGTGACTCTAGTGTTAAGGCTTTAAGATGACAAGCCAAATCAGACTTATAACAAACGCTATCAGAATATTAAATTACTCACTTTTTTATGGGGGCTGGAATGTGTGAATATGCCATCTTCTTACCTCAACCCTCAGTCTCCATGTTGCAGGGACTCTTCTGACTAAGGGAAAGATGGACTGAGCTTTTCCCAGGGTTAATCTATGCCACTGAGGGAGGATGAGTTTGTGGTAAAGTACTAGACTGGAATTCAGAAGATCTGGATTCAGTTCCCAGGCTTTATTCAGGCTTCTAGGTGCTACTGTAATACAAATAGTAAGTAGTAATTGTGACAAATGTAGAACTGCTCTGTAATTTATAAATATTATAATATTGACATGGTTAATGGGTTTTACTGTATAAATATATTGGTTTAGTTCAATAGTGGGTTGTAAGCAAGAGGAAAAGAATAGCTTAAGATAAGACTCTCCTTGGCAAACATTTGAGGCTTGTTATGGGCCATTGACTGAAGACTCTGGCTCAATCTCCTGCTATGCCCTACTGAACTGATTCTGACAAACGGCAAAAGTATGAGAACTGACAAGAATCAAAGGAACTCTGGTTGGATTATAAGGGTTTTTCTCTCAAGAGAGAAGGCAGTTGCTGGGTAGCTGTTCCAGAAAACCAAATTTAAACTCAGACCCCCTGCTGGGGTATCTGCAGAAGGTAGGCCTACCTAGATTGTCATGGGATGGTAAGCTTCGGTCAGTGATCCCTAAACTTTTTACCTCCCCCCCCAACCCCCCCCCCCCCCCCCCCCACACACACACACACAGTTGAGGCCGGGTGGTGGAGCCATGGCCAGGCGGGGGGCTGATGCACATATCATTGGCATTAATGTTGGTGGGGAGATTTGTGTTTGCTAAATGTTTTTGCATTATCAGCTGTCAAAAACTTTCCTCTTTATTAGGATTCTCTTTGAGGCCTTGAGATTGATTTGGATTGTTGTTTTGGAGTTTCACTTTGTTTTAAAACTCAAAAGAAGGATGTTTTGCTCAAAGGTTAACAAAGTGGGTTTTTAATCACAATCTTTTTATTAATCAAAATTCAGGAAAACCTTTTTCTGATCATGGCTATTGGAGAAATAATAAGGAAGTGATGAAAGAAAGCTATTTATATTGTTCCTTTCATCCCAAATGTTTCTCTCTCTCGCTCAATCTGCATTCAACTTAAGCAGCTAGTACACGCTCTCTCTTTGGAAGCTAGTGAAAATACAGAGGAAGAATGTCTGGATCCAGATGGCAATGTCAAGAAGAATGAGTATATCGTAGTAAAAATATTTTCCTGGTTTTTTAGATTAGTAACTTTTCTCCTCTTTATTCCCCCCACCCCATATCTTTATTGTGTTTTTGAATATCTGTTTCACTAAAAACACCTAACACATTGAATTTTATAATGGTTTAGAAAAAATGTAATCTAACAAGGTAGCTTTCTCTTGGTAGACTGATCTCAAAAACAGAACTCAGACATAAACCTAATCCCAGTACATTTACAAAACTAATTTATTGATTAGATATAGAAATGAGAAGTTTTTTGGTAGGCCAAAAAGTTGATATTTTTAAGTGTAAGAACAAGAGGATAGCAGAGGGAGTTTGTAGGAGAATGAAAGGATAAAATCAGCATGGTTAGGAAAGGCCGCATCACTAGTGCCATCACTTGTAAGAACATAACATAAGAACGTCCATACTGGGTCATACCAAAGGTCCATCAAGCCCAGTATCCTGTCCTCTGACAGTGGCCAATGGCAGGTGCCCCAAAGGGAATGAACAGACAGGTTATCATCAAGTGATCCATGCCCTGTCACCCAATCCCATCTTCTGGCAAACAGAGGCTAAGGACACCATTTCTGCCCATTCTGGCTAATAGCCATTGATGGACCTATCTTCCATGACTGTATCTAGCGCCCTTTTGAACCCCGTTATAGTATTGGCCTTCACAACACCCTCTGGCAAGGAGTTCCAGAGGTTGGCAGTGCGTTGCGTGAAAAAATACTTTCTTGTGTTTGTTTTAAACCTGCTACCCATTAATTTCATTTGGTGGCCCCTTGTTCTTGTATTATGAGAAGGACTAAATAACACTTCCTTATTTACTTTCTCTATACCACTCATGATTTTATAGACCTCTATCATATCCCCCCCTCCAGTCGCCTCTTTTCCAAGCTGAAAAGTCCCAGTCTTATTAATCTCGCCTCATACGGAAGCCGTTCTATACCCCTAATAATTTTTGTTGCCCTTTTCTGAGCCTTTTTTCCAATTCCAATATATCTTTTTTGGGATGGGGAGACCACATCTGCACGCAGTATTCAAGGTGTGGGCGTACCATGCTTTTATATAGAGGCAGTATGATATTTTCTGTCTTATTATCTATCCCTTTCTTAATGATTCCCAACATTCTGTTCGCTTTTTTGACTGCCACTGCACATTGAGTGGATGATTTCAGAGAACTATCCACAATGACTTCAAGATCGCTTTCTTGAATGGTAACAGCTAATTTAGACCCCATCATTGTATATGTATAGTTAGGATTGTTTTCCAATGTGCATTACTTTGCATTTATCAACATTAAATTTCATCTGCCAATTTGTTGCCTAAGTCACCCAGTTTTGTGAGATCCTTTTGTAGCTCTTCGCAGTCTGCCTGGGACTTAACTATCTTGAGTAGTTTTGTATCATCTGCAAATTTTGCCACCTCACTGTTTACCCCTTTTTCCAGATTGTTTATGAATATGTTAAATAGGACTGGGCATACTACAGATCCCTGGGGGACACCACTATTTACCTCTCTCCATTCTGAAAACTGACTATTTATTCCTACCCTTTTTTCCTATCTTTTTAACCAGTTATCAATCCATGAGAGAACCTTCCCTCTTATCCCATGACTGCTTATTTTGCTTAAGAGCCTTTGGTGAGGGACCTTGTCAAAGCTTTCTGAAAATCTAAATACGCTATATTCACTGGATCTCCTTTGTCCGCATGCTTATTGACCCCCTCAAAGAAAGAGGCTTCTCTATCTGCACTTGTGTCCAGAAAAAGAACCGACTGGATTCCTCTACCCAGGTCCTGGTGTGGATTTGCAGAGATTGTGGCCTGCATAGAAAGCCAGGAGAGGCAGACCATCCAGTGTGAGAGTTGGAAGCAGTTGGGAGAGCTACAGGAGGAGGTGGCTAGGCTGAGGAGCATCCACACACACAAGGAACTCATTGAAAACATGCATACGGAGACCTCCAAGGTGGAAGAAGTAATCCAGCTGGCGAGGACTGCAGTAGCACCACCAGGGGAGGATGAAAACTACTCCTTCACAGGAAGGAAGCTAGCTTCTGGTAACTTCTGGTAGCAGGCAGTGCTCCACCCTTGCTCCCTATGCACCATCCATAGATAAACTGGTATGCTGCCTTGGCAATGAGAGATGAGGAATCTCCCCTAAGGGTGGAGGAGAAGCCATATACCCCCAAGGCTGGGAGGATTACAGCCACCACTCTCAAGAGGAAACAAAGGGTGGTGGTGGTCAGGGACACCCTTCTAAGGAGGACATATGCGTCAATCTGTTGGCCTGACCTGGCATCCTGGGATATGTGCTGCCTGCCAGGGGCCCATATCCAAGATGTTATGGAAGGATTGCCGAGGATCATCAGGCCTTTTGACTATTTCCCCGTGCTGCTTATCCATGTGGGTACTAATGATACTACAAGATGTGACCCTGAGCAGATCAGAAGTGGGTACAGGGCTCTGGGAGTGAGGGTGAAAGAGTTGGGGGCGCAGAAGGTATTCTCATCGATCCTTCCGGTCAAGGGTTGGGGCCCACGCAGAGACAAACACATCCTGAAGGTAAATGTATGACTGCGTGGATGGTGTTGCCAGGAGGGTTTTGGCTTCCTTGCCCGGGGGATGGTATTCTGAGAAGGACTGCTGAGCAGAGATGGAGTCTGCCTATCAAGGAAGGGGAAGAGTATCTTCAGATACAGACTGGCTAACTTAATGAGGCAAGCGTTAAACTGGAGACAACCGGCTTTAAACAGGAGACAACAGCCTGCAGGTAAATCCAAAACATGGAGACCTGGGTCAGAATTTGGGGGCGAGGGAACAGGAGCAATCACAGCAGGGACAAAAGAGAGACAAAAGGGAATATAGAGGGGAAATTTAATGAACATCTTAGATGTTTATATAGTAATGCTAGAAGTATGGGGAATAAACTGGAAGAACTAGAAATACTAGTGAATAATCACAATTACAACAATTGGCTTCAAAGAAACTTGGCGGGATAATTCACGTGACTGGAATGTTGGTATAGAAGGGTGTAGCTTTGTCAGGAAGGGACAGGCAGGGGAAAAAAGGGAGGAAGAGTTGCCTTGTATATCAAAGATGTGTACGTTTGTACCAAGGTTTACATAGAACAGGCAGGCCTGAAAGTCTCTGGGTAAGAATAAAAAGGGTAAAAAAAATGGTTGGTGTCATGGTAAGGGTCTACTATAGACCACCTAACCGGGATGAAGAGGTGGATGCAGATTTGGGGTTTTTTTTTGTTTTTGTTTTTTTCCCTCCCCAAAAAACAACTAACAATCATCCAAAACACAGGACTTGGTGGTGATGAGGGACTTCACTACCCAGACATCTGGAGGTGGGGGGAATAGTACAGCAGGGCACCAATTATCCAACAGTCTTCCAGGACTGAACTTTTAAACTGCTTAGCCTTGATACAACTTTTAATTGAAGCACTTGCAAAATGACTGTAAATCAACATGTTATTCTTCATAAAAATACAAATGTATCGCCTCCCACCATCTGCAATGGGGGTTTTGTGTTGAGTCAGTGACCCAGATTGCCACATTTTTATCTGCTCTGTCATGGCTTTGGGTTTTCAGTTGTTAAGTGTTAGGTCAGCTGTAATGCAAGTGATTTCTTGGGGCCAACAGTCCTCAGGTGATTATTCAACTTGCCTATCCAATCTCAATTTCTTGCTCCAACAGCAGGCCTGTAAGACACTCGCTGCCTGATCCTGATTTATATTTTCCCCCCTCTTCTTTTCTTCCACCACTTCTACCACTGTTTTTTATCTGAGTGGCTAGTCAAAAAATCAGGGTCTAGTAGGTTGGTCCAATTAAGAAGAGAAATTTGTGATAATGAGGTGTTTGTGATGCAGTTTTGGTTATTTAAAAACAAATTTTTGCCAAGTTCTTTGTCTCTGAACACAGAAGGAATCAGATAGCAGATAACAGCTTCTTTTGCTTGTGCCACCAACAAGCTTCTTTTCAGCCTGCACCCTGACCCAAAAAATCTCTTCCCAGAATACTTTCTGCTGTTTCTTCAGGCTGTCTGCCTCACTCTTTGGTTTTCTGTGTTCTGCCTTCCTTCACACTTGGGCGCACACACCCTTGCCCAAACAATACTCAGTAAAGCCTCTCCACCCACTCAGTTCAAAACTCCTGGGCAGGTTCACACACCTCTTTTTTGTTTTATCCTCAGTTATGTGAATTGAAGGGTGTATTCACATCCATCAGTATCAGTGACACTTGTGATCCATGCAGTCACCAATACCTCTCAGCATGACAGTAATACTCTGCCCTCTGCTATAGGGAGGATAGTGAAATGTGACACATGAAGGAAATCTGCAAGGAGGAAAGTACTGGCTTTTAGGAGGTCATGCTGCCATTGGGCCGGGGGAACCAAGTGAGTTGTCCAAGGCTCCTCTACAGGATGGCCAAAGAGCTGTGGTCTTATGGAACATAATCTTCTATCTATTCTTTGAAGAGTAAAGCCTGCCGTTCCCAAGAGAATGATTTGGAGGAAACTGTCACTGGAAATTTGGATAGTTTCATAGTTTCTCTGTGGTTTTTCCCACATAAGGGTAACATATGGCCCTATATTTTAAAGAAACCAAAAACATATAATCACAGTAGCTTGGGAAATCCAAGCAGACTAAGATCTCATGGGGATGCTTTTAGAAATAACTGTAAAAGAGAAGACTCCAACTTTAAATGTTTTTATTACTAAATCTGACTAATATCTATAGTGTCTGCTACTATGGCAGCTTGGTGTTTTTAATTACAAAAAAAATCACAAAATCAAATCATGTTAATCAGATGTTAAACAAAATAAATGCATCTTTCATCATGCCCTGAAGATTCACAGGTTTGGGCTCTGGCAGAGAGCCAAAGGGAACAGATCCTAAGGCCCTACAAAATAATCATAGTCCTTGACCCAGCCTTGGAGAGTTCTATCTGATTTGAACATTAGTTTGTAAGCAATTTCCAGCTAGTCTTAACTGTTAGGGCTGGTTATAAGATATTTCTGATAACTGTGTTCCAGAATTCAGGGCTATAAAGATAATATAAGCTTAGTGGATTGCACTGGAAACCAGTGCAAAAACATGACCACAGGTGGTGGTTTTTGGGAGTTGGGTTCCAAATTACAAAACACAAGGCAACTAAGTCTTATCCACATTAAGGATCAAAACCAATTTTGCTAATGCAGTTTTAGCCCCAGGGTAGGCGGAGCCTAAGGTGTTGTGTTTTATGCAGCCACACTTATTCTGTAATCCTTAGCTGTCTACACTACAAATGCTTGCCGGTATAGCTAAACCAGAAGAGTGCAGTAATGGAGACCCAGCATAAGCCAACAGGATTTCTTTTGCGGGCATTCCTAAGCCACCTCTCCCCGTACTACATTAGCTATGTTGATAGAAGCACTCTTCGTCAACATAGCTATGCCAGCAGTGTAGATGCAGCTATGTTAGCTAGGCACTGTGACTTTTTTTTTTTTAACGTGTTCCTAGCCAGCATAGTTATGCCAGCAAAACTTTGTAGTGTACACTGAGGGCCTGTAAGCTTTAAAAAACTAATCGGGCTTAGGTCTGGTCAGCACTTTGATAAGTGACCTCTCAGGAAGTGATAAGTATTGTTTCAGTCAGGACACCAACACGGTAAGTTTTAGAAATACTTAAGCCTAGACTACACTAGAAAAGGCTTGCTGATATAGCTCTACTGACAAAAAAACATGCTTTTCCCAGTATGCTTATTTTGTTTGTGTGGTATATTTAAAACTGCATTGGAATTGTAGACTGTCACTTTAATTTGTAAGGAATTTCCTGGTCCAGCTTGAAGGCTGGGGGGCTCTGCAGGAAAGCATGTGATCAGAGTCTGTTCTGCAGCCAGTTAGCTTAGAGTAAGGGCATGGCTACACTTGCAGATGCAGAGCGCTTTGAGTTAAACCAGCCTTCGTAGAGCACAGTATGGAAAGCGCTGTAGTCTGTCCACACTGACAGCAGACAGCGCACTGGCGTGGCCACATTAGCGGCTCTTGCAACGGCCACAGAGAGCAGTGCATTGTGGTAGCTATCCCAGCATGCAAGTGGCTGCAACATGCTTTTCAAATGGGAGGGTGGGGTGGAGTGTGACAGGGAGTGTGTTGTGTTTATGTGGGGGGAGAGAGAGTGGGTTTTTGGGGGGCTGAGAGCATGTCAGCATGCTGTCTTGTAAGTTCAGACAGCAGTAGACCTCCCCCACCCCCACCCCTCTCCCTCTCTCTCTCGCGCGCGCACACACACACACACACACACACACACACACACACACACACACACACACACACACACACACACACACACACACACACACACACACCAACCATTCCACAGTAATGGTTGCTTTGTCTCAGAGCAGATAAGCATGCCGACTGTCAAACGGAGCTTTCAAAGGGCATATCCAAAACAATGACAAGAGTGGCCACTTGACTTAAGGGGATTATGGGGCATTTCCAGAGGCTGATCAGAGCGCAGTAATGCAACACCTCGTTCACACTGATGCTGGGGCGCTCCAGCGGGGGCGCATCAAATGTTATTTTACTCGCCGAGGTGGAGTACCAGGAGCGCTCTAGCCGTGGAGTCAGAGCGCTTTATGTGCCTTGCCATTGTAGATGGGTAGTGAGCTAGTGCACCCAGGGCTCCTTTAATGCGCTGTAACTTGCAAGTGTAGCCAAGCCCTAAGGTGGGGTGAGTTTTAGGGAGCAGCCTGCTTTGTTTCTGTTTTTGGTTTTCTTGTGTTGTCATTCTGAATTCTAGAGATAGTGTTTCTCTTGCTGGAAAGTTGCAATGCATTTGTTTATCTGACTTCTCTGTATGTATGCTGTGAACATAACAGGTTGGGGACCCTGTATAAACTATACCAGCAAAAGCATTATTTTGCCAGTATGTCTATACTAGTGTTTTTGCCAGTATAGAAATGTTATGTTTTAAAATAATAAAGTCTCACCCCTAATCTACATTACTGGCAAAAGTTTTAAGTATAGACGTGGCCTGATTCAGTAATTGACACTCTTCCCTCTGGTTACAGATGTGGCGTTAAGGGGCACTGTGCTAATGAAGGTGCTTTTGTTCAGAGGAGACTCAAAACAAGTTCTGATGACTACCTGTGTTGATTAAATATCCCATGGCATTTTATTAAGTGTCCTTGCCAGCTTCCAATTCCTGTAATTCCATTACCTTATTTTCTCATGCATTTCCAGTTGGATACAGTATTCTTTACTTTTCACCCTAAACTGCTGTTGCTGTGTATTGTTTGGAACAGCTAGGATGTTCCACTCAAAAGGTGGCTGCAATACAATAGTTGAAGTGATCTCTCAGAGTGGGGTTGGCTCAGTGATTTTGTAAAACACTTTGATCCTCCTAAAAGGTGCTATTAAACTGCAGAATATTAATATTAGTTGAATGAACAACATGAATGTACTAACTGGGGGGGAAGTGACTTTGTGTCATGTTTATCTTGAACCTGTGAGTTCAAGAGAATTGCCAAATTATGACTGTGGTGAGGTACAAACTATGCACTACATCACAGACAACTGCCCCATTCACGCTTATGGGGTGGCATAAGGGGGATCCACCTAGGTATCCCAGAAGTATTAGAATCGCTTTCGAATATCAAGATTCAATAATAATCTCAGCCTGTTGCTTTTCAAATGGCATACAAAAGAAGACGACCATAGCCTTAACATAAATTTAAGGATAAAACTAAACAGATACAATGCCAACTGTTGTTTTTTGTTTCTATTTTATTTACTTTTCTAATGGATAGCTGAATAAAGGACAATGTTATACCTTATTGTTACTAAGGTTTAAGTCATGTTAATCGTGAATGTATTTTGCAATAGGATTCTGCTTCCAGAATGATGGAACTATCCCTTCTACCTCTTCACCTTTTTCACTATATTATGCATTAATAAACAAGTGTAATTCACAAGTATAATTACTCCTTTGTTTTACCTGTGGCATAATTAAAAATCACTGTTTTTTCCCCTCTTCTAATTAGGTATCACAGTTCACTCACAATGTCTAAATCCTTTTTCCACCTTTGGAATATTCAGTAAATGTTTAACCCACTTGAATATCCATATTGAAAGCATCTATTCTTTAAGATGAAAGTGTTCTTTACCTTCTCCTTTCTTGTCGAGGCAGGATTCTAATGACAAATTCTAGAGAATACAAAGATGCTCCAAACTGGCATTGAGAATTACTCTCTGAATGGGGTTTTGTCAGCTTTAGTACTACATATATTAAAAACTGCTCATCTGTTAAATAGTAGAGAAGCTTTGACTTCCAAACTATGTCTTTCTTCTTTCTCTCAATGGTTTGTATAACTTTATTTTTACCGTGTTAGACAACTATGTCAGTTTAACACTTGGATTCTACTTCCTGTTCATGAGTATGTAAGTTTTGCCTTAGTCATATTCCTGGCATTGTACTGAAAACTTACACTCTTTTCCTTCACTCTTTAAAGGAACTGTATTTGATAAAATAGAAGTGTTGTGCCTTCAGAGAGAGGGGACTTGGGATGCTGGAAATAATCCTCTGCTGTGTCATGTATCAATAATGGTTGGAGAAAACTCATTTGCTTTCCTTTATATATATAAAAAAAAAAATCATTTGTTGTGTCTACTTGTACAATATGTATATTACACACAAAAGAACATTAATTTCAAAGTCAAGAACTCAAAGGTTAGGAAATGTCCAAATTAAGGTTGTCTGTTCAACCTTAATTTAGCCCAGCTTTATAATAGTCTTTAGTTACATGAACACATACTAATTTTTTTTCTCCACGACTCCTGCCTCATTCAGTGCACAGTGTGAATGGTGCTTACTTAATAAACAGCACTTCAGTGTTGTGTTTTCTCTTTGTTCAATGTTTGGCACCATGCCTTATTTACTAAACATGATTCAAAACTTGATCTGAATTTCCTCATGAGCTTTTTTTTATGGTTCTCATCATTACAGTACCTTGGGTGCTTAACAAATATTAATTATATCTTCACAAAACCCAGTGAGATGAGGGGGTGTTTATTCTTATTTTACAGGTGTGGAGCTGAGGCAAAGAGAGATTAAGGTCAAATATATCCACTAATTTGGCCCTGTATACTCATCCTCAAGTGCCTGTTTTGGTTAATGGTCGTCAATCCCCTCCTTTTCGTTTGTCTAAGGGTACAAGACAGGGCTGCCCGTCTTCCCCTCTGTTGTTTGCTATGGCAAGAGAGCCATTTACCATAAATGAGAAGTAGCCCCTTGGTAAAGGGCATCAAAAGAATTTCTGGATTAGAATAAAAAATAGCTTTGTATGCTGATGTTTTCTTGTTATATTTGCAGGATCCAGAAGCCTGGTTAAATATTATACAAAAATTGACTTTGTAATTTGGGCAGGTGTCAGGCTTCAAAATAAACTATACTAAATCTTACATTTTAGGTGTTAATATTCCCAAAAGGGTCACAACAAACTGTTGTCAGTGTAACTTTAAATGGGTAAAGGAATCTTTAAAACATTTAGGAATAAATATTGTGGAAAAAATATAAAAATCTTTTAAAGGCAAATTACTCTCTAATGTGGAATAAAATAATAAGACTTTGAGTAATAGAACAACTATGAAATTTCTTGGCCAGGTAGGATAGCCATGGTAAAGACTAATGTGCTCCCAAAGTTATATTTGTTTCAGCGTATCGCTGTTAGTGCTGACATGGCATTAAAAACATGGCAGGATGCGCTATTAAAATTCATATAGAAACATAAAAGACAAAGGGTGGGTTCTAAAGTTCTTGTATAAATCTACAAAGTGAGGTGGATTAGCTTTCCCTAATTTAGCAGCTACTTATTATTATGCATCACAATTAAAAATGTGATCAGCTGGATTTAACAGTAAAACATCCAAATACTGGGTAAAACTCTAACAAGACTGGAGTTCAGATATAGCTATTCATAGTCATTGTTAGGCTAAAAAGAAGTTTAGGTCACCAAAAATAGTCTCCCATTCATCCAGACTGCCTTAGTAGCCTTGGACAAGTTTTCTAAATTCCTCTCCCTTGGCTGCATTTTTTAATAATCAGGAATTTATCTCTAGGAAATATCAGAGTGACTACTTGTTGTGGGTAGTAGCTGAGATTACTCAATTTGGACAGTTGTTCCTAACTCCTGATTTGAAATCATACCAAGAGGTATGTAATAATGTAAATAATATAAAAATTGTATATTTTCAATATTATTTCAAAATTTTATTTTGAAATCTGGGTATATGAGGGAGCTCTATTTAAATCTTTAACCAAATTTGAGGATTTGACCGAGAAGCAAGCTGGAACACCAGGTTTAATTTCTAAGGCATATATCATTTTGAGTGAAAAAGATGTTAAGAAAACAACAACCTAGCTGAAAAGACTGGAGAGGGATTTGAACAAATAAATTGATCTGAATGAATGGATCTTTATCTGGGGAAAGGAGATATACATCATCAATTTGTGTAGCTGATAATGAAAATTTGTATAAAGTACTGTATAGATGGCATTTGGCTCCAGGTAAGATCCGTCATATTTTTGCTACTAGGAAGGTATTGTTGAAGGGGTGTAGGGAAAGGGGGAACTTATTTGCAGATGCAGTCATTGTATCCAGAAATTAAATGATTTGGGGAGGAAATAATTAGAGATTAATCTTATGACAAAATGCCAGCTTCCTAGAGATCCCCTGACTTGCTTACTTAATGCCAAGTAAAGGATTTACATTTTAAACAGAATGACACTTTTTTTTTATTGTTTAGCAGCTAGATTTGTATTTCAAATTATTGGAAACATGTAACCACCTCCTCCTATGAAATTGTGATATCGTAAAATATGGTCTATCCTTGAAGTGGAGAAGCTTTCACACCAAGTATGTACATAAAATAGTGCCAGAGCTGCCAACTAGTGAAGTCAGGCAGCCTGGAGAGTTCCAGGGCATGAAATCTGCAACCTTCCACCCCCACCATAAACTTGATCAGCAAAGCCACAGATCATCCATCGCATGTTTATTTATAAATCCACAGTTTTGCCATAAGCCTGTTTTAAAAACAAAAACAATTTTGCTGTGTGCCCAGAGGGTTAATAATCCCTGGTTCTGGAAGACCAAAGGAATTGTGAGTGAAATGGAGAAACTCCAGCCCTCTTCTATTTAACTTGAGGTGCTCCAACTCACGTGTCTGTGCAAACAGCTGTGGCAGTATTGCATGAGGAGAGAGGTAATAAGGACCCTGAACCATTTAGGATTTGCATATTAAAACCCAATAACTTGAAACTTAGCAGTAGCCAGTGCCTCTATATGCTCTTATATGCTTCCTCTGTCCTACAGTATTCACCAAGTAGGCAGCTCCATTTTATACTGGCTTCACTATTTGTGTCTCCAACATGTAGTTTCCCACAGTCGTTCAGTCTTGACATGACAAAGGCATGGGTGATGATAGCAAGGTCTGATGGAGGCAGAGATGGGTGTCAAACAACCTGATAAATACACTGTAACCTTTGTCTCTAGCTCTCAATGGCCTCATACACATGGAACAGGAGTAATGACAATTCCTGTAGTATCCCATGTGAGAACTCTCTGGCCTGAAGAACAATTGCTCATAACCACCCTTTGTGACTTCTCAGATAAAAATGAATGGAGCCACTCAAGTTTCTTTATGCACCTCTACTAGCAGGTAGTCAGCAGTGTCATAAGTCAGATCTAATAAATTGAGCAATTGGCTGGCACAGACATTTTGCTGGGAGAATATGAACACACAACCAATACTGTTGTCCCAAACTCGGTTTAAAACCTGCTTGATTAGAATCTAGAAAATCTGAAGGCTTAAACTGATAGTTTGGCATGATGATCTTTTCCAGTATTGGAATGTTCAGGTTAAAGTAATTGTCAAGATTGACAGCATCGTGATACGACTTCTCAAGCAGGGGCTATACAGTGTCATTATCATTCCTCCATCAGGAATCTGGAATTTTAAGCTGAAATTAGTCGGATTCAATGTGGCACTTTTGTGCCTGGTACCCCACTAGTCTCCTCTCTCAGTTCATCTATCCCAGGTCACCTGTAAACTATAGCAAATATACTATACTATATTACCATATAATATAGCTAGTTTAAAAAAAAATTCCTCCCTAGGAAGATTTTGAAATGAATTTGAGTTTTCATTTTGATTTTTGAAAACAACAACAAAATTTGAAGGTTTGTCTCCCCTCCCCCTCCCCCTCCCCCATAATTGTTTGGGATTCTTTTTTTTTCTCTTCCACTATCGTTTCAAAACATCTCTGATTTTGGAAAAGTTACAGGGGCAGAGTTATAGGAAAACTGAAATACTATTATTAGTGCATGAACCCATCCTCTTTCTTTGTGTGTGCACCCTGATTTCCTACACAAAAAAAGGAACAACAGGAAGGGAGGGCTAGTGACTTGCCCTTTGTTTTAGGAGAATGTTCTCATCCTTTTTTGTTTTCCCTTCTCTTGAGTTCCAAAGTCACTTGTATTTTATCCCAGATGTTTCTCACTCTCAGTTGCAACCGTGGTGGTTGCCACTGGTTCCGCCTCCATGTACCCCCTCTACTGTGCCGCTTCCACAAGTGTATATGACTAGGGCTGGTGCAGTCAAATCTGCAACCTCCCAGGCAGACTATAAGGATTATCCATAAATTTCCATTTTGTTTAGGTCTACAGCTTGAGCCAGTGCATAGCCCATGCTGTCAAGTGCTGGTCAGATATGCATTGCCACTTTTCCAAAGGGAAGTCTTCCTGTAAACTGCTGGTATTGGACTTTCAGAAAGCCTTTGATGAAGTCCCACACCAAAAGCTCTTAAGCAAACTAAGCAGTCCTGGGATAAGAGAGAAGGTCCTTTCATGGATCAGTAACTGGTTAAAAGGGTCTGAATAAATGGTCATTTTCAGAATAGAAAGAGGTAAATAGCAGCGTCCCTGAAGACTCTGTACTGGGACCTGTGCTGTTCAACATATTCATAAATAATCTTTAATAGGTGATAAACTGTAAAGTGGCAAAGTTTGCAGACAGTACTAAATTACTCAAGATAGTTAAGTTCAAAGCTGACTCTGAAGAGTTACAAAGGGATTTCACAAAACTGAGTGACTGGGCAACAAAATGGCAGATGAAATTCAATGTTGATAAATGCAAAGTAATACACATTGAAAAAAATAACCCCTACTATAAATACAAAATGATGGGGTCTAAATTTGCTGTTACCACTTAAGAAAAAGATCTTGGAGTCATAATCTAGAGTTCTCTGAAAACATCTGGTAACAGAAATAGCTAATAGAATGTTAGGAACCATTAGGATAGGGATAAATAAGACAGAAAATATAATGCCGTTATATAAATCCATGGTATGCCTACACCTTGAATACTGTGTGCAGTTCCGGTTGCTCCATCTCAAGAAACATTAGAATGAGTAAAGGTACAGAGAAGGGCAGCAAAAATGATTAGGGGTATGGAACCGCTTTCATATGAAGAGAGATTACAAAGACAGACTGTTTAGTTTAGAAAAGAAACGACTAAGAAATGATAGAGGTCTGTAAAATCAGGAGTGGGATGGAGAAAGTGAATAAGGAAGTATTATTTACTCCTTCACATAGCACAAAGCGGGGGTCACCCAATGTAGTTAATAGGCAACAGGTTTAAAACAAACATAAGGAAGTACGTCTTCATACAATGCACAGTCAACCTGTAGAACTCATTACCAGGGGATGTTGTGAAGGCCAAAAGTATACCTGGGTTCAAAAAAGAATTAGCTAACTTCATGGAGGATAGGTGCATCAGTGGCTATTAGCCATGCAACCCCATGCTTTGGGTATCCCTAAATCTCTGACTGCCAAACGCTGGGACTGGATAACAGGGGATGGATCACTTAATAAATGCTTCATTCTCTCTGAAGCATCTGACACTGGCCACTGCTGGTAGACCAGATACTGGGCTAGATGACCATTAGTCTGACCCAGTATGGCCATTCTTATGTTGTTCTCCAAGATCTCCACACTGCTCTAAGGGCAGGTCTTCACTACAGGGGGGGGGGTCGATACGCAAATTGAGCTACGCGAATAGCGTAGCTGAATTCGACGTATCGCAGCCGACTTACCCCGCTGTAAGGACGGCGGCAAAATCGACCTCCGCGGCTTCCCGTCGACGGCGCTTACTCCCACCTCCACTGGTGGAGTAAGAGCGTCGATTCGGGGATCGATTGTCGCGTCCCAACGAGACGCGATAATTCGATCCCCGAGAGGTCGATTTCTACCCACCGATTCAGGCAGGTAGTGTAGACTTAGCCTAAGACAGCTAAGCTTTTTATGGCCTTGTAGTCTGTGGCAGTGTCCTCACCCAGAATCTGTAAAGCAGATTCCTTCTTGCACTGAGTTGTAATAACAACCTGCTTGAGAATGGTTAAGTTTACCTCCGATTAGTTTCCATTCTTGCTTTTTGCTAACGGAGGATTGGCATTTATAAGCAGCCCAGTTAGCGAGTGGGTGAAATGGTTGCTTATGCCTGCTGGGCTGCAAACCTCAGTTTGCTGCTTCTTTATCTATTGCAACAAAGTCTGTTAGGTTACAGCCACAACTTTTTGTTAGCCCACAGTCTCTGTTTGTTACGGTAAGGCTGTGGTCTGTGTTTGCTCTTGTTGCTGCAGTTGTTTTTCAGTTAGCCATTTCAGGACATTTTTCATTTTCACTCTGTGCAGAGCATGTCTGCAAAACCCATTTCTTGTACCAAATATATATAGGCTGAGACCCAAATCCTCAAAGGCATTTAGGCTCCTAGTTTCCATTGAAATAACTGAAAGTTAGGAGCCTAAATACCTTTAAGGATCCAGGCCACAGTGTCTCACCAGAGCACAGAGAACCTTATTATTGTCCAAATTTACCCTCTTCCTTGGGCTTGGCTTTATTTATAAGTAAAACATAAACCTCATTCTAAGCTTTTCCCCTTTGCATGGGCATTTCTAGAAGTTGTTCTCTCCCTAAGGTCACTGCCTATCAATCTAGTATTAAGGTTTGTGGCAGGTATGGCTCATTAACTCAGAGTTTCTCTGCAGGGTTCAAACACTTGTCATGGTGGATCAGCAGATTTCTGCCACCCTGTTACGAGTTTTTTTTATTTAATAATAAAATACATGTTTATATTCTGAATTATTCATCTTTGTGGCTGGGGGAAGGTTGTGATGTAAGGGGGCTGATGAAGGGGTGGGAAGAGGAAAAGAAAGGGGAGAAGAGAGAGGGTAGTTGGAGGAAAGGAAAGATATCATTGTGAGAAGATGGAACAAAGGACATGAAAAGATGAGATGTATGTGGGAATGCAATGCATGGGTCAAGGCAGGAAGTTAACCCAAGCACCAGTCAATGAGGAAAATTCAGTAAAAAGAGTCAAGATGATATTACAAGCTGATGGGTTTTCAGTTGACTAAAATGACAGGCAAGACTAGGAGATGGCGGGAGAACCTGGCCCTTTTCCCTATCCTTCTGGGTTTTACAGGGATTGTTTCAGACACACTGTAGTATTCACATTGAAAAGGTTATCTTTGTGACCAGTAGGGTTGGAAACATAATCTATGTTTAAATTCTGCAGAAACTGACCGGGACACTAGAGAAGAGGCAGAATGGCATTCTTGCTTATTCTGAATCCAGAATTGGTTGTAAAACAAATAAAAGATGTTAAAAAGCCCTCCCTAGTTCTTAATATATTTTTTCCCATATCTGTATGAGATGGAAATACAAGAAATTATTAGTTCCCGACAGAGACAATCAAACAATTATTAGTTTCATAATTCAATGTAAATGTTCTTTTAAAAGTGTCAGTTTAATCATTCTCTTGTTATAAATGTTGCAATAACATTTTGTGGTGAATATCTTCATTAAATATTAGTACTTAAAAGAAGAGAAAAATTCAACCACAAGTTTTTGAGCTTGATGTAGGAATCTCACTGGGTGAAATCCATCATCTGTTATTCAGGAGCTCAGATTAGATGACACAATAGTCTCTTTGGTTTTAAAATTCATTAATCTATAAAATAGACTATAGTAAATTATACAAAAGGCATCTTTAGAGATTTGTGGGCTCTTAAGGATAGGATATTTTTGTGTAAATATTTTTTCTGCAATTGTTGGTATCTCCCATGACCCTTTCTGTTTCTAATAAAAAACATTTCATTTCATCTTCTGTAGGTAACAGACTTGATTTTCTGAGCAAGCCTAGCTTCCATTGACTGCAAATGGAGTTGTGGGTCCTCAGAGCCTCTGAAGTTCAGTCCCTACCTGTTTTATGTATTTATCTAGCTTCTAATTACTTTCCACTCATCCCTGCATTTTAGCATGGTTATGGTATTCTGCCTTTCCACAATATGTGCCCCAGCTCACTCCTCGGACCCACCACCACCTTCTGAATTATTCAGGAGCTTTGATACCAAGGATAGGATTCGCAGATGTATTTAGGCACCTAACTCCCATTAAAATCATCTGGAAATCAATGGGTGTAAGGTGCCTAAATACCTTTGTGAATCCCACCCCAGGTTACCTAGAGGGGCACCACAGAGGCACTTATAGTTCTGGCAGCTTTTCTACAATCTTACTATAAATTCAGAGATAGTCATATAATTGAAGTGTGGGGGAAGGTCAAGCTGAACAAACTTGTGAACTTGACTATTCAACTGTTGAACTCTGAGGGTGGCTTCTTAAAATAATTTGTCCTATACAGTTGCTTTCCAATTGGGAAAGAAGAGACTTCGCTGAGAGAATAATTTTCATTCATTTACTTTGTTTCTAGAAGTTGCTATGCTTCTGTCAGGCAACTAGTCAGGCCTATCAACTTTAATCATGTCAGTTGAAAGATGGTGACGTTTTTCCATAATTTTCTCATCCTTGCACATAATGGACAGACATCTTCAAGATGTGTAGATATGTAAGGAACTGACCAGGCAATCATCCAGGAGAGACATTTAAAGGAACAGCAGTTTTTAAACATTATTTTAAAGGAAATATATGTAGGACTTTAAGCTTAAAACAACCACAGGTTTTTATGGTTTTCTTCGTTGCTTTTTGTTTGGGCATGTGGAAGATGGCCTGCCAAATTGGGTCCCCGCCTGTGGCAACATAAAGCATGTATTCTAGAGCTGGAATTAATGGCATGGAAGATAGAGTTGTAACAGCAAATGGAGAAATGAAGATAACTCAGCAAAATTGTGTCTTGAATATAATGGTAGTTAGAGGCATTGGGCCCTGATCCTACAATGAGATGCTTCTAAGTGGACCCCTGTGTATCATGGATTCTCACTGAAGTCAGTGAGACTCTGCATGGGTTCAGTGGTCTGCCTGTGCACCTCTTATTGCAGGATTGAAACCATCAATTGTAAGGTCTTCAAGGCAAGGACCATAGTTGCTTCTATGGTTCCTTGCACCCACGTAGAGCCCCATTCAGCTTCTGGGGTCAGCATACATGGTGTTCATTACAGGATTGGGACCTGTATTTGTATAGGGCTTTGTACAATATAGTTCTGATCCTCTCTGTGGTCAATGGGTCCTAACAAGTTGTAAATAAAAATAGTATTTCTAGACTATTCTTCATTGACATTAGGAATGGACCTGCTGGTCAAAGCATCAAACAAGCTGTTAAGACCAGAGGATGATAGGCTCAGCTCTATAAATAAGAAAGCTGAGCATATAATTCAAAGTTTAGAATTTGCTCAGAGCTGAGCAAATAAGTCCAAATTTTGCAAACATGTGCATACAAGTAATTTTATTGAGTATAAATTGATAGAACTATTTATGTGGGTAAAATTACTGACACGTTGCAAGAGTCTGCAGAAGTTAGAGAGGAGGATGTGAACTCAGGATATGGTACTGACTACAGTCAAAAAGTTTATGATGATGGGGACGCTTCAGAAGACAAACACATGAGAGGATGCCAAAGAAAATAATGCATATACAACCAAAGTCAGTCTGATCCTGAGCTGACCATCAACTAGACCAGGGGTGGCCAGCCTGAGCCTAGAAGGAGCCAGAATTTACCAATGTATATTGCCAAAGAGCCACAGTAATTTGTAATGATTATATACATATATGTGTGTGTGTGTGTGTGTGTGTGTGTGTGTGTGTGTGTATGCACACACATAATCATTATATATGTTAATATATATTTATTATACATTTATAATATATAGTTAACGATAATAACTTAATCTTTTACATAGTGGGACTTCTGGCAATCTTTGCTTTCAAAAAAACAACAACAACAAAACAAGTTTGGTTTGTGTTCAGTTGTGCTCACACGCAGCAGTTCTCTTAAGTGGCTGTCTGTCAAAACGGATCGGTGCTTGGATTTCACATGTTTGAGTGTTGAGAAAACAGACTCACAAAGATAGGTCGAGGCAAGCATCAAGATTAATTTTAGGGCTGCACCTCTGATGTTAGGGTATTTATCCTTTGGTACAGATTTCCAGAAAGTAAGGGTCCCCTCTGTCTTCTGAACAGATTTCAATCTGTCATCTTCCAAAAGTTCTATTATTTCCATCTGGGATGTTGCTTCGTCAGTGACTAAAGGAGACTTCAGACAATCGGCTTCAGCACTAAATAAATAAATCATAAATCTGATTTGAGGCCTTTTCTGCTGCAAATCTTGGAATCTTTCCTCAAAACTTTCCTTAAGGTCTTTAATCACACTCATATCTAGTTGTGCTCTGTTTTAGGCGTTCTGCTGCATTCTCTTTTGATCTGGCTTGAAGTTGTGACATTGAGGGAGAACTGACACTTTTCCTCAAGCATTTGTCTGTGAAACAACTGAAGTTTGTTCATGAATGCAAATACGCCTTGCACTAGATCAGACAGCAACCGGAATTTTCCTTGTAAGTCCACATTTAGTTTATCCAAATGCAGCAGCATGTCTGCAAGAAATGCCAAGTCTAGAACCCACCCAGGATTTGTAAGCTCGGGTTGTATTCTGTGCTTCTCCACCATAAAAAATTGTACTGGTTCCAGGAGCTCGAAAAAATGGGAAATAACTTTACCTTTCAAAAGCCATCGAACTGAGCAGTGAAATGGCAAATCGGCAGGGGAGTCGTCTTCATCCAGTTCTTCAATTAGATTTTGAAATTGTCTGTGATTTGAGTGCATTTGAGAGAGAGAAATTCACAATGTGCAAGACAGGTTTCATGACATGATTAAATTTGAGATTTTTAGATACCAGTTGTTCCTGATGAATAATACAGTGAAGTGTCCAAAATTCGGAAAAGCTCTTGTCAGACTTACAAAGCCCTACTAATCCATTCGCAGATCCCCACAGGTACGGAGCCCCGTCCATTGCAATGGCGGTGATTTTCTGTAAAGGCAAGTGGCTTTTCACAACTACCAAAATCAGCCACCTCCTTTAGATCTTGTCCATGAGTTCTGTCCTTTAGTGACACGATATTGAGGAGTTCTTCCCTTCATCAGACACAGTGCAGACACATACCAATAATTGAGGTTTATCCTGAGCATAGCACGACTCATCCAAAGTGATGCTCAAATACTCTCACTGCTGAAGTTGCAAGTGCAGTTGCGATTTCATGTCACTGTTCAGGTCGGAGATTCTGCATTCTGTTGTGTGGCGTGAAAGCTGCAGGCCAGAAATTTTCTACTGTAGAGTCTCGTTCTCTGGTGACAGGATTGAAATCACATCAATGATGCACATTTTTATAACCTTGCCTTCAGAGTAGGGCTTTTTTGCATGGGCTATGTGCCAGGCCACATAATAGGAGGCTAACGTTACAGTCTGCGATTGGTTGGCAAATCTGGTGAAGAACTGGGCTTTTACATCTGTTTTTTTTCAACGTTTTCAGTTTTAAAGTGTGGAGTTGAGAACCTTGTGGGAATTCTTGATCCATATGTGCATGGCTCAAAGTGAAATGATGCTGCACGTTGAAGATTTGAACTGAGAGATACACGTCTAGCAAAGAAGACACACGGCCTTACCATTACATTCAACGGAAAAGTACTTATTCTCCCACTCCTGTTAGAAGCATAGATTTTCATCTGTGTATTTTCTTTTCTGTTTGCACTTGCCTTCCATTGTTAGATGGTGTAAGAAAAAATTTGATTAAAAATTTCCACACTAGCTAGTCACTATGTGCTTTATTCAAGGAGAAACTGGTGCCGGCCAGGGGGTGCTGAACCCCTGGCTCTGTCCCAGGCCCTGTCCCCCACTCCACCCCTATCCCCAAGTCCCCACCTCTGCCCCGCCTCTTCCCTCCCCCAAGTGAGCCGTGTCCTCGCTCTCCCCCCCCCCCCCCCCCGAGCCTCTTGCAAGTCACAAAACAGCTGATCGCGGCGGGCAGGAGGCATAGGGAGGGAGGAGGCGGCGCTGGGGGAGGAGGGGGGAGGCTGCATACCACATCCTCTTTCCCCCCCCTTCCCCCCAGAGCCTCCTCAATGCCGCGAAACAGCTGATCGCGGTGGGCGGGAGGCACGGGGGAGAGAAGAGGAGGTGCTGATTGGGGGCGCCTCCGGCGGGCAGGAGGCACTGAGGGAGGGCTGATAGGGCTGCCAATGCTGAGCACCCACCATTTTCCCCCAGAGTCGGCTTCTAGCAGGAGCCGCATATTATCTTCTGGAGAGCCGCATGCGGCTCCGGAGTCACAGGTTGCCCAACCCTGAACTAGACAGTGGGACTTCATATGCAGGGACACGACCAGGCTGGTTTTAATGAAGGAACAAGCCATGGACAAGAATGAATGATGACACTGTACTGCTCCCCCTGTCTGCAAAGATGCTCTGGGATGAGAAAGGGGGGGGGGGGAAGAAGCAAGTGTTTGCAGAATCTGGTCCTTAAACAAAAAAAATTGATTTACTTCAGTCTCTTGTGGTACTTTTGCTCTGCTTTCAAGAAATGTTAAGGCTTCCTGCTCTGAGGCTGTAGCAAGTTTTTGATGCAGCCTAGAACAAAAAACATTCCAACTTTTATAATTTGCATATACAGGCTTCACTATTTAGATTTTTATACTGGAGATTGTAATGCTGTGACTGTTTAAATTGAATCAAAATGAATGGTAAATTATAAAACACGTCGGCATGAGTAAAAACTATTTTAAAATCTTTAAAAGTAAGAAGTGTGAGCTTTAAAAAGCTGGAGAGTAAGATAGTGTGCTGCTCATTCTGCAGATTATGGTATGTCAGTTCTTTGTAAAATGTTTTATTGCAGTTAAAAGTGTTTCATCTTTATCAATTAGAGTTACCGTAGGACATCTATCTTGAGCATCTTTTTGGAATTCTAGCAAAGTATTTGAATTGGGCTTGTTCTGAGTTTGATTGCTCATGTCTGGCACAGTCTCAAGTTTCCTCTGAATGGTAACAAAGACTGTAGAGTGTTGTTGGTACTGCTGTGAGAGGCATGCTTCCTTAGTCCAGGTAAGAGAGTGAGTTTCTGTCTGCTGTATAAGTATTTTGCAGAAAGTATTTGGTATTTTGAAACAGCTGCTGTTTTAAATTAATAAAGAATTCATAGCATATTAAATTTAAGACATTCCTGGAAGTTGCAAGCAGGAAAACTACAGTGTGTTGGGGGGAGGGGTAAAGAATTAGCCTAGTTTGTCATTTACATGTCTAAACAAATAGATTAAAATTTGGGAATTATTTTACCACCTTTTTCCTTAACTCAGTTGTCCGAAGTGGTGCTGGCTAATTAAAGCATTGAATGTGGAATATTGAATGTGGCCTCATGCCATTAAAACTATCCAAAATGGTTATACCTATTTTAAATTGGTATAATGAACTTTGCCCTTTATGATCTATACTTTGTCAGTTATTTCTTTCAAAAAATGTACAAAAGGAGAAAATCTTATTCTTTTTAGATCCTTAGAAATATATCTTAAAAGTAGGTTAATATGTATGCATTTTATTGCATGGTATTTCACTATAATAATTTTTATCTAGTACAGTTCTCTTGAAGTATTTGTGCTTTGAAAATGTCAGCTGTATTCTAATGAAGCCAGGGTATTGTTTGCTCATAAAGAGGCCAGTGCATTCCACTGCTTTATGGTTTATTATGAGGCACAGTGTGAGAGTGTGGGTGGCACCATTTGGTGTCTGCTTGTTGGGGTAGTAACTGCCATTATGCTAGTTTTTTTTTGTTTGTTTGTTTTGTTTTTGGATTGGCAAGAAAATATAATAAATGAGATCTTGCCTAGATCTGAACAATGTAAGCAAAGACTTTACTATTGTATGTTCTCAAGAAATGGAGTGAGTACACTTGAGATACCCGGAATAAGCGTATATACTTAAGTAGCCTGAAGTATGAGCAGTAGTACTCTGTGGGTTTTTTCCAATACATATGTTACCAAGAACAATACTACATAACTGTTTTAATTTAGAGGGGAATCTTTCTAATACTTTAGCTTTGTCAAATAAAGTTGTAATGTGATCAGAATTATGAAAAGAATAATAATTAAATCCATGGAAGTAATCAACAAGATTTGATTTAAAAAAAATGCACAACAGACTTTGAGCTGGAAAACTCCTGATGAGGATTTGATTCAGAAAAAAAGAAACAGATGTCTCTCCTGTTACAATTGAGGTTGTTTCATTCAAAGTTCACAGTAGCTGATGAGGGTGAGGAGGTAATAAATCTGGCTTAACCAGCTCGTATCTAAAGAAAACTTGTGGGAATTAAATTATTTTATTTTATTTGATGCTTTGCATTTTTAATTGTATTGTAATATCATGGAAACTTTGATTTTCTTATTGTTGGCTTTTTTTTTAAATATCTGAGGTGTATATGATCTGGGAATGAGTTAATATCTGCAAAAGTGGGTTTTTACTTCAGTTAAATCAAGTATAGGAAACTGACTTGGTAGAAATATTTTTGATTCAAATTCTTTTTGTGCCCCAAATGACTGAATACTTGAGAAACTATCTACATGTGTTAAAGCCAGCTAAAAATATAGATGTTATCTGAAGTTCAGTAGAAAAGCTTAAAATGAAATTCACATGTAAAAGGTTGAGCTATTTTAGGGGTTAATTGTTCTGTTTGCTTCCTAAATAAAGTATAGTGATTGACCTAAGGGGCCTCATGTGAGTAAGATCTACAGCAATTAAAGTATTTTGTCTATGAAGAGGGAGTCAGTTAGCTGATAGCTATCAGTTAATAGGGTGGGTAAGAGAGTGGTGGTTTTTAACTGACTTATTTAAATATTTATGGAAGTGCTGTGTTTGATACTTATTTTAAAATATATAATATAGCATCAAATTTTGAAATACTGTAGTAGTTTGAATGGATCAAAGACTTGTTTTGTGTCCTTGATGATTAAGCAATGTAGTTTTTTCTCTTGCTGTGTTGTTTTATTCCATTACCTTACATAATTTTAAGATTTATTGCTAGTAAGATAGAGAAAACTTAGACCCTGATCCTGCAACTGGTTTCATGTGGGAGGAGTACTGCATACAGCTCCATTGAAATATTGGGCCTTTGCATCAGACATTTAATCCGTAATGCTTCACAGTATTTTCATAATAACCTTATGTTATTGAAATAATGCTTATCCTTATGCTGCACACTAAACTTGTTAGTGAGATCCAGTTGCAGGATCAGGACCATATGGGTGTTAAGGGTCTGTTCCCAAAGATCTAGTTGGAGAATTGGAACCAAAGGCTTCAGTTCTTCAAGCTTTTCTACATGGGTAGGATACTGCGTTGAGCCTGAAGTTATTGGGACTCTGTTCAGGCATAGGGATCTGCCCATATAAATCAATTTGAGAGATTGGGGTTGCAGCTGTAAGCTCTTCAGGGAAAGGGACTATGTATTCTTTTTGTATATGACTGTACTACATCTAGCAATTTTTAGATGCTACTGTAATATAAGGGATGGCTGTATGAACCAATGATGATGTTTGATCTTACAGGACAATTCTCCCTGGCTGGGACAGACAAACCCTCTTTTTAAAAGCAAAATATTTACCATTTTCTATTCCGTCCTCCAGCATATTGTCTAGACCTGTGTATGTCAATGAAGTTAAAAGATTTTTCTGTTATGTTTTGTTTTTGTTTTTTCTTCTACGCACGTCTGTGTTTCTAACTTTCAAATACTGGAAGGTATGTTTTTGTTCCTTGAGGCTATAACTTTTTGTTTGTGTTTTATTTTTTTCTAATAATACAGGTACCAAATAAAGCAATACACATCTCATGATATCCAACTATGTAATACTTTGCAATGTTGTAGCATGATTTCTGTACCTCCTTTAAAATGTTTTAACTTCATAGAAACCAAAGCATGAAGAAACATCACATACCCTTATTGCAAAATATCTTACTAAACATCAAATATTTCACAACTTTTAGGCCAGTTTTAGCTCTGCCAATTAAAAGCTCTCTGTAGGCTACAATTTTTACTCTTTAAAATGATTTAATTATTAATTCAGTATAAAACATGATGACCAGACATTTCCCAAGTTGAATATTCATTCCTAGGTTTTAAATGCTGTTAAATCTAAATCTAAGTTATCAGCATTTTTCTAATATGTTTCTTTCCTGTTAAATGCAAGGGCTTGCTTTCCTGTTGAAATGTATTCTCGGTTACCCCAATTGGGTGATGTATGCTTACTTTCAGACATGGTTTGCTTCAAACAAGCAACGTCAGATTCTATATATATATTCCCAAATTGACATTGTTTCTGACTGCTTTTCAACTAAGTTTCAGACCTGACAGAATTTAAACAGAAAAAATAACTGAAAAATCTGTAGCTTTGTGTCTTTTTTAATAAAAGACTGTAACATTATAGCAGTCCATGCTGTATGTTAGGATGTAATGTACAGACTAAGTATCTAAAATAAGTGTTGTGGAATGATTGACTCATAAAAATTGGCTAAATTTTTGTTCTATAACACAGCAACTTTATAATTATTAATGAAGTTATAGGAGTAAAACTTAAACCTAAATATCATGTAAATGAAATTTCTGGTAATGTATGTAGATAAAAAGAAGCACATCTTTCCCCTCCAATGTCATGTAAAGGCATAGGTCTCAGTTCATTTAATACTGCTTGTATTTTTCTAAATAAGAAATTATAGCATTGGTGGTCCTCCATTATACACAATAATAATAGTGACAGATATTGACTGAAAAAATAATTTGTCTATGATACCTCTCTGTCAGGAGAACAATAGCATTTTAATGCACTTATTCACGACAGCTCCTTATTTTGAAGTTGTACCAGTGATTAACAGTACTTATCTTGTGCATTGTTTTTATATACAGTATGATTATAGACGCAGGCTTGATTGCTGGACCGTTTTTTTTAATGGAAAATAGTACCTACAAACAAAATATTTGATAGTTTACTTCTTGGATTATCTCTGAAGCTCTTGCCTTAAGTTCCTAAAGCAAGAATAACCTTTTTTTAAAATTACTTGGGTGCTGGTAGTGCATAGTGCTGTACACACAAAATGCAAACAATGGAAATATGTGATGTGAGTTAGGCATACAGGAGTAATCTTATTGCTTTATTATTTGTATTGCCATACTACCTAGGAGCCCTTGTCATGGACCCAGACCCCAGTGTGCTAGGAGCTATACAAGCAAAACAAAAATATGGCTCCTTCCCCAAAGAGCTTACTAGCGAATTATAAGACCAGACACAACATATGGTTACAGAAGAAGGGAGTACAAGAAAACAATGAGACAATAATGATCAGCATGATAGGCAGTGGTATCTGCTCACCCAGCAGCCTAACCTTTGTCAAGTTTATTGAAGGCATCATGGCAAAGAAGAGTTTTAAGAAGGGATTTGAAGAAGGATAATGAGGTAGCTTTGCAGATGTTTATGGAGCGCTCCTCCCAAGTGTGCAGGGCAGCTTGGGAGAAAACACAAAGCCATACTGACTATTTTGTATTAGCACCTAGGTATTATTTATGAGTGCTTAGTAAAATAAACAAAGGAGATATTCTGTGGCCAAGGACTTTCCCACCTAGTGTAGGCAGAGAAAATAGTTCAGATACCAGGGGTCATAATTTGCTAATGATTATTATTAATAATCATGTTTATCATGGCAATTTCTAGTGACCAACTGAAAGTAGGCCCCCATTGTACAGCACTCAGCACCAAACACAGAATAGTAGATAGTCCCTGCCCTGAAGAATTTACAGTCAGTGATCTATGTGTGAAAAACAGTATATGTTGTGTCTACACAAAACTTGAAAAGAGGATCTGGTAGGTTTAGAATATTTGAGTCTTGTCTTCACTACAAAAAAAAAAAGTGTTCTCAATTCAGGTTAGCTGACTTGAGGTAAAATCCTAGTGAAGACAAGGCAGTTTGTAGTTTTCACACAAGTTAGCACAGTGTTGCCTAGTGGATAGAGCAGTGGACTGGGACTCACAAAATCTGGGTTCTATTCCCAGCTTCTGCGACTGGTTTGGTGTGTGACAATGGGCAAGCCACTTATCTGCTCTGTGCCTCAGTTTCCCCATCTGTATAATGAGGATACTGATATCAAACTCCTTTCTAAAGCTTTTTTAAAGCTACGGATGAAAAGCATTATAGAAGAACTAGTTGTTATTATCTGTGTCTTTGTACTTAGATCTGTCTATGCTGATCTGTTTCATCCATATGAAAGGATTACTATATGTAGGGGATAAATCTGCCACTTTGTGCTCAACTGTCTTTGCCTATGCCTGCCATATTGCTGAGGCTTGTTCTGTGAAATGTTAATTTGCATAGTCTTGTTGTCATCTTCTATGGTCCTCAAACAAAGGACATTATTAATACTTTGCATTTATGTAGTGTTTTTCCATGTTTAAAGGCTTTACATACACTGTGTACGTTGGTTACAGAATTGTGTTGAATACTCATTACTGAAGTCTGCTGTTTTCTATTCAAAGGTGACCTGTAAAGAGAGACATGTCTGTGTCCTTTTTAGATTCTTTATTATGTACAAATAATTCCTGAAGGGATTTTAACCCTGTCTCTTTTTTTAAACATTAGACATATCAAGTTTTGACATTCCTATTTTTGCTGGAATACTGGTAACCTCCAGGCTTGATAATTGCAACTCATAACTAGGAATAAAGCCATGTCTACTGAGAACATTTCAACTCGTATAAAATACCTCAGCCAGTCTTTTTCACAACCATGATCACTATGAACCTATCACCCCAGTGCTCTGCTCTCCATGCTGCTCTCCAGTGAACAGGCTAGTTCAAGATCTGTGTCCTAATTTTCAAAGCCCTCCATGGGATTGGTCCTAGCTACTTGAGATATGATCTCTCTCATGCCCCTGACCTCTCACTGCAGCTCTGTTCCACTGGACCCAGTGAGTGCTGGACATAGAACTTTTGCAGAGCTAGACCTAGAATATGGAACTCACTCACACAAGAGATAAGAATGACAATGGGCCTTACTGCTTTCAAAACAAACTCATTTCCTTGACATGGAGTGGATGTGCACCCATCCACATAAACAAACAGACTGTAGAAACTATTTTCTATTTTTAAATATTTATGAGGTGATTGGCTAGTACAGTCAAGGTCACTTGAGTACCTGGACTATGACATTGTAAGGGAGTGAAAGTTGAGAGAGAAGATATTTTAATCACTGTTCAAAACTTTGTTTTTGATTAATATCTGTTTAACTCAAACACCTGACAAATGCTTAGAATTAATGCTCTTTTAGTGAAAGTTTCAGAATTTCCACCCCTTCAGTGGAGGGTGAAAGAGTACTTCAGCCTATGTCTGATATTTCTAAGGTAAAAATTTAGTAAGACCCCTTCCTCCCTGCTTTAAAAAACATTTCAATCCATATTTATGAATCCTAATGAAGCAAAAAAGTTATGCAAGAAGGGCTGGAAAAAACGCATCTTAAAGGAGGTCACTTTTATGATTTTCTGGTGCAGTTCATTTACCATCAAAAGGGGGGATTTGTGGAGAGACAGAGTAGATAAAATAAAATAAAAGTCTGCATCACTGTGACAATGAACTCATATATGAACCATGGCTGAATGGTGTTATCTGTGTCAAATTTAGACTGTGTAGGCTTTTCAGCAGGGTTTGTATCTTCTGCATTGGTAAAACAAACACACTAAAGGTGATCTTGTGTGGTCATCCAGATTGCTTTGCAAAACAAGACACTAAAAATATTAGACTCAAATACATCATGATCATTGCCACATTTTGAAAAAACGCTTTTGTGCCAAGGTAGTTGGATTAGCTAGGTAGATGGACATAAGTGTTATGCACTTGGCCTTAAAACAGGAATGTTTGTTATATTATAAAACAAAATTTTACGTTAACTATGTAATCTTAATATATTACATTAATACTCAAAAGTCAGGAAATGAAAGCATTAACTCAGTCACCTTGTACATCCTCAATACTTTGTGGTAGACATTTAACCAAAAACTTTAATATATTAATATAAAAAGCACATGGGCATAGAAAATATAACACTTGCTTGTCCATCGGTGTGGTAAAACACAGGCCCAGTGCAAGTGGAACTGTGGTATTGAGAGAAGCAGCACAGTTTCACAGATCTGAAAAAAAGTAATAGGATGGCAGCTATGTATAGATGATGGAGTGCTGGGAAAAATTCGAGTACTGTAGTTGTCTGGATTGACTTCTTGGTAAAAATAAATGTTCTAAAATCTAGCAAAAATGTAAATTTAAAATTGTTTTTTAAAACTATGTAAATATAGCAGTATAAAGAGTTGTGGATTTCTTTTCTTACTGCATTTTTCATTTGATATCATAAGGCCTTAACACAAATCCTGAAATGCAGCAAAGGTTGTTAGAGCTGGTTGGAAATTATCTGACAAAACTTACAGTGAATCAGCATTTTCTGATTAAATTATTTGGTCAGATCTATTGCAAATTAAACTAAATTTTTGTTGCTAGCTAGGCAGCTTTCCATTGGAAACATGCTGATGTCCCAGGGTGGACAGCCCCACAGCAGAGAGCCTTTCAGCCCTACGAGCCCCAGCTGGAGTCACATCTCTGAGGCTGCTAGGTTCAACCCACTCTGCAGCAGGCAGCCACTGGATCTGGTGCTCCTGGGCTGGCTAGGCTTCTTGCTCTATGGCAGGGGCCAGGCCAGCCCCAGGATCTTGGCTGAGGCTCTTGGAACGGGATAGGCTCCTCACTCTGCATTAGAGACCAAGCCAGCCCCAAGTTCCACCCTGAGTTCCTGCTGGAGCTGGGGCTTTCTTGGGGCTGTCTAGGTTCCTTGCTCCTCAGCTTGGATCAAGCCAGCCCCGGAGATGGGGATTCAGAGGCCTCTAGGCTCTTGGCTCTGCTGGGCTCCCTGCTTCAAAGCAGAAAGCTTTAGAGTAGAAGCCCTGAGAATTTCAGCTAGGCTCTAGGGCAGCCTTGCCATGCCAGGGCTTCCAGGCTCCCTGCTTGGAGCCTGAAAGCCCTGGAAGCCCCAGCTCAATAGCAGAGGGAGCCTTGAAATCCTGGGACCAACTCCCATGATCTGCAGCTCTGGGGCAGCAGTGCCATCTGGACTACACTTGGGTACCCAGTCCACCTGGAGATGTTTCCCTGGAGCCATGGACCCTTGGAGCCCCAGTAATGGCTCAGTGAAAATGACATTCTTGTCATTTCCTGAATAGTCAGTAACAACAGCAGTTTCACATTTACTGTCAGAAACACCATGGTTTGTTGTTTCCAAAATGAAAATCTTCAATTCACTGAGAATTTTCAGTAAATTCTGGTCTTGTTCTGATGTGGTACAAACCCAGATTCAGAAAACTGAAACTTCTCCTGAAAAGTTTTGGCTAGGTCTAATTGCTAACACTTTCTTTATTGGTGGATTCAAGTTTAAGTTTTATTAAATCTGCATGAAGCACCATTTTTTAGTAAGCTGAAGATGAGTTTGCAAAGGCGTTACATTCCTCTCAATTGCGTTTCTCTGTCTGTATGTAATGTGATAATTTTTTAACACCACATCTGATCAATTCCAAGTTTTCAAAGAATGTTCTAAGCATCAGTGGCCAGAACCCTATTGATTTGTGAGGAGGAAATGGGGGGACAGATGCAGCCTCTGCCATATGTTGGAGTACAACCACAGCTTCCTGCACCTCTGCAATTTTCTATAGATCAAACAACTGTTTGATAGCACCTATTTACGCATTTTAGCATAACAGTATCCCAACTCAGCTGTGCTCACCTGCCCAGTAGAGTTTAACATGCTGACACCCTGAATGACTTGTGTCTCAGATAGAAAGAAGAATAATGGTGGAGGAGGGAAGTGCGAGTGCACACAGCTTCTGGCATGGGGGTGGAATAGTGACCCCAATATTGTGGGAGGAGGAATTGGGACATACAGAATACTTGGCAGGGGACATTGGGAGACCCTGGTATTGCGGGAATGGGAATGCACATAGAGTCCCTTCCATGGGAGGAAGATTGAGGGACCCTGTTATGGGGTTGGGGAACATAGGCCCTGGAATGGGGGGAGAACAGGAAACACTGTCATGAAGAAATGGGGGGTACACAGCTGTGGGCAAGAGAGGAGAATAGGAAACACTGGCACATGGCAGAGGGGAGAATGGGAGTGAGAAATGAATGGGGTACTTTCACAGATCTCATCAGGCTCCTCCTGCTAACCACTCACCTCTGGGTCCCTAGGTGTTTTAAGCTTCCCTGTGTCTCAGCATGCTGCAGCACTGTTTTCTCTCTTGTTCTTTTTGGCACATTTAATTGGGAACCAACTCTGACTATATGCCTTCACAGAAATGGAGCCCCTCAACCCACTTGTGTTAGGCTGCCAGGACCAGTGCTGATCCCCAAAATATTCCAGGAGCTTAAAAGTATGTTCTCCCAGGATTCCACCAAAGATGTGATCCTTCTGGGTTATGGTTTAACTCTCTCAGAAGACACATGGCATATGTAGCATACAACACACACAGACACTTTTCCCAGAGTCTAGCATAGGGGTGAGTAAACTTTTTGGCCCCAGGGCCACATTGGGGTTGTAAAACGGTATGGAGGGCCAGTTAGGGAAGGCTGTGCCTCCCCAAACAGCCTGGCCCCTACCCCCATCCGCCCCCTCCCATTTCCCGCCCCCTGACTGCCCTGCTCCGAGCCCCCAATCCATCCAACACACACACCCCACTCCTTGTCCCCTGACTGCCCCTTCCTGGGACCGCTCCCCCGGGACCCTGCCCCCTACCAACCCTTCCACCCCCGCTCCCTGTCCCCTGACTACCCTGACCCCTATCCACACCCTTGTCCCCTGACAGCCCCCCCCCCCGAGACTCCCATACCTATCCAACCCCCCCGTTCCCTGTCCCCTGACCCCTCCCATCCCCCCCCCGAACCTCCACCCCATCCAACCGCCTCCTGGGGCCCCCTGCCCCTAACTGTCCTCCCCGGGACCTCACCCCTTATCCAACCACCCCCTGCTCCCTGTCCCCTGACTGCCTCACAGGACCCACTGCCGCTTATCCACCCCCCCCCACCCCACTCCTCAACCCCTTACCATGCTGCTCAGAGCAGCAGGACTGGCTTATTGGAAAGCCTGGAGGTGGGCGGGTGCAAGCCGCGCAGCCCAGCAGGAGTGGCGGGCCAGAGCGCTCCCCACATAGCTGTGGGGGAGAGGGGAGCTCAGGGGCTGGGCAGGACAGTCCCGCGGGCTGTAGTTTGCCCACCTCTGGTTTAGCACATTATTGTCCTTTAATAGCATGAGAAATACACAGATCCATACAAAATAATAAATTCTACACCATTTTCCTGCATCTGTTTCCTCACCACTCCAGAGCATTTTTTGGGCTAGGGTCAGGATCCTCTGGAGACATCTAGGTCCTTCTGCTGCACAGCATGGATTGTGTGCTGAAACATAGTCTTCTCCCTTCAACTCATCACCTCTTACTTCGGCTGTCCATGGCCTTCCTTCTTCCTGTCCACTTTTGCTTCTTTGTTTTGTATTTTGGCAACTTTTCACGCCTCCAAAAATACCTCTCAGACCAGAGGAGGAAATTCCTTCTCCCAGCAAATTCCCTTATCTATTGATCATTCATTAAGAGATGAGTACTCCCCATTGTCCCTGATCACGGGAAGATATTGACACAGCACTGCTAATCTATGATGGATACATATATAGAGGGGTATGGGTGATACAGCAGTTTTTATAGCAACAGCTTCACAGGATCAATCCGAATTCACAAGTTCTTCTTCAAGTGATGGTCTCTATGTGTATTCCACACATAGGTTTGCATGCACACCATGCACCCAAATCTGGAAATTTTTCAAAGCAGTGTCCATTGGCCCACATATGCACAGTAGCTCTCCTCATGCTCCCAACCAATGATATATAAGGTTGTGTGGGCCAACACCTCTCCAGTTCCTTCTCACCACCGCATGGCCTGAGTCAGAATTGTGTCCTCTTTCACTTCTACTTGGAGTGGAGCTTTCAACACCTAAGCCCAAGGATGATTCTTCTAGGGCTTCCCATGAGAGTAGAGGGCACTCTCATGGGTGTAAGGACAGGGTCCCCATCACAGACTATCCATAAGAGATGTGCTTCTTCTCCATGCCTGTCCAGGTTGGGTGAGACATCTTGCACAGAACCTAAGGGACCAGCTCCATTGAAGACACACACACACACCCCATACAGGAGGGCAAAGCACATAAAAGGAAGGATCTGCCAGTTCTGTCAGTCACCTCAGTACCAAAGTGTAAGGACAGACATTCACTGGTTCCATCTACGGGCGTTGGTCCACTCCAGACCCATTGTCAGTACCGCCTCATTCATCTAAGAACCAACCTACTGATGCAGATGCACCAGGGGTCCTTCAGATTTGACTGACTGAACCCCTCGGACACCAGGGCATATGGAGACTTACATAACACCATAGCATATATTCCTTCTTTATCAACAGTCTCCACTTGTCTCCGGCCTACATCAGTGTCCCAGGAGGGGTCTACATCAGTGAAGCAGTACTCCTTCTCAATCTCTGCCGAATACCAGGAGCTGCTCCAAAGAGTTCCCAGTGACCTCCAGACACTACTAGAGGAGGTCCAGGACTCTCAACATTGGCTCCTGGACATCATGCAATCCCAGGGACCAAGTAAGGAGGCCCTCCTGATCAATGAGGCCATACTAAAGCCAACCAGAGCAGTATGGCACACTCCAACATCCTGTGCCCCTACCCCCCCCCCACACACACACACACACCCCAAGAGGTGATATTTTGTTCTAGCCAAAGGAGCTGAATTTTTATTCTCCCATTCTGCCCCCAACTCTCACTGGTGGTACAGGCAGTTACAGAAAGGGCTCAGTCGCACTATCAAAGGGCCACCTGGGCAGCTAAGGGCTCCAAGAGACCGGACCTCCTACAGGGGAAGTTCTCCATAGGCCTGCAATTTCATGTCACTAACTACTAAGCTGTGTTAGCAAAATATGATTTTAAGAACAATTCCAGGCTTGTAGACTTCATAGATAAGCTTCCCACAGAGGACAGGGCCTAATTTCATTCTCTTTTAGATGAGGGGAAGCTATTGGCAAAAGTAGCCCTCCCGGCTGCAATGGATGTGGTAGACACAGCTTCCAGAAGTCTGGCCACTAGTTTAGTCATGAGGAGGGACCCTTGGCTATATACGTCAGGGTTTCCTAGGGAAGTCCAAAACATCCTCCAGGACCTCCCCTTTGCTGAGTCAAATCTCTTTAATGGGAGAACGTATGAGTCCCTGCACACTAAAAGACTCAAGATCAACTCTCTGCATTCCTTGGGGATTTATACTCCAGCCCTGAGGAGAAAACCCCAGAGAGAGTCCTATAGACCGAGGCCACCCCCTCCTCATGCACCTTATTACTAGCCACTCAGCCAAGCGTCCACAAATGCCAGAGGATTCAGAGGCCTCGCTTCTCAGCCCCCTCCACTGCCACAGCCTGTACTCACTCCCAGCCACCAGCCAAGGGACATTTTTGACGTATTGGTCAAGACCTGCATACCACCACTGAT
Organism: Emys orbicularis; assembly: GCF_028017835.1. Taxonomy (NCBI): domain Eukaryota; kingdom Metazoa; phylum Chordata; order Testudines; family Emydidae; genus Emys; species Emys orbicularis. The sequence goes on along the minus strand of NC_088691.1, from coordinate 74,056,368 downwards.
GCCACCCACCTCTTCCCCTATCATCTTTGGGGGCCATCTCACACTCTTCGCTCACAACTGGAGGAAGATTGCTATGGACAATTGGGTTCTGGAGATTATAAATCAGAGATACTCCATAGAGTTTCTCACCTTTCCTCCTCATTCACTGCCTTCCTGGTTCTACTTCAGGGACCACTCTCACAAGGTGATTCATCAAGAAGCAGAATCCCTTTTACACAGAGGGGCAGTAGAGCACATCCCTCCTCATTACCACGGGAGGGGGTTCTACGCTCCATAGTTCCTAATTCCCCAAAAAAACTCTTCATGGAGATCCATCCTGGACCTTCAGCATCTTTATTCAAAAACTGAAATTCCGGATGATTATATTGGCATCAGTAATCCCCTGCCATCAGGAAGGACTATGGTTCGTGGCCCTCAACCTGAAGGATGCGTATTTCCATGTGTACATTCATCCATCACACAGAAAGTTCCTGCATTTTATGGTAGGCCAGGAACACTTCCAGTTTTAAGTCCTCCCCTTTTGGGTTAGCTACGGCACCCAAAGTATTTATGAAAGTTTTCTCTGTGGTAGCAGCCCAGATGGTACGCCAGGGATATATGATATTTTCATACTGGGACAATTGGCTCCTGGTAGGCCAATCTCGTCAGGCGGCAGGTCGGCAACAGGATATCTGGGCCCCATATTGGACACATATTGGAACTGAGAGTAGTCCACCTTGTGTGCAAGGCCTTCCTTCCATTCATACGCTCACTCCATATACAGATAATGTCAGACAGTATTACCACTGTGGTCTGTATAAACAAACAGGGAGGAGCGAGATCTCATCCGCTCTGCCTGGAAGCCGTCAGACTTTGAAAATGTTGTGTCAGGAACTATATCACAATACAAGCCATATCCTCCCAGAGGATTTTTAAGTGGGTTTCGGGATTCATCTGAGAGTTCTACAAAATAGCAAAAATTCCTCTCCCTGAGGGTGTTATAGCTCACTCCCTGCAAGTACAAGCTGCCTCCACGGCATCCTTATCTGATATCCCACTACAGGACATCTTTTTTTTTTTTTTTTTTTTAATCTGCAGGGCGGCCACCTGTCCACACATTCGTGACATGCTATTTTGTAGCTCATGCCTTGGCTGCTGATGCAACATTAGGATCGGCAGTATTGCAAGCATCTTTTCTACTGGCTTGCACTTGCCTCTAGTCTGAAAACTGCTTATCAATCACCCACATGTGGAATATACTTAGGGACCATCACTCGACGAAGTGGAGGTTGCTTACTGTAATTAGAGGTTTGAGATATGTGATCCCTATCAGTATTCCATTACCTGCCCTCCATCCCCTCTGCTTTGGATCCGGGTTGGATTTGCAGTAAGGAGGAATGGAGAGGCATCGTCCCGCACCCCCTTTTACCAACAGTCAGGAGCACGAGGAGAGCTACTGCGCATTTGTGGGTCAACGGACACTGCTTTGAAGAATTTCCAGACTCAGTTTTGTGGCATACACGCATACCCATGTGTGGAAGATAGATAGGGATCACACATCTCGAAGAACCTCCAGTTACAGTAATTAACTCCACTTGTACAGACAGATCCCCAGAATCATCACAAGGAAATACAGCCCCAGGCATGAGGCAGGCGGTGGTGGAAGTTGCAGGGAGTGTCTGAAACAAAAGGGAATGGGAGAGTGGCACACAGGGAACTTGTGGGGGTGGAATGAAGGGATGCAAAGAACCTCATGTGTTCAATAAGCTAGACCTACACAAGCTACAAGGTGTGTGACCCCCAACCCCCCAATTCACTAGGCATGTCACATGGCCATCAGCTCACGGAAGGCCTCAAACAGGTTTCCCCCTACCAGCCTGCCTGTGCAACAACTATTTTTATTTTTAGCTGGCTACATAGGAGCTACGCACACTTTAAGTAATTTAAGTCCATGGCTTATTAGCAGTGGCACATCTCTTGAACACTACATATCAACTACATATCCAAACTTGCCATTACCATCTTGTCCAAATACTTGGTTTCTAAGTGATAGTTTCAATCACTGATTATGAGGCTGTGATTGGCTCATAAGGATCAGGTGCTGTCGGTTGAAGACCTGCATATAACATAATACTTTTGCAACAACTCTTAGATATTTTTCAGTGAAAACACCTATATATAAATTATTTTTTAAAATATCAACTAACAAGATGACGATAGGTAAACACAACACTTATGGATATGCTTTGTTCTTTGAGTAGTTGCACATGTGTATTCCACTCAGGTGTGTGTGTCTCACATTTCCAGAGATCTGCACCTGAAGCAGCATGTCAGGGAGCAGGCACTGAGACTTGGCTCAGTCCCGGGTCTTCGACAGATCACCCAGCCTCTTGGGCTGCTAGGGAGGCTGCAATGGTCTCTGACAGATGCATGGATTTAGATTCTTCTCCTCTGAAAAGGAGGACTTGGTCTTTCTCTTTATGACTTCCCCAAAAGAAGACCCATAAAACAGACCGGAGCCACTCCAGCTCTAATAAGGACTCTTCCTCCTTGTCACGGTGTATGCACACCCCATCCCCCTTTGGGGCAGGGCAGGGTGGTGATATCACCATGGTTAGTATCCCTGGCGGCCCTTGGGGTGGCCACGGTATGGCCCAGAGGCAGAGGTTACAGCCTAATGGCCAGAGTCGATATGGCAGCCCTTGGACACAGGGCAGCACAGCCAAATGGCTAGAGTCAATATGGCGGGGGAAGGTGGGGGACGCCCAGTGGCGTAGCCAGGTGGAGGGAACAGGAGGAGCAATAAAAAAAAAAAGGCGCCACCTGCTGCGGCGCTTTTACTCACTCGGCGGCGCTCCGGGGCTTCGACGGTGGGCACTTCACTCACTCCGGGTGTCTTCGGCGGCACTGAAGGTCCCGCCGCCGAAATGCCACCGAAGACCCAGAGCAAGTGAAGGTCCCGCCGCCGAAGTGCCGCCGAAGACCTGGAGCGCCGCCGGGTGAGTAAAATGAAAGCGCCGCAACAGGTGGCGCCTTTTTTTTTTTTTTAATCGCTCCCCCGGGTGAGTACAAAGGTGCCAGGAAATTGACGAGGCGCCACTTGTGCTCAGTGGGGGAGCGGTCGCTCCCCCCCTAGCCACGCTACTGCCGCCACCAGGGGGGTGGCGGCCCAGGTAGGGGGTCCCGAGCCCACCCAACTCCACCGGGCCCCAACCTCACTCAGGTGGGAGATACCACTCGCTCACCCTCCCTGGGTCACTTCCTACTATAGTTCCAGAAGCTGCTGTCCGTGGGGCATCAGGGTCTCTGAGCTCTTCAGCATGGAGGTTCCTCCGGGGCTCCTTAAGTTCCAGGCCTCCAATCCGGCTCGCAGGGTCTCTGGCTCTTGCAGGCAAGGGCTGTGGCGGCTTTTCCCCTGGAGCTTTGGCCAAAGGTCCTTCCCCTCCGGCAGTCAGCCTGGAATCAGCTGGGCTGCTCCCTTTTATACTTAGGCAGCAGTTGGAGCATGCCCAGCATGGCCTGAGGGGTGGGACTTCCACAGCCCATAGTGTGGGGTTAACCCTTTCTTCATGCACACCCCCTCGCGCTCCTCTTTGAAGAAGGACACGGAATATCACCAGAACTACTCAGGTACTCAAGGAAGAGCTGGGCCATCAACCCTTCTCCTTGGTACCATGGAGGGAACATCATAGTACTATGCTGTTGACTCCTGTACTGTCTGTGGGATGGCTATTGAGTCCAGTACCCATGGACACTGTTCCGGCACCAGCTTTATCAGTACCAATGACTCCACAAGCTTATGAGGCAGCAAAGAATTTGCTTTGTTGCTTCATCCCAGATTCTCCTGTAGTCTAGGAGTCCTTTACGAGTGGAGGACTGATGTTCTCAGCACCTACAACTTTGGTAACAGGCTAATCCTCAGACTGGGCACCAACTGCATCTTTTTTTGGCACTGCTGATGTCGTCTTTCTCGGTACAGAGTCTCGACATGCTTCTCTCCCTTGGGGCCCATTTGCAGTACCAAATACCATACTGCCATCTGCACCAATACTGGCTCTTCCCAATGGACCACAGACAAATCAAGGCACATAGTGGCCCCTTCAGGATTGGCACCCCCGTTGCGTACTGACTATTCAGATGGTTCCTTATAGCTGTGTTCGGAGTCCTCCTCCACTTTGCCATCCCCTCCTAGGTGTTCATCTAACAAGTCTACACTACTTCCTGAAGGAGAGCATCAGTATAGAGAACAGGATCATTCATATAGTCATGATAGATCCTCCTGGCCTCGTTCCTATTGGTTGCCTATGCCCCTCGTGCTTCTGCAGTGGCCCTTTTGGAGCCCTTGTGATGTGTTTCAGGTCTCAATCTCTGGCACACACAAGGAGATCACCAGACTGTTTTCTAGGTGCCCTCCAGAGCCATCTATGTTGCAGGCCCACGCAGATATTGGTGCCTTATGAGCAACCAGCCCTGCAGAACAAACCATTGCCACAGAAGCCATTCTACCACAAGAGGACCCACTGACCCCTGGTACTTTGACATTCCCTACACCAGATGTTTCAATGGCCCCAGATTCCTCCCCCTCCAGTTCTTGAGGATATTAAATCTTATCAAGACCTACCAGGAAGGGTTACTGCAGCATTGGGCATTCAATCTAAGTTTGTCCAAGAGAACACTCACAAGCTTTTGGACATTCTTGAGATGTCAGCTCCTGGGAGGATTGCTCTCCCTATTAATAAGGCTCGTTTGGAACCAGTGAAGGCCTTGTGGCCCATGTTAGCCTCCTTAGCTCCTACAGCCAAGTGTGCAGACAAACAATAGCATGTCCCGATGCAAGTCTTTGAGTGTTTTTATTTTCACCCTGCCACAAGCTCCCTCATGGTCACTGCCACCAATGAGCGGTCATGACAAGGGACATTCAAATTGATCCAAAAGGGAAAGAGTCCAAGAGATTTGACTTGTTGGTGAGAGAAATTTATTCCCACGTCCACTCTCCAGATGTGTGTAGCTAATCGGGAGACACTGTTACCAAATATGATTTTGTAGAGTCATAGAATATCAGGGTTGGAAGGGACCTCAGGAGGTCATCTAGTCCAACCCCCTGCTCAAAGCAGGACTAATCCCCAGACAGATTTTTACCCCAGTTCCCTAAATGGCCCCCTCAAGGATTGAATTCTCAACCCTGGGTTTAGCAGGCCAATGCTCAAACCACTGAGCTATCCCTCCTCCTGGGACAATGTCCAAGTTTACAGATAAACTGCCTAAAGATGCAAGGGAGGAGTTCAGGGTTTTCCTGGCAGAAGGTCAGTTGGTGGCCAAGACGTCACTCCAGTCAGTGCTCAATGTGGCAGATACTTCTTCTAGTGTAATGGCCTCTGCAATTACATGGAGAATCTCGTGGTTACAGAAGTCTCTGACATCCCAGCAAACCACAGAGAACCTCCCTTTTAATGATCAGTTTTTATTTTCTGACAAAACTGATCAGACTTCATACTCACTTAAAGACTTCTGTTCTACACTCTGTCCATTGGGTATCTATACTCCAATCCCCAAGAGATGTTGGCACAGGAGCCTGCAACAACAGCAGCATTTTCAGCAGTATTAGAGGCAGCCTAGTTATCTCCTGAGGCAGCATGATTTTTTGCGGAGGAGGGCACAAGTCACGGAGAAGGAGGTCCTCCAGTTCCAACTCAAATCCACCAGTTCATCCTCCGGCATTAGGGCCCTACCAAATACCATACCATACCACCCTTACTTCTGCACTGCTGCCTTCAGAGCTAGGTGGCCGGAGAGTGACGACTGCTGACTGAGGGCCCACCTCTGCAGGCGGCAGCCCAGAAGTAAGGGTGGCAATACCATACCATACTAATGCTGCTGCTGGCAGCGGCTTTGCCTTCAGAGCTGGGCTCCCAGCCAGCAGCTGCCACTCTCCAGCTGCCAAGGTCTGAAGGCAGTATCACCACCACCACCAGCGCAGAAGTAAGGCTAGCAGTACTGCAACCCCTCCAATACAACCTCCCTACAATAACCTTGCGATCCCCCTCCCCCAAACTCCTTTTTGGGTCAGGGCCCCTACAATTACAACACCGTGAAATTTCAGATTTTAATAACTGAAATCATGAAATTTACTATTTTTAAAATCCTATGACTGTGAAATTGACCAAAATGAACCGTGAATTTGGTAGGACCCTTTCTTTGGGGAAGCAGCACATTTTACTTCTCTCTCGAGGCCAACAGTACAGTCACCAGTGATCATCCTTGTTCCAAAATGGTTGGGAAATAGAAATTGTCCAACTTCCCCAATGGTTGGGAAGCCATAATGACAGATAAGTGGGTCCTAAGCACTGTCAGACTGGGATACTTTATCCAGTTCCTCTCCATCTGCTTCTCCCACCCTTTAGGGTACCAGTGCTTACGACCCAGTGCTCCTTCAGGAAGTTCAGACTCTGCTCTCAATAGGGGCAATATAAGAAGTTCCCTTTCAACATTGGGAATGAAATTTTACTCATCAGATTTTCTGATCCCCTAGTTTAAGGGGGTCCTGAGACTCATGCACAACTTTCGAAATCTCAACAAGTACATCAAGAATATAAGATTTGCATGGTTTCTCTAGCATCAGTCTTTCCCCCCCTAAATCACAATAACAGGTTTACTGTCCTTGATCTCCAGGACGCCTACTTCCATGTGACAGTATTGCTAAATCCCAGGAAGTTTCTGAGATTAGTAACAGTAGGTCAAGATTATCAGTACTCTACTTCCCTTTGGATTGTCCTTGGCCCCACGCATATTTGCAGTGGTGACAGCCTTCTTGTGGAGGAAAGAAATTCACATCTTCCATTAGCTAGACGATTAATGTGAGGCAGATCCAAACATCAAGTTCTTCACCATGTCCAGGGCTTAAATTCAGCTGGAGTCCAGTGGAGCAGTGCTCCGGTAAATATTTTCAAACCTGTGGGAGCCCCGGCAGCTCCTGTGGGATTGGAGCCCCGCGGGTCCATCCTACCGCAGGGCTAAAGCTCCAAGCTCCAGCAGCTGAAGCCCGGAGCCCCGAATGGGTGGGGAGCGGGTTCCAGGAAATAATCTCTCAGAATTTAAGCCCTGACCATGTCCATTACATCTGTCTCGTTGATCGTCTGTGACTCCTGCAGAACAAAGGAAAGTCGTCATTAGTTCCAAGACAGAAAAGCAAGTTCATTAGGCCTTCAATCAATTCTACTAAATTGATGGCTTTTCTCCCTCAAGACAGATTTCAGGTGATTCTCCTGTTGTGCCCGTCTCTCAAGTCTTGCCCCATTACCACAATTCAGGTATGTTTAAGTCTACTAGGCCACATGACTTCATGTGCTTAAGTGACCCTGCTTGTCATGCTAAGCCTGCACATCTTTCAGGGATGGCTGAACGTAGTCTATCAACTGGCCATGGACAAGTTGTTCAAGGTTCTTTCTGTGGTCCCTAGAGTGGTGAATGGATCAGAAGAGTGACTGTGGAGGCGAACCATTTTGCTTGCCCCCTTCCAGCCAAGAGGAAGTTACAGACATCTTTCTGAGAGGGTGGGGTGTGCAGCCACGGGATTTGCAAATCCAAGCTTTGTGGATGGAGCAAGAAAGCAGTTCTTCATATCAGTGTTCTTGAGCTTTGAACTGTTCACAAAGTCTGCCATGCTTTTGATCTTCACATCAGTGGCCCAGATACTAATTGACTATACATCTACAGTGTACTGTTTGAACAGACAGAGGGAGCACAGTCCAATAAGCTCTGTTGGAAAGTGATTAAACTCTGGCACTTTTGCATTAAGGAAGGCATTGCCCCCATTACTGCTCACTTACCTGGCTCCTGAATCAATTGGCCAACCATCTCAGCAGGAGTTTCTCCTGGAATCATGAATGGTCCCTAAAGATCAGTGTGTTGAGGACCATATTCAAGGCCTAGGGTATTCCGTCAGTCAACACTTGTTTGCAACAAAAGACAACAAGAAATGTTGTCAGTTTTGTTCTCAAGCAGTTCACAGTTTAGGCTCAATGACTGATGCCTTTCTGCCGAGATGGGGAGCAGCGCTCATGTATTTTTTCCCCTATTCCGCTCATCCCTCAGGTCAGGTCAGATTGAAACAAGATTGTGCCGAGATAATGCTCAGTGAACCAGTCTGATCGAGATTGTGTTGCTTCTCAGATCTTCACAGACTCTTCAGCCCCTATGGCCTTTATCTCTTCTTCCAGACACAGACAGATGTGGCTCCGAGAGCCGAGCAGCCTGCACTTCATGGCATGGCTTTTGAGTGGGTAGATCAAGCGGAAAAAGACTGTTTCGTGGCAGTTCAGGAAATACTTATTAGTAGAAAGCAATCCACTAGGAAGCGTTTCTCGATCTGGTTCACTAGTCTGAGAATTTAGCCAGCAGGTGCTATGATCCAGGACATTTTAGACTGTCTGCTTCACCTTAAATCCTTGGGTCTTTTTCTGAGTTCGCTGAGAGTCCACTTAGCTCCATTCTCAGAAATCCTTCCTCCCATTCAAGGGAAGTCATTTTTTTTCAAACCCAATGGTGGTTAGATTTTTAAAAGGCATTTGTTTGCATTTTTCCTCTTGTAAAAGACACACTTTTGGACCTTAACGCTCTACTAGTGGCCCTGATGGGTCTTCCCTTTGAGCGTTTGGCAACCTATTCTTTGCTTCATCTCTGTCAAAAGATATCCTTTCTCATTGCAGTTATATCAGCCAAAAGAATAGGTGAGCTTCAGGCTGATGGCAGGTCCTCCATATACCCAATTTTTCAAAGATAAAGTAGCCTTGAGGTCCCATCATCAGTTTTTAATTAAGTAGTGTGGGCATTTCATTTGACCCAAATAATATGCCTGCCTGTTTTTTCCCCAAAGTTGTACTCAAATGAATATGAAGAGTGCCTTCATACTTTGGATGCAAGGCAAGCACTGGCCTTTTGTCTGGACAGTATTAAGCCCTTTAGTTTATCTCCTCAGCTCTTTGTCTCTTTTGCTGACAGAATGAAAGGTCAGATAATTTCAGCACAAACAATTTCCAAATGGATTATTTCTTGCATCACCCATCCACTGCAGAGACTGTTGGCCCATTCAACAAGGGCTCAAGCTACCTCGGTAGCATTTTTGTGGGATTTTCCCATATTATTGGACATCTATAGGACACTGGTTCTCTGTGCATCTCTCCACTCACCATTGCACCATCACAACTTCAAGATCTGATGCAAACTTTGGGAAAGCAATCCTACAGTCACTATTTAAGTAGATTCTGAGTTCCACCTCCTAACAGCACTGCTTGTGAGTCACCTGAGTGGAATACACATGTGCAACCACTCGAAGAAGAAAAAATTATTACATCTTCAAGAGGCGGTTCACATGTGTATTCCATGACCTGTCCCCTCTGCCTTGGTGTCTTGAGACATGTTTCACTTCAGAGGAACTGAGTGGGATCAGAGCAACACCACCCTTATATAGCCTTGGGAGGAGCCCCAAGAGTTCCAGGGTGCGTGCACCGCCCCATTGGGTACTGCTGCCAGAAAGATCTCTGATTCCAGCGTGCTGGGGGTGCATACACCTGAGTGAAATACACATGTGAATCACATCTTGAAGAACAACAGTTACAGTGCAGGTAAGTAACCATTCTCCCCTCTCCCCCCATTTGTGTATGTTCTGGTTAAATGTTGTCGTTGAAAGTTTTCATGGAAGAAGTGTGGTTTAAATGAGGTACAGGAAGGAAGTTCTGAGCATCAGGGAGTCATGGAAGAATGAGCAAGGGCAAGTGAGTAAAGAAAACAAAACAACCATTTGGAAGGGAGATTTGGGAAATGCTCAGATAACACTGCTCTACAGCCAAAATGCTTCTGAAATAAATGTAGTCAAACTTTACTAATTCTGGGTCACTGAGAACGAAAATGATGCTTAAAATTGTTGATTGGCTCTAGTTTTCAAGATATGCTATTGGGTCAGTATATACGACCCTTGACTTGGGAATGGCGGAGGATAAGTGAGTTATAAAGGGAAGGGATCTCAATTTAAACCAGAAATGACTAAAATACATCTTTGACTGGATCTATGAATAAATCTATGACTGGGTTTGGACAGTACTTGCTTTTTAGGCAAAACAATGAATGATGCAATCTGAAGCTGGTATTGCGTCAAACATGATATGAATTCCTAGAAGTCATGGATGATGCAATCATAATGAAGCTTCCATCACTCCATCACTCTGCTGAACAAATTGCCCTATATCAGCTCTAGAAATCATACAGTGTCGTGCTCTCTTATTTGTCAGTGTTTGATTTTGCAAAGGGACACATTTCTGTTTAGCCAAAGTGAGCAGAGATGCCTCGTACTTGTGTGAACAGTGCAGATAACTTCTGCTATGTTTGTTGTGAAGTGACTTTTGCATCACAAAAGTGCAGTATAACCACTATGGTTAAGAAAGCCTATCACCTTTATTTTGGCTGCAAAATTGGAGATCAGGACAAGAGGTGGGCCCCACACATATGCTGCAACACTTGTGCAACAAATCTTCGCCAGTGGTTGAACAGGAAAAGGAAATCTATGCCTTTTGCAGTGCCAATGATTTGGAGAGAGCCAACAGATCATACCAGCAATTGTTACTTCTGCATGGTGCCTCCAGTTGGGAAAGGTGTGTCAAAGAAGAAAAAGTGGACTGTGCATTATCCAAACATTCCATCAGCTATACGCCCAGTACCCCACGGAGAAGGACTGCCGGTCCCTGATGCACCAGAATCATTCTCACTTGAGTCAGACGAGGAAGAGGAAGAGGATGAAACTTCTGGTCCTGAACCATCAATGCCACAGGACCCACATTTTCTCCCATTCTCCTCCTCTGAACCACACCTCATAACACAAGGTGAACTGAATGACCTTGTCAGGGATTTGGAACTACCCAAGAGTAAGGCAGAGCTGTTGGGCTCCAGACTACAGCAGTGGAATCTCCTGGCAGGTGATGTTAGGGTTTCCGTGTTCCGTGACCGTCCAAAGGATCTTGTCCCATTCTTCTTCATGGAAGGTGATCTTGTAGCCTGCAACAACATCAATGGTGTGATGGCAGCCCTCAACATCGTTCACGATCCAGATGAGTGGAGACTGTTCATTGATTCATCGAAGACGAGTCTTAAAGCTGTTTTACTGCATAATGGCAATGTTTTGCCATCAATTCCAGTTGGTCATGCAGTCCATATGAAGGAAACCTATGACAACATGAAACAACTTTTGAGGTGCATAAACTATGACCAACATCAGTGGCAGCTTTGTGGCGATTTGAAGGTTGTTGCTCTCTTGCTTGGTCTGCAGACTGGATACACAAAGTACTGCTGTTTTCTCTGCGAATGGGATAGTCGTGCAAGAGATTCCCACTACATCAAGAAAGATTGGCCACTCCGACAGTCATTGGAGCCTGGGAGGAAAAGTGTTCAGCATCCACCACTTGTTGAATCAAGGAAGATTTTTGTTACCACCCTTACACATCAAGCTGGGTCTGATGAAGAACTTTGTCAAGGCCATTGACAAAACACAAGCAGCTTTCAAGTACCTCCGTGGAAAATTTCCAAGGTTAAGTGAAGCTAAGATAAAGGAAGGTGTCTTTGTTGGTCCTCAGATTCGTGAACTTCTTCGAGATGATGCATTTGACCATGCACTGCGTGGCAAGGAAAAGACGGCATGGAAAGCCTTCCAGTTAGTGGCAATAAATTTTCTCGGAAACAACAAGGCAGACAACTACAGGTTGTTGGTGGAAAACCTCCTCAAGGCATACAAAAGCCTTGGTTGCAACATGTCACTAAAGATACATTTTTTGCACTCTCATCTAGATTTTTTTCCACCGAACTGTGGAGCAGTGAGCGATGAGCACGGCGAGCGATTTCACCAGGACATTGCAACAATGGAGAAACGCTATCAGGGCAAATGGAGCCCATCAATGCTTGCAGACTATTGCTGGACAGTGACAAGAGATGCTCCATTTAATGAATACAAGAGACAAGCCAAGAAGCGCCAAGTAGACACTGAATAGGACTAAACTATGTACAGAATAGTTTTTTGCCTTTTGTTTCATAATAAATTTTATTTAGATAACCCTTTTGCTGATTTTTAAAGTGTTACATAAACAGGACAGGTGAAATATTATCATGTAAAGCAACCATAAACACATGAAAAGACCTAGGTTTACAATTTATGATTAAAACTCTACTATCTACACAATATACATAGACATAAAATGTAAAAACTTAAATATCTTAGAAACCGGAGCCAAGCAGTTGTTTTAATTGTCATATTTGAATTCAGCACATCAAAATACATAATAAATAGCACATTTTATCTCTGAAGCAGATGACTTCTCAAAAATTGTAGACCAGTGTAACAGGAGTTGGGAGTAGTGGGAAATGAATATGGAGGTCTAGGCAGAGGAGTGTCCAGCCTTACAGTTGAAGATAGAATGTTTGAACATGATGTGGAAGGAGACGGGGAAGCCAGTGAAGGAATATGAGGAAGAGTGGCTTAGAGCAACATGCAAGCAGGATGGTTTTTACAAATAGCATTTTGTATAGCCTAGAAGAGGATGAAATGACATGGCAAGAGGCCAGAATTGAAGACATTGATCTTGACATGGGTAGGAATTTTAATTTGAAGATGAAGAGGGAAGGGAACTTTTAGTGAAGCCTTAAGGATGAAGGCTTTGGCATTAGCCTGGCTACGTATTGGCAAAGGAGGAGACAAATCATATGACACTGAGGTTGTGAGCCTGGTAAAAGGATGGTGTTGTCTGTCAGTTTATGGAAAAACCCAGAGAGAGAAGATGAGATATTCAAAATTCTGGTTTTGTTATAGTTAGTTTGAGATGATGTGAAGGAGCCATACAGAGATGCAAGACGCAAACAACAAACAAAAAGGTTAGAGGTATCAAGAGAAATTTGAGGTTTGTCATCTTAAAGATTATAACTAAAACTGTGGAAATGGATCAAGTCACCTAATGCAAAAGTATAAAGGGAGAAAAAGATAGGGCGTATGGACGAAGATAGAACCCTGAAGGACTCTGATGGAACAGGAAAAGGTGGAAGCAAAATGCATGATTCATGAGCTAGGAAGAGAACTGGGAGAGTGCAGAATTGTAAAAATCCAGGGAGGAGAGCAAGTGGAAGATGATGGGAGTAGTCAGTTGAGGTGAAAGTGGTTGATACCTTGAGGAGGACAACTCTGGCGATGATGCCCTTAAGCTTGAGAAGCAGGAAGTTGTTAGTGACATGAGTTAGAGCAGTTTCATTGGCATGAAGAGGTGGAAGCTGAATTACAGGGTATACAGAAGAGAGTTATAGCAGAGAAAGTCAAGATAATTGGTGGACATCGTCAAGGACCTTAGAGCCAAAGGGAGATGGGCAGTAGAAAGATAAGTGGGTCAAAGGGATTTTAGAATAAGGTATGTTACAGCATACTCAAAGGCTGAAGGAAAAGAATCAAGGTGGTGGAGAGAAAGGTTTAGGACTGGTTTCATTAGTCATGGGAAAAGTGGATATGTAAGATCAGTAGGTCGCCTAGATGTTGTTTGGTGGGAACAGAGAGTTGCCCTCTGCATGCTCTTGGGGCGGGGGGGGGGGGGGGGAGAGGGAGAAACAGTTTTTCAAAATTCTGGTATATGCAATTTGCCTGGACACCTGTGGACACATACAGGAACTTTCCCCAATGATCTACTAAAGTCTGTATCACCAATCAGCATTAATCCTTCCTGTCAGTATACTCGTGGGCTTATTAAGACAGAGGGGTGGAGCAAATTGGGCACATTGGGTTTCAGTTGTTTAAATGCTTCTATGATCTAATAGCTTGTCCATCATAGAGTATGCATTGACATGCAAACCTCCATGACAGGACTTTGGACTTTCCATCACCGCATTGGTGCCCAACAGATAACTATTTGATGATGGTTTGCAATGGGAACTACCACTCTTGCATTGTGATCACAGCCCTCATCCTGGTAAGGTGACACTACAATGACAGCACTAGCCCATTGTAAGTGTACAGAAAAATCATCCAGGTGTGGGTCTATTTTTGTAGGCACACCCATGAGTTTAACTTTTTATATTAAAGTATGTGGCAGCCGGTGGGTTCCTCTTTTTTGTGGAGACAAGAGGATATTATTTCAGGAAGTATGTAAGTTAAAATGTAACTTTTAAGGTAAGTAAAAATCTGGGGCCTGGTGAGTTGACAGTGTCTCGTTAAAAGACCTTGACCTTTTGTGAGGGTATGTTTACAAAGTACAAGAAAGAGAAGAAACTCACATATTTCAAAATTTGACATAAGAAAGAGTTCACTAAAGCATTACTCATAGCTTACTGTTTAAGGGAATAATTTAGAATTCTGTTTTTTTTATCACTTTTCTTTAGGTAACATTTCAGTAATTGCATTACCAGTTTCCAGCACCAATTCCCCAGCTAAGATTTTGCCAAAAACCTTAGGACCAGTAAACGTGAATGTTGGACCCCAAATGGTAAGTACTCTAACTCTGGGCAACATTACATTGTGTAACTATATGGATGACTTTCTATTTACTTAACATAAAAAGGTTAAAAGTGAAAGTACAAACTACCACTGCAGCTACTCCTCCAGCTATAAATGCCGTTGAATAGCCATAAGTGCTCCCCCTTGTATCCACAGGTAATGAAGTAGGAACAGTGTTCTTGGCACTCTACCATAACACCACTCCCAGGAGAGATTCTGTATGGGCATACCTACATGTTCTAGAGTGAATGGAGGCTCCTTGTGCAAAAATATGCAGCTACACCTATTACATGACTTTTATCCTTTAATCAAAATTGTATTGAAAAAAACATTTTCCCCTCCAGAATGTTGCCGCTGCCGTTGAATATTTTTATGTGCATCATTCCCTCCACACAAGAGGAGAGTGTGTGCCTGGAATTCTGTTATTTGCCTAGAGTTTCAACTTATTGTTATATCTGTAACAGTGCTAAAAATGGTCTGTTATTGTCTATACTAGATAAGCAGTGTACAGCACTGGTTCAGGAGGATCCATTTTGAGAACTATTTTCAGTAACAGATCAATTTCTTAATGGATAGGACAGTAGTAGTCTTGCATGCATAAACTAGACGTAGTAGTAAGCTATTGCTTGGAATACATGATATACAACAGCCATCCAAGGCGTTTTACAAGAATTTGTTGTAATGGTTTCTAGTTTGCAAAACCCATAGTCTCCAGTGGTTTCTGCCAAGTTGGACAGGAAACCACAAGCACTATAGCTAGTCCTCCCAACTTTATTTTCCAGTGTACAGCGCCTTGCATTTCGTATTAGCTAAAAGCCTTGCTCCTAGAGTAGTATTGAGCATTTTGGAATTGGTGTTTCAGGAGTTCCTAAAATGAACTTTGTAAGACATGCACTATATTGATGCGCTAGAATGTTTTTACCAAAAACAGTGTTACTATGTGGATGCCATAAGTGATTACAAAGAAAAAGAGTGAGAGAGAACCACAAAGTTCATACAATCACTGCCCTGCAAACATACTCCCAGTGTGTGCATATGATTTTTTTTTGTTTTTGCTTTTGGCAAAAATGGAACCTGTAATTCACAACTATTGGCCATTGGTTTAGTTCCATCAGTGATAGCAATAGTGAAAGCTGTAACATAGAAATAAATTGGGCATTTTTACCACCCTATCATCTCACTCATCTGAGCACACACATTCTCTCCAGGGTTAATCAACACAGTGGTGAAAACTCCTGACCTGCCTGAGTCCTGTCATGCTAAAGCTTTCTCTGTTGCTACCACAAGTGCTGAATTATGATTTCTGTTGTTGACAGTTCAAATACAGCCCCTGCCATGGGTGGGTGACTTTTAGCCCCTTAAAAAACGTGTAAGTGTCTGGGGGGGGAAGGGGCGATATAAGGGGCTGGAAATTACATCAGCCTCTAAGTGTAAATTCTGATAAATGTTTGGTGTGTGTTTACTTATCAGGAGCAACCCATTTCTGCAGAGTAAGGTAAACTGAACAATTGAGTACTCTTAAGGGATGCTGTCAAGTTAAAAAACATACTTCTGTTTGAATTATTTTATCTACTATTAGAATGTACACCTGAGATTACTATAGCTTGAAAGATATTGGACAGAAAATGACTGTTCATTTTTTTGACAGTTTTAGACTTCACTGGGGGTATTCATATGAATAAAGTTAAACACACAAGGCCTAAGCCTGCAAACTTACCTACTTTATCAATATGAGAGTTCTTTGTGTAGAGATAATTTAAATATAAATCTTTACTATAGGCAGCTCTTCTTTTTTGTTGTGAGGTTTTTTCTCACAGTAACAGGATAGAGAAACTTAAAAAAAAGAAGAAGAAGAAGATGGGAAAACATGATTGCATAATGACAACATTTGACAGGGGAATCCAGCGGCAGGTTTCGGAGTAATTTCAGACTCTAAACTCCTTTTAAAAAGGACCAGATTTAAGTTGAGTGTAGGAGGGTTCCCTTGAAATACTCCCCATCTATTTTGGCAGATGCAGACTGCCCAGTGAACCAGTTTTGGGTAGCTAAGGTCTTCTATGAATCTAAATGTCCAGTTAACAGTCAAATGTAAGTCAACCTATGGACACACTCCTACTAAATTTTATATGACATTTTTCTTCACTGACCTCTTGTTTTAGAATAAAAGAGACTATTAGTTTAGCATCAATTACACTTGATCTGTGGGGGGTTTAATTTGACACTAGGTTGGATCTGTGTTTATCTCCTCCTCTTACTGCTTTTAGGAAGAAGAGCATGCACCCAATCATACAGAGCACACATTCATGACATCAGCAGTAAATTTAGTGGGCCAGAGCCAGGACAAGCTGTTGAAGATACAAAACTGGCTGCTGCTACTGCTTCCACCGTAATCAGACTCAGGGCTTGTCTACATTTGAAACGCAAAAGGGTTTCCCCCCCCCAGAGTCTCTTTCTTTAAAGACCCACAAAGGGAATAGTGGGCATAACCTTATTATTTTGTCAACCGATTAGGCCTACTTTCTGCCAAAGCAATTTTGATTCACTGGGTTCTGGTTCCACACTTTTCTTGTTTACCAAGCATGGTCCTTGAGTTAAATCAATAGGCCTTTTTGTTTGGTCTTTCTATTTCTCTTTCATACCTTTTCCCATCAACATTTGTTACTTTAGGTTATTGTGACATCTTATGAACCTTCATGTATTTTTTACAGTTGAGCCTTACATTTAGAGTAAATTTGTAGGCCCAGTTATCACAACACCCAACAAATGACTATGCTGTTTGAGCGCATTCCAACACCTCAGCAACATGACTAACATCTTAACGCGTAATATGTAGTTCTTTACTCTCCGCCTCCCCTCTGGGGAAAACTGCATGTAAATTTTTTTAAACTTACATTAAAAAAATTAATATATGCTATGTATTTTTACTAGCAAAGGCCAGATTGAAGAAAATGCACCAGGTTTGAATGGAAGTTGTTGTTATTTGTGGTGGTTCTTAAATCCTGTGGGAATTCATAGAATCATAGGGTTAGAAGGGAGTGCAAGGGTCATCTAGTCTAACCCCCAACATTCCATCTTGGACAGGCCCCTAAGAAAGCTGTGCCTTTCTTGCATAAATGAGCTTTACTTTTGCAGTAGACAGCTCTATTGTGTCCAAGAAGCGGAGTTGTTGACTACAGTTCTTGTCCAAAAGCGTTAGGCAATCTCTGAAGGTATCCAGGCCCCAGAACAGTAAGCACCTTTAATGTAAGGCCCAAGACCTTGAATTTGATGTAATATTCTGTGCAGTGCCAGCATAGTGAATGGAAGCTTGTAAAATGTGCTTGTGTTACTGTGGAGACATGCTACTGGTATTGTATTAATTGCAGTTTCCTGAGGGTTGGTGGTTTCATGCCTCACTATATTGCATTGCTGTACTCCAGATGGGACATGACAAAGATGTGTATTACTGAGGCCAGGTCATTGTCCGCCAGGATGGGATGCAGTGCCCTAGCCAGCCATATGTGGTAGAAAGCATTGCTTGCAGTTGCTGTTGTATGAGAGCTTAAGTGAGGAATCTAAGAGTGCTCTTAAACTGTGTTCTGACTTACCCAGTTGTGAGCAGCTGTTTGATGATACGCCGTATGAATTTCATTTTTATAACAGCATTTGTAGAGTGACCAAAATTATGCATAATATTCAGAATGTAGCTTCTATAATGGGAGAATTCTTCCTGCAAAGTATCTCTCCATATGTATTGTTGTCCTCACCTGAGTGATCAGCAATTTCATGGCTTTTCAGCAGGTAGTTACCATTGTTGGAGAGAAACTTATGTCACAGAGTCAGAAATGGTGATATTTATTTATTTACACTATTTATGTGTTCTTGTCTACACTGTGCATATGAGTCTTGTTATTCTTAAAGTAAAATGCACCCAATCACTCACAGGTAACTCCGTAAACCCCAACTCAGTCACCATGAGCAGTCACCACCACCAAGTGTCATCATTGCTGTTCTCCCAGGTCTTCACGTATCCTCTGAGCTGCCATGAAACCTCCCCTCCTGGCTGCCCTATCACTTTTCAGTCAGTAGCCAGAAGAGCAGCATCTGATTCACCATCAGCAGATTAATCACCCTGCTCTCTGTGAATCTAATATTACTACAGTATTATATAATTTTGTTTGCCTTTTTCCTAACTATTTTGCTGTACTAAATTGTTTCACCTGCTTGGTTTCTTGTAATGTAGAGCAAATAGGAATGTGCCCATTTTCTTCTGCACGGATTACTTGTATTTCCTTAGACTGAAATTCATAAAGTACTTATGTTGTTAAAGTCACTCTGACTCTTACTCTCCTCCTCCACGACATAAAACTAGGTATTTGCTTGCCCCCATACCTATCAACAAATGTTGCTCCCTTTCTGCAGGTCCCTTCTTCCACATTATTGGTGTATAAAATGGGTCTTGCATGTAATATTGAAACATATGGCATTGCTAATTGACTTCACACAAAAATAACCTTTGCTTTTTGCTAGCCAGCTTCTTACCTTATCTATCTGCTGACATGGTAACTCAATTTTTTGAGACAGTTCATAAAACTTAAGTCTACAGTTAAATCCCTCTAGCTTTTTGTCACAATGAAAAATTCAAGCAAGCTTGAAGAGGAGGTTATTGTCTACCTTGTTAACTCTTCTGTGTTTTCATGAGACTTCTTAAAAGCAAAATTTAATGTTAACCTTTGTGATTCTGCCTCCACCCTTTTAATAAAAATACACACCCCACCCCCATGTCTTTTGAGAGAGATGGGTGATCATGGAGATATTTCTTCTGCAAACTGAAACATCTATTCCCTTGAGGGTGATTATCTTTTACCGTCTTCAGTAACATGCTTTGTCAAGCACAGCACCGAGCTAACTAAAATTAGCCAAAAATGCAACAGTTTACAAGTAAAGATATTGATTATAATAAAGAAAAACCTATATGATGAAGCTATTAGTTTAAGCAATATTTTTTATAAATAGAATAGACTCAGAACTTAATTTTAACTGAACATATGCTAAGAAAAGAGTAAACACATCAGTTCACATCATGGAGAAAAGCCATTAAAACATCCCTTTAGTAGCAAATGAATACTGTTGAGATAAAATCATAAATTTAGAAAATGTTTCCCTAGCTGCTGTAGTAATAACGGAAAAGGTAGCCCAGGTGGGGTTGGGGAGGAGGGAAGGACAAGGCCACATTGTTTATTGTAGCCACACTAAAAATCAAGCTGTTTGAATGACAGCCTTCTGTTGCTTGGGTCATCCTCTGGAGTGGAGTGGCTGGGTACCCAGAGCCTCCCCTTCCCCACATTCTTGGGTGTCTGGGTGAGGCAGATATGGAACTTGGGGAGCAGGGCATGCGGTTATACAGTAGATTCAGCTGGGGTCTGTGCTCTTGTTGGCTTTCCTGCAGCTCCAACAGATGCTTCATCATGTCCGTTTGCTCCCCCAACAGACGCTTCAGCATGTTCGTTTGCTCCCCCATTAGCCTCAGCATCGCGCCTGCCTCCACTCTTCGCACTCACTTAATTCTTTCCTGGCCTCTGCCACTGAATGCTTCCATGCATTAAGCTGTGCCCTATCAGTACGGGAGGACTGCATGAGCTCGGAAAACATGTCATTGCGAGTGCGGTTTTTTTCGCCTTCTAATCTGCGATAACCTCAGGGACAGAGATGATAGGGGGAGCATAGAAACATTTGCACCTGGGGGGAGATAAAAAGGGAGAGTGAAATTTAAGATGATACATTTCTGAGAACAAAAGGGAGACTCTTTCACAGTGAATCAAGCAATTCACAGCGGACAGCACGTGTGCTTTAGGTACAAGGTCGCATTTTCCAGGCAGCCATGGTAAGCCTTTTGGTAGGTGGGGTTGGCTTCTTACGCTTTCATAACATGTGGGAATGTTTTCAAACTGCAGCGCCCTCCTTTCCCAGAGCAAGCAATGGGTTGGGTTTCACATTTAAAAGGAGGGACTACGGTTTTTGGGTGGATGTGCAGCACACACCTACCCCCACCCCACCGCGTGGCTATTCTCTGGGATGATCCCTTCTCCCCTCCCCCTGCTGCATGGCTATTCTCCGGGATGATCCCTTCACTCCTTTCCCCCTCCACATGGCTATTCTCTGGGATGATCCCTTTTAGCCAAGCGCAAACAGCCCAGCATGAACGTGGTCCTTTTACTGTTCCCTTACAAAAATTCCCCTATTTCCCCCCCAGAATGCCAAGCAGTTGATCATAGAAGCGGCATGTGTGTGGCTCTGACCCAGAGCGACCGTTTGCCTCCTTTGTCTTTTGGTAGGCTTGCCTGAGCTCCTTAACTTTCACATGGCACTGCTGTGTGTCCCTGTTGTAGCCTCTGTCCAACATGTCCTGTGAGATTTTGGCAAATATATTTAAATTTCTTCTTTTTGGTCGGAGTTTGGCCTGCACAGATGCTTCTCCCCATACAGCAATCAGATCCAGTGTCTCCCTTTCGGTCCATGCTGGAGCTCGTCTGCGATTCTGGGGGGACTGTATGGTCACCAGTGCTGCTGAGTTCGCCACGCTGACCAAACAGGAAATAAAATTCAAAAGTTCCTGGGGCTTTTCCTGTGTACCTGGCTAGTGCATCGGAGTTCAAAATGCTGTCCAGAGTGGTCACAATGGAGCACTCTGGGATAGCTCCTGGAGGCCAATATTGTCGATTTGCATTCGCACTACCCCAGATTCAACCCAGCAAAGTCGATTTTAGCACTACTCCCCTCGCCGGGGAGGAGTACAGAAGTTGATTTTAAGAGCCCTTTAGGTCGACGGAACGGGGTTGGTTGTGTGGACGCATTCATTTTTAAATCGACCTAACGTGGCTAAATTTGACCTAACCCCGTAGTGTAGACCAGGCCTTAGTTTAAGTCACTTCTGAAAGTAGGATTTAGGCATGTTTGCAAATTTTACCTGCAATCTATAAGAGTCAAGAAATAAAATGTTGCAGAGTCTGGGTTACACATACTTCAGGGATATAATTCATTTTATTTGTTGGTTAATGGTTTTGTTTTGGTCAGTTTTGGGTAGGGGAATTCTGCAGGGAGTGGTTCTTGGCCCTGCACTATTTAACATTTTTTATCAATGACCTGGGGGGGGAAATCATCACTGATAAAATTTGCACATTACAGAACAGTTGGGTGAAATGGTAAATAATGAAGAGCACACATCAATGATAGAAAGCCATCTAGTAAGCTGGGTGCAAACAAACAAAATGTGTTTAATACAGCCAAACAGAGCTATAGAGTCATTGAATTTAAGGCCAGAAGGTACCCCCAGATCATCTAGTCGGATCTCCTGTATATCACAGGCTACCACCCAACACCCACACACCAAACCCAACAACTGAATTAGACCAAAGTATTACAGCCCTTAGGAGACTAACCTATTATGTGCCACAGGCAAAGCATAGGAGCAGGAGTGGCGCCAGGGTTTTTGGCGCCCTAGGCGGGGGTCCTTCCGCGCTCCCGGTCGTCGTCGGCAATTCTGCGGTGGGGGGGGATACTTCCGCGCTCCCGGTCTTCGGGGCACTTCGGCGGCGGGTCCTGGAGCGAGTGAAGGACCCACCGCAGAATTGCCGCCGAAGACCCGGAACGCGGAAGGACCCCCCGCCGCTGAATTGCTGCCCCCCCAAATCCTGGTGCCCTAGGCGACCGCCTAGGTTGCCTAAATGGAAGCGCCAGCCCTGCATAGGAGGGACTGAGGTGCCCCACTGCCCAAATGCAATGTCAGGGAGTTGATTAAGTGAGAGATACCCAGATGATCTGGCAAGTGACCTGCACCCACATGATTCAGAGGAGGGAAAAAAAACCATCACAGCCAATCTAACCTGGGGAGAAATTCCTTCCCAACCCCACCTATGTCAATCAGTTAGACCTTTAGCATGTGAGCAGGAATCATCCAGCCAAGTACCTGAGAGAGAGAATGTTGAGTATCACCTGAGTGCACTGGCTTACCCAGTCCAGTCTCTTATCTCCAACTGTGGTCATTTCTGATGCTTCATAGGAAGGCGAAAAGCAAAAAAAAGAAAGAAACCCCCCCCCACCACCACCACCCACAATGCAGTAGGGTGGGAGGGAAAATTCCTTCCTGTATCCTGCAGGTGATCAGCTGAAGCCCTGAAGCATGAGATTTTAGGAACCTGTAAGGAGATACATCTGGGAACAACAAATGTAAGCTATATTTACTGGATCATGGGCTTATGTTCTTGCTTTATCTATTTAAAAAATTTCTCCTGGCCTTTGAAACTTTTTTTAAACAAAACATAAACCTTGAGTCAAATCTAAGTAAGTGTCCCTTTTAAAATTAATAATAAAACATTTGTTCTGGTACATTTGTTTCAGAGATGGAAGGCAGTGTGGACCAGTACATGGAGAACTAAAATGAGGGTCAGGAGACCTGGGTTCTGGTTTCCCAGCACAGCCGCTAGCCTGCTGTGTGACTTGAGGCCAGTTACTTTCCCTTTCTCTGCCTCAGTTTCTCCATTTGTAACATGAGGATAATAATGTTCACCTTTCTTTCGTAAAGCATTGAGATCTATGAACTAAAAGTGCTGTGTAAGAGCTAAGTATTATTACTGTTTATTTTCTCCTTTTTATTGGCCAAAAACTGTGATTCCAGTTGAAAGAACTGGTTTTGTAGACTGACTTAGGGTTACAAGCCTGGTTACAAGCCCTTCATGTAAAAGCTGAGTACATCACTTATATATATATAGACGCAGGAGCTATAGAATTCTTCATGGGCTTTAAAGGCCAAATCCTTACTCAGTTAACTCACCTCACCTGAAATAAGCAGGACAATTCACAGGAAGAAGGTCAATAGGATTTGACTCTAGATCTGTACTATTGGTGGTCTCGGTCAGTTGCCTGTTTAGAAAATTCCTAATTGACAAGGTTATATTTATATCTATCTTTATTTATAACAATTTTCAAACAGCTTTATCTCTCAATAGGACATTACTGGGAATAGTTACTGGGTTCTAAGAGATTCCCACTTAAACTTGTTAGCTTCTGGAAACTGATTCAACAGTGAAACGCTTGCTTAACTTTAGGCATTGAATAGTCCCACTGTATGTGTAGGTACCTTCTTCTAAATGACTGAATAGGACTACTATTATGCTTAAAGCTAAACATATCCTTAAGTGTTTTGCTGAACTGGGGCCAAAGTGTACTTGAAATTTAGTTTCTTTTGTATATGTCCAATGTCCCCTGTTTAAGAATTCTAAAGTTGAGGAGAGACTCAATCAGTTGATGATGAGTGTTTCTTTTTTCTGGATTAAAGTCTACATGTAAAATCCACAGAACTAATCTAAATTCACTCTTGGATCTCAAAATTAGGGGCCGGGGGGAATAACCACACAAACACACACGTACCCTAAATACAGTTCTGATTTTACTGTGGTCCACAACTTTTGTTGTTTCTTGTTTTTATTGCAATGAAAACAAAAAATCTTACTTCAGTAAGAAGAGCAAATTATCATTCTAGCCATTGGAATATGCATCTTTTAGTAAGATATCTTCAAATCTGGATTCTGGATTCCACTTCCCAGGTCAGTAAGAGGCTGGACACTGTGCAGGTATTTCTTAATTTTTTATAGCTAGGTCTCATAGTGACACAACAGGTGGTGTGTCCAGCAGCACATATCAGCACAGAAACAAAGGACCAACATGCCTATCCTTCAGGTCAGAGGTTAGGTACCACAGTGCAGTTGATGCAGATGAACAGAAGGTGGGACATAAAATGGCAAAGAGGAAGTGGTAGGTAAACATATCCCATTCTTCTCCAGCCTAGACAAGAAAGTCTTTTTTTAAAGAACCAGGGGAGCAAAGAGTTCATTCAGAAAAAAATCGCTGTCAAAGGGGAGGGATAGCTCAGTGGTTTGAGCATTGGCCTGCTAAAGCCAGGGTTGTGAGTTCAATCCTTGAGGAGGCCACTTAGGGATCTGGGGCAAAATCAGTACTTGGTCCTGCTAGTGAAGGCAGGGGGCTGGACTTGATGACCTTTCAAGGTTCCTTCCAGTTCTAGGAGATAGGATATCTCCATTAATTTAATTTAATTTAAAGTATTAAATCAGTGGCTTAAAATATTTTAAAGTACTATTGCAGCTAGATGTTTAGTAATTTTTGGCCACTTAGTCACATATTTGATCACAATATTTAAATTCAGGATAAAAGATGGTTCATTGAAGCTCCAAAGCTCCATCCACAACCCATGGCACTGACATTTTATTTTATTCATATTAGTGTGCAGATCTTTATAATATCCTCACCCCTCTTCTTTTGTGGGGTTTTTGATCAGCAGTAAAATACTTAAAGATGGTATTTAAATAACTCACTCTCAGTTCCCCATTTGTAAAATGAAGATAATACTTACACCATCCCTTGGAAGTAATTGGATGAGGATTAGTTAGTTTGTACTGGGTTTTAAAGAGATTGTTAGCCAATATACATATGTAAGGCATAGTATAACCAAGTTAATAGGTATGATACGCATGATTTTTATATATATATATATAAAAATCATGCGTATCATACCTATTAACTTGTATATATATATATACACGTTGAGAAGTTATGTTATCTGAATGTATTACACTCTTCCCATGATTCTGTTCACCCACAGCAAGGATCCCACAACATTGCAAAGCTGAAGTCAGCTTTGGCATTAAAAAATAGGAAACTTGTCAAAACAAAGATACATGAATATTGTGTACCAAGTACTGTTAGGGAGAACTTTCGTGACTCCTCAACTCTTGGAATTTAGTATTCAATAAGAGATATGGGAAAGTAAAGGGACCCACCAAGGTCAAAGGTGGCACAAACCAGAGGGTTAAACTTAGGCCATGTCTACACTACCACTTTTGTCAGAATAACTTATGTCACTCAGGGATGTGAAAAAAAAACACCCCTGAGTGACATAAGTTACACTGATAGATGCGCTGGTGTGGTCAGCGGGAGAGATTCACGCGCTGACATAGCTACTGCTGCTCGTGGAGATGGTTTTATTATGTCGACGGGAGAGCTCTCTCCTTCCAACATAGAGCAGCAACACAAGCGATCTTACAGCTGAATCAGTACAGCTGTGCCACTGCAAGCTCATTAGTGTAGGTACGGCCTTAAACTTTAATTGATGAGTTGTGTGGCTTATAAAATCATACTATAAATGCAACTAGTTGAAATGTATATCTTTGAAGCATACCTCCTATGTAAGGGGAACATTCTGTGAGATAAGAATTGCTTCCCGGAAGGAGGGTACATATGTCTCTTTTTCGTATTGTTCTGTTTTGTCTTTAGACAATAAATGTGGCTAAATTGGGTCTCTTGAACATTTTTAATACTGAACCATGAGTGTAGTCAAACAAATGGCTACCGTTTTAGTCAGTAATGTATTATGTAAGTGTAAATTATTTTACCGAGTGTCAGAGGGGTAGCCGTGTTAGTCTGTATCCACAGAAACAATGAGGAGACTAAGGGTATGTCTACACTACGAGAGTAGTTCGATTTTACTTAAATCGAATTAGTGGAACCGATATTACAAAGTCGAACGTGTGTATCCACACTAAGAACAGTAATTCGACTTTGTGAGTCCACACTAACAGGGCAAGCGTCGACATTGGAAGCGGTGCACTGTGGGCAGCTATCCCACAGTTCCCGCAGTCCCCGCTGCCCATTGGAATTCTGGGTCGAGCCCCCAATGCCTGCTGGGGAAAAAAATGTGTCGAGGGTGGTTTTGGGTAACTGTCGTCATTCAACCGTCACTCCCGCCCTCCCTCCCTGAAAGCGCCGGCGGGCAGTCAGTTAGCGCACTTTTCTGGTGAGTGACAGCGCGGACGCCACAGCACTGTGAGCATGGAGCCCGCTGCGACCATCGCTGCAGTTATGGCCGTTGTCAACACCTCGCACCGTATCATCCTCCTTTTTCAGAGGCAGATGCTGAGAAATCGGGCGAGGAGGCTACGGCAGCGCGGTGAGGACATTAAGTCTGAGAGTGGCACAGACCTCTCGCAAAGCACGGGACCCCGCGCCGTGGACATCATGGTGGCAATGGGTCATGTTGATGCTGTGGAACGGCGATTCTGGGCCCGGGAAACAAGCACGGACTGGTGGGACCGCATAGTGCTGCAGGTCTGGGATGAATCACAGTGGCTGCGAAACTTTCACATGCGTAAGGGAACTTTCCTTGAACTTTGTGAGTTGCTGTCCCCTGCCCTGAAGCGCAAGGACACCCGGATGCGAGCAGCCCTGACTGTCCAGAAGCGAGTGGCCATAGCCCTCTGGAAGCTTGCAACGCCAGACAGCTACCGGTCAGTCGCGAACCACTTTGGCGTGGGCAAATCTACCGTGGGGGTTGCTGTGATGCAAGTAGCCAACGCAGTCGTTGAGCTACTGCTCTCAAAGGTAGTGACCCTGGGAAACGTGCAGGTCATCATAGATGGCTTCGCCGCGATGGGATTCCCAAACTGCGGTGGGGCTATAGATGGAACTCACATCCCTATCCTGGGACCGGAGCACCAGGCCAGCCAGTACATTAACAGAAAGGGCTACTTTTCAATGGTGCTGCAAGCACTGGTGGACCATAGGGACGTTTTACCAACATCAACGTCGGATGGCCGGGCAAGGTTCATGACGCTTGTGTTTTCAGGAACTCTGGTCTGTTTAGACGGCTGCAGGAAGGTATTTACTTCCCGGACCACAAAATAACTGTTGGGGATGTGGAGATGCCTATAGTGATCCTCGGGGACCCAGCCTACCCACTAATGCCCTGGCTCATGAAGCCCTATACAGGCGCCCTGGACAGTGAAAAAGAACTCTTCAACTACCGGCTGAGCAA
Organism: Emys orbicularis; assembly: GCF_028017835.1. NCBI lineage: Eukaryota > Metazoa > Chordata > Testudines > Emydidae > Emys > Emys orbicularis. Next base: position 74,029,021 of record NC_088691.1, on the reverse strand, counting down.
GTGCAGAATGGTGGTGGAGTGTGCTTTTGGACGTCTCAAGGGGAGATGGAGAAGCTTACTCAGTTGCTCTGATCTCAGTGAAACCAATATCCCCATTGTTATTGCAGCTTGCTGTGTGCTCCACGATCTCTGTGAGAGCAAGGGGGAGACGTTTATGGCGGGGTGGGAGGTTGAGGCACATCGCCTGGCTGCTGATTACGCCCAGCCAGACAGCCGGGCGATTAGAAGAGCCCAGCGGGACGCGCTGTGCATCCAGGAGGCTTTGAAAGCTAGGTTCCACAGTGAGCAGGGTAACCTGTGACTATTAAGCTTGTTTAAAGAGAAGCTGAACCTGCCCTCGTTTCTTTACCCAGTTAATGTTGACTATCCTCTCCAGTTACATACCCCGTTTTCCCCCTTCCAACACACCTTTAAAAATAAAATAAATGGAACTTTGTTCATTAACACCGTTTTCTTTATTAAGGGTTTCGTGGTAAAGGGTTGAAACTGGGACGCAGACTGTGGTGGGGAGCGGGTGTAGTGGTGGAAAGGACGCTTCTAAACTCGAGGAATGACAGGCTCCTGCTCCTAGAGCGGTCCGCAGTGGTGGACTGGTTGTTTCAACAGAGCCTGCCACCCCTCCTTTTCGGGACTCTGTGTGTGGGGGCTATGTGACTTTGTGGTGGGGAAGGACGGTTACAGATCCCCTGCTGCGTGGCTCTGTCATCCAGGCTAAGGACCGCTGCATAAGATCTGTAACCGCCCTCCCCCGCCACAAACTCACATAGCCGCCCCACACAGAACATGAAAACCACCTCCCAGACTGACCAGGGTGTCTAGGGACTGCAATGTGTGTGTGACCTGCTGCTGAACCTGCCCCCGTGTCTGTACCCTGGTAAAGGTGACTGTCCTCTCCAATTCCCAACCCTCTTTCCCCCCTTCAAACACAGTCTCCTCTAAAAGAACCTGACGGAAACAGTAATTAAAAGAAACGTATTTTTTATTAACAACTGCACGGGTAGGGGATGACACTGGGATGGGGGCTTGGGTGAGGTGCTTTTGGAGTGAAGAAAAGGACTTATCAAAACTTTGGGAATGAGAGCCGTCTGGTACTTGAGCAGTCTGCAGGGGTGGAGTGACTGTTTTCACGGCCCCTGCCGCCCCTCCTTCTTGGGACTTTGGGTGAGGGGGGGATGGGACTTTGTGGCGGGGGAGGGCGGTTATAGATAGACAGCAGCGGGGCTCTGTCCTCCTGCCTCCGGTCCTGCAGAACATGTACAAGGCGCCGGAGCGTGTCCGTTTGTTCCCTCATTAGTCCAAGCAGCGTTTGAGTCGCCTGCTGGTCTTCCTGCCGCCACCTGTCCTCCCGTTCGCTGTGTGATCGCTGGTATTGCGACATGTTCTCCCTCCACTGGGTCTGCTGTGCCGCCTCGGCTCGGGAACAGCCCATAAGTTCGGAGAACATCTCGTCCCGTGTCCTTCTCTTTCGGTGCCTAATCTGCGCCAGCCTCTGGGAGGGGGATGCCGGGGTAGGTCGGGAGACACTCGCAACTGTGGGATGGGAAAAAGGGAGTGAATTCCTCACAAAGATACATTTTTGTGAACAATGAACATAGTCTTTCTCTGTGAACAAGACCATGCACAGCACCTATCACATGCGCACTCAGGACAAGGTCGAATTTTCGGCCTTCCCATTCAGTGCCTGGGGTCTTGGAGTACAGATCACACAAGCGGGGCAGGACAGCGGAATTCGGGTAGCAGGCGGACATGGTAAGCCGTAGACTTTTGGCTGCTGAAAGCTTAATTTATAGCAGTGCCCTCCTTTCACGTTCAAAGCAATGCCCCTAGCGTTGGCCAGTTCCTGCTGCCGGCAATCCGGCCAGCATGAACTCTGCCCCGTCCTACCCCCCTCGCGGCTGTCCCCGGGAAAGATCCCTGTATGCTGCCCCTGTCCCGCCTCCACCGCGTGGCTGTAAACCGCCGGTTACAGTTATGTAAAGGAACAGGCAATCAGTCCCAATACTAACATTCCCCTAATTTAAAGCAGGTCACCATGAGTGATATCATTCTGATGAGGATTTCGGACACTGAGAAAGACCGCATGCCGCGTGAATGCCAGCAAAAACCAGGGCCGTATGTGGCCATGCTGTGCGAGGCACTGATCCCAGAGTACTTGCTGCTAGCCTGGTGCGGAAAAGTTTCCTACCATGGAGGACGCAATAAGGCCGCTTTCCCCAGGAACCTGATGCAAAGGCTTTCAAATTACCTCCAGGAGAGCTTCGTGGAGATGTCCCAGGAGGATTTCAGCTCTATCCCCGGACATATTGACCTAATTTTCCAGTAGCTGCACTGGCAAGAACTAAAAAGTAGAGCACCTAGGGCAAAGTAATCATGAAAAACCCATTGTTAATATTCCATTCCTGTTATGTTCAAAATAAATGTTTACATGTTTAAAACACTTACCGACTGATCCTTCCCCTGATTCAGGGTCACAGTTAACGCCTTGGGAGGGTTGGTAGGGGATCTCCGTGAGGGTGATGAAGAGATCCTGGCTGTCGAGGAAATCAGCGTTGTAAGCGCTGTCGACTGCCTCGTCCTCCTCATCTCCTTCCTCATCTTCCCCGTCCGTGAACATCTCCGAGGAAGCGGCCGTCGACAATACCCCATCGTCAGAGTCCACTGTCAGTGGTGGGGTAGTGGTGGCGGCCGCACCTAGAATGGAATGCAGTGCCTCGTAGAAACGACATGTCTGGGGCTGGGATCCGGAGCGTCCGTTTGCTGCTTTGGTCTTCTGGTAGCCTTGTCTCAGGTCCTTGATTTTCACGCGGCACTGCGTTGCATCCTGGCTGTATCCTCTCTCCGTCATGGCTTTGGAGATCTTCTCGTAGATCTTCGCATTCCGTTTTTTCGATCGCAGCTCCGAAAGCACGGACTCATCGCCCCACACAGCGATCAGATCCAAGACTTCCCGATCAGTCCATGCTGGGGCCCTCTTTCTATTCTGCGATTGCATGGTCACCTCTGCTGGAGAGCTCTGCATTGTTGCCAGTGCTGCTGAGCTCGCCACGATGTCCAAACAGGAAGTGAGATTCAAACTGGCCAGACAGGAAAAGGAATTCAAATTTTCCCGGGGCATTTCCTGTGTGGCTGGTCAGAGCATCCGAGCTCGGACTGCTGTCCAGAGCGTCAACAGAGTGGTGCACTGTGGGATAGCTCCCGGAGCTATTAGCGTCGAATTCCATCCACACCTACCCAAATTCGACATGGCCATGTCGAATTTAGCACTACTCCCCTCGTCAGGGAGGAGTACAAAAATCGATTTAAGAGACCTCTATGTCGAACTAAATAGCTTCGTGGTGTGGACGGGTGCAGGGTTAATTCGATTTAACGCTGCTAAATTCGACATAACCTCCTAGTGTAGACCAGGCCTAACAGATTTATTCGGGCATAAGCTTTCGTGGGTAAAAAGCCCACTTCTTCAGATACATGGAGTCTTTAAGGTGCCTCCGTACTCCTAATTATTTTACCGGTTTCTATTGTAATTCACCTGAACGTATGGGACTCATCCACACTGAACAGCCATAATCTAGGTCTTCACTAGGAAAAAGGAGTCTCTTTAACCCATGTTAAAATCATAGTGAAGGTAAGAGAGTTGTAGTTTTAACCAATTTTAGCTGGTTGATGTAAACACTAGGGGCTTAGCTTGACCTGCTAAAACATGTGAATACTACAGACTACCTAGTCTATACTAAGACTTTACCTTGTGGCCATTACAATGGGTTAGCTAAAACATGGTAAGAACACACCTTTTTCCCCAAGTGTGAACAAGCCTTTCCTGATGCAGTGTACAAGTGCCCTCTGATTGCCCATGCTTAATTACAATAGCTTGTAAATGGTCCTTGCTATTGGCAGGCTTTAAAGTCTACACCCCTTTAAGGCATATTGTGCTGGAATAGGAGAGACTGGGAATGAAGTATAAGGCATATTAGGTGATAGAGTATCTATGCAGGGAAATTTACCAGCATAACTATAGCACTATTACTATAGCACAGGGGTAGGCAACCTATGGCACGCGTGCCGAAGGCGGCACGCGAGCTGATTTTCAGTGGCACTCACACTGCCCGGGTCCTGGCCACCGGTCTCGGGGTCTTTGTATTTTAATTTAATTTTAAATGAAGCTTCTTAAACATTTTAAAAACCTTATTTACTTTTCATACAACAATAGTTTAGTTATATATTATAGACTTATAGAAAGAGACCTTCTAAAAATGTTAAAATGTATGACTGGCACGCGAAACCTTGAATTACAGTGAATAAATGAAGACTCGGCACACCACTTCTGAAAGGTTGCTGACCCCTGCTATAGCACTATAATTATAGTTATACGGATATAACTGCCTATGTAGCCACTCTTAGGGCTTGTCTATACTTACGCGCTGGTTCGGCGGCAGGCAATCGAACTTCTGGGTTCGATTTATCGCGTCTTGTCTGGACGCGATAAATCGAACCCAGAAGTGCTCGCCGTCGACTCCGGTAATCCTGCTCGGCGCGAGGAGTACGCGGAGTCGACGGGGGAGCCTGCCTGCCACGTCTGGTCCGCGGTAAGTTCGAACTAAGGTACGTCGACTTCAGCTACGTTATTCACGTAGCTGAAGTTGCGTACCTTAGTTCGAATTGGGGGGTTAGTGTAGACCAGGCCTTATAAGAGTGCCTTTTTGCAGTTTAGCTTATGCTGGCAATTATATAACTATACCAGTATTGCTAAAGACAAGCCCATATAGAGTTAATAGCTTTGCTGTTATATTTTGGCAGTCTGGTTAACAGGACAGCAAGATTATTACTTTGCAACAAAAAATGCTACAATTCAGAGTGATTTTTTTTTTTTAAGGAAAACTTGGATTCTACATACTGTAAAAAAAATTTAGATACTAAAATAACTATCAGGGATTTTTTTGTGCTGTGTTGGTCCCAGGATATTGGACAGAAAAGGCAGGTGAAGTAATATCTTTTATTGGACCAACTTCTGTTGGTGAGAAAGACAAGCTTTCAAGCTTACAAAGAGCTCTTCAGATCTTGGAAACTAACTCAAGATATTACCTCACCCACCTTGTCTCTCTAGTGTCCCTGATTATGACAGTTTGCAGCTTTGACACTGAAGGGAGTAGAACAATTCATTGTCAGTCTTAAAAACCTGACTAGATCCCATCTGTAATGGCAAGGCCAAACAGTGTTAACCAGTTTGGGGCCCTGCTATGTATGTTTTTTTAGATTGGACCTTTTAAAAGAATGCATTCTGTGACCTGCTTTATTGTCTGTTTACTCTAGAGGGCAATAGAGTACAAGAAGTAAAGGCCATAATGACCATCTTTTGTAACATTCAAGTGGTTTGCACATTCTAAATATAATCTACTAGTTGTCATAGTAATGCTATGATGACATTACAGTTATACTAGTCTCTTATGGCGTGTTAGTATTATGACTTAAAGGAAAACTCAATCTCTTCAGCTTGACCTAGCAATGTGAAAGCTTAGAGGGGATGAAGTGCAACTCAACAAACTGAAAAGCATGTGAAAATAATATTTTAAATTATAATTGGCATGTGTGAGTCATATGCTGGCTGGGTGGGGCCAACGTGCTGAAAAGTTGTATAATTTGTAGCACTGCAGGAGACCAGTATAAGAAGAGGGGGTTAAAATCTTCAGTGCTGGTTTAACAGTTGGACAAAACTTTAATATGTAATCAAAATGTTTAACTTATAAACTCTGAATATGTTGCATTGTTTTTCATCCAGTTTCAATATTGGTTTAAGTGTTTAAAAAAGCTCAACTAAATCAACTAACTAAGCACTGCTTAATTTCTACCATTAAGGTTTTCTGATTCTTAGGTCAGTATTGAAGTAAACTGATAATGGGTATACCATATTTTAGTGTCAACCTACATTCTACAGATACAACCATCTTGGGGGATCTCTTGTTCCCAACACAGTTAAGTCAATCAGGCTCCGATAATATCAAACTCTCCAAATACCTTGGCTTGTGCTGTTTCTCCCATTTCCAAAAGTGTCTCTTTTCAAACTGGCCACTACCAGCATTAGGAACAGAAATGTGAATTGTATTTTTAAGAGAAACCAAACATGGCTGTGGGAAGCATTGGCAGTGTTTCTTAAGAAATTTTAAAATGACACTCAGGTAAGGGGAAGAAAATGGAAGGAGTATACTCTAAATATTATGTTGTAACCCAGTAGAATAAATACCCTATGCCACATGAACAGAATAGGTAGCTGATGGATATATATTCAGGTTTTAATACATTAAACAGTAGAAGAGGGAATACAATACATCCTAAAGCTTAATACATGTGGTGTTCAAAACATAACTAAAATGTCATTCCTTAGATGTCACAAAGCCCAACAACCAAACAAAATAAGCATCTTGAAAGAGCTTTTTCATAGAAAGTTTATCCCAGGAGTCTTGCTGGAATAAAATGAAATGTTGGAGTAGAGTCAATCTTACACTGTTATCTTCCTTTGTTATAAAATGATACACAATGATGAAATCCAGTTGTGTGTTAGCCGGTGAACTATGGCAGTATTTCGTGCCAACCAACACCTTGACGTTTTAGTGGCTTGCAAACCTGAGCAGAGTATGGTAATTTTATGCTAACTAATGTTTATTACAACTAAAAGCAGAAGCAAGTAGTGAAGGACTCAAATCCAGAGAATGTTTGAGTGCACTTCTGAAAATAATTACTATAACAATCTGGCTGCATTGTAAGCAAACAACTTGTAGAACTGATTTGGCATCAGTTCTACAATAAGTTAACATTTCAATTTATTCACAATCTCCTCAACTACACTATTCTAAAATATCTTCACTACCTGTCTTCTTTTACATCTTGAAGTTTTATCTGCCCACTATTATAAGTCACACTTCCTCTGAAATTCATGACTGAATTTGAATTGTTTTAAGCAGTGTTAAGAAGTAAAAAATCTAGGTGTGTGTTATAAATAAACTAAAGAATGGTTCCTCTTCAAGTGTTTCTGCATATTCCCAATTATGGGTGCTATGCCACCTTGTACTGCCTTACAGTAAAAACCTCTTTTAGCAGTGTCAGCCAGAGCACTACTATGCCCTCCCACCGTTGAGCATCATGACACACTGAGGGCGAGGCTATAAAGGGGGTGGAACTCCCTCACTACCCCAGTTTCTTCCATCTGCGTGCCTGGGCAGATGTGAACTGCTCTGGTTTCTTTGTAGTCTCTTTTCTACTTAGAAATAGTGTTAGCTCATTTTCAGTATAGTTAGTTCGTGAATTCAGATTTCTCCTGGCTTCGGGTTATGGAGGAACTGAGGAAACAGAAGAAGCTGGATTCAAGAAGTGCGCTTCCTGCCTGGCTGTCTTCCCTGCATCTGACAACCATATGTGGTGCCTCAAGTGCCTGGGAGAAAGATGCTCACCTTCTGGGTGTTCTATTTGCCGAACTTTCACACCCAGGATAGGGAGATTCACCTCCTAAAAGAAGCCCTCATAGCTAGACCATCTAGACCTGGTCAGGACTCAGATGCTAGGTGTAAGAGACCAGTCTCTCTGCCGCTGTGGCTGCCAATGGCTCCAAACAACTGAAGGGTTCCAAGAAGCCACTACACCAGTTGGTGTTGGACTTGGTTCCTGCGACTCACTCAGTCAATACCCTGAGGCTCCAGATGTTTAAATGGAGGCCCATGTGGTCAGATCTGACTGCTTCATTTCTGGAAGAGAGGTTGAGAGATAGTTCAGCACTGATGCCGTACGTTGTTCCTCTCACCTATTCAACCCACATGGAATCCCTGCAGCTGCAGGACCATTACCAGTTCTGACTTCCATTTCCGGTGCCAGGAAGATATAATTGCTCAGTGGGTCAGAATCTGGGCTGTCAATGCCTTCAGTTCCTTCTGTCATAGCATAGAAGAAGGCTTAGAGCCGAAATGCCAATATTAGTAGTGCCATTTTCCATGCATCAGATCTGTCAGATCCATCTGATTCTGACAAAACTGCTACAGTTCCAAAGCAGAGGTCCATTCCCTCTTCAGTTACAAGGGATACAGACCTGTGTCTAATGTTGTATTGTGATTCTTGGATCTTCTTTCAGTTCCGGGGTCAGTTCTAAAGAGCTCTGTCACTGTGACAGACAAGGTTCACCTTCCAGCTCTGATTGCTTCATCATTTCTGGATGGGAAGATGAGGGTTTCCAAAAGGAGACATATTTACCCAGTTCCGAGTTCGTCTTCCTTGTCCCCTGCTAAGAAGAATAGGCCACAAGACATTTGGGGTTTTCCCCTGGACCACCCTTTGCTTCCTCTGCCTTGGATACCTACAGGGTCTCCATAAAGAGCTGGATCTCCATTCTTCCCTTTGGATCCACTGTTACATTCTGTTTCGGATATACAGCGGTAACTGTAGCAGGAAGAAGATGGAGGGAGAACTCAGAAACCTGTGGCTTGCTTTGTACTACCATATGGCCTGCCTCCTGCAGGCACCAAATCCAGCTTACTGGGGTAACTGGCAATCATGGGACCTAAGGCCTTATTGGGGGTGGGGTTTGGCCAATACTGGATTTAAGGGATTTAAATAAATACATTTGAAAGTTTTGGTTCTGCATCTTATCTCTGGGCACCATAACCCCTTTGCTGTCAGTTATGGATTGGTTTGCAACTGTCGATATAAAGAATGCATATTTTCATATCTCATTCATCAAAATCATCACAAGTATCTTTGATTCATAGTGGCTTGTCGCCACTATCCATACACGGTGCTCCCATTTGGCCTTTCCACGGCACCCAGAATTTTTACAAACTGTGTCTCTGTGGTAGCAGTCATCTGAGGAATCAGGGTATTTATGTTTACTCTTATTTGGACAACTGGCTACCGGAGGCCCTCTTGCTGTTAAACCATATCGGTTTCAAGGATAAATTCTTTTCAGACCTTATGCTCTTTCTTAATTGCCCAGAGAAAATCCTCTGCCCCTCGTAAAGGATTCTCTTTGTAGGTGCCATCCTGGACTCTGTGGAAATCAGAGCTTTTCTACCAGAGAACAGATTTATCAAGATTAGTTAGTACCGTTACAGATTGACAATGTCCCACCCAGAAGGTTTAAAATTCTTCCTGGGTCTCACTATTTTGCGCATCTAAGGATGAGACGTTTACAACACTGGATGTCTCAGGTGTTCAGGCCAAGTCAGAACAACCTTCAGTCATTGATCACCATGCCTCAGAATGTCATAGTCTCCCTAGACTGATGGTCAGTCGGGACGAATGTGCTCAGGGGTGCACAATTCAATCCTACAAGTCCATCCTGGACAGTGCCTTCAGACACATCAACAAAGGGTTAAGGAGGACATCTGAATCATTTGACAGTTCGAGGGCGCTGGCCCCCTCAGGAGGGATCCCTGCATATCAATGTACTGGAATTAAGACCTGTTCATCTGGTTCTCAAATCATTCCTCCCTTACCTGCAAGGGAGTGTTGTACAGGTGGTGACAGACAATACATCAGTGATGTATTACATCAACAAGCCGTGGTAGAGATCATCCTCGAATTGAGGGATTGCCGACACGGCCGGCTCTAGGTTTTTTGCCGCCCCAAGCAAAAAAAAATTTGGCTGCCCCCCGTCCCAGCCCTGGGCTCCTCGCCGCACCCCCCTGCTGCCCCAGCCTTGGGCTCTCCCCACCCACCCACCCACACCCCCTGCCACCCCAGCTCTGGGCTCCCTCATTCCCCCCCACCATTGCCCCCCACACACACCTCCTGCCGCCCCAGCCCTGGGCTCTCTCCCTCCCTCCCCCACCTGCACCCTCCTTCCGCCGCAGCCCTGGGTCACTGGTAACTCGCTCCCACGGCAGGTCATTCAGCAGGAATTTTACATGTGCACAGAACACAGACAGGATTGGTTCCCATATGGTTACAGAACTGCAGTAAAGTGGAACAATTTTCAGCTTGTGTGATTGGAGGATATCTGGATGCATATTATAAGACTGTCCTACATAAATGAGGAAAAGTTGAGGTGCCTTTATTATTCTTTTGTTCCACTCTTTCTTTCTATGGGGAATTTGCCAATGCAATATCACTGTCTTCCTTTTAAACAAACAAACAAACAAACAAAAAGGCAATGGCTGTTGAAAATAGCAATTCCAGTCCTAATAACCACTAGGAAGCATTTCTTGCTCAATTTTATCCTACTTTTTCTACAGCAAGTTACAGTGGATCAGTATATTTGATTTGGGAGAAATGAAGTAACAGCTGCCCAAACTGAGCTTGAGCACTCCTGAATTTTGAGGTGTTCAAATCTGGAAGGCAGGTGCTGGGGGGGGGGGGGGGGGGCGGGGAAGGGTGCTGTGGCTCCGCGGGGAAGCACGGCAGCATGTATGCAGCAGTGTGTCTGGCGCTGCGCGGAGCCAGACATGCTGGTCTGAGTGGCACGGTAAGGGGGCTGGGGGGTTGGATGGGGCGGAGGTTCGGGGGGGCAGTCAGGGGCAGGGAGAAGGGGGTTTAGATGGGTCAGGGGCTGGGGGGCAGTCAGGGGACAGGCAGCGGTTGGATAGGCATGGGAGTCCCGGGGATTTGTCAGGGGACAGGTAGGGGGTGGGGTCCTAGGGGGGAAGTTGGGGTGGTCTCCGGAGGGGGCAGTTGGGGACAAGGAGAAGATAGGGGGCTTAGATAGGGGGTGAGGTCCTGGGGGGCAGTTAGGGGCAGGGGTCCCGGGAGGGGGTGGACAGGGTGCAGGGGGGGTTGGATGGGTTGGGGTTTCTGTGGGGGGCAGTCGGAGGGAGTGGATGGTGGCAGGGTGGGGCTACCCTCCCTCCCTGTGGAGTGTCCTATTTTTTGAATGTTAAAATATGGTATCCCTACCCTTCCCAGTGCAGCTCTCCATTCACAGCAGGCTGCAGCATGAGGTCTCAGCTACCTCACTCCCTCTCCCTCTTTCCTGTTGGTAGTGGCCAAGGGAATGCTGGGAAATGTAGTTCTTTCCCTGCTCCAGGGCTGGCTCTATAGGCAGGGAGCTAACCAAGTCACTACAGCTCCCAGGGCCCCCTGTTGGTTCTCAGCTCCCATGCTGGATCCCTACCGCCCCTGCAAATGGGCTGCCCCAAGCACATGCTTGCTTTGCTGGTGCCTAGAGCCGCCCCTGGTTGCCGATGATGATGATATCAACAAGCAGGGGTGGCCCACTCTACTCTTCTGTTCACAGAAGCAGTAAATCTATGGGATTAGTGTGTTTGTCACAACATTTTATCCTGTGGCCCTGCACCTAGCAGGAGAAAACAATATCTTCATGGACTATCTTAGCAGAGACAGCTCCCAGATGCACAAATGGGCCATAAAGGATTAGTTTAGACTATATTCTCCATCTGAGGTCAGTCAAAGGTTGACCTGTTCACAGTAAGGGTCAATGTTGCCTCTCTCTGTTCCAGAACAAGCAGAGACTGACAATCCCTGTGAGATGCCTTCCTTTTGCATTGGAGGAAGGGCTTGATGTATTTGTTTCCTTTCTTCCCATTGATTTAAAAGATGGTAAGGAAGATATATCAGGACAGGGCAAGAATGATGCTCATTGCCCCGACTTGGCCATATCAGCAGTAGTCATTACCAGTCTCCTTCAGCTGTCCAGCAGAGTCTTCACATATCTTCCCCTGCCCTCAGCTCTCCTGTCCAAGCCAGGAGGGCAGGATCTTTCATATGGACCCGCAGTATTCACCTGACGACATGAGTGATTGGACTTGAGCAGTCTGCTCTTGAGCAGTCACGTTCTTCATCTGTGCAGGATGTACTAATTAACTCACAAAAGCAATCTACTAGAATTTGTTACCATCTAAAGTGGTCCGGATTTCAAACTTGGATGAAGGGACAATCTGGCTCTCCTGTATCTGCTTCCATTTCTTGTGTTTTCGAATACCTAATATACTTAAAGCATGAGGAGGAGGGGGCTCAGACACAGACCAATGTATACTACTAGCAAGAATCTTCAGCTTTCTGGCACATGGAGCATATGGACCCCCACAGTGGACTACAGATAGGGGGCATGCATTTTGAAGAATTCCAGTTACTAGAAGAGACATAACCTTTCTTTTTTAAATACTTTCCCAGAGTTCTTAGTATAAGGATAAATGACTGACTTGGTAATTTAGCAGTAATAACATTCACTGATGTGGCAATTCAGAGTTCTTCTAGTCCCATACTGGGATGCTGCAAACTTGTGGAGAAGAGAGACCTCTTTGCTGTCCAGTGGCACCATTTGTTGGACAGATGAAGCAATGCCTTATGGAGAGAGCAGAATCTAGCTTCTCTCAGAAACAAGGTCCGCATGAATGGTGTAAGATCTTCAAGGGTGATAGCCGGAGAATAAAAAAGGATATAGATTCAGTGTACTGTCTCTGTAGATATTTTGGTTTAGTAAAGAGATTTATTTAGCTTTAACTGATATAAAGCAAAGGTGCAGAAGGAGAATTCCCTCTGTTGCAGAGTCTCAGAGATTCCCTTAATCACATAGTCCAGAGCTGTAGGACAGATGGCTGGAGGAATCTGGTAGGACAGAGAGGCTGGTGCCGGTCTTTATTTATGTTAATTTAGTTTCCTTTTCGTTCCCTTCAGAGGATGTAGTTCTTATTCTGAACTAATGGATATAATGGCTAAGATTCTGGGCATGCCGTAAATAGCTGTGGAGGAGACTTCACACCCAGTGTTTGATATTTTGGGTTAATTCTCCAGAAGCAGAATTATTTAACCTTTTTTGGATGGACTGTCTCAACCTGCTAAATCAGCTGAACCAATGGCTGGGGAAGCTGATAACCCTCTTGGGGGGGAGCTGGTAAAGTTTTCCTGTGATCCATATGCATCCACCTGTGATTTCTCTGGTGCTGGAGATCACAGGTCAATGGTCTGAGGAAGGTATGGTGCATTAAACTTCTTCTGATAGGGAGAGAAAGAGGATGGATGCATTAGGAAGAAAATATTTTTCATCTGCCACCTTTGGAATGAGAATCATGAAATATCAGGAAGTTATGGCATGATACTGCCATCACCTATGGAATCAGTTATCATTGTTTATTAATAGTATTATGGATGACCAGAATAATTCTATTCAAAGTACTTTCTAATGTAAACAAAAAACAAACAAAAAAACAATGGGGATTCCATCCAATATTGGATCAGAGGAAACTGAATTTTTCCATAAAGAGGTTCCACTTCCACTTGCTGTCTCTAGAATCTGTAATTCCTTCTCTTACCCAACAGGACTGATTTGCAGCTGTTGATTTAAAGAATGTTTATTTTCACATATCCATAAGACCGTCTCACTGAAAATATCTCCATTTCGTAATAGGAAAAGATAATTTTCAATACAAGTTCCGCCCCTTTGGCCTATCTATGGCCCTAAGTGTTGTTTTTTTTAAATGCCTGTCGGTGGTGGTTCTTGCCCACCTACCAGAGACAGGGTATTTTCATCTCCCCTTATTTAGATGATTGGTTTATCAAAGTTCCATCAAAGAAAGCCCTCTCTATAGTGATGTCCCAGATCTGTATGCTTTTCAACAACTTAAGGCTCAGAATAAACTGGGAAAAATCATTACTAATACCCACTCAATGGATCCTTTTACAGGCGCCATGTTGGACTTAACAGTGGAGACAGATGCTTAAAGAAAAAATCAGCCATAAACCTTCTACATCAATTTCCAGAAAAAATTATTTCTTTTTGTGTGTGGTTAATGGGTCTCATGGCTTCAGCGATGAATGTAACTCCCTATGCTCATCTACAAATGAGGCATTTGCAATATTGAAATTCAGCCCCAGCGTCAACAGTATACATAGGCTTTCTGATTGTTCCAAGAAGGATATACCTATCCCTCTTATGGTGGACCCATTAAAACTTTTAAGCCTCATGAATACATAGCCCAACTAACCTAACAATTGTTTGTGTAGGCCTTTTTTTATTGCCTGAATAAGGCCAACCAAATTAGCAGAATGACTGAAATTGTTAGTCCCATCTAAAACTAAGGTATGCAGTTTTGACTCACATGGGTCACTACAGGGCCCAGGAAAAGTACAGGTAAACTTATTGATTGATTAATATGAAATTAAGTTACTATTTTAGGCTACTTGGTTTGTCCTTGTCTACACTTGGAGTTAAACTGTGTTCAGAACTGATTCAGCTGCAACAGGTCTCTTTTAATGTAGACAACATTTTAAGCAGAATTTTAAGGTATAGCTTTCATAATTTTATGTATACGATTATATAATTCATCTACAGTCCTGCAGAATTTTCTTGATTTTGGAGATTAATCATAAAAGGGGGTTCTCATGATAAAACTGTTTGCCACCAAGGACATCAAGCGTTCCAGAAGGGGCAAGAGCCTAGTTCTCCTTGGCCGATGCCTGCCTTCTGCAGTGGTATCCAGCTCCCCTTTCCACCAGTTCCACTGATCCCCAAAATCAAGAGACAGCTGTGAGATATATACGGTATATAGCCTTTCACCTGTGACACATGCATTGCAAGCATGCGTTTATGAGGGAAAAGTTCAGTTTCATACTCTTTACTTAAGAAAATCTCTCAATAATGTCATTAGATTGAAAGAAATTGCCAAAAGACAATGGAATTGGGTCTCACATTAAGGCCTGGAATATAATATGTTGCAAGATAGTTTGAGGCCATATTTTTAAGTGATGCCTCTTCAGTGTTAAGTGCATGTGACTGCAGTTTACATAATGCTAAAATTGTTTTACTTTTGCTTAAGACCATGATTAGTGTTGATTTATGTCCATTTACTTTTAAATTGTTTTATAGAACATAATTTTGTTTCTAATTTTCATAGATCATAAGCACACCACAAAGACTGACCAATTCAGGGAGTGTTCTGATTGGGAGTCCATACACCCCAGCACCAGCAATGGTCACTCAGACGCACATAACAGAAGCCACTGGCTGGATTCCAGGGTAAGAATTTGTTTTGTTTAAAGAGAAGTGCTGGGCACTGGGGCAAACCCGTTTTGATTTTTCTTCTGTATACTCTTGCATGTGTATCTTGGCTCAAATATCCTAGTTCCTACACAGTTCAAAGGGTGTGAGCTGTTAAGCATATTTTGTACTTTTAATGTCTATAATACGTAAGTGTGTAACTACATGTACCAGTGATTTCAGTCCAGGTTCATTTCACTACCTAATTTGTATATGGGTTTGTGGTGACGCTTATTTTCCGGTAGTAATGGAAAGGACTGAATGTATTTGCGCAATTAAAACAAGTCCTTACTCTTCATAGATCATACAAATTTACAGTATCCTTACTGTAGAGGATTATTGGTGTTTGCCAACAGGAGAAGGGTGTGTCAAACATGCCTTAGCAGGCATTTTTTAAAAACAGGCCATAAAACTAGTGACAAACTCTAAATGTTGTTGATGGCTGTATTTTCATATTACTGATTTACAGTGTTGCAATCTGTTGTTCTCACAGAGATCTCTGACTGAAGAGCCAAGGTGCTTTGAGTTTTGAGCTTTAAAATCTTTCAGGACCCCTTTATTTTTTTGATTTCAGCATTCCTGCACCTTAAGATATCATGGACAGATTTAGTACAATGCTTTTGAAGATAACTTTTAATTTTCAAGTAAGACTTTTAGGACAAGTATACCCAGTAGCTCAACATCAACATATCCTTCCCTGCAAATACCATTACTCATTTAAAATAGGCTTATGTATCTTTTGAATGCTGTAAGTGCTGAGATACCATGGTGATGGATGACATTATAAAAACCTAGACAGACAGAAAAGGCACAGTCTGTGTAAGTGGCCGGACCATGCTACATCAACTATTAATGTTATTAATCTCTCAGTAATATTTTGCTGTTCCATCCAGGATTCTCAGATCAATTTTCAGACACTAATTAAGTAATCTTCAGTTCTTCTTTGAGTGATTGCTCATGTGTATTCCACAATAGGTGTGCATGCTCGCCACGTGCACCGGTGCCAGAAGTTTTTCCCCTAGCAGTATCCGGAGGGGAGAGCCCCAGCGACCCCTGGAGAGGCGCCTCCATGATGCGGTATAAGGGGCTCTGCGTGCTCCCACCACCCTCAGTTCCTTCTTGCCGCCAGTGAAGGTGCCTTAGAACTGCTCTGCTCCAGCTTTGCTGTAGCTCATCCCCAAAACTGCGTGTTCGTTCAGTGTATGGTACCTGTAGTTAGTTAGTTTAGTTTAGTTAGAGTGCCCGGGCCAGGGCATGCCCCGAGTCCCAGGTTTTAAGTCGTGCAATACTTATAGGCGATCTATGCCACTGCGTGATCCACACGCTGACTGTCTGCACTGTTTGGGGGAAAACCCATCTCAGAGATCGCTGCAAGATTTGCAAGTCATTTAAGCCTCGGAGAGAGAGAGAAAGGGACATTAGGGTCCGGGCTATTCTGATGGAGTTGGCGCTGACCCCAGCTCTGGTGTGCCACTCCGAGTTGGCACCGGGCACCGCGGTATCGGTGCGCAGCAACCCTTCGGCGCCATCGACCAGTCGGCACCGCCCCCCGTCCACAGGGCACGCCAAGAAGGCTAGAAAGAGGCCTTCTTTGCTGCGGCACCAGAGTAAACCCGGGACAGAGGCTAGACCCATGTCAGGCAGTCCTCGATCTCCACCGGCCTCTAGGCCTCCGACTCATGTGGAGTGGAGCAGCCCAGCCCATTCAAAACAGGCCTCCCCGGATCTCCAGATGCCCTCCACACCGGAGGCCCTGCAGGCTGCCCGGGATGTTATGTCCATGCTGGTACCAGGAACACCGCCGATGTCAGCCCCACGCTCCAGAGGCAAGCCACCGCTGGGATCTCTGCAGTCGCTCCCGGCTCGGTACCGGTCTCGGTCAAGGGAACGTTCCTGATGCTGTTCACCGCCCAGCGACCGTTCAGGGCAAAGTCCACATGGATTGCCCTCAACGCCCACCAGACTGTCTGGTTGGGTTCCGTCCAACTGAGACTCTCGGCGCCGCTCCGCCTCGAGGAGCAAGCACCGACGGGACCGAGGCAGACGTCACCAAAGGTCCTCGTCTTGGAGGGCAGCCAGTCACGGCATGGACGTCGATGTTGTTCCCTTTCAGCGTCCCGCTCCAGGACCTCACCACGGCACCGCCTCCGCAGCCCCGGGCGACGATCACTGGTGTCCCACCATTGCGTGTCCGCCTGTCGGAGCCGATCACGGAGCAGCTGTTACCGGCGGTACCTGTCCTCCACATCGGGATCGCGGTCCTGTGGTCAGCATCGCTCCGGGCACCGCCACTCCTCCTCCGGGGACAGTGGCAAGTCGTATGTCAGCCTGGCCTCCCTTCGTAGTCGTCCATCGATGGGCCAAGCCAGCCAGGCCAAACAACCGGCTCCGCTGGTGCCACAGCAGGTGCAGTGGCACCGGGCCCCGTGGCCGGCCCAATGGTACCAGTGGGCACCATGGCCCCCGACCCAGCCCCCAGTGGGGGCTCGCTCAGTGGCCGGAGCCTCAGAAGGACCATCGGCCTCCCTCTCCAGACCTACAAGGAAGGAGTCGGTGGGATGTACATCCTCGGCACAGTGCCCAGAGACTGACCAGGTGGTGGACCCTCCAGTGCCGGT
This sequence comes from Emys orbicularis, assembly GCF_028017835.1. NCBI lineage: Eukaryota > Metazoa > Chordata > Testudines > Emydidae > Emys > Emys orbicularis. The sequence continues at coordinate 74,011,441 of NC_088691.1, read as the reverse complement.
GGACACAAAGTACCGCGCCGGCATCCTCGCCCTCCCCAGATGAGGCGATTACGGCCCCGCCTCCCTCTGTCCCGCAGGAAGACTTTAGGGCCCTCCAAGAACTCTTAGAAAGGGTGGGATCAAGCCTCCACCTCCAAGCAGAGGAGATGGAGGAGCCCTTGGACTCCCTGTTTAATGTGCTGTCCTCCTCGGCACCGGGCAGGGTGGCCTTGCCTCTCCATGAAGGGGTGGCAAAAATTTCAAATGCCCTGTGGCAAACACCAGCCTCATTGGCCCCCATCTCTAAGAGAGCAGAATGCAAGTATTTTGTACCTGCCAAGGGACACAAGTACTTATACACCCACCCTGCTCCTACCTCCCTGTTGGTCAAGTTGGTCAACCACAGGGAGCAGCAGAGCTAGCCAGCCCCTACACCAAAAAATAAAAATTCACGGAGGCTGGACTCTTTTGGAAGGAAACTTTATTCGTCCTCGAGCTTCCAGTTATGGGTGGCGAACCACCAGGCTCTCCTGGGCTGGTATGAGTTCAATCTGTGGGGCTCCCTGCCCAAGTTTGAGGACTCCCTCCAGGAGCACAACAGGAAGGAGTTCAAAGCGCTGGTGGAGGAGGGTGCAGCGGCTGCCAGGGCAATCCTGCAGGCAGCTTCGGATGCAGCGGACACAGCCGCGCGGTCCCTGGCCTCCGCGGTGTCCATGAGAAGGGCTTCGTGGCTCCTGCTCTCTGGGCTGTCCAGTGAGGCACAGACCTCCCTGCAGGACCTCCCATATGACGGCAAAGCTCTGTTTGCGGAACAAATGGATCCAAAGCTTCATGCCCTGAAAGACTCCCACATGATTCTCCAGACTCTGGGTCTCTATGTTCCGGCTCCAGCTAAACCTAAGTTCAAGCTGCAGCAGACTCCCACTCAGCCACCCACCCAAAATACGAGGCCGCTTATAAGAAGTCGCAGGACTATAAGAGGCGCCCACAGAGGCAGTCTCGGCCTGTCCCCCAACCTGGGTCCTCCAAGGGCAAGCAGGCGGGGAAAAAGCGGTTTTGACGGGACGCCCGGGGGCGCCCTGCCAGTTCTCGTCAGGGATCCACCCTCAATAAAACTTCCCTTCTCCAATCGGTTGAGTGCTTTCCTCCTGGAGTGGTCGCGGCTGACCTCGGATCGATGGGTCCTCAACACCATCTCCCAGGGTTACACCCTCCAGTTTACTTCCTTCCCGCCCAACCACCCTCCGCCCCCGTCCCTCCTGGGGGACCCCTCGCACGAGGCTCTGCTTGTGCAGAAGGTGGGGTGGCTCCGGGCCTAGGAGCGGTGGAAGCGGTACCCAGGGAGTTCAAAGGCAAGGGGTACTACTCCCGCTATTTCCTTATCCCAAAGGCCAAAAGGGGGCTCAGGCCCATCTTGGACCTGCGAGGCCTGAACCAGTACATGATGAAGCTCAAGTTCCGCATGTCCTCCCTGGCCTCCATCATCCCCTCTCTGGATCCCGGGGACTGGTACACCACACTCGATCTGCAGGATGCGTACTTCCACATTCATATATTCGAGGGGCCCAGATGCTTCCTCCGTTTTGTGGTGGGGCAGGAACACTACCAATTTACGGTTCTCCCATTTGGCCTGTCCACTGCCCCCAGGGTATTCACAAAATGTATGTCGGTGGTAGCAGCCTACCTCAGGCGCCGGGGGGTCCAGATCTTCCCCTATCTGGACGACTGGTTGGTCAAGGGCAGCTCCCAGTCGCAAGTGCGGGATCACGTGGCACTCCTGTCCATGTGCACCACTTTGGGCCTGTTGGTAAACAATGCCAAGTCCACGTTAGTCCCGGTTCAACACATAGAGTTTATCGGGGCGGTCCTGGACACCTCGTCGGCCAGGGACTCCCTCCCACCGGACAGGTTCGAGACCCGAAGGGGCTCATCGACACGGTCACAAGGTTTCCGGTGACAACAGCCAGAGCATGCCTCCAGCTCTTGGGTCATATGTCGGCGTGCGCGTATGTGGTCCATCACGCCAGACTCAGGATGAGGCCCCTCCAGCTCTGGTTGGCCTCGGAGTTCTCCCAGGCCAGGGACAGGATGGACAAAGTTCTCACAGTACCCAAACCAGTGATCGCCTCCCTACGGTAGTGGTCCTCCCCGAGAAACATGCTCCAAGAGGTCCTGTTTAGGGGCAGGGCCCAGTCACTGGAACTGGTGTCCGATGCGTCGGACCTGGGATGGGGGGGCCCATGTGGAGAACATTCAGACCCAAGGTCTGTGGTCAGCTCGGGATCTGACCCTCCACATAAACGTCAAGGAGCTCAGGGCGGTACGGCTGGCGTGCATGGCCTTCCGCTCGCACCTGGAGGGCCAGGTCGTCAGGGTCCTCATGGACAACAGGGCCTCGATGTTCTACATCAACAGGCAAGGCGGGGCCCAATCCTCTGCCGCGAAGCCCTCAGGCTGTGGGATTTTTGTAGGCCCACAACATTTGCCTACAGGCCTTCCATCTGCCGGGCGCCTGGAATGCGCAGGCAGATCTCTTGAGCAGGGACTTTTCCTCTCAGCACGAGTGGTCTCTCCACCCAGAGGTGGTGCACAGACTTTTCCGAGTGTGGGGAACTCCCCAGGTGGACCTGTTCACGACTCGGGAGAACCGTCACTGTCCCTGGTTCTGCTCCATAGGCTGGGACGGGGCGCTATCTCCGATGCCTTCCTCCTGTCCTGGTGAGGTCAGTTTCTCTATGCCTTTCCCCCATTCCCGCTGATTGGCAAGGTCCTGGAAAAGATAAAGACGCACAAGGCCCAGGTCCTTCTGATTGCCCCAGCATGGCCCAGGCAGCATTGGTACGGGACCCTCACAGGCCTGGCGGTCGCCATAGCCGTTGCCGTCCCGCCCGGACCTGCTCTCCCAGGACCAGGGCCACTGCCTCCACCCCAACCTAGCGGCACCCCACGTCATGGCGTGGCTGCTCAATGGTTAGGCAGGGAAGAAAGGACGTGCTCAGAAGGGGTTCAGCGCATCCTCCTAGAAAGCAGGTAGCCCTCCATGCGCTCAGCCTACTTGGCAAAGTGGTCTCGATTTTCCAAATGGGCGGACGAGCGGGTCGTTTCCCCAGTGGCCGCACCGATCCAGTTTATTCTGGACTACCTCTTCCACCTTAGAGCCCAGGACCTGGCGCCCTCGTCAGTCAAGGTGCACCTGGTGTCTATATTGGCCTTCCATCCGCCGGTGCAGGGCCACGCAGTATTCTCCCATGCTATGACTGGCCGATTCCTTAAGGGGTTGGAGCGTCTCTTCCCATATGTTAGGCCCCCAGTCCCGCACTGGGACCTAAACCTGGTGTTGGCCCATCTCACGGAGGCCCCGTTTGAGCCGCTAGCCATGTGCTCCTGGTCCCACCTCTTGTGGAAGGTGGCCTTCAGGGTTGCAATCACGATGGCCAGGCGGGTCTCGGAGCTCAGGGCTCTGACCTCCGAGCCCCCGTATACAGTGTTTCATAAGGATAAGTCCAGCTCCGCCCACACTCTTCGTTCCTCCCAAAGGTGGTCTCCGCCTATCACGTGGATCAGGACATTTTTCTACCAGTCCTCTGCCCCAAGCCCCACATGTCCAGTGAGGAGCGCTGTCTCCACACGCTGGATGTGAGACAGGCTCTGGCTTTCTATCTGGAGTGGACTAAGCCGTTCAGAAAGTCCTCGCAACTGTTCATGGCGTTGGCTGAGCGCATGAAAGGTCGGCTGATCTCCACTCAATGGCTCTCCAACTGAATCACTTCGTGCATCCGTACCTGTTATGACCTGGCGGGAATCCCTCCACCACCAATTGTGAAGGCACCCTCAACTCGGGCGCAAGCCTCATCGGCTGCCTTTTTGGCCCACGTCCCCATCCAGGACATTTGTAGGGCTGCCACGTGGTCTTCAGTTCACACGTTCACCTCGCACTATGCGATCGTCTCCCAAACCAGGGATGACGCCGGGTTTGGCAAGGCTGTACTCCATCCCGAGAATTTATGAACTCCTACCCACCTCCAACAGATATGGCTTGGAATCACCTATTGTGGAATACAAATGAGCAATCACTCAAAGAAGAAAAGACAGTTACCTTTTCCGTAACTGGTGTTCTTCGAGATGTGTTGCTCATGTCTATTCCACATCCCGCCCTCCTTCCCCTCTCTCGGAGTTGTCTGGCAAGAAGGATCTGAGGTTGAGGGGAGCGCGCAGCGCCCCTTATACCACGCCATGGAGGCGCCACTCCAGGGGTCACTGGGGCGCTCCACTACGGGTACTGTTAGGGGGAAAACTTCCAGCACCGGTGCACGTGGCGAGCACACACACCTATTGTGGAATAGACATGAGCAACACATCTCGAAGAACACCAGTTATGGAAAAGGTAAATGTCTTTTTTTCTAACCAGTGATGTGTATGTCAATAATAACTTCCCAGTTTTAAAGATGGGGAAATGGAGGCATGGAAAGTTTAAGGCCAGGTCTACACTAACCCCCTAATTCGAACTAAGGTACGCAACTTCAGCTACGTGAATAACGTAGCTGAAGTTCGAAGTACCTTAGTTCGAACTTACCTTGGTCCACACGCGGCAGGCAGGCTCCCCCGTCGACTCCGCGGTACTCCTCTCGTCTAGCTGGAGTACCGCAGTCGACGGCGAGCACTTCCTGGTTCGACTTATCGCGTCCAGACAAGACGCGATAAGTCGAACCCAGAAGTTCGATCGCTCGCCGCCGAACTACCGGGTAAGTGTAGACCTACCCTAAGTGACTTGTCAAAGGGTACCCAGTAAGTCTGTGGCAGAAATGGGAATAGAATTTTTGTATCTATCCTGACTCTTGGTCCTATGTTTTAGCCACAAGGCCTGTTAAGCACTTTTTGCTCTGTGGCAGAATTGACAGTCTGAACAGTTGACAAGTAAACTGCATGACCAGTTGGCCAAGTTTTTTTTATCTTCTGGAAGAGCAACTGATTCTGAATTTTTGGGGAGTAAATCCAACATATGGCCATTGTTGAACTAAGGGTAAGTCAGTAGGTTGGCCCTCTTATGTTTTTTGTCTTTTTCTATTAGTGTGTATGCTATTGTGATATTTGTATTATATGATAGCAGGGTATTTAGAGTGCCTGGTAAATACAAATTGACATTCAGATTTCTGTCATACTGGTTGATATAGGAGACTCTTTTCTTTTCTACATCTAGTATTGAAGGACAGCCAGACTTCTGTGACTTGCAAAATTCTCTTGGTCTAAATGATTACTCCTAATCTGTTGATGTTCTGATTAAGATTCTAAAGTTCTGTGTCTGAATCTTACACTAGGTGTACATGTGCATCATGCATGCGAGATCAGATTCTTTTGAATAACAGAGTCTGTCAGGACCGCACATGCACCCTGTGCCTCCTCATGCTCCTACACAAGGGATTAAAGGTAGAGTGGCTCTGACCCTCTCTCAGTTCCCTCTTATCACCCATGGCAGTGAGAAGGAACCTACCACCTGGCCAACACACTATTCTTCTTAGAGACTTTAAAACCATTTATGTAATCAAATTTGTAAAGAAATATTTATCTTGACAGAGAGAGAGAAAAGAAAAGTTACCGGGGACCCTCCTGTACACCTGGATGACGCATTTCATGCTAACCACCACACCTTGTGGCAAACTCCAAATTTTAAGAGTTTAAACCCTGGCCTCCTGTGAGTGACTGATCACCAAGGATGGACACAGTCAATGCCTCTTCTGCCTAGGGGAATGCCATATTCCAGACAGATGCTCTGTGTGCAAGTCCTTTTCATCCAGGGACACCCAGCTCAAGCTATATCTGCTAGAGCAATCGATGACGGTAACTTTGGACCCAGAAATGAAGATCACTATTAGAGCAAGGCCAAATGAGCCAGCGTTGGCCAGAGCTCCCTTGAGCACAAATCATACTCCAGAATCAAGCACTGGAGAGAAGGTAAAGAGAGCACCACCATAACTGGCACCAGTGACTTCAACACTGATTACTTCAACATCAGTGAAGTCTTCAACACTGAAAGCCTCGATAATGACAGTCTCGTCATCAACTGCTCTGGCACCTGCACTGGTCTCTCTGACACAGGCATCAAAACTGGCAACCATGCCTGTACGTAAAGACAACGCTCACCTATAGAGACAGATGGAATCCAAATATAGTGTCAAATGTGAAGGGAGGTCTCAGAGGGAGGACACAAAACATCATTCCTTGAAGGATACAGCATCCGAGTCCTCAGCCAGACCAGGAACAGCACAGGGAATGAGAGACCCATAGCTGTCCATCTGGTGCACATGAAGTACATATGATTCACAGTGGGAACCAGTCATTACCAGTGTAAGGTACTGCCTTTCAGGCTCTCCGTGGCACCAAGAGTTTTTACAAAGTGCCTAGAAGTACCAGTGAAGTACCAGTGACACATCTCAGAAGAAAGGGCATTCCCATTTACCCCTACCTCAACGATTGGTTGACTCAGGGCAGTTCCTAGAAGGAGATGGTGGCAAGCTTAGAATATGTCCTGTCCCTGTTCTCTGAGCTAAGGTGTCTACTACACAAAATTCTCTCTTAGCTCATCACGGATTATAAAGTTCATAGGAGCCTTGACTCCTAGATCAGTGAAAGCATACTTTCCTGAAGACAAATTCCTGTTGATGCAATAGCTATCACTCAGAACAGGGGGTTCCACATCAGTGTCCTGGAGCTCAGACACATCAGGCTAGCCTTCCTATCTGTTTTGCAGAATTCTGCAGTGACGATCCGGATGGACAACACATGTGTAATGCATTTCATCAACAAGCAAGGAGGCGCATGCTTGTCTCCTCTCTGTCTGGAGTCCATCAAGCTCTGGACAGGGTGCCACCAACACAGGATAATTCTGATGGCTCTTCACTTATGGAAGTTAACTGTGACCTGGCAGCCTTCCTGAGCAGACAATCTCTGTCCAATCACAAGCGGTCCCTGTGGAGATTAATCATAAAGGCGGGGGGGAGAGGGTTCTCACGATAAAACTGTTTACCACCAAGGACAACATCAGGCGTTCCAGAGGGGGCAAGAGCCTAGGCTCCTTGGCTGATGCCTGCCTTCTGCAGTGGTATCCAGCTCCCCTTTCCACCAGTTCCACTGATACCCAAAGTGATTTCCAAAATCAAGAGACAGCTGTGATCATTCTCATAGCTTCATACTGGCCAAGGCAGTTTTGGCTGGCAAACCTGCTGCAGCTGTCCATTCAGCTTCTGATTCAGCTCCCAGACTTCCTGGACCTCCTTTCACAGGAGCACAGACAGATACTCCATTCTGACCTTAAGTCACTGCACCTGACAGGCTTGGATATTGGCTGGATAAAGTCAGGGACTGCTCTAGAAAAGTCCAAAAGATCCTGATATAGATCGGGAAGATGTCCACCAGAGGGACTTGTTTGTCAAAATGGAAGAGTTTCTTAATTTGAGCAGTCCAACTGGGCCTGGACCATACGTAGGCTTCAGTACTGCAGAGCCTCAACTAGTTGGTGCATTTACAACACTCCAGCCTTACATTCAGCTCTATTAAAGTCCACTTTGCAGCAATCTCTATTTGCTATCCACCTGTACAGTCTTATTCAGTCTTCTTTCACTTGATAATGTCAAAGTGTCTCAGGGCCCAGTCAGAGAACCTATCTGCAACCTTAGTATTATCCTCTCAAGACTCATGGGGTCTCTCTTTGAGTCCCTTTCAGAATGCTGGTTGTCATCTCACTCTGAAGACTGTCTTCCTAGGTGCAATCACTTCAGCCAAGAGAGTGTGCAAGCTCCAAGGTGCTTGTGGCTGACCCTCCCTCCCCGATGTTTCATAGGGTAAGATTTTAGCATCACCTTATCCATAAATACATCACCCAGCTAGTCTTAAAATTACATCTGAATCAAGCAAATCTGCCAGTCTTCTTCCCAAAACCCCATTCTTACCTGGAGAGGAAGTCAAACACATTGAACGTTTCCAGAGCCTGCCTTACTATGTTGACAGAAACAAATAGTTCAGGCTGTTTCCCTGTTTATTTCTGGCTGTTGCTGGCCACTCCAAAGTCCAGGCCATATCATCACAAAGGATATCTGGGTGGATAACATGTTGTATCTCACTGTGTTACCATTTGGCTGGTGTACCTCTCCCACTGAACATCAAAACTCATTCCACCAAGCCTCAAGCAGCATCCTCTGCCTGCTTCAGGAATGTTCCAGTTTTAAAGATCTGCAAGGCAACCACATGGAGTAATCCACTCAATCTTGACAAGCATTATGCATTGGATTTAGCTGCCAGAGCAGATGCCAAATTTGGGGGAGCAGTGCTCCAATCCCTGACTGATGCAGCTGCTACACATGCCACCATCCAGCAGGGGTACTGCTTGCCAGTCATTTACAGTGTGAGAGACACACTAGACACGTACTCAAAGAAGGGAGAAGGGTTACTTAGCCTGCAGTAACTATGGTTCTTCAAGTTAATGTGGTCCATATGGGTCCCACTAACCACCCTCATCCCTACTTTCAGAGTCCTCTGCTACCACAGGGCTCAAATTGCGAGGGAACTGAGTAAGGGTCACAACAACCCCACCCTTTATGCCCAATCACAAGAAGGCACGTGGTGCATGCACAACCCCACTAGATTCTACTGTTAAATAAATCCATTTGCGCATGCATGCGCACCTATAGTAGAATGCACACTGATTGAGTATACATACAGTTAGTATAGGGTAAGTATCTGTTCTTTCTTAAATTGTAGGACCTCGTTATATTACAAAGATATAAGTTGGATGATATGTGAATACATTATCCATCATAAAATCTTAATACTTAATATTTTTTTATCTTTTCATCTGTAGATCTCAAAGTGCTTTATAAAGGGAACCATTATCATCTCCTTAAGATGAGAAAAAACAAGGCACAGAATTTAAGACTGGGATTTTCAAAGGCGCCTAAGGGACTTAGCGACTCAAATCCACTGAACTTCAGTGGGATTTGGTTGTCCAGCTCCCTTAGGCACATTGAATAATGCCAGCCCAAGTGACTTGCCTGAGGTCACGCAGCAAATCAGTGGCAAACCTGGGAATAGAACCTATGTTTCTTCATTCCCACTATAATATTCTGTTCTCTGCACCATGCTGTGTCCAAAATTGTAACCATTCCTCACTTAAATTTTGTCAGGTGATATTTGCATTATTTTTTCTCTCATAGTTTGCATAGTACATTTAACTATACTTAAAAATGAAAGATTTTTTTAAATGCTCAAGTGCAAGGCTGTTAATATTCCTATATACAAAATGTATATATTTTCTTGGTCCCTGCATAAAAGAAAGATTATATTTTTTAAAAAAATGTTTCCCTCTCCCTAGGGACAGAAAACGGGCCCGGGAATTTATAGAATCTGATTTTTCGGAAAGGTGAGTATTGCTGAATGTGTGTTCTGTATGTATATTTGTAACCAGATTTACTTTCAGTTCCAACTTGAGAGGGAGAGATGTCGAGTTCCGACTTACAGTGGTTTTCCATTACTCTTATTCCTTAGCTAAACTACTTTAGTTAGAATAGTATGTCTGTAGTCATCAAAGAGACAAAAAAGAGAACCATTAAAAATAAATGAAACACTTTCCCAGAAGTGGGATGGTTCTGGTTTTCTATGTAACAAACACAGGTGTTAAATTATGTTTCTTCTTCGAGTACTGTCCGTATGAGTGCCCTACTCCAGCTGTATTCATGTCCTTGCACCTCAGATCAGAGATTTTAGGTAGCAGTGTCCGTTCAGCCCGCACATGCGCTCTTCCCATCTTGTGCTGTGCCTCGGTGCAGGCGAGCCACCCTCAGTTCCCTGCCTTTCGCCTGAGACAGAGCCTTAGCAGAGTCCGATTTCAGAGTTCATTATCTATATCTTACTTTTGTTTTGCAGTTAATAGTGTAGTTCCTAGAGTTTCCGTTAGTGTTAATATTCCCCTTCTTTTTTTTTTCTTCTCTTTATTTTGTTGTTAGAATATCTAACTTCCTGTCCTTAGTTAGTTCTTCTTTGTTTCTTCTCTCTTGGGAAGTGAACCTTGGAAAGGATATGCCCGGATTCCCCATGTTTAAACGTTCTCTCTCTTGTCGAGAAGCCATTCCAGCCAGTGATGAACATTCCTGCTGCATTCGCTGCCTCAGAGAATCACACGTGCCTCAAAAGTGCACTTTTTGCATGAAACTAAAATGAATGTGTAAGAAGAACCGTGAACTAAAATTAAGATGCCTCATAATGGAAAGTTCACTCAGACCAACCTCTGACCCCAGCCCTGGGACCACTCCTGTATTGTGGTCTTCAACTAAGTCAGTTCTATCAATGTCCTCAGCTCAACACTCTCCGGTGACTTCAAAGAGGGAAATCTTTCTATTCCTCTCAAAGAAGCGGGCTACAAGTCCCCTGAGAAGAGAGAGAGATATCAGACCGGGTCAATCACCTCAGTACCAACTGACCTATGGCTGGGTACCCACAAGGCTGCAGGCTCCTCAGTACCGGTACCACCAATAAGTCTAAAGACTCTAAGGGCGTAGACTCGGGAAGATCAGTACCATCAAGGGAAAGGAGTGGTAGAGAGCAATATAGCTCCTCCAAAGCAGCACCACGGAGTCCTCTTGGGCCTCTGTACCAAGTACTTCGGCTCCACAGAAGACCAGAACAACACCTACTGGCCATTCATTGGAATGCAGAAGATTTCTGGTACCATCGTCTCCGTCTACATCAGCGTCTACTGCTCATCTTACCTCAGCGGTACCCACCGCTACTGCAGGAATTTCATTTTTCTGAAGACTTACTAATCTCAGAGACGCCTCTACTCGGCACTGACATGATCTCGATACTGGCCATATCTCGGTCCCCTGACTTATGTGCGGTACTGAGGCAATCTCCCCCAGCATCCATGACTGTTTCACCTCTGTCAAGCGACGATGAAAAGGATGATGATGATTTTTATTCAGTGACTGTGGAAGGCTCCCCATTACAATATCAAGAAGCCAGCCACCCAGAAATCACTACAAACCCCAGTTTACCGCCATGGGAGGCACGGCTCACCCAGTTGGTATGGACACCCTTGGGTGTCCCCACCTACGCACTTAGCACCGCCTCAGTGGCCCTACTGGGACCCACGGGTGACCTATAAACACCAGTTCTCAAGGGCATCTCGTGTCACCCAAAGGGATAGAGGAAGACAGTCTCCTTCAGCTTCTCTATCCAGACCTCCTGATCCTCAAGAGAAGATATTTAAAGAACAGGAAGTGAGACTAGATAAGGAGGTTACTCCTGTGACCAACATCTCTTCGTCTCTCCTGATGCCTTCCCCACCAACTCTGGCAGATGACTTCAGATAGTTTCAAGATCTTATTAAGAGAGTAGCAAACTCGGTACAAATTTCACCCGAAGAAGTCACAACATAAGCTGCTGGACATCCTACATACATCTTCATCAGCTCGCATTGCGCTCCCTGTCAATGAGGCCTTGCTCAACCCAGTGAAAACTATATGGCAGACACCAGCCAAAATACCTCCCACATACAAAAGAGCAGACAAAAAATATTGTGTTCCCTCTAAGGACATGGACTTCTTATTTTCTCGCCCATCCCTGAATTCCCTTGTCGATGCTGTAAATGAACATGGCAGACAGCACCCCACTAAATCGGCACCTGACGACAAGGACTGGAAATGACTGGATTTATTTGGAAGGAAATCATATTAATCAGTGACCCGACAATTTAGGATTGCTAATTACCAAGCCCTTATGGCAAAATACAATCATGTCAACTACTCTAAGTTAAATGGCTTCATCGAACATCTCCTAACTGATCAAAGAGAACAGTTTTAGGCAATCATTGCTGAGGGTCAACTCCTTGCAAGGACATAGTTGCAGGTCTCTCTGGACGTTGCTGGTACAGCTGCTCACTCCATCTCAACTGCAGTGGTCATGCAGAAAGCTTCATGGTTTCACCTTTCCAGCTTTCCAAAGAGGTACAATCCACTTTGGAAGACTTTCCATTTGAAGGATCCAAGTTATTTGGAGAAAGAACAGAAGAATCCCACCACACATTAAAAGACTCCAGAGCCACGTTGCGTTCCTGGGGAATTTACACACCTACAAAAAAAAAGGAGATCTATTAAGTCACAGTTGGCACAGAGATCCCGGCTGGCTGAGTTCCCTCCTCCCCAGAAGCATTATGAACCCCATCGGAAAAGACAACAACGATAAAAGCGAAGATCACTACCCACAATCTTCAGCATCACAACCATCTACATCTAAAAACCAATTTTGATGTATTGGTCGAGGCCCCGAGTTTACCCCACACACACGCTTTTATTTGCTGCAACAACCCAAACATCTCCACCTCTTTGGCGACCGCCTTACTCTTTTTCGTCAAAACTGGGAACGTATAATCACAGACAAGTGGGTATTGGAGATCATCTCCACGTGATATTCAGTCCACTTTACCCACCCTCCCTCCCCATCCCTCTTCAGGGATCCTTTTCATGAGCACTTTTTATGTCAGGAAACAAACTATCTTCCGAACCTAGGTGCTATAGAACCAGTTCCTACTCAACACCAAGGGAAGGTTTTTATTCCAAATACTTCCTGATACCTAAAAAGAACAGCGGTTGGAGACCCATTCTGGATCTAAGGTCACTCAAGAGATTTGTAAAGATACAACACTTCAAGATGGTTACTTTGGCAGCAGTAATCCCATTTCTGGACCAAGGGGAGTGGTTCTCTGCCCTCGACCTACAAGATGCTTACTTTCATATCATAATCCAGTCATCACACAGGAAGTTGCTAGGAATCTTTCTGGATCAAGACCATTTTCAATACAAAGTGCTCCCATTCGGCCTGTCATCTGCACCGAGAGTGTACTCGAAGGTCCTTTCTGTGGTAGCAGCATACCTTCATAAACTAGGAGTTATGATATTCCTGTATCTAGATGATTGCCTGCTCAAAGTACGTTCCTTTGACAACACTGTGAGAGTCACACAAGACTATGAATCTATTCCTACAGCTGGGACTACAACTAAATGTCCAAAAGTCCACTTTAACCCCAGTACAACATCTGGAATTCATAGGGGCCTACCTACATGCAGTCGAAGCAAAAGGTCCTGCCCAAAATAAGAAAAGAAAGGGCCAGGGTTATTCTTATAGTTCCAACATGGCCAAAACAGACGTTTCCATACCTTACTCAAATGGCAATTTTCCTGCCAAACACTCTCCAGCCCATTTCTCACTTCCTCTCTCAGGATGCAGGACTGATCTTCCACCCCAATCTTCAGGTTCTTCACCTCAGTGGCTCCTCGGTGTTCCAAAGTTTAGAAATGAACTGCTCTGAGGATGTAAAGGAGATGATGTTACATAGCAGAAAACTAACTACTCATCACACTCTCACTCACTCACTCATGCCCGTCACCCCAATCGGGGTATGGGCCGCCAACCACAGATCTCCAGAGTCCTTTATCCTGGGCCATTTGCTCTAGCTGGTTCCAGGTATAGCCCATTTTTATGCTATCAGCCTGAAGGTCGCGTCGCCAGGTGTTTCTTGGACGGCCTCTTTTCCGCTTGCCTTGGGGGTTCCACCGCAATGCCTGTCTAGTGATGTTGGTTGGCTGCTTGCGTAGTGTGTGTCCTATCCAACCCCACCTTCTCCTTCTAATTTCTTCCTCTGCTGGAAGTTGACGGGTCCTCTCCAAGAGGTAGATGTTGCTGATGGTATCTGGCCAGCGGATCTGGAGAATCCTTCTAAGGCAACTATTTATGAAGGTCTGGATCTTCCTGGTGGTTGTTTTAGTTATCCTCCAGGTTTCAGCTCCATACAATAAGACTGATTTCACGTTGGAGTTGAACAGTCTAATCTTTGTTGCCAAAGACAGCTCTCTAGAGCTGTAAGAAAGCTGCTCTTGCCTTACCGATCCTTGCTTTGATGTCTGCGTCCGTGCCACCCTGTTGGTCGATGATGCTGCCTAGATAGGTGAAGGACTGCACTTCTTACAGAGGGCTTCCATTCAGTGTGACTGGGTCATTACTGATGGAGTTAATCTTGAGGATCTTGGTCTTGTCCTTGTGGATGTTGAGGCCAACCTGTGATGACGTGGCTGCCACTATGTTGGTCTTCTCTTGCATCTGCTGTTTGCTATGCGAAAGGAGTGCAAGGTCATCGGCAAAGTCCAGGTCATCAAGCTGGGTCCACAACGTCCACTGGATTCCGTTCCTACGCTCATAAGTGGATGTCTTCATAATCCAATCAATGACAAGGAGAAAGAGAAAAAATGGAAGAGATTACAACTCTGGTGTGACTCAAGACACATTACCTCTACATCCTCTCCACTACCACTTGTGCTAGCCTACATCCTAGATTCTAGGACCTAGAACTAAAAAAGTCATGATTATCTCTAAGTTCCATAAAGGTACATCTCACAGCCATCACCGCCTTCCATCATAAAATATATGGTTATTCTGTGTTCGTTTATCCTACAACAAAAAGGTATCTCAAGGGTATGGGTAACCTTTTCCCACAAATCAGATGTCCTACACCAGCATGTGACCTCAACATTGTCCTCAAGTGCCTTACAAGGTCTCCCTATGAACCTATGGCTGCTTGCTCTCTTCTACATCTCGCTATGAAAACCGTTCCTAGTGGCCATCATGTCTGCTTGGACAGTGGGAGAGATAGGGGCACTAATGGCATACCCCCACCCCCATTTTCAAAGACAAGATTGCATTAAGACCACACCCTAAATTCCTACCAAAAATACCGTCGGACTTCTACATAAATCAGTTTATCCACCTCCAAGCCTTCTTTCCCAAACCACACCAGGACAAAAGGGAGGCAACATTACACACACTTGATGTCAAGAGAGTATTAGCCTTCTATTTGAATAGGACGAAACCTCTCAAAAAATCTCCCAGACTATTTCTCTACATTGCAGACAAATCTAAGGGATCCCCAATCTCTAAACAAAGACTCTCTAGATGGATATTGGACTGCATTACCTATTGCCATCGCTCTCATAACCTTCAACCTCCTTCTGGAATACTGCTGTAGACTCACCATAGGTACACTACTCAAAGAAGAAGAAAGGGTTACTCACCTTATGCAGTAACTGTGGTTCTTCAAGATGTATGTCCTTGTGCGTGCTCCACTACTTGCCTTCCTCCCTCTGCTTTGGAGTTCTTATCAATGAGCTCTGTGTTAGAGAAGGAACTGAAGGCAGTTCACCCAAACAATGTTATATAACACTGAGGCAGAGCATGAGATGGGGAGAGCACATGTGTGGGCAGAACGACACTGCTACCTAAAATCTCCAATCTGAGGCACACAGACGTGAATACACCTAGAATGGAGTACCCATAGGGGGACACATCTCAAAGAACCTCAGTTACTGCACAAGATGAGTAACTCTTTCTTCACTTTGCTTCCAAAAACCTCTCTTGCATTTATTTCTTTGAGTATCCACACTCGTCCAGTTTCATTAACTGGATCAAATAAATTATTTCTGCTTACTGTTATTCTTTCCCTTCTCCATCTCCCCATCTTTTCCAGTGTAGTTTTGTACACTTTTCCTTTTAAATCCATGCAAAGTATATATGTGAGGTCTACAAAGCAATTTAAAAGCAGTGGCCATTTTTCTATAGCTTGCTAGCATTGACAGTCTAGGGGGACCAAATTCTGCCTTCTGAGGCGTTTCCGCAGATCCCTTCCAAAATGAATGGAAGAATTTGGCTTTATGGCTATTAGTTTTGTAAACCAATAGATTGCCCTGAAATATATTGGTAGACTGACCAAGTTGTGAAACTGGCATAAAAACTTGTAAAGTGACATAAAGACCTAAAGTGTTAATCTGTCCTTTAATATTTATCTATTGAAATAGGATTCCAGATTTTTATTATGCCCAGAAATGCTGAGTAGAACACTGGCACAGATTGCCATTCCAGAATGTAACTAATGCATTAGATGGAAAGCATTCTTGCTTCCAAGTTTCCATATTAACGTGACTGTCAAGGAATAATAATAATACTGATATAGCCTAGCTTGTCCTAGTCTATTTCAGCTATATTATGTAAATATTTTTTTTCTTCTCACATTGGGAATGTCTTAAATATTTCAAGTCAATACTTAATAAAAGGTGTAATTGAGGATTTTATAAGTGGGGGAGAGGCAGTCCTATTTCACAGGTTAAGGTCAATATATTCTGCATCATTTTCTTACGTAGTGCAAAATTAAAATTAATGCTGCAGTGAAAATCCTGTCCCCTTTCAAGAATTCAACTACAAGACATAAAATTGCCAGTTGTATTAATTTACAATTATCATCCAATTTGTTAGCCTAATTGAGATGCTTAGAAAAGTGAGAGCAGGTCAGCTTCTGTCTCTGTGTGTGCTCTACAATGAGTTTGGCTAGCTTTTGATCAAGATATGGTAAAGATAATTTTTTGGTCAGGATTTGGAATTATGTACTTATTAACTCTGACGAAGTTCCCTGAGTATATACATCCTGGCAAATATTGAAGCAGCCTTAAATTATTTCTCCCCCACACCTCCGAAACATAATTTTGTTAGAAATTGGGATAGACAGTCATAATAGTTCTATTTCAGGGGGGGGCAAACTTTTTAGCCTGAGGACCCACATCGGGGTATGGAAATTGTATGGCGGGCCATGAATGCTCACAAAATTAGGGGTAGGGGTGCCGGAGGGGGTGAGGGCTCCAGCTGGGGGTATGGGCTCTGGGGTGAGGCCAGAAAAGAGGAGTTCAGGGTGCGGGAGGGGGCTCCGGGTTGGGGTAGGGGGGGTGAGGGCTCTGGGGTGGGGCTGGGGATGAGGGGTTTGGGGTGCAGGAGGGGGCTCCAGGCTGGGACTGAGGGGTTTGGAGGGCAGGAGGGGGATCAAGGCTGGGGCAGCGGGTTGGAGTACGGGGGAGGGGTGTGAAGGCTCCAGCTGGGGGTGCGGGCTCTAGGGTGGGGCCGGGGATGAGGGGTTTAGGGTGCAGGAGGGTGCTCCGGGCTGTGACCGAGGGGTTCAGAGAGCGGGATCAGGGATGGGGCAGGCTGTTGGGGCACGGGGTGGGGGGTGAGGGCTCTGGGGTGGGGCTGGGGATGAGGGGTACAAAGGGGGGTTCTGGGCTGGGATTGAGGGGTTCAGAGGGTGGGGGGGGGATCAGGGTTGGGGTACGGAAGAGGGGTGGGAGGGCTCCGGCTGGGGGGTGCGGTCTCTCGGGTGGGGCCAGGGATGAGGGGTTTGGGGTGCAGGAGGATGCTCCAGGCTGGGACCGAAGGGTTCGGAGAGCTGGGAGGGGGATCAGAGATGGGGCAGGCTGTCCGGGGTGGGGTGAGGGCTCTGGCTGGGGGTGCAGGCTCTGGGGTGGGGCTGGGTTTAAGGGGATTGGGGTACAAGAGGGGGGCTCTGGCTGGGATCAAGGGGTTCGGAGGGCGGGAGGGGGATCAGGGCTGTGGCAGGGGGTTGGGGTGTGGGGAGGGGGGATCAGGGGTGCAGGCTCTGGGCAGCACTTACTGCAAGCAGCTCCCGGAAGCATGTCCCCCCTCCGGCTCTGAGGCGCAGCCGGACGGCTCTACGCGCTGCCCCGTCTGCAGGCGCCATCCCTGCAGCTCCCATTGGCCAGGAACAGCGGCCAATGGGACCTGTGGGGGACGGTGCCTGCAGGTGGGGCAATGCGCAGAGCCGCCTGGCCATCCCTCCGTGTACTACATAGGAGCCGGAGGGGGGTCATGCTGGCTGCTTCCTGGGAGCTGCGCCGAGTGGGGTAAGCTCCTGACCCTGCTCCGCTGCTGGAGCACCGGAGCAGGGCAAACTCCCGATCCCTGGCGGGAGCTGAGGACCAGATTAAATGGTCTGACGGGCCGGATGTGGCCCGCGGGCTGTAGTTTGCCCACCCCTGTTCTATTTTACTATTTTAGGCAATTGTGGATTGGTACCCTACTATAATTTCACATGGTTCTCCATTTATTTTGACATTATACTTCTTAGTAGCTGCATATTTTGTTGAGCCATTGCTAGTTTATGATATTTTGGCTATTTGTGAGATTCTAGTATGGTATTCTTCCCAAACTGCTGGCACAAGCCTTGATTCCCCCTAGTTTCAATTTTATATAAAACACACTTCTGTAGGGCCAATAGAAAATGTTTCCACAATTTAAAAAAATCCAGTGAAAACACTTTTTAAAAAAAGAAACACTCCCCAAATAAACCACTCCCCTGCTGTTTGAATCCCAGACATTATACCACTAAAACCTGGAAGTGAAACCTCAGAGAGATTATCATGGTCCAATCTATAAGAAATGCAAAAAGTAAACTAAGAATCATAACGAGTGACAAATAAATTGGATTTTTTAAATTTTTGCTTCTAATAATCTAAAAAAGTTAGTTAATACAGATCAAGAAGTGTTTGTTTGCAAAACGTTTAAATTGAAAGCATCCTTTTAACAGTGAAAAAAAATGTCCCTTGAAACATATATATTGAAATACATAGTTTATGGATGATAAATGCAACTGATCTTGTTTACATTGGGTTCATTACCATAACATAAAATCTTGATCTTTTGTTGGGAGAGGGAAGGGAATAGAAACAGTTTAATTTGTATTCATTTGTAATATTGTTATTCAAATAGAATTCTCTGGGGCATTAGAATTTCACGTGCAGCAGATATATGAACCCTGGACATCAATAGCCAGTAGTTCCCCAGTATTGAATCCATTGTTGGCAGTAATCAGAGTTAAACTCACTGGCATCAAAGCATTATGACAGATCTCTGATTAAACTGAATATGTGCTTTATTGTGCAATACTGATTGCTGAGTCTTTTTGTTTTAAAGATATTATGATTAATTATGTCCGTTTTTAAGCACAATAAAACATAAGTTTATTTCCTTACTGGTCTTCCTAGTACAAAAATGGCTTCCAGGCACTTCAGGACTTGAGTGAGCACCAAGTAATGCTCTCTTTTGTTCATGCTATTTCTTAGACAAAATGTTGTGAAATTGTTTGGAGACCAAGAAGAATTCAAATAAATCTTTTTGCAACTAAGTGTCCTGATATGTCAAAATATTAACATTATATAGCAGTCACTGGGATCTAGATGGAAGTCTTATAACAAGTTGCTTCTCTAGAAAGTTAACATTTTAGTTCCAGAATGAAGTGCTTTATTTCTATGACCTACTTTTTGCTTTTATCAAGAACCTGCTGCTGCTGCTTTTTGTTGTTGTTGGAAATACAGTGATACGTTGGTTTTTCCAGTCCCTGGCAGGCAGAAGGCTATCAGGTTTCTTGGGTAGCATGCACAAGATTGGCAACTATTACACCCTTTAAAAAAGCGAGCATATGCTTGCCCCTGTACTGGCCCTGTGTTTCCTGATAAAGCATAAATTGCCCCCTATGCTCAGCCATTCTTCTTTGGTATAATCCCATCCCCCTTCACACCTTGCTCTCAAGTGATGCAATCACCATGAATCTGTCTGCATCCTGCAAGGATATGCATGGGAGGAAAAATTGCTCCTGGTGCAATCC
Source organism: Emys orbicularis (assembly GCF_028017835.1). Lineage (NCBI taxonomy): Eukaryota > Metazoa > Chordata > Testudines > Emydidae > Emys > Emys orbicularis. The sequence continues at coordinate 73,991,928 of NC_088691.1, read as the reverse complement.
ATCACAAACAAGAGAACAGCTAGAAACTGTCCCATAATATAAAACAAAAATGCTGTTTACCCTGTTAAACAACAACAATCTTTTTCCCATTTAAAAAATTCATAATATGTCATTGGGAATTTTGCAGGAGTGCAGGATCAGACCCAACAATTCCATTATATCACAGGTCTGAAGAGCTCTAAAAATTTAATTGTTTTCAACATTGGTTTCCATTTAGTCCTATATAGGAAGTATGCCCTTCCTCAGATACCCTGCATGTTTGATCAAAAGAAAAAGAAACTATTGTACCACTTGGAAACTTTACTTATTTCTTTACGTAGATAAGGCTTTCAATAAATACAAGGCATGGAGTTTCCGTTACAGTTAGACCAGTAAAAGCTAGGTCTGCCAATAAAATCTTCTTGCCTATAACTAATCTTTTACTGATGTTAATTTAGAAGGAATTTGTAGACAAATTATTTTGCACTAGAGCAAGATTCCTTTTCTGGTTGCCACTCCTACTATTCTAGTAATCTTGATGTTCTTGGGGAAGGGGGGGGGGGGAGAGAGTGTGTTCACCTTTTGCAAAAATTCATATTAAAACTGTTTCCTAATATATCCAGGTCTTTTGAAATCACATTCTGTGGGAACAATCAGATCTATCTTGTATACTGCACATAGGGCCTTAACCAACATTCGTTGAAGTAAATGAAAAATATTCTATTAACTTATTTGGATGCTAGATTGGGCCTATAACTCGCTTATTCTTAGTGACATTTTAATGCCTGCCTCCATCTACTTGTTTAGCTACTCTGGCAAGGAATTTGTAACTAATTTTTGTTGATAGCTTAATACTTCAGTCAGGCACCTAGCAACTGCTGAAGATGGGTTTATCTCTGACTTAGTCAGCTCAGTCAAATGTGAAACTTATTGTGAAGATTTAAAATGGAAAATCTATATACTGTGTCAGAAATCAATACTCTTTTAACTAATACTTTCTCACTGTCAAGTGTTTATTAGTAGTATTAGACATTGCCTTTGGAGAACAAGACACTATCCCATGTTAATATAATAAAGGCTGTAGCAGAATGGGCTTCTCAATGGTAAAAGTGGGGCTAGGCCTAGATAGTGGCACTATGCTCTCAACACACACACAAGATGACCATTTCACAACTTTTGGTGGGCTTATTTGATGCTCATTGTCCACATGATAACTGTGGGATTGGGCCTGAAGTGGTTTAATATATGTTATTCAGTTCATATTTGGGCCTAATTCTGTGTTTCCTGTACACCCAGAATTCCTGTTAATTTCAGTGCTACTTTGAAGGTTATCACATCCCTCTTTACATCATCATTTATCATTTCACAGTTCAAAATTATAAAAATGCCTTTCCTGACTATTATAACCTTCATAAAAATGTGATACCTAATGTCAGACACTAGCCATCTCACTGTGCAAAGCCTGTTAACAAGCTTGACGTTTTGCTTCCTAACCAGAAGAACTTACAAAAAGTCATCATCTCAAAATGACTTATTTTCCTCCCATAGTAAAAGAAGCAAAAAAGGAGATAAAAATGGAAAGGGTCTGAGGCATTTTTCAATGAAAGTATGTGAAAAAGTCCAGCGTAAAGGAACAACGTCCTACAATGAAGTAGCTGATGAACTGGTATCGGAATTCACAAATTCTAATAGCCACTTGGCTACAGATTCGGTAAGTAGATGTGATGTTAATTTTTTTATTTTACAGCTATACTGTCATATCCTGTCACAGTTCTCTTAGAATTCTACGCTTGTTTCTGCCTTGACTTGTCATGTTCCACTGTCTCTTTCAAACAAATGTGTCTCAGGGCTATAGATCTAGGCCTAGACCATTTCCAAAAATATCAACATGCAGTATATAAAATAGGTTCCATTTTAAATATAGAATTAATACCACTGAATACCCTTTAAAATACAACAAAATACAGAGACAACAGGCTGCCTTAAAATTGGCTTTTAAAATATTCTACTCACACTCCACCCCAAGTAACTGAGAGTCTGAGGTGCTTCGGTCTCCCTGAAATGGAGGACACCTGTCTCAAATGCACAAGTTGTAATAACTAGGCCGACTGTAGTCTTAATTATGTGTACACAAAACTGCACAAGTTATTACATCAGATTAATCATTTTTGTCATGATGGAAATACAATTGAAAAATCAATTTCTGTAGAAATAATTGTGCTATAGGATATAATCATATTTTGATTGAGGTTGTTATTAATATATAGGAGTTTGAGCAATTCAGGCAGTAAATTAATTGCCAGGATAAAAACATAATTAGGGATTATTTTATTTTCTGGTTAACTTGGGTCATGTTAACAGAGAATAATAATTAGTTTGGCAGGGCTAGAGGAGGTCCTTTGTGAGGGTTTGGAATATTAATTTTAGCCTATACATATGAATAGTAGAGAAAAGCAACCTAAACTAAACAAAAATACAGTGCATTCTCTTAACTCAGCAGTTTGAAAGTCCAAATGGTAAAAAACACTCTTCTCCATGAACACGTTGTGATACATATTTAAAAATTGGTTTCATTACAACTGATTTCTTAAAGGCAGTTATTTGTTTTAAAAATGCATATAGCTGTAATTTTAAGGATACTCATCCAGCTACTAGTTTGGAATCTTTTACAATGCTGATACATTCTCCTTTTGTATCGAATGTACTCTACTTTATGCACTTACGGCGCTTTGAGAACGATCTGCTTCTGTTTTAAGTGATTTTTTTTAAAATGATGTATTCTATTATATTGGCTCAAGCATTTAAGGGGGACAAGATTAAGCCTAACAATATTTTTTTAATATGCAACATCAAGAAGCAGACAGTGTATATTCTATTGTATTCACTGTTTCTGAGTGATCTCCCAGCTTTCATTCAAACACCTTACTTAGTGTTTTATTCAACACAATAGCATAAATTAAAGCATATGTTTTAGTGCCATATTGACTTCAACTGCCATTTTCTTTTATTCATATATTGTCTTCATGTCACTTGCAAACCTATAAAGGGAAATTTCAAGCGTCATCTTAACTTTTAGCTTTTGCAGTGGTCTTGGCCTAATTAATACTGCAGTGCTTTTTTTTTTTTTAGCAGGCTTATGATCAGAAGAATATTAGGCGGAGAGTTTATGATGCCCTCAATGTGCTGATGGCAATGAACATCATTTCAAAAGAGAAAAAGGAAATCAAATGGATTGGCCTTCCTACAAACTCAGCTCAAGAATGTCAAAACCTAGAGGTAAGTGGAGGGGAAGGGAAATCCCTTCAGTTGCAGATGACGTCCTGTGGTAATGGAGAAGTGTCACTTTGGAAAGAGTGTGTGTGTTTATATTTGCATAATAAATGTTTAAAAATATGAACTTTAAAAAAAAATCTAATTGCTTTTTATTGTTGCTTATTATGTAAATAAAACCAACATTTGATATTTAAATCCTCACTGAAATGTTTCTGTGTATATTCTAAGTATAATTATAGTATACTTTATACCAATCTAAAAATCCTGTTTGCCTGACAAAAATAAATATCAATGAAGTCATGCAGGGTGTAAAAGGGCATTCACCCCTTGAGTGTCTCCAAGCAGCAGGTGCAGTATTGCAATCCTTTTCCTGTTCCTGGCACCCCCGTAGGACATCTGTCTACCTCTGCCAGTCTTCTGTGGCTTGGTCTTCTGTCTGTGTCACAGTCAAAAATTAACCCTTTCCGGGATAGCAAAGAGTCCAACAAATAAGCAGTGTATCTGCCCTCACCAGGGTCTTCAGCTCTGGCTCTTGGACTTTATATTCAGCCCTTCACTTGGGTTTCCAAACAAGCCCTCTCCCCTTCTTTGGTCTTAGGTTACGCTTGTCCTCCCTTTCTCAGAGTTTACACCACTTTGCCAGTGGGGGAACCAGGGCTCATCCATTACTCTGGGTTCCAGGCAGGCACCCCTGTGAACAGCAACAACGGTAGTGCTCAATTTTTTGCTGCTACTTCCTTGGGCTTCCTCCCACCTGGCCCGTCTTATCTTAACCCTTAGCTGAAGGACAATGTTCTCAAGTCCCTCTCTCCCCGCAAACCTAGATATGCAAATGTGGCAGAGGTAAACCCTGGATAATCCACAGGCTCCTTTGGGCAGAGAGGAATACCCATCCATGGTCCTCTGGGCCCAGCCAGAGGCCGCCCTGCTAGGGCACCACAGCTCCTTTTATCTGAGCCTGCTGGGCTCAGATAACTGTTGCTAGTCCTCCTAGCTCTTGGAGGGCCAGGTCTCTCTAGTCTCCAAGATGGCTGCTCCAGAGAGGACTTTCTAGGCAGGCCTAGAGGACTCAGTGTCACTGCTCCATTCCTCCTACATCATTGCTTCCTGGCACGGAGTGTAGTAAGACTGTGGGGCCTCCTGTAGGGAGCTGCAAAGGCCAGATACACCCATCACACAGGGCATTAGGATCTAGGTTAATAGCAGTCTGAATCAGTCATAAGTGTAATATGGGCAATTTGTGTCAATGCTTTGGTTACTGACCGCAGAGAAATGGCATTGTTTGAAAGCAGTGCTCAGATATCTTCCATGGATCAGTGAGGAGACACTCACTGCAGCTGGAGCTAAGAAAAAAAGTGAGGCTACAATTTGAGACTTCAAAGACATGTTTGTCGAGAGTAAAAGGAAAGGCTGAATGGGTTTCACATTGGAACTTCATCAAGTCATTCTGTAAGAAAGATACAGAATCCTGGAAGTAGACTCAGGCAGGTAATTTAGAACAGGCTGCCACCAGGCACAATTTCCACATCTTCTATTGAACTTTGCAATGTTTGCAGGGAAAGGTGGCATCAGCTTTCCTAGCTAAGAAGTATGATGACAGCATCAGCCAGAGTCTGAAGGATCAGTTATATCAATGGGAAGATCATTTCACGATGCTCCTCAATTGTCTGCTGCCTGCTGTCCCTATTCCATTTGAAGATGAGCAGGAAGTTCCAGTAGAGCTACCTTCCTTCATCCAAGAAGAGATTGAAATCACAGTCCACAAGTTGAAGTCTGAGAACGCACCAGGGGTTTGTAACATCACTGCACAGGCTCTTCCAGGTCATCTGGAACTTTAATATCATACCTGATGAATGGAAGAAGGGTGTTATTCTGCTTTGTTCAAAAAGGGCAATGAAGCTGAATGTAGCAACTAAAGAAATATTAAGCTGTTGTTGGTCTCAGGGAAAGTCTTTGCTTCTGCGTTAATATCTCAAATCAATGATGCATTTCATGGCATAGGCTGGGATACTGAGTGTGGGTTTACATCTGGTCATTCCATTGTTGACCAGATATTTAACTTTAGACAGCCTTTTGAGAAAATGGCTGAGTATGATAAACTGTGCACAGCACTTTGCATAGACTTCCATGCAGCCATTCGCTCAGTGATTTGAGCAAGTTCGTGATGAGGCAACTAAACATCTCTAGGAAGACTGGTCATTAGTAGAAGAACTCTACAATGGAATAGGAGCTGTGTTCAAGTCAATGGCAGGTACGCAGCATGGTTTCCTATCTCTACGGGAGTTCAGCAAGGCTGAGTTCTGTCATAATCCATTGTTCAATGTTGGCATTGATTGGTTGATGAATAAAGCTTGAGGAGGCAGCTGTCGGTGGTGTTGAGCTGAACATTATTCTATTTTGAGGTCTCAAATATAGTGGTGACATTCTCTTGTTGGCTCAGTTTGGTGAATCACTGCGGCTCACAGCCAGTCTGGTTGAGTCAGAAGCAGTGTACACTGGTCTGGTTATTAATCCAGATAAAACTAAGTGCCTGACCATTACCATCAAACAGCCTCCAGCACCAGATTACAACCTGTCCAGATAAGATATCAGCTGTCAAATATTTGGGCATCATAGACCATGCTGAAGGATGGTCAAAAGATGTGGATGCTTAAATAAACAGCAGCATCTGCTACCATGTTTTGGGCCCTTCTGTGGCCTCTGGGGACATCATGACTTGAAGCATGCTACGAAGCTGCAGATCTATAGAATCATGCTTATCCCAACCCTGCTGTACAGAAGTGAAACATAGGGGCTGAAGAACTCTGAGTTGACATTTTTTATTCTTGTCATCTCCGTCAGCTGCTCCATATCAAGTGGCAGGACAAGATCAAAAATTAGAATATTCAAAGCCAAACCCAGCAACCATCTCCACCATTGATTCTGTTTCAGCAGCTTTCTTGGTATGGACATATTACTACAAGGCAGGACCAAGAAATTCCAAAGTCTATGTACCAAGGAATGCCGCTCCACAGGGGGTGATCACGTGGGTGCCATAAACTTTGGTGGCCCAATAAGATTCCCAGTAGCCATAAACTGAACATATAGCTAAAACAATTCAAGCAATTTGCCAGAACTCAAGCCAGCTGCCGCTTGATTTGCAAAGGAGGCCAAGTCCCTTTGGTATTTGCCACAATGATGATGATTTGTTTAGAAAAAGAATTTACTGGGGAGTAAGTTTATCTAGCTATTGATATGGATGATAGAAAACCTCTTTAAAAGGAATATCATACAGGGATGCTGAACAATATTTGCTTATCAGGAAAAGTCAGAAATATTTTTAAAATTGCCTGTTGAATCTTTTGTCTGGCATTTTCAGCAGGGAGAAAACTATCATTTTGTTGCAAAGATGCCAAACTTTCTCTGTGAAAATGTCACTTGCCCTGTGGACAATAGTCATGTATCTTGCACAAGACAAATATCACAATGTTCACACCTAAATATTGTACTGACTAGCAGAAAATACAACATCTCAATCTCTATCAAATTTGTGAATTTTTGCAATTACTTGAATAAATATCTGGTTTTGTACACCTAGTGAAAAACAAGTTATTTTGTGCAGTTCTATTCATATAATACCTTTTAGGACATTGAAATGGCAATGGGAGAAAAGAAAAAGAAAAACATTTACTGTTTTAATCATTGTGTCAAACAGTAGACTGACAGGTATGATAAACCCAGGGAAAATGGCTACGCCTGATCATTTTAAAGTAAATTTTACCATAATAGTATGTTGTGACTATTTTTTAAATGTCTTTGGTTTTAATTCAAATCTTTTAAACTCAGTTTGTGTGAATTATTTGTGTGAATCATATTGCTATGAAATGATAAATTTTGATGTTATTGTTCTCACATTTTGTTGTCTACAGTGTGAGAACTCAATCAAATTAACCTTATGTCCTTTTTCTATCTATGACTTTAGTTACACAAGCCTCTGAGCACAGTGAAAACCAAGCATTTCCTTAAAATGTTGCTTTCACTGTAATTTAACAGAAAAGAAATAAAGCTGTGTTTTCACATGTGCTGAAATCAATAGATTTACCAATTTGTAAATGCCCTCCATTCAAGGGGGGGAAAAGTGTATTTTAAAGTTATTTTAAATACATAAACAAAAATGTAGTTCTGTGTAAAGGTTACCTTAAAGAGAAAACACAGAAAAAATCAGTGTGTAGAGAGGATAAATTAGTAGACCTTTTAAAATTTATTTACTTTGATAGTCTTATAGGTCAAGCAAAGGTAGGCCCTGCACTCAACTTTGCAGAAAGCATATTAGTCACAGTTAATTGTATTAGAAGGCATTGTAAATAAAATTGTTTCTGTTTGCAGTGGAGTTAAACTTTATAATATTATGGTTTGGAGCTACGCAATTTGAAATGAGAGGTAATTAAAATAGGGTTTAATGTAATTGGGAGCCAAGATACATTAGTGTTTACAGCAGCAGGAACATTAAAACCTAGAGCATTAAAAATACACATAGAGGCCAGCACTGTAGCTTTATTAGACTGTCCACCTCTTTGGATTTCCTCAGGACTCTCCTTGATTTAAAGTATAGATTCTGGTGTTCTGGCAGCATGGGTAGAGGTCCTGAAGTACCACTGTCCTGAATACTGTTGAAAATGGTTTTGTTTATTCCATTTGTGTCACCATGGCTGCCGGAAGAAACTGGTAGCATGGTAGCTGCTTTCCCTTAACCTCTTCTTGTGACTGGTTACTGAATTCTTGCTAGTCTATCCAGGTTTCCGGTTAGTAGTCAAAAAGGGTGGTCACTCTTGGCCTAGCGATGATACACTAAAATGCCATCCTAGAGGGTCCTGAGCCCAGTCTCGATAGTTGTCTTTCAGTCCTGAGTAAACAGGGACTGAGAGAACTGTTGATGGGATGCTTTTAATGAGTGGGAATAAGAAAGCAAATGTTTTATTGTGGCACTATGATGGCTCCATTTTGGAGGGATGCAGTATTTCCTATCCAGGGCTGGAGAAAGTTCCTATGACATATATCCAACGGGGAAAAATAAGGGAGAGGAAATGCTACAACTTAGGTGGGGTAGTATTGGTCTTTTAATGAAGGGAAAGTGATATAAAAGCAGAGGTTGAAGTTGCAGTCAAAAATTAAGTTGTGTAAATCCAGGTTCCTAGAGATGCCCCACTATATGATTAGTCCATATGAGAAAGGAGAACACTACAGAGCAGCGAGGTGGAGCTGGGAAGGATTTTCAGCTTATGTACCAGGCCCTGTAACCCATCTCCCTCAAACAAATATAGTGTGAATTTCTATAAGGGTATCAAAATTTCACTTCCTTTATTGCAAAAATCTATTTTGTTTTAGACAGAGAACAAGACCAGGCAATTTATGTATTTTCAAAATTGTATCTTAGTGTGTCTAAATTTATGTTCTAAAGATAGAGAAACAGAGACGGCTAGAACGAATAAAGCAGAAGAGAGCCCAGCTGCAAGAGCTACTATTGCAGGTAAATTTAATTTTTATTTATACAGCCACTAACAAAAAACTGTTAAGGTTCAGAGTATTTTTTTCTCCACTTTATAAATGTTTTTAGATTAATTTAGTGCCCATGAAAGTGATATTGCAGTGTACCTGAATCCTGACCTAAAATACCTCTGGCATCCTAGCATGGGGCCTCTTGGATAGATGCAGCCTCCTGGAGCACAATTGTCATTATCTGTCAATATCTTCTACCCTATGTCATTATTACATTTTGCAAAAATTCCACTCATGCTGTTTTGCCACCGACTCCAGTGGGAACAGGAGCAGAATGACGCCGCCACCCGCCTCTCCTCCTCTCCTCTCTCCCCCGCCACCCCCCCACTTGGTCCCTCTGACAAGTTACCATTGAAAAATGCAATTTTCAACACACACTTGCATAGGTTCAGTTGTACATTCCATAGCTGAGAATCAGTTGTTGCTGGGGAACTGAAACTTCAGGATCCTTATTATAAAAGACTCATGAATCCAGGCCTGGCACTTTTCACATTTTGATGCAGTAACCTAGGAAGGCTTTTTGAAACCTGCTGATTTGGCCTGAATGAAGAAATATTGTAACTTCAAATGCATTTCGGTTTGCAAAGAGGGCATTTCATTTTTTTAAAAGTCTATATCGTATTTATAGTGTTTGGATATATGCCTGGGTTTTGAATACTTTACACATAATGGACCATTTGTATAAGATCACGAGTTAAAGTCATAGGGTAACAGAAAATAACGTTTTTTTCTTGGTGCAAAATATGATGGTGTTTAAGACACAATCAGATATGCAGTGAAATTCTAAGCATTTGGACACTTCTGCTTTTCTCAGTGGCAAAAATATTTTTTCTAAATAGTTGGACTTAATTCTGACCTCACTAACACTGGTGTACATCCTAAGCAACTCGAAGAAGGCACGGTGGTGAAAGTGATAGGAAAATTAGACCCATAAACTCCCTGCTCACTGTGTTTATATATCTGTTTTATGATAACTCTTCAGTGTTTGATTCTAATTTAACTACTTTCACCATTCAAATAATTTTAGCAATTCTTGCCATTTTATATGTTTGTGCTCCTATTGACTGGAATCAGTAGTGCCAAACATGGACTACGGAAGATTCACAGATATCCCAGATTATTGCCAGTCATTGCAGTCTTGACTATATACAAAATCCCATAGCAAAAGATGAGCTGTGGAGAGAAGGTTGTAACTTGTAAACAGTTATGAAAGAGGGTAATTTCAAAGCTACAGATTTGCTAGGACTGGATGATATAGAGTGAACAGAGGAGAGAAAAAGAGAGGACGGATAAGAGAGTAAAGAAGAGAAGAGGGGAGTTGGCCGTGGGAGGTGCCATTTGATCCACATTAAGTATAACTTTGTTATCTTTACATTTTCTGACCTTTTAAACTGATGTAATTATGCACCCTGGCTAGTAGATAAGGCCTCTGTTATGCCTTTTAAGCCCTAATTCCTAATGTGTGGAGATGCTCTGTCTCCTGGGCATTGTACTCCGTACTGTGCTACCCTCCCAAAGCTCCAGAGATTGCCAGGGGAGCATGTCTGCTGTGCCTCCCTTGAAAGGGTGCAGCATGCACTCCTTTCTGTTCCTGGCCAGCACAAAGGAGAGTTTGTTAGCCAGCACAGAGAGTTCAGACTGTGTCCACCCCATCTTAGGAGAGATACCAGACAGGTGCTGGAGGTACTGGTACTTGGTTACTAAAACAGCTGTAAAATCCCAGATCATGGAAGAGTCCACATTTACATTTGAATGATAGTGATCATTTTCCTTTTTCTTTTTTCTTCTTTCTACAGCAAATAGCATTCAAAAATTTGGTACAAAGAAATCAGCAAAATGAACAACAGAATCAAGGTCCTCCAGCTTTGAACTCTACAATACAGCTCCCTTTCCTAATAGTTAACACTAGCAAAAGAACTGTTATAGACTGCAGCATATCAAGTGATAAGTGAGTGTGATGTGGAACCACATATTGGAATATTTAGTCTTCTGTGTAATAAGTATGGGATTTTTCTTTGAACAGAAAGTCTTTTCACTTCATACTGAAACTAATTATACATTTGCATTTCCCTTTCATCTTCCTGGTATTTGACATAGGTACTGACTCCATGGGTGCTCCAGGGCTCAAACACCCATGGGAAAAAAATAGGGGATACTCAGGACCCACCAGCCACAGCTGTTCGGCGGGGCCCCTGGCCTGGCTGCTGATCAGCTGTTCGGCAGCTGGCAGGAGGCACTCGAGGGAGGGCAGAAAGAAATCAGTGGCGGGCAGGTGGGGGAGCCTTGGGGGAGGGGACTGAGAGGAGCAAGTGAAGGGCAGGTGGGGGAGGGAGCGGAGGCGGGGGGTGGGAAGAAGCAGAGCAAGGGTGGGGCTCGGGGGAAGGGGCAGGGCTTCAGGGCAGAGCATCCACTGGGAAAAATAAAATCAGCGCCTATGGTGTTTGATACCTCTTTCAGTATACTTAACCACCATTGTGCTTTTGTAAAATGTATGATGCATGCTCTACAACTTTTAGTCAGAGTTATATGGCTACCAGCTTGTTCAAAATTATGAGATGGAAATAAGTGCCAGAGGCAATTGGGAAAACTCTGAAATAGATGTTTGGTTCATTTTAGTGGCACCAGGCTCACTGTCCTTAGTGCTTCGTAAGATAGAGAAGAATGAAAGTATGCAACAGTTAGAAATATTTCGCTTGCATTCTTGGGTTATGGTTTATTGCATTATGGATTTAGTTGTAAGCTTTTCTTTGCTGTTAACCTGTGACTCTTGTACTTATACATGAGGGAGTCTGTATTTGTTCTCAGCTCTCTTGTGAATTCTATCAGCTGGTGAAAGAATACAATCTTGATGTATCATTGTTTACTAAATCATAACAGTTTATTAGTGGTAAATAGATCTCTTTCATTGAATGTTATTGGTTATGGATTTCATTCTACCATACATTGATTTTGCATTAGAGTGGAACCTCCTTATGGTGAACTTGAATATAGTGAAACTTTATAACGAAGTAGAATAAAAGTCCCTAATTGCTTCAGTTTCAACATCCAAATTACAATTCTGGCTATGGTGAAGTTGTTGGTGAATATGTATAATCAGGACCCTGTGCACTCTGCAGCACTGTTGGCTGAAATTCTTATAAGAGGCCTAATTTCTGGACTCCAGTGCAGTTGCCTGGAAATACTATGCCAGCTAATAGTAGATTAAAAATTGATATTTTTATTGAATGAAATATTCCAATGAATAGTACAGCATAATATCCCCTCAATTATTTTTAAATTGACCCTAATTTTTAAGCTTAATATCAAATTAAATAATTGTTAATAAGTTGAATATTTTTTTATTGAAACTTCATAACTGAATTGTACAAGTTGTTGGGAGGTAAGCAGAAGCTTTTGGTACCTGGGAAGGCATGGGAGGGAGTTTGAGATTGTGGGATACTAAAATTATCAGTGGTGATATATTTTAAATTGTTGATATCATCAGTCTTCCAAATTAACATCCCATTGAGATGAGTGGGACATTTCACATCCCTAAAGCTACTGTTTGCATCTCAGGGACCTGTTTACACTATATTTTCCCCTTACAGTTTCCCTCTGTTGCAACTCCCTGTGCAGTCAACTGGTGTTCACACCAGTGGGGTGCATATGTGGATAAGGTCCCAGCAGCTGCTGGTGGTTTAATCACCATGAAATTAGGGCTGTCAATTAATTGCAGTTAAGTCAAGCGATTAACTCAAAACTAATTAACTCAATTTTAACAATGAATCACGATTAATCGCACTTTGAATTGCACTGTTAAACTAATAGAATACCAATTTTAATTTATTA